>NC_051080.1:7783858-8506358 GCF_004664715.2 Peromyscus leucopus
ATCTGCTCACGTAGGTTTTACACTATTCCATGTATATTCCAATGTGGATGGTACTGAATTCTGATCACACCAGTCTCCATCAGGATTGGCCAGATCCGAGACATCCTGCAGATAAGCTGGTTGACAATCCCACAGTAGTTTGTTTGTTTTTTTTTTTTCCTTTTTAGATTTTTTTTTTTAAACAGAAAAGAAAGGGATTCGTTCAGAGATCAGAATACGAAGCTTCCTCTCAGCATCATGGGAGGACACAAAATAATCCAGTCTATGGTCTCTGCTCCATTAAGACTTGGTGCTTTCTTCAGTAACAGTGTGTGAAATGTAGCTGACTTTGAGTCCCCGCTGTGTAAGTCGGATAGGATTCACTACAGCATTTCTGAGTCTTTTTCTTGTTCTTTACTCTGAACTGTAAAATTAAGTTCATAAAGGCATTTGGCAAGGGTGGAGGAAGCTTCCATGTTACTAATGGCTAGCACTGATAAGTTGTTTTCATGTCTCTTTAACAATCTAGGGGAAGAAAAATGCAGATTGTCAGTCTCCAGGATCATGGTTAAGATTCCTTATCACAGATTATACAACTAAAATAGAAACATCATACAATTCCATAATCCAAGCCAGTATTAATACAGCTTTGTAGAAAGAGGAGGAACAAGCTAGCCATCAGCTAGTACAATTTACTGGTGAGTAAACTAAGGCTCCCTGAACTCAATTGACTTTCTAGCCAGGCAAGATTTGTATCCACAAACAAGGTTACAAGGCTATTTATCTTCATTTAGGGTTTTAGAAATCGCACCAATCAGAAAATTGCTGGCAAGGAACAAGAACATTTATAAACTTGAAATTTCCCATCACAAAGGTCACAGTATTGATGTGGCTGTGAATACAGAGGCGGGAGCATCACATGGGGAGACAGCCTCGGAAGGACTGGGTCTGACGGGAATGAAGAGTGGACAGACAGACAGGAGGCTGAGGCATGCACACCAACTCACTATGTGCAACAGTCTAATGTTCACTGCACAGTGATTTCAAGTTGGGCTTAAGCGTGAAAACTTCATTTTAAACATCTAGAAAACAAGTCACACAGCACTGAGGTTACCCAAGAACTTCACTAGTTCATTAAAGTAATCCTGGGTAGAGAAAGCAGAGAAGAGGCTGGAGAGATGACTCAGAGGGTCGGGTTTCTGGCATCCACAGCAGGTGGCTCAGTTTTCTGTAACTGCAGTACTATGGGGTGTGACACCTTCTGACCCCTGTGGGCAGTGCACACCTCTGCTGCATATACATGAATGCAGGTGAAGTGTAGAAAATAAAAGAACAAAACCAGAAGCAAAACAAAGGTGAAGACATTCCTAAAATTTTACTAAAAACACTGTAGAGAAGTAAATCATGGGGAAAGTAAAACAAAAGAAAACAAACAAAAAACCTCACTCAACACTTATGTGGAAGGCTGAAGAAAGCTTGGTGGTGGAACGCCCGCACAGAATGTCTAAGGCTCTAGGTTCAAGGCCCAGGTTCACTGCCCATGACTGGGAAAAGGGAAATGCAGAACTCTGTCCTCCAATATGAACAACTACTGCTACGTGCAACCACAGAAGCAGTCTCCTGGTTCCTGCTGAAAAACCCCCACTGAATGATTTGACTTCTATCAAATCAGTCAGGTCACTACCCTGTAGTAGTCCTGACTAGAACAATGGAGGGGAAGGAGGAGACTGACTGAAGGTGGGCCAGGGTTGCTTCTGTGGGTGAGCACTTTCTAGGAACTCAATATTATGCTTTGTGGGCTCTGTATAAATGACTTATTTCAAAATTTTATTTACCAAATTTTAAAATCAATTGAAAATTGCATGATTTTTATACAAAAGACACTCAGCTCAGCTGAGAGGCATGTGCCTTTAATCCCAGCACTCGGGAGGCAGAGGCAGATGGAACTCCGTAAGTTCAAGGCCAACCTGGTCTACATAGAGTTCTAGTCAGGGTTGTATAGAGAGACCTGTATCAAATCAAAGAAAGCAAACTCAATTTTTTTTTTGGGGGGGGGGGGGTTAAGTGCTGGAGATTGTGCTCCAGGCCCTGCACATGCTTTACCACTGGAACCAGGTACGTCCCGAGCCTTTTCTTCTATTATTTATACTTATTTATAGCTTACGGTTAAAAATTAATAATAAACCTAACTTCTTTTTTCCCCCCTGAATTTTCAATTTCATATGCTGGCCTAAAATGTATTAATAGAAACATTTTAAGATACAAATTGTCTTCTAGGAAAACCAAACAGCTGGAACAAAGGTTATACCCTACCAAAAAAAAAGCACCAAGAGATAAAGAAATCTTGAGAAACAAAACAGAAGGGCTTAGGTTTTAGACATGGGTACTGAAGGAGATGGGAAGAGAATTAATCCGAGTGGAAAACAGGATTAAGAGACAACCGAGGACCCCTTCCAATCTCATTTCCAAATGCAAGCCTTCCTGTTAACTGTCCTTAAAACTGGCATATTCTATGGAGAGAAAAACAAAACCAACAAATCCTCCGTATACAACTGACCCTGGGGGCTGATAACCAAGGGAGCTCCGGGAGATCACCCACAGACAGCAACTGTCAGTGAAAAGCCGGGAGCTACAACTCCCCAATCTTACAACCTTTCTTTACTCAATTTTGAGCTGGTCTTGCAAAGAGGCCCCCACTGACCTCCATCACATCCTTCTGTTATAGGTGTCCACCATCATGCCTGGGTTACATATTCTATTCTTAAAATATAAAGGAATCCCTAAAGTACTGAAACATCTGAGGAAAGAATAACTATACAAAAGAGCAGGAATAAAAAAAAAAACAAAACCAACAACTGAAAACTGCCAGCATTAACATCCTCACACCGATGAGAAGACCTGAACTCAACCACTGTCAGGGCGTCATCCAACAGCAACTGGAACAAAGGATGCCCTCTAGAAGTACAAACCCAACAGGTTTGAGGATTAAGTAAAAAAGATTTCCTGAAGTGATTAGAAAACAATTGAAAGCTAAAAGAAAGGAAACATGAAAACTTGTCATTCTCGAAGTATATGAATCCACACTCAATATATCCACTCAGTGAAGTGCTTGCTGAAGTAACACATAGAGCTGGGAACCCAGGACAGCATGGCACTGGTACAGACACAGAGGAACACCTGATGGAATGTATGTACCTACAGCCAGCTGAAAAAGATGCACAGACATGGGAGAAAACAAGTGAGGGTCCACAGGGAATCTAGGAACAAGTGAGGGTCCACAGGGAATCTGTGAACAAGTGAGGGTCCACAGGGAATCTGTGAACAAGTGAGGGTCCACAGGGAATCTGTGAACAAGTGAGGGTCCACAGGGAATCTGTGAACAAGTGAGGGTCCACAGGGAATCTGTGAACAAGTGAGGGTCCACAGGGAATCTGTGAACAAGTGAGGGTCCACAGGGAATCTGTGAACAAGTGAGGGTCCACAGGGAATCTGTGAACAAGTGAGGGTCCACAGGGAATCTGTGAACAAGTGAGGGTCCACAGGAATCTATCAACAATGAAAACAATAAACTCAAAATGGACGAGCCTCAGCTGTGAGATATAAAACTGTTCCCAGAAAATACAAGGGAATACCCTTGGCCACAGAAATGGGCAATGCTTTTAAGGATAAAAATCCCAAAGGCACAAGAAACTAACACAAAAACAGACCAAGCTTTCTGTTCAGCAAAGGAGACAACTGTCAGGGTGGCGGGAGAAAGGAAGGAGCTATCTGGAGAGCATGCAGCTGACAGAGAGCAGCTGACGGAGAGGTAATGGCATCTAAGGGATAGCAACATCTCAACAGCAAAATGCAAACGACCCGACGAAAGAATGGGCAACTCGCTTAAACACACACTTGCTTTTTATTTGGTTTGGTTTTTTGAGACAGGGTTTCTCTGTGTAGCTTTGCGCTTTTCCTGGAACTCACTCGGTAGCCCAGGCTGGCCTCGAACTCACAGAGATCTGCCTGGCTCTGCCTCCCAAGTGCTGGGATTAAAGGTGTGCGCCACCACCACCTGGCCAAAGACACACTTCTTTAAAGATGACATAAAAAAATGGGTGAGAGCTATAAAGTCCAGCATCACCAGTCATCTAGATGTCAAGTGGTGTCCAAAAGGCTGTTCTGTGGAGGGCCTGGGCTTTGGGACAGCAGTTTTTGACGTCATCTACTGACTATCCATTAATGCACTAGAAGTCTATGTCATTGGGGCTGTGTGTGTGCACAAGGGTTGGTTGGTGGGCCCTGAGCAGGAGGAAGTAAGGTCATGGCATGAGCAGCCTCCGTCACATGCTCCCACTCAGAAGATGCTCACTGGAACTGGAGTTACACACAGTTGTGAGCTACCATGTGGGTGCTGGAAACTGAAGCCATGTCCTCTGGAAGAGCAGCCAGTGCTCTTTAACTGCTGAGCCATCTCTCCAGCCCCACTCACAGTTCCAAAGGCTTTCTTTTTCTTTTTCTTTGTTTCCTTCCTTCCATCCCTTCCTCCCTCTAGGGTCTCATTATGTAGCCCTGGCACTGGCTTGCAACTTGCTCTGTATATCGGCACTAATGAAAAGCTAACAAAATTAAATCACTCTGCCATATTTACTGCAGCACCATTCACAAGAGCAAGAACTGGAAACATCTGAAGTGTCCATCAGCTAATGAATGAACAAGGCAACATGGTACACACATAAATGAAATGCTAATCGGCCATGACAACAAACAGTTCCTGCGAGTGTGACTAGAGTTCACGGCCATTCCCTATGCTGCATGAGAGCAGCAAGGCACAGAAAGACAAGGACTCCATGATCTCATGCACAGGAAGGCCGAAGGCTGATCTTAATCAAACCGAGTAGCTGGTACTTAGCAGGGTCTAAAGAGGGTGGAGGAGGAGAGCTGGAGAAAGGTTCCTCAGTGAGCAGCACTAGGGCACGGTGTGGAGCCCGAGGCTACGGTGTGCTACTGCACGGGGTGGAAGGTGCTGCTGTGGACTTCAAAGACGTAGAGGAAAGGCATCCCAACTTTTACCACAAAAACAAACAAACAAAGATAGAAGGATGGAGACAGGCTTTACACAGTATACAATGTGTGGGTATCAAAGCATCACAGAACACCCCATCAATATGTACAGTTGTTTTGGTAACAGTTAAAACAACCTACAAGATATCACAGTCATTACACTTTAGAAAGCCAGACATATGCTGAAACCTGTGAATGGAAAAATAGATCACATGCAAAGAAATGTGACCTCGAATGCCACTGGGCCCTAACACTGTAGCAAAAACGCTTTTCTGATCCGAATTTGATACCAGACAAAAGAACACAGATTAGGGCGAAATAACACAACCCCCTCCCCCTTTTTGGAGACAGGGTTTATCCATGTAGCCCTGGCTATCCCGCAACTTGCTATGTAGACCAGGCCTACCTGCCCCTACCTCCCAAGTGCTGGGATTAAAGGCAGCATTCTAAAGTGCATGCTGGAAAGAGTACAGTCTGAACATGGCTTAGTAGAGAATAAGAGACATTAAAACTGTTTACAGAACAGAGATGAAATGTCAAACGACAGCCAGCCTAGAGAATCAGAGAACAACAAACCCTGTGGGAAATGAAAATGCAGCCTAAGAAAGGCTACAGGGACTGGAGCGAAGGCTGGCTCCGTGAAGAGCACTGGCTGCTCTTCCAGAGGACCTGGGTTCAATTCCCAGCACCCCCATGGTAGCTCACAACCATAATAACTCCAGTTCCAGAAGACCCAACACCCTCTTCTGGCCTCTGTGGGTACTGCATACAGTGCACAGATACCTGCAGGTAAAACGTCCATACACATAAAAGAAAAAGAAAACAGGCTATAGAAAGCAGTGCTCATCTGAGGAGCATCACAGAGAGAGCAGAAACACTGGAAGGGCAAACTGACAGGAAGGACAGCAGGACACTGGAACAAAAGCTGAGAGGTGAAGACCAAGACGCTGATGTGAGTCGGAAGTTGCATTAGTTTGTTTTGTGGCTGCAAAGCAGGCCACAGTGACAAAACAAGGGTGGGGAGGACAGCGAGGACGGAGGAGGAACACAGTATGAGCATACTGGAGACGCCGGGATTCCCAGAGGGCCTGCTGCCGGAACATGAAAACAATCACTACTTAAATGTTGTGAGTGGTCACCCTCTAGCACCCAAACCAAACACACCCCCGCCACAAAACCAACTTGATATTTTTCATGTTGCACATTAACAAAAAAATTATTCCTGCAAATTTTGTCTTACTAGGTCTCTGTTAATTCATTCAATATATTTTCTTGTTCCATCCATTTATCTGCTAATTTCATTTTCCGTTACAGCTTAATCATATTACACAGCGAAAACGACATTTGGTGTGCACGTGTTAGCCGGAGGCCCCTCAGGCTGTTTCCATTTGCTAACTACTGGGAACGGAGCAGCAGTGCATGGCAGACCGAGTGTCTGGAGTCGAGTGTGAGGTCCTTGGGCACACGCACCAGTGGCACACCTGAGGGATATGGTATTGTTTTGGCATTTTGAATTTTCCACACTGACTTCTACAGTGGCTGCACCAGTTTGCAGTCCACCAACAGTGAGTGAGGCTCCCTCTCACCACATCATCTCCAGCATTGGGTGTCTGTTGGTTTGTTTCATCTTTGTCATTCTGACTTGGGTAAGATGAAATCTTAAAATTATTTTGATTTGCCTTTCTCTAAAAGCTGGGGCAATGGGCATTTTAAAAAATGATTTTATTTAGTCATTTTTATATTTTCTTTTGAGAATCTGCTCAGATTTATAGCTTACTTTCTGAATGAGTCATTCGTTTTATTGACTGAAAACTTTTGTTTTTTCTAGTTCTTTCTATATTCGGGACATATAGCTGGAAAACTTCCTCTCCTGCTTCTGTGGGCTTCTTCTGTACTCGATTGGTTTTGACCCTAGCTGTGAAGGAGATTTTGGTTTTATGAGGTCACACTTGTCAACTGCTGGCCTTAGTTCCTGAGCATATGGGGTCCCAGTCACAGCGGCCCTTTCCACACCTGTGTACTGTAGATTACCATCTACTTTTCATTCCAGCCCTTCCAGTATTTCACGTGTAGGTCTCTGGTCCATGCAGAGGTAGTTTGTGTGCAAGGTGATGGATAGAGGTCTAATTTCATTCTTCTGCATGTGCAGGTCTAGGGATATTTTTTTCTGTTTCTAAGAAGAATGACATGGGGATTTTGGTTGGATTTGAGGATCTGAACTGGATCTGACCTTAAAGTCTCTCCTGGGGGACCAACTTGCACAGCACTGGAACGTACAATGTAAGGCCCAAGAGAGAGAAAGCAACCGTTAGTCCTGCACGGCTGTGAGGCCTCTGAACCACACTAATGACAGCATGGCAGGTATTCCTAAGGGAACAATAGTGCCATGTACCTTGGCAGTAACCAGTATCTCTCTAATTGGATTGAAGGCCAGCACTCAAGAGGAGGGAACCATCAACTGCTGTGGAATACTCCCATTGTACACTGTAAAGATCTGTCACTTGAAATGTTTAATTAAATGCTGATTGGCCAGCAGTCACGCAAAAAGTATTAGGCAGGACAGCCAAACTGAGAATGCTGGAAGAAGGGTGGAGTCAGAGGAGACACCAGCCAGCTGCCGAGGAAGCAGGACATGTAGAAATGAGGTAATAAGCACTTGTAATTAATATGAAGCCTCTCAGTGATTATTTGAGAGTGGCTGCAGGACAGGACACTCTACCTACAACCAACTATCTGGGCCCACTGGGGTCACAAATCTTAGAACAGAACCTGTTACTACAACTCCACTAAATCAGGGTGATTTCAAACTGCATTCTAAATCCTTATACCCAGAGATAAATACAGTTCTAGCTCAGGAATCACTGCAGAGAGGCAGAATGATTTTTAGAGATAAGGAACAGGAAGTATGCTGTGAGACTGTCTCCAAGAAATGACAGGGAAGCTATAGCCACAAAGTCCAACAACATGGCTGCCTAAACTGGACCTCAACAAGGACAATCCCAATAGACATTCAAGTGTGCTCTATCCACAGACAAAGAACGATAGGCAACTATAGACTGCTTGTTGAGAGGGAAAAACAGTTTTCCCCAAGGAAGGAATGACTTCCTTCATTGGTTATCTAGTACCAAGTCATCAGCCCTGAAATCATCTATATACAAGTAATATAACTCTGTGTGTGTGTGTGTGTGTGTGTGTGTGTGTGTGTGTGTGTGCGAGAGAGAGAGAGAGAGAGAGAGAGAGAGAGAGAGAGAGAGAGAGAGAGAGAGAGAGAGAGTATTTTGTGTGTGTGTAGCAATAGCAATTATAGAAAATGTGGGAGGGAAGAGGGCAGGGAAAGACATGGAGAAGTTGGAGGGAGGAAATGGACGAAGAGAAATGATGTATTTATATTTTAATTTCAAAAAGTTATCACTTACAAAAATTTTAAAAGCTGATACAGTACAATTATCTTCTTTTCTAATTCCACAATTTTTTATGCTTTGAAAATCTACTTTAAATATTATAATACCTAAAACTGGATTGAATGTAGATAGAAGGCATTTGTAGGAGACAGGCCTAATATGTTAAAAGCATGCTGAGAGCTTCTAGGCTGCTCAGTTGAGGCTATGGAGTGGAAGGAAGATGAGCTGAAGGGAGACACGCAGAGCAGTATTATGACTCATAACAGCAGCAAAATTAGTTATGGAATAGCAATGAAATAATGTTATGGTTGGGGTCACCACCACATGAGGAACTGTATTCAAGGGTCACAGCATTAGGAAGGCTGAGAACCACTGCTCTAAGAGGATATAGCAGGACATATTTTCACAAGGGCAAAGAGTCATTCATACTTTAAAAATATCTCTACTGCTGAGCGGTGGTGGCACACACCTTTAATCTCAGCAATTGGGAGGCAGAGGCTGGCAGATCTCTGTGAGTTCGAAGCCAGCCTGATCTACAAAGTAAGTTCCAGGACAAGTTCCAAAGCTACACAGAGAAACTCTGTCTCGAAAACACCAGAAAGAAAAAAATTATGATACAGATTATGCTCTTGCTTAAAGCCACTAGAAAGTAATTATAAACATCAAAAGTATTAGTGACTTCTAATATTCATTGATAAGCTTATTAAAAACACCAACTGTCAAATGGAACTGAATTGATTGCACGTGATGCAAATAGCCAATTCCCTCTTTTCCCCAATAACCACTCAGGTTTCTTTCTCAGAAGAACTTTTTTTTTCTTCTTTAAATGCTATGGTCAGAAAGAAAATTGAAAATAAAACAAGTTACGGCTTATTTTCTGTTCTTTCAACTTTATTTTTGACTTTGGAGAGACCATGATGGCCTGGCCTTACCATTAGCTTTTGGACACATTCACAAATCAATCAGAAAAACAGCAACTAAGCGATAGGTAATGTCATTAACTCACACATAAAAATACAATAAATTTACCTTGGTTATGGAAACAGATTACTCACCTGCGCCCACACTCTGAATATTTACCAATATTTTTTAATATTAAGGCAGCTGTTAGTCGGATGTGTTTAGTTATTGGTCCCTCTTTTTCATCCTTAAAAAGAATGGAGAATATAAAGAAAAGAATAAAGATCTAAGTCACACAGGCCACAGCTTTAAGGACAAGCGTTTTAAGGTGTACTTACTGTAAAGTCCCGGAAGACCAGGTTCCTTGAGCCTCTCCTGAGAGCCATGAGTGCAGCACTGGGGTGACTCGCAATGGCCTTCTGTGCTCTAGGAGCTGAGCCTGTGCCCCCCAAAGCTGGCTGCCTAAAGTGATCAGACAGACAGACAATGTTAACTGCTAGACACACAACTGTGACCCCACCCCTCCGCCAGCCTACACAAACAGCTCTCTGTTTTAGGGCTTGAATTTCCCAGCCTCTCCCTTTCTTTTTGACAGGGTCTTACAATGTGGCTCCACCTCACCTGGACCATTCCATCCCTCTGCCTGCAGGCATCATATAAAGCAGCACTACACACTACTCAACAACACTGTACAGCCTGGTCCGTCTCTAACGTTACTGTGCCGGGTAAGGAGGCAGTAACAGTGACTTAACACAGTACCAAAGTTGTCGAGTTCTCATCTTTAAGTACTGTGAAGCTGTTTGCTAGGAAGAAAACAGCCTACAATTTTAGATCAGGAAGAAAGCTGCCCCGGGTATTAGAGCCTGTGCGAAGGACAGTCTTCACAGTGCTTTCCTAACACTCTTACTTTCAACCAGTCTTTGTAACACAAAGGAGTTGTGAACAAAGTCCCACTAGTCTTATTATAGACACAGGCCCGAAGGACCGCAGAGACCCCACAGTGTAAACTCCCACGGAAACCACTGCTAGTTTCTGGGGCCCAACAGAGCAGCTGCACCACCTGCCGAGCTGGAGGAGGCAGCACTGGTGGAGGCTTTCTACCCGTGTTTCTTCTGAAACTTGTAAACTAGGGAGAGTTCTGACTTTTTCAACGTAAATTCTGAATATTAAAAATATAATGTAGAGGGGGCTGGAGAGATGGCTCAGTGCTTAAGAGCACTGGCTGCTCTTCCTGAGGTCCGAGTTCAATTCCCAGCAATATACCCCCATATATATGTGTGTGTGTGTGTGTGTGTGTGTGTGTGTTCTTCATATGTAAGCCAGAATATATATTTATAGGTGTGCATGTATGTGTAGATAGAAGGTATCTCTTTGCCATTGTCAAATACATGTTCACTCCCTAAATAATAATTAAAAAAAAAAAAGACCTCCCTCCTCTATTATCAGCCTGCCTAATCACTTGTTTCCAAAACTTAGGGCTACTTTACAGACCACACAGTGCAACTGCTATGAAAACAGATACCTACATAGAGATATACATGGAGAGAATTTATGTAGTTTGAGCAGAATCTCATAGCTTGGTAGTGAGAGCTGGGTTAGAACACAGGTTTTGGATTTCCCATACGCTAAGTTTCTTTTTGTTGGGTCTTGTAGTCTGCCTAGTTTTCTACTTTTTCTCAGTGCCAGGAATGCGAGACAGGCCCCTGACCACTGGAGGGACTACTTGTTCTTTACGCTCGATAGGAAGGAAACTAATTTTCTTTACTTGGTAGAAGATTTTTGATTTGCCACTTGTCCTGGTTCATCTTGTTTTAATCCTGCCAGCAGAGCATCTTTTGAACAGTGCTTGTCCTTAAGGAGAAAAGAAAAGATACACATTATAATCTCTACCTCGACCAGCTGGGCTGCTAAGGACGGGGTCCAGAAAGCGCACCTGTAAGTGGGTGATGAAGGAGAACCTCTGTCTCTGGAAAGGCTCACAACCTTCCCAGAGACACTGCCCCGGGTACACGTCCTTTCCTCCATGCTCAGTAGCTGCATGATAGAACACCTGGGAGGGCGTCTGAAACCACCTAGAAAAAGAAAAGGCAAAAATATCTGACACTGAAATAAATTCTTTAAATCATGTTTATATAACAGATTCAAAAAATTGCGAAGAAATCTTGGCCACAACTTTTTTTCTTAAAGATTTTATTTTGCTCATGTGTACAGTGTGTGTGTGTGAGTGAGTAAGTGAGTGAGTGTGTGTGTGTGTGTGTGTGTGTGTGTGTGCAAACATGTATGCAGGTATCTGCAGTGTCCAGCAGAGGGCATTGGATTCTATTTTTGGCTATTATGTAACTGTGTGTATGTTTGAATAAATTAAAAAGTATTTTTAAAGACTGACTTATTTTTCTGTGTATGAGTATTTTGCCTGTATACATATACATGTATCATCCATGTGCTTCGTGCCCCCAGATCAGAAGAGGGTATTGGATCTTCTGGAACTGGAGTTACATATGGTTGTGAGCTGCCGTGTGGGTGCTGGGAAGAGAACAAAGTCATCTACAAAATCAGCAAAAGTTTTTAAATGCTGAGCCATCTTTCTAGCCCTAAATCGATTTTTAATGTGTATTATATATCCAGTATCTCAAATTAACATCATTTCAGGAAATGTCTGATATTTCAAAACAGATTTAATGAAGAATATAATTACTGAATTATAAAAGACAATCTTAAAAAGTCAGATTACAAATTTCATTCCTATTCATATTCAGATATATAAATACCAATGAAACTTATTATGAAACTTGAAATCAAGATATCCATTTAAATTTTAAGTACTCCAAATAATATTTCACTCACATGAAACAAATACAACTGGAATGATATATAGACTGTCAAAAGGAACATTTCTTATTATGTTCAAAATTTGAGATTCTATTATGTTACCTATCGAAAAGATTTTCTGTGCTATACAATAATGTATATAATGTGCTGGTCAATGACAGATGGCATGCATGGCTGCATACATGACTCATAAAAGTCGGATGAGACTAAAAACTTCCTATCATCCGAAGTGAGTATGTAGGCAACTGGGTGCAGTAGCTGGTGAAAACAAATCCAGCCAGCCACATAAAGGACAGTAGGTCATAT
Source organism: Peromyscus leucopus (assembly GCF_004664715.2). NCBI lineage: Eukaryota > Metazoa > Chordata > Mammalia > Rodentia > Cricetidae > Peromyscus > Peromyscus leucopus. Next base: position 7,796,317 of record NC_051080.1, read on the forward strand.
ATAAATGAAAACACTTGATATTGATACCACATGTGCCTGCTTCAACTATTATAATTTTTTCTTCTACTTAGAGCTTTCTTGTGTAACAGACTCTGTATATAGGCTTCAGTAAATACAGGCTCCATGAGGCCTATACAATGAAGAATCCCCTAAGTCCCCATGTCTCAGAATGTGTCTTGATTACGGGAGGTTGTTTATACACACCCTGAGTGTAAATGTACTGCCAGTGACTTATCAGAAAGCACTACAGTCTTCAGCATTTTGCAGGACATAACATTAAACAACTCTGTGATACATGAAGTTGTTAATGACGAGAAAAAAAAAGATGGCTAATTTTGAAAAATCGGTTTTGAGATCAAGTCTCAGAATGTAGTCTATGCTGGTCCAAACGGTGATTCTCAGGCCTCTAGCTTTTGAGTGCAGGAGTACAGGCACACACCACAGCCAGCCAGAGAGTGTTTCCGTTTATCAATTCTAACTGCTAAAATACATACAACTGTGTGCAAATGACTTGAAGATAACACAGGTTTGTGTTTGTCAGTCTACCCATCAAACACCACACCCGGCACTCCCTCCAGTCCATTCACTTTCACCTCCTCCCGAGCCTCTCGCCTTCTTTTGAATATACCTCCTCTACCTGTACGAGTCATGCATTGGCTGTGGTGTTCAGGATGAAGTTCTATGGCACCTAGTTCTAATGCAGCTCGTTTCAAGAACAATATGGGTGTGAGAAACAGTGAAGGGTTCCAAACTAATATGATGAAAGATCTGAATTTTAATGTTGGGCATGGCGGCACATACCTGTAACCCCAACATTCGGAAGGCTGAGGTCTAAGAACAACCAAGGCTACCTAGCAAGGTGCTGTCTCTACACGCCCTCCACCCTCCAAATGGAGAGCTGAACTAAAGAATGCAAGCAAACATATGTGGACATTACAGATGATGAAGAAGAATCAGTGACAAGGTAGATTGCCATTGCTGCTTGCTACCATATCTAGAAGAATTCCTTTCAAGTAATCATGTAGCTCACTCCCAAATCATAAAAGCACACTCATTTAATGAACCCAAAAATTAAAGAACAGTCAAACAAAATCAACAATTTCCTGTGATCCAGTTCCCAGTAGCTGCATTAACACTGTGCTGCATTTCCTCTCAGCTCCCTCTCTGTACTCTGTCTTTTGAGAACAAGGGGAACTGCTGCTGATTGGATGTTGCATATAACTTGTCATTCCCACAATAATGCAGCATCTTTATTAAAACTGTAAAATCGTTTTCCTTAGCACACCTCACTGTCTTCTGCTGAAAACTGTTATGATCAACACACATGTGAATGTGCTCCTTTTGACAGGCTTACAAGGTGACTACACTGGGCAAAAAAACATTCTCTGAAAGATTTCACTTACTGGAAATCTAGTTTTGGTGTTATTTGTAAAACTACCTGATGCTAGACAGCCATAAATAGAAAGGAGAGATAATCACCACTGCCCGACCGAGCATTTATAATTAATATAAGTCTCTGAGTCAATTATTTGGGAAGTGGCTCCTGGGTATTTGGGAGTTGCTGGCAGACAGGGGCAGGAATTTCCACCTAAGCCCTGAGAAAGCTTAAAAAGGTTCTAAACGGAAACAGACAGCCACACTGGGCTTCCTAGTCTCTCACAGTCTCATGCCAGCAGCAGCGCAGAGACACGTCTTCCAACAACTGTCTACAAGAGAGCTAGCTGGCTGCCGGCAGCCATGAGCTAAGCAGCAGGGCAGATTCTGCGTCTTTCCCAGCGGCCTCAGGAGAGAGAGGTGGTTCTCAGCTACTGCCTTTAGATGTGAGCTGTGAGCGATAGCTTGCTGAATGACAGATTTGGGGCTTTGCTCATGAAGACCGAAAAGGTTACAGATACACAGTAAAGACAAATTCAGACAAAAAAAAAGTCTCTACGCTGGTTACAGTGTGTTTAAAAATATACATAGGCTTGGGAGAGAAAAAAGAAAAAGGGTAGAGAAAGTTCTTAAAAAAGAAATAGAGTAATAAAAAATACAATAAGCCATGTAAAGATGGAAAACACAGAGTTTAAAATTTAAGTCAAAAGATATGTTACTTTGGGAAAGAAGATCTGCTTTTATTTCCATAGGAAATGAGAGGCTCTGGATTCATCCTCAGTTAAGGAAAATCAGTTTGATTGAGAAAGACTCCCTGAAATCCTAGCTACAGACATGGGAAAATAAACCTAAAATAACTACAATACACATAGCATATATTTTACCTGCTCAAACATAAAACAAAAGATTATTTTTGACTGGCTTACATACAATGCAGTTTATATTTGTATTAATATAGATGATGTTATCTTTAAAAGTTTATATATTTTCAGAACAAGGAGATCAGACACCAATAAAAATGGCCCAGATGATCCAGCATCCCAAACACCTTCAAGCTACTGACTTGAAATGATCAAACCTCACAGAATACTACAGGCAAGACTTAACAACTATCCTAAATTTGCTTAGGGCCTCCAAAGATTACCAGTAACCCCAATCAACAGGAAGTAGTCTAGAGAACTATGCCAAAATTCCCAAGAATAAATTATGAACATTTGTCATTGTTTAGGGGGGGTTGCTAACCCTAACCCTGAGGAGAATGGTCAGGAAAAAAGCTAAATAAGAGATTTTAGATTCAGCGATCTTGTTCGGAAAAGAAAAAAGAGCAGATACAGAATCACAGGATGAGCTGGGTGGTGGTGGCACATGCTTTTAATCCCAGCACTCAGGAGGCAGAGACAGGCAGATCTCTGTGACTTCGAGGCCAGCTTGGTCTACAGAGAGAGTTTCTAAGACAGGCTCCACAGCTATAGAGAAACCCTGTCTTGAAAAACCAAAGAAATAAGAAAAAAAAAAAAAAAAAAGAAAGAAAAGAAAAGAAATAAAAAATGACAAAAGGGTAGATTACTGAATCTAATCCAAAAAAAATAACAAACAACTATTAGAGTATGGGCTTTGGTTTATTGATACAAATTTAAAGTTAATTTTGTTATATTGTATGTGTATTCCTACTCTTGTTTAGGGTATTATGTTTATGCAGCTAACTTAAAAATGTAATATATAATTAAGAAGTATAGGTAATAGTCATCTATAATAGCAAACTTATAGTCACGTCAGTTAGGTTTTTAAGGTCACACAGAGGTATATTTCAGATAGAAAGATAATCTTCAAACACTTCATAGACCTACAGAGTATGGCATTTAAAATGTTTTAAGAACTTAGACTTTTCTCTACACTAATACACATCTGCTCCTAGCAGCATCAATTACTTCAAAGAGGATGAAGGGCATTGAAGAAACTCCATAAGAGTTTGTTTTTCTTTATGGCAAAAGCTAGCCATGTGGGCAGAGAAACTGCCCTTGCCTCAATTGCTGACAGTTACTGCCCAAACTGGACCAGCAGGATGCCAGAAAGGCGACTGGCAAACTTTGCCAAGACAAGGTAGGACAGTCCTTCAGAAATCCCTGCTTCACATCAAAGTCTGGCAGATATACTAGGCCTATAGGCCAGAGTTGGATGCCCCAACAATACAAAGGAACTCTGAGTGACTGTTCAGGCAGAGAGATATCCTTGTCGTTAGGTAACATTTTACTCTTCTGGGGTCTTTGATGGAGTTGAAGACTAGATAGTTATAATTACAGGTAATTTTTGTAGTTATGAGATAAAAAACTAAATGTGAAACTTTAGGCTCAACAAGGTAAGATAGATAATAAAAATTTTTGTCTAATTTTGTCAAATACAAATGGACTAGATAATGTAACTGTAATTATTACTTAATAACTGTTTTTGTTGTATATAATTTTACTATGTTAAAGTTAAAACCTTCCTTTTTAATTAGACAAAAAGGAGGAAATGCTGTGGAATAATCCTCTTGTGCCCTGTAAAGATCTGTCACTTGAATTGGTTTAATAAAATGTTGATTGGCCAGTAGCCAGGCAGGAAGCATAGGCAGGCGATCAAACTAAGAATGCCGGGAAGAAGGGTGGAGTCAGGAGTCGCCAGGCAGACACAGAAGGAGCAAAATGAGAGTGTTGTGCTGAGAAAAGGTGCCATGCCATGTGGCTAAACATAGATAAGAATTATGGGTTAATTTAATTGTAAGAGCTAGTTAGTAAAAAGTCTGAGCTACTGGGCGAGTATTTATAATTAATATTAAGCCTCTGAGTGATTATTAAGGAACTGACAGGTGGGAGAAAACCTTCCATTTATAGGTTGACTTTACAAAATGTCAATCCTTGTCTTCTCTTTGAGTAGTATAAATTTGTGAACATGAGTACAATGTCTCAGTTTTATATATCTTTCCAAATAAGACACATTACTGAAAGAACTTCAATCTTAGTGCTTCCTTTCCAATTCCATACATAGACTCTCTGGTCATCACCTGTCCTTTTCTCTTGGATCTCAGCTATTGTCCCCAGGCTGTCTCTATGATTTACTCACTGAGTTTTATGTTACTACATTCTTTGTACCTTCTACCTTTCCCTTTCTACTTAGTACAGTGTTTAAGAAAATAGATTCTAGGGCCAGCAAGTAAAGCTCTTGGCATCATGCCTGATGACCCAAGTGTCATTCCTAGTACCCACATGGTGGAAGGAGAGTACCAGACTCCCACAAGTTGTCCTCCTGTGGTGTGGTACATTCAATAGCTCCTCAAACCTCAGAAGTACACTTTTCCCTTAGTGCTGCTATTCTCAGTAGATAGGAATTAGAATTTACCAATATTTAGCAAAGCAATACAAAATTGAACATTTCATAATTGTTTGCTGCATTAGCTGTATCTGCTGTTTTTCTCTCAGTCATTGTCAGCTGCAAAGGTGCATACCATCTTCAGTTACAGCAATACAGTTTAAAACACCTCACCCTCTGCTGACTATTAAGCAGCTGAGAGCAGTTCAGGGCAGGCTCCTACAGGAGTGCAGGTTCCCTTAAGTTATTTTGTTTTATCACACAATAGGCTTTTTTGTTGTAGTGAACAGAATTAACATAAGGGTAAATTTCCTAATTCCAGCTGCTCTAAGTAGCCATTTAGGAGTAAAACACTCAAATTCAAAGAAACCAACCAACCAACCAAACACACACACACTCCCCAACAACAGAAAAGAACAAACAAAAAGAAAGTATTTAAAAACTACCTAAACCAAAACAGCCTATGACCATCACTGGTGCTGGTTCGGGCCAGCCTGTTCCTATCAGCAGGTGCCCTAGGACACAAACACATTTCCCATTTCCTCAAGTTCATCTTTTAAAAGCCTTCAGTCTATTCAAGGTCTCTCTCTCTCTCTCCTCTCTCTCTCTCTCTCTCTCTCTCTCTCTCTCTCTCTCTCTCTCTCTCTCTCTCTCACACACACACACACACACACACACACACACATACCAAAAATACATAATAAAGTTTTAGATTTTAACAAACCTACCACATTAAAAAGAACAATTTAAAAAGAAACACTACAATTATAAGGCAGGCATATATCAAAAGGCTGAAAACAACAGTTGAGTTTAGATTCATTTAATATTTTCTTGGTCATGTCTTGGTAGTCTCTTTTCTCTTAATGGTCTAAAAGTATTCCATGTCTTAATAGCCCTCCTGCTGCAAAACAACAACAACAACAACAACAACCACCACAAAATAACAAAATCTTCCACATTATTTGCACAAAATATGCATATGATATCTTTTGTAGGAAAATTCTAGTATAAAACACATTATGTATAAATGTAAAAAATTTATGAACATACATAAAAACCTATACCAAATTACTGCTGTAAAACAATTAAACTTTTACCTCAACCTTTGATATCAATTTGTTTTACATATTATTTTAGAACAAAAGAAATATCAAAGATAATGCATTATTTTATAATCAAATGAAACTGCATAATTGGCTGCTAAGAACCAGGGGATATCAACCACCTTGGTAGAGGATTAGTCAGATTGTATTATATCCAGATGTAACAGTCTAACATGAGAGGGAGATGAACAAGTCTGATTTCACTATTAAAACTCCTCATTCTGAAGCTGGAGAGATGGCTCATTGTTAAAGGGGACACACTGCTATTACCAGCCAGAGTTCAGTTCTCAGCGTACACAGCAGGCGGCATACAGGTGCCTAGATCTAGCCCTAGGGGAATAAGATGTTTCTGGCCTTGGCAGACACTTGCACTAACATGCACAGACCCACATACAGCCATATGTACTAATATATTACTAATTCTTTAAATTATAAAATTCAAGGCAGATCTCTGCAAGTTCTAGGCCAATAAGGGGTATGTAGTGAGACCCTGTCTCAACAAAAAAGCAAACAGGCAAACAAACATACAGTTAGAGACATTAAGATATGCTTTAAAAATGTGTATCTCCCATAAAACATCAACAGTAGGTTGAAGACAGTCCACATCAGAGAAAGTACCACAGGAAGAAGGAATATACAATGTAGGTGCTAAGTGATTCTTATCATACAGAAGTTCACAGAATTTAATGTGTAAGTCTGTGAATATGTTCTTTAAAAAAAGAAAAACAAAAACTAGGCAGCACAATTGACCCCTTGTCAACTTGACACACAAACACATCACTATTAAGCCACCCTTCCTTCTGCATTTATCCCTAATATCTCACATTAAAAACATAAATAACTTTAGAAAGCCCATAGTCTTCATAAATTTAATCACATTAAAAATTCAGTCCCATTAACATATCCAATGTCTTTAAAAGTCCAAAATCTCTTTTAAAAGTTCAAAATCTCTCAACCTTGGGTTTCTGTTTTTAAAAAAATCAAGTTAAATACTTTTGTATTTCAAGAGGGAAAAACCTGGGCATAGTAACAATCTGGTCAAAGCAAAACCAACCTCCCAACAGTGTAAATAATGGAATGTCCAATGTCTGTCATCCACTCCTGGTCTTCTGGACTCCTCCAAAGGCTTGGTCATTTCTCCAGCTTTGCCTTCTCTGCAGCACACACAGTTTGTCTTCTAGGCTCAGGCCAACTCCACTCCCCACTGCTGCTGTCCTTGGAGGTCATCCATGGTACTGGCATCTCCAAAATGCTGGGGTCTTCTGCTGCAACTGGGCTGCACTTTCACCAATAGCCTCTCACGGGCTCTCTCCATGGTACCAAGCCTCATCTTCTCTGCATGGCCCCCTCAGTCCTGGGCCTTCAACTGCCACTGAGGCTGCACCTTCACCAATGGCCACTTCTGGTCTCTCACAGTGCCGAGCATGAGCTGCTCTCCATGACCCCCTCATGCCTTCAGAACCAGTACCACCTGGGTGACTCGTACACCACCAAGTTCAGCTGCCAGCATGAGGTACAACCTGGTGCCGCCTCTAGAACACAGCTTCTGTGTGCTGACCCTGAGGAAACACCTCCCAGAAGACCTCACCTCAGTGATGCTGCTTTTTCTTAGTCACTCCTAATTTCTCAGCATCAACTGTCCCAACAAAACAAAGGTTTTCCTTTAGCAGTTCTGGTTTCTTGTTGATCACAGCCAATTCTTCAGCTCCGCTTGACCAGACACCACAGATTCTTCACACAAAGGGCCTGGTAGAGTCTTTACTTTCTTCTCCAGGCCTCCATTGTCCACATTGTTCTCAATATTCTTATCTTCCACTGAGCTCAACACTCAATGGCTTTTCCAGCCCAAAGTTCCAAAGTTCTTTCACAAACCTCCCCAATACAACATGGTCAGGTCTGTCACAGCTGTGCCCCACTATACTGGGACCAGCTCGTCTTAGTTAGGGTTTGAGTGATAAAACACTATGACCAAGGCAACTTGGTGAGGCAAGGGTTCATTTCAACTTACACTTCCAGGTGACAGTCCACCACCGAGGAAGTCAAATCAAGAAACTATCCAGCACAGATACACATATATCTTCTTAAATATAACCAGCTCAGTCCATACACTCTTGCTTGTATGCATGCTTTCAGGGTTGACCATTTTGTATTGGAAAACCAACTGGGGTACTGTTCCCTGAGGAAAACCGTTTCTCCCACTCCCAGCATTCTTCAGTTGTCTGTGGATCTTTGTGTAGGGTGGGGTCTCATGGACTTCTTTCCCTGTCCACTCTGGCATGTCTGTTGGTGTCATCCATGTTTAGTTCACATTTAGGCAGTCAAGGTGAGACTGTATAAGATGGAACTCCTCACATTACAGAGACACAACCTCCCAGCAGACACCCGGTCCTCCGGCTCTTCCCGTCTCTCTGCCCTCTTCTGCAGTGTTCTCTGAGCCTTAGGACCAGGAGCTGTGTGCGTATCCTTAATGGGATGAATGAAGCATCTGAGTGAACCTGAATACAATTCTAGCCTGGATACTCGCTTGGTTTCCCAGAAAGATCTGGCACTGTGCACATCACACTGTTCCTGGGGAGTTCCTCACAGCATGGAGTGCCTTCTATCTAAATCTTGCTCAGTATACACAGGCACCCAGCACATTCACATCCCCACTTTATGCTAAAAAATGGGCTTTCAAACATCATTTTTCAGAATCAAATAGCTAAATATCAGAGCTGGAATTTTAAACTAGGTATTTATGTCGAACACTAAAGGCTGATTTTCTCCCCTAACATACCTTAATATGCAGAAATATATAACTAGGTATAAACTAAGGTAGACTTTTATATTCAGTATCTCTGATACTGTAAATTTTTTCATGCTGGCAAAAATTCTGAAAATCAACTAGGTTTAAGAGATTAGTAATATTTGAAAATTCTCTGTATTCTATGAATAATTTCCCATGAAATAAATATTAGTAGACTACAGGGTAGATTCCCAACCTAGGAAATGATATTTGTAACACTTTAAATATTTGACACTAAAACTATCTTAATCTCAATTAATGTTATGTGAACCTTTTGATATTTGGTAACATCTTTAAGTAATTGGGCTCTTTGGAACTCAATGTTAAAAGAATGGAGCCTTACTCAAAACCAACCAACAAGCCAACTAACCAGCCAATGCACACATTACTACCTGTAGTAGTAATTAGGGATTTTCCAAGGAACTTTTCGTACAGCAGAGGTGGTGAAGCCTTGGGGAGCATATACTTCTCAAAGTAAGGTTACCCATAGCAGCATCACATGAAATCAGTCTTGCCCTTAGGAGGACTCATTAGTTCTCTATATCAGTAAAACATCAGCAAAACTTCCACTCTCACACAGATTCTTGTGTAGGCTTAGAAGCAGCAAGAGTTCATGAGTATCATGATAATGAGTGACGCCAAGCCAGTGCAGCTCACAACTGCAGAGTTCAAATCAAGCTAGTGAGGCTTCATGCAACCTGGTCAGGAAGTGTGACGGAGAAGCTGTGTGTGCAGCAGTCATTGTGAGGGTCCAACAGAACGCCAGGTAGCAAAGCAGCACACGTGAGCGCAGACAGACCAAAGACGCCGTAAAATTAACTTTGCTTTTATTCTCCCACTGCCCTGCAACTCAAGCTGGTGACCAATTTAATCATTAGTTAAGTCAATCCTAGCTGGCAACATCTAGAATTCAACAATCCTTGCTGCAGGCACTGTACTGTGAATTAAAATGCCTACTCTGAATATTTTACTATATAAAGTATTTCCAAATTATTAACTTGGCAATTTTTTAAGTGCATGTTTCTACATAAGCTTCCACCACTGTTAAGCAAATATTTAAATTTCTTCTGTATTTTTAAGCTCATTACATTATTTCAGAAATGCACATAACTAGAGAAAATTATTTTCTAGGAATTCTGAGTATCAAAATCCTAATGAGAATAGAAATGCTAGTTACCTCTAAGTTTTGATCTTTTGCAAAGTAGTAATGAAGTTGGTACCTGTTGGAATGTCAATGACATAGTTCAGCATCACCTCAGCGATTTCTAGGTACTCAGAAAATAGTCATTTTTCTATCATAAAGTCAAAGTTCCTGCTTCATAAGCAAAACAGCTTTAAATTGAAATGTTTAATGAGAATAAATCTGGGAACCTTGGCATTCTTGGTGTTAGCATTAATGATGGAGTTCTCAACATGACCACATTATAAATTATATTTCTCTTAGATGGAAATTACTTTCGAGCTTTGGCAGTGAGTGGCTAGAGAACTAGATGACCACCATACTCTAGAGAACTGACCTTCAGATGTCTTGTATGGACGGCTTCAGAAGCCTTGTCCAAACAAAGTATTAATTAAAACTACTATAACTCTTATGGCTAAATTTTCGTTAAAAACATTTTTTTTTTATATATTTCAGTTATGAGCTAATAGTTTACATTGTGCTTAATAGTAATACACAAACAAGGGCAATGGACGAGGTAATGTGAAGGGACCAAACAGTATCATTTCCAACCCTACAAGAATCAAGTAGAGTGAGGGGATGGGAAGTGGTTATGTGGAAGAGCACTTGCCTAGTGAGAAGGCCCTGGGCTCAAGGGAGACAGAGAGAGAGAAAGGGGGGGGAGAGGGAGGAGAAAGAGATGGGGAGAGAAAGAGCAAGAACGAAAGACAGACAGATACACACATATACACACACAGGGGCAGGGGGCAGAGCAGCCAAATACTGAACACTTTCTATACTTATCAGAAACCTGAAGACACAGGGCAAGTGGTCATCCTAAAAGCCAGGGAGACATGTGACCAGAAAGGACCAGAAATACTGCTGGAGCCAGTGACCTGTGGTGATACTAAACAGTGACTGACAAACCCTTGCACACACACACACACTAAATAAATGTTTAAAAAGAGAACTGCTAAGAAAACAAAGACATTGAAGCCTGGATTCCCACACACATAGTAGACACCACTCAGTTCCTAGTCATCTAAAGTAAGACGCGTGCTAAGAGTCTGTTCCTTCGGTTCTTAGAGCTATTTCGGGCTTTTCACAAAAACTTCAAACTTGTCAAATGATACAAACAAACACACAAGTGGCACACACACACACCGAGCATTCTCCATAAAGTATATACACCTAACACAAAGTATCCAAATTTATCAAGCAAAAAAGGATGGGCACTAGAGAGAAAGCAAACATAGCCAGGCTCCTAGCTGGGCACTTGAACGTCCTTACTAGCAAGTGACATATCAAACAGGCAGAAGATCAGTGAAGAAAAAAACTGAACCAGCCGCAGCATCAATCATTTGGACCTAATTAACATGTAGAGAATACTTCATCAAATGATATTCTTATCAATCTCTCATGAGACATTCACATGTTGTAACACATTTAGTACCATAATATACTCTCTAGCAAATGAAAAAGAATAGGAACACAGAGCATGTACTGTCAGATTACATGGAGTTAACCTGTATGTATATGTCAACATCACAGAATCTGAAGTCACCTGAGAGATGGACTCCCAAGCATGTCTGTGGGGGATTACCTTGACTGCCATTACTTGAGGTGAGATGACCTGCTTGCTCACTGTGGTCAGTACAATTCCCTAGGTTTCAGTCCTGGACCATATAAAACTAGCTGAGCACGGACACATGTTGACCACTCTCTGTGTCTTCTACAGCTGTGGGTGTAATGTGACAATGTGAGCAGCTGCTTACAGCCCAGCTGCTTTGACTTCCCCACCATGACGGACTGTGCCTTGAACCTTGAACCCTGAGAAAGGAAACCCTCTCCCTTCAGTTGTTTCTCTCAGTTTATTTTCTTTTTCTTCCTTCCTTTCTTTTTTCTTTTTCCCTGAGAAAAAGGTTTCTCTATGTAGCTTTGGAGCCTGTCCTGGAACTTGCTCTGTAGTCTAGGCTGGCCTTGAATTCAGATCTGCCTCTGCCTTCCAAGTGCTGGGATTAAAGGGGTGCACCACCACCACCCGGCCTGTCATCATATTTTAGCACAGCAACAGGAAAAGAAATTGAGACAATCTGTAAACAACAAAATAATAGCTGCTAAAAACAAAATATTTGAAGATTAAATGACACTCTTCAATATTCTGAACTAAATGAAAATACAACTTCAAAATTTGAGAAATACAGTAAAACTAAGACAAAATGAACATTTTTATCAATAAGATCTAAAATCAGTAAAATTAAGCATCTATTCCAAGAAACTAGAAAAAGCAAACAGAAGAAAATAATTAAAAAATATCATATCAGAAATAAATGAAATTAAATAAAGGATGTCAATAGGTCTGTTGTGCACCTGTAGTTTGTATTTATTGAAAAGTTCAATAAAGTTAGTAAAACTCTAGCCAGGACCAAGGAAAAAAAAGGAGACATAAGTCACTAATATTAGAAGTGAAGTATAACAAAGAGGGGCGAGTGAGATGGCTCGGGGGTGAACGCCCTTGCTGCCAAGCCTGATGACCTGAGTGCAATGTCCCAAACCCACATGATGGAGAGAACTGACTTTTGTTAAGGTGCCTTCTCACCTTTATACTCCCCTCATGGAATGTGTGTATGTGTGCAGACACACAAATAAATGTAATAAGTTAAAGAGTGCAACCTAAGGTATTATATTTCTATGCTCACAAATGACAAATAGTTATCTTTGAAAAAATTCTGACAAACTCACAGGAGGAAAAACAGGTGATCTGAACAGGCCTATAATTACTAGAGAAATTGAATCAATAACCTGCAAAGCAAAAAGAATCAGGACAAGATAGTAGATTCCACTATCATTTAAGAAAGGAATACTCCCATGGGCTACAACGAACGGCATGACAAGATATGCCCACTGATGAAGGAGTGCCATGGACATCATAGTGATAACCTACCACTTTCTTCTTGAACTGAAGTCCTGCTCCACAAGATGAAACTGGTCCACTGTTGGCTAAGAACCTGTGGCTAGACATGTTAGAGGCTCTAGAGGTGAAACTACTACTACTGGACACAGAAGTAACTGATTTCTAAATGTCTTCTCACTCTACCCACAGATTAGTGCATCTCAACCTTCACCAGAGAAGCTTCTATTTGCAGTAGATGGAGATTAACACAGAGACTCACAACTGGCCAGGGTGCAGAGAGGAAGAGGCTGTGGAATGCTAGTTCTACATGGGACATCTGTATCCCATCTCTTCCTCTCAAGGCACATGGATCACTGCAGAAGGGCAGAAAGACTCTTAAGAGCCAGAGGTGATGGGTGACTCCAAGGGCACAGTGTCCTCCAGACACAACAGGGCAGCTACACATATGCGTTGACACTGACTGTGACAGCATACGGAAGTTCCATGCAGTCTTAAGCAAGACCAAATGTCAGCATGGAAAGGGGAGCTAACTGAGGAGCTGCTGGTACTCGACAGCTGCAGGGAGAGAAAGAGCCCGTTTTCTCTAAGGACGTTGCTTCCAGGAAGCAGGAGAGCTGGTTCAGTGGCTAAGTGCTGGGGGATGGTCTGTATGTCAAATTACTCTGATTGGTCAATAAATAAAACACTGATTGGCCAGTGGCTAGGCAGGAAGTATAGGCGGGACTAACAGAGAGGAGTAAAGAGAGAACAGGAAGACGGAGGGAGACACTGCCAGCCGCCGCCATGACAAGCAGCATGTGAAGACGCTGGTAAGCCACGAGCCACAAGGCAAGGTATAGATTTGTGGAAATGGATTAATTTAAGCTATAAGAACAGATAGCAAGAAACCTGCCACAGGCATACAGTTTGTAAGAAATATAAGTCTCTGTGTTTACTTGGTTGGGTCTGAGCAGCTGTGGGACTGGCGGGTGACAAAGATTTGTCCTGACTGTGGACAAGGCAAGAAAACTCTAGCTACAGCTAAGAGCATTTCCCACTCTTTCAGAGGACTGGAGTTTGATTCCTAGCATCCACACGATGGCTCACAGTTGTCTTTTATCTCCAGTTCCAGAGCATCTGGTGCCCTCTTCTGGCCACTTTGGGCACTAGGCATGCATGTGGTAGACATGTCATACATGCAAGGGAAAAAACTCATACATGTTCAAAACTAAAAAAAGAATGTTCTACCTGGTAAGCTGACCACACTCTGTTGGAATGCCACATGTTCAAGAATATTTGGGCAGTATAAATTGGACTTGGTGGGTAGGGAAAAGAAAGAGGAGCCAAAAGTTGTATGAAGGCAAGGAAGGGTGGATTTGATAAAAACACAATGTATGGGATTTTCAAAGAACTAAAAGAAAGCAAAAGCAAACAATAACAACCCAGGAAGGAATGGTAGCACTGCTCTATACAGAGACTGTAAATGAAAGGATGGCAGTTCTATCAAGCAAATGAAAGAGAAAACAAGCACATGTCGACTCTTGCATCTTGTTGTTGACACATGGTGCTATACTGGGTGACTTAGCAGACTACTGGTCTAAAGAGACAACCCAGGTCAGTACTGCCACACAGATCAAAGGCACACTCAAGCCACTCAATTCTATAAAGGAGGAGAGCACGCAGGTATTTCAACGGGAAATACTAGGCATTTTACAATCATAAATCCATGAACTAAGTAAGTTTAGTTCTAAATCCAGTGGGAAAAGTACTCAAATTTTTGATATTATTAAAAAATTCTGAACTAACCACTTAGTGGACTATGGCTGTGACATATAATTTTTCATTTGGAACAGCACCTGAATCTGAAAAACAAAAGTGCTTCTCTTATTCTGTGCTCTTGGTACCCTAAGCTCTTCACAGTCCACAGGGCATGCTGGGCACTCTGGTGATTTCTGAGACTACATTTGACATTCTGACTATGGCAAATTCCATCGTTTTCTTCAAGTATTTTTGTACTTGTAGTCTTCTACCACATGAACCCTACACTAAGAAAACACTTGATAAGTATTTGTAGACTCAGGTTGAACTTGTTAATGAGAACTGAAAAGATGATAGCCTGAAAAAAAGGACAAGCTTTAAGAAGCATCACTGAATCTGTCTCATTCATAACAAACAGTAGCACGTCACTAAGTTATGTAGCATTGATCATATTCATCAGATGGGAATCGATGTTGCATGTTTAGATAGGCTCATTAACTCCTCCAGAATTTGTTGTTGCTGTCTGTGGTCAACACATTCTAAGAACTTCATCTAAAGCATTTACTTTTAAACTTCTTTTATTCCCCCTAAGGACTGAGACCAAGGCCTAAAATGTTTTACCACTGAGCTAAATCCCCGACCCCACTGGAGATTCTAGAGTCAACAGCTTTAATAGACGACCTATTGGTCAGCTATTCTTTACCACTAGAGCACAGAAAAAGAGCAAAACCTTACAACAAATAGATAGCAAGTACACACTAGTGAACAAGGTGTCAGCTAACTTACAACACAAACTAAAACAATAACAACCCAAGAGGTGCTGGAAGTCTAGCAGAGCCCCTGGAAGTCTAGCAGAACCCCCGGACGTGGCAGAGCCCCGGGACGTGGCAGAGCCCAAGTCCCATCTCTATCACAGCAAAAAGAGACAGATGAAGAAGCATGGTCAGTTTCAGTGACTAAAAGAAATAGCCAGAGAATCCAAAGAGTTTCTCTGGGATTTTACATTTTGATCGAGTAGACACACACAGAAGGAGAAACAATACTTACCCTTACTAACACAACGAATCTGTATTCTTTTTTTTTCTCCCCATTGAAAAGAAAACAAAAAACAAAAAACCCCCTGGTCAGGACGCACTAAACTGATATCATGAACCACTGCTGTTTGGAGGTTGAAGTTTGATAAGCGCAGGCTTTCCGTGCTATTACTAGTCCCCAGGCTATGGGACAGAGAGCTCATGATTATATGAGAACCCTGCATAGGGAATTAACAAGACAATTATCTCTAATAAATCAAGAGCTAATATAAATTCTTTAAGCTATGAAAATGGAATCTCTTCTCTAAGAAATGAAAACTACTTTGCCTATTAAAGAAAGTGCCCCAGGCTTAGAGTTCTCAAGTTGCTCAAGGCAAAGGGTCTTGGCTCAGCTCTGCTGCTGGAAAGAAACATTTCAATTTAGCCAGCATCTTCAAGTTTTCCTTAAGTCTGAGAATGCTTTAACTTTAAAGAAGCTTAGTTCCAGCTCTTGCTCAGCACATGCAAAGCCTAGCTTCACCCCCAGTATGAACAAAGTGAGTTCGTTCCTGGGCTAGAAGATGGCTCAGTGTGCCAAGTGCTTGCTGCACAAACACAAGGAAATATGTAACATCAGCACTCAGAAAGAGTCCACACATGTGGGCCGGAGGGACTCTCTGACCAGCCAGCTTAACCGGTGGGGTGAGTTTCTGGTTCACATACACACACCCCCCACACACACACAAATAACTTCATTTCTATTGCTGTTCATATTAGTTACTAAACTGTGAAATGATATGACTTCTAAGCTTTTCTAGAAATTTTACATCTGTTACTATGTTACCTTAAAAAGCACACAATTAAATTTGGTTTTTCTTTTTGTTGAAATCGATCTTACAATGAAGCACAGGCTGGCCTCAAAACCATGGCAATCCTATTGCCTCAGCCCCGAGTCATGGGATTAAAAGCACTAAAGACTAAACACTTCAATCTATAACGGCTTTTTTTTAAAGATACAGGATTTCATTATGCAGCCTTGGTTGGCCTGGATCTTGCTATGTAGACCAGGTTGGTGTCACACTTAAGAGATCTCTGCTTTCTGAGTGCTGAGATTAAAAGTTGTACCACTGCCGGGCGGTGGTGGCGCACGCCTTTAATCCCAGCACTTGGGAGGCAGAGCCAGGCGGATCTCTGTGAGTTCGAGGCCAGCCTGGGCTACCAAGTGAGTTCCAGGAAAGGCGCAAAGCTACACAGAGAAACCCTGTCTCAAAAAAAAAAAAAAAAAAAGTTGTACCACTAAGACTGGCTTAAAATCAGGCTACTAACTGATTAAAAATCAATACTCAGCCACGTTCCTTACTAGCATTAAACAGTGGAGTTCTTCCGACCACTGATACAGACCTTTCAGCTGAAGCATGCCACTTATCCATGTGTATAACTCACAACATAAAAGACTTTTCACTAAAAGTTACTGGTTCCAGAAAAAGAAATTTTATACACAAAATATGAGAGAAATTTAAATATGAAAGCACTCTAAATCAAAGAACACGTTTGTATAACAAATCAAACAGCCATTTACTTTTTACAAGACTGCCATAGACACATGAAGTTCTGCCCAGGTTTCCTCACTGGATCTGCATGCTGACCGGATGCACTGAGTGGAGAAGGCTGAGAACTGTTAGGCTGGCCCTGCGCTTGTACAGCTGGTGAAGGCGGCATGGGAGTGTTCTGTAGAAAAGCACAAACACAGTTTGTAACACGACACCGGAAAACAACATTTTATAGTCTGTAAGTTCATTAATAGCAATTACACATTTGTGACATAAAATCGACATTTTGTAACTTAAAGTTAATGATTATATTTAAAAATGATTTTTATAAAAAAAAGGTTAAGAAGTATGCTTCTTTGAAAATATGGAACGATCCACAGAGCAAGATTATACATTGTGTTATTTTTTGATATCTGTTGGGGTTTGGCTGCAGAATCCTCATGGATTTCAAGATCTATGAACATTTATATAAATGGCAAAGTCTTGTATATAAATGTGCATGTCATATATATATATATATACACACATATATATATATATAAAGTCATTCCTAGATTACACATAAGAATTAAAACAATGTAAATACATAAATACAAATAGCTGCTACACTGTATTGTACAGGGTATAATAACAAGAAAAGGCACATGTTCAGTAAAGAACAATTGTTTTCTGATATTTTTGATTCAAGTTAATTAAATTCATGGATGTGGAACTGATAGACATAGATGACAGACTACATCACTCAAATTAAGAATTTTAGAAAGAAACAAGTAAATTACAGTTTTAAATGAAAATGAAGCCATCTGATTTACTTCAAGAATATTTATCAGTTGTAAATTATTGCTTTCAATAATTCTTTTCTTTTAGATTTCATCAGTGATATAACATGAATCAAAGCAAACTTCAGATCTGAGTTAGTGAACATAACCATGTAAGGAGAACATCAGAAATACGACGTAGTTTTCAGTGAAGTGGATACTCGGCTGCAGTCTGTAGTGGTGCATTTAGTCCTGGGGATCCAATCCAGGACTTTCACCATGCTAGGCAAGTACACTACCATGACCTATAACCATAACTCTTTGTTATGTTGCTCAAGCTGGCTGGCCTTGAACTTGCCGTGTAGACCAGGATGGCTTGGGACACATTCTTTCTGGCACCACTTCTCAGATGCTGAATCAGATATATGCCACCATGCCTGGCACAGTTACAGCTTTGATGGTAACACTGGCATAAAGTGGACATACAGTCTTCTAAATATTTCTTTTATATCTATATTCTATATCTTGTCTTTAAGAAACACTTACGAATTTTTAGGACATACAACTTGAAATACCAGAAACACTAGCATATCATTTTCAAGACTTGTTTCAAAGTTTGGTAAACAGAATAGATTTGTTCATTTATTGCTAACAGCAGCACAGGATGGCAAATACCAAAAGTGCTGAGTGGCTAAGATGAAAAACCACAACTTGACAGGTGCTTTAATCCCAGCACTCGGGAAGCAGAAGCAGGAGGATCTCTGTGAGTTCTAGACCAGCCTGGCCTACAGAGTGAGATCCAGAAAAGCAACAACAACAACAAAACAACCCCATAATTCTTTTTGCTTTTCTTTTTTTTTTTTTTCCTCGAGACAGGGTTTCTCTGTGTAGTTTTGGTGCTCTGCCTCCCAAGTGCTGGGATTAAAGGCATGCACCACCACCGCCCAGCACAATTCTTTTTCTAAGCCCAAACAAAAACATATGAAGCTATAATGGTATAAAATACAAAGAAAAGAAGAAAATAAAATGTTGAAAACGTCTTAGCAGAAATAAGAATAGGATTTGAGTTCTGGGGCTGGCTGAGGCTGTAGCTCAAATGGCAGAGTGCAATGCTGGGGAGCTAACCCAGGGTCTTCCCCATGCTAGCCAAGTATTCTTAGACCATTGGGATTACATGCCTGTAATCCTAGCATTTGGAAGTAGAGGCATGTGATCAGAAGGTTGAAGGTCATTCACAGCTATGAGTTGTAGAACAGCATGGGATATACAAGAATGTGTCCTTAAAGACAAGGAAAAAAAGCAAACAAACGAAAACAGCAAGGAAACAAACAGAAATGTGTTCTAAGCTCAGAGAGGAAGAAGTCTACTCTGGGAATGCAGCTCTAGGCACTTCTGCAATCGGTTAGCATCTGTAAATTGTAGAGTGAGAAAATCAAAGTATGAGCAACATGAATGCCTTGGTCACCATGGAGAGGGACTTTCTAGCTCCATAAATCAGGACTCAATTGTTCAATTTGCTTTTTAAGGAATTTCACCTATTCTGTGTGTGTGTGAGTGTGGTGTGATGTGGTGGTGGCGGTGGTGTGTGTAAGGCAAGGATAACTTTGGGGAGTCAGTTCTCTTTTACCACCATGAGTTTTGGAGATAGCTTTATGTGCTGACCCATGAACTCTTCTTAACAGCCCTCAACCCCAGGGTGCCCTTTTTCAACAGCTCGGGTGACCTGGGCAACCTAGATACAGTCATTGATCTTGGTGCTTCAAGTACAGCTAATACAATCAGACTGATGAGATGAAACCGTACATGGAGGGCCTAGATTCTCATTCCATGACAAATGTTACTATTGCCACGATAATAGAGAAATCCAAAGGGAAACAGGTTTTGAGTTCAGAGGGTAAGATGAACCTATTCCAGTGTCTCTCAATGGGTTAATACTCCACATGCAGACCAGCCCCCACCATCTGATGGGGAAAAGAATACAAATGGTGTGTGTGAAGTGCCATACACACAGTCAAACTGTTTCCATAAAACAAGAGCACTGAATAGAAAATGATGAATTCAATAACTGAAAAATAAAAGGACCAGTTCTAGCCAAATATAAATCTCAAGAGTGAGAAATCACAACACACTAGAATTTTACTTAAAGAAAGCACCTGTCAAGGTTAGTGAACTTTCCTGATTTGGTCACTACTGCCATTTAAATTGTGAGCCTTACTGACTATCCTGCCCAGTGTGTGTATAAAGGCTTATTGACTTTCACAAATGCCAAAAGACTTTTATCTTTTTGATGATTGTGAAAGTCTTACTGGGTCACAGAAAATAGAATCAAGGCATCATGTGACATTTTAATCCCAAATGTTAACAAAGGATATGGCAAGGATGACTGAAGTTAGTCTAAGCTGTGAATTAAGAATGAATAAAAAACATTATTAACTAAATGCAATGTGTAGACCATTTTAGGATCCTAATTCAAACAAACTTAAACCACCACAACCACCACCACCACCACCACCACCACCACCACCACCACCACCACCACCACACACACACACACACACACACACACAACTTTAAAAGACAACTAGGGGAACCTGGAATATAAACTGGTAGAGGGAATGTAAAGGAACCACTACTTCCGTTAAGTATAATTTGTTATTATAGTTCCGTGTATCCATTTAAGAGAAATAAAAATTGAAACATAGTGAAATGAAATGATATTTGTATTTGTTTTGGAAGGAGTGATAGAGTAGAAGGGAACAGAGGAATCTAAAATAGCAAATGTAACTAACATCTGGAGGGAGCTGGCTCTGTCCTTAGAGAACATACATAGTTTCAAATACTAAGTAAGTTAATGTTGTAAGAATTAGGTCTTGGGGGCTGGGGTTCAATGTCTAGCACCCATATGGAGCCCCTCAACCATTTCTAACTCCAGTTCCAGGACATCCAATGCCCTCTTATGGCATCCACCAGCATCAGGCATGCTCATGACACAGACACACATGCAGGCATAACACTCACACTCATAAAATAAATAACGCTGAAAGGCCTCTTGCACAAGCATGCGAAGCTGGCTTCTTCGTCCTCGGCACAGTCTCTAATGACTGCAGAAGGCTAGCCACAGCCAGCACTCAGACACAGATAAAAAAAGCTTCAGAAAGGATTGTAAGTGGTCAGCTCCAGAGGACTACTATGTTATCAGTCTTTACTGAGAACCAGGGGGCTTTTCAATTATGCTTTTTAAAATCAATGTGGAAAAGGCTAACTTGCACGAGCAAGTAGCGAAATCAACATAATGCAATGGATGTA
Source organism: Peromyscus leucopus (assembly GCF_004664715.2). NCBI lineage: Eukaryota > Metazoa > Chordata > Mammalia > Rodentia > Cricetidae > Peromyscus > Peromyscus leucopus. Next base: position 7,817,361 of record NC_051080.1, read on the forward strand.
ACAAATTGTAATTTGTTTGGTAATATAAAATTAACAAAAATGTTCATGAATATGACATTTGATTTCTGGAAACAATACTATTCATTTTGTTAAACTATAACCTTGCTTCCCTTTATCATCTGTTCAAGAGTAAATTATAGCTAAACAATCTAGATACCACTGATAATACTTTGATATGACATTCTTAGGTCCCTTCCTAGTATCAGCAGTGAACCCTGTGAGTAAGAAGGCCTGAACTGAAGCCTTTCCGGGCTGTAAGGAGGTGAGTAGGTAGCAGGAACAGGACGGGACAGCTGCTGAAGCACTGCTCTTCAAAGGCGTCAGAGAGAGAGAGCAGAGCTGCAGAGAGCAGAGCACTCACTGGGAAAGTCTTTCTTTCCATCGTGTGAGGATGAGAACTCTACCACAGCCAACTTCCTTTCAGCGGACTAGCCCCCATGTTCCTTAACTACAGGTTAAACATACCAAATGTGACATTCCAAAATACAAGTTCTAAAATGTGAAACTTTCTGAGCACCGGCACAAGTAGAGAATACTCTTCTATGAACCTTTTGTACTACATACAGAGTCACAAAACATATTCACAAACATGTATATATAAGATATATGCTTATATCTAAGATACATAAAAAGGAAACATATTTTCTTTTTTTTTTTTCTTAAAGATTTATTTATTTATTATGTATACATTGTTCTGTCTGTACGTATCCCCACAGGCCAGAAGAGGGCACCAGATCTCATTACAGATGGTTGGGAGCCACCATGTGGTTGCTGGGAATTGAACTCAGGACCTTTGGAAGAACAGCCAGTGCTCTTAACCTCTGAGCCATCTCTCCAGCCCAAGGAAACATATTTTGTGTTTAGATTTGGTTCCCACCCTTGGGATATCTCATGGTCTTAAAATATTTCAAAATTAAAGAAGAGAAAAGATGAACATCTGGTAAAAGTTTGGTCAAAAGCACTTTGGACAGGGGCTTCAGTTTCTACTGAACTTTTTACTCTTATTAAGTATAAATATATGTATATGCCCTTGTAAGAACATGTAGAAATACAATAAAAAGAGAGTTAGGTTTAGGTTTCCTGGTAAAGCCTTTCTCAGTTATTACAATATGCAAATACAATACAAATCTCAACAACAGATAAAAAAAAAATGAAATGGCATCCTTGTGGCTTTTGTTAAAATGACCTCCTATGATAACATAAGTGTACACTCCTAAAGGCTAAAGATTCCCTTTTTAAGAGGCAATTCCTTAAGTTCCTTTTCAAAGGGAGGAACAAATCGAGCATGGTAGATCAGATCTGTAACTGTAACTCAGGAACTTGGGGCAAGAAAGTGGAGAGTTAGCCGCCAGACTGGGCTACACAGTAAGATACTGTCTCAGAAACCAAACCAAACTATACCAAATCAAAACAGGAACGGACCAAAAAGGAAACAAGCAAAGAACACTGCACTATAACACATTAAAAATGTGTCTTTGAGAAGAGGGAACTAAGACCTAATATACATAAAATATGTGATAGGCATAACCTAATCTTGTATATAAACTATTTTATATATAAGAATTTAACAAGTTACCAAAAGCTAGACCTGGGGGCACACACTTTTAATCCCAGCAGGAGGGAGAAGCAGGCAATTAATCTGTGAGTTCAAAGTCAGCCTGGTCTACATAGTTGAGTTCAAGGACAGCCAGAGTTACATAGTGAGACCCTGTCTTAAAAAATAAAAACAAAAAACAAACAAAATAGAAGTTATCAGATCATGGTTTTATTAACAGATACAGAATGTTCAATACATGTTTTCCATGATGCTGAAAAAGACAAACTTTCCTTTCTTTGTCTTTTAGTCATTTTTAATTTGTAAATATGTTAATGTGGGTTTTGTTTGTTTTGCCTCTAACAGACATCAATTCGTGGAAAATGCCGAAGGTAGGCCATCTGGAAATGGTACTCCATGAGCTGCATTTGGAACTTGCAAATATAACGGATTTTAAATGAGCAGCTATAAATAAAGAAATCTGCCTTGAAGCAGGTATAATTTTAAAAATTCTCTACATATTTCCAGTTAAATGTCATTTACAAGTAAAATTTATAGTTTCACATCATTTACTTTCAAATATTCCTCCTCTGTCACCACGGTTTTCTGTAATGAAATGAACACAGCGGACTAACAGGAGAAACAAAGCCAGCAAGCAAACTGTGTTATGACAAAGGCGGCAGGAAGGACTGTCTATTGCACTGCTCCAGCCTTTCGGCCCTGGGCATTCTGAAAGTCTAGTTGTCCCTTTCTAGGGACTGTGTTCCTTCTTGACATCCCAAGATCCTTTGAAACAGCAGGAATGATGTCTCCACTGAAAAAACAGCACATTTCAAAACCCTCTCCCTTGTGTGCTGATGTAGCAGAGGCATGAATGTCATGGGGTAATCAAACACTTTCTGATTACATTTGAGGCTTGCTCCACAGGAGATAATTCAGGTCTTGTACTGTAAATATGGTCAAAAGACCATAGCTATGCTAAATATTAGCTTTGCTAAATATACACTGGAATGTTGAATATATGTAGACATTCAGTAAGTTAAATTTAACTTTTGATTGTATGTAAGAATCTTGTTTCATCTTGATTATATGTCTGATTGGACATGTTCTTAAGATGCCCTCTATTTATACTTATAACCATAGATTAGCGCTCCTCTCAACCCTGGTCAGAGAAGTATTTTTCTGTAACTGGTAGAGGTTAATGCAGAGACTCCTCCTAACTGATCAAAATGCTGACAATAAGTGACGATTGGGTGCTCAGACCTAGAAAGGACACCTGTATGCATCCACTGCCCCTCCTCCAAGTCTCCAGGCTCAGGGACCCTGGAGAAGATGAGGGAGAACAAACAGAAGAGCTGGAGGACAGGGAGGAGCTGGGGAGTGCTGCCCTCTGGACCTGATGTGGCCATTGCCCTCATTACCTCACAGAGCCACAGTCATGAACACAAACCAAGCCAGTCACCATCCTACCAGGGCTTGGGGAATGGCTCTTGAGGCCCTGTCCCTGGTTGAGGAGCGACTGGCAGCTGATGGCTGCTTGGAGGGTCATTTTTCCTCAGGGACATGGCAGCTGGAATTGGTTGTTCCTACTCTAGATGGTTCTCTGTCCATATGCATGTGAGAGGTATTAATTGGACTCAGTGGGTTATAGAAAGAGATGGAATATGAAGGTGAGAGGAGTCCAAGCAGGCTGAGGGATGAGAGGGGGTAGAGATGATCAAAATACACTGTATACATGTATAAAGTCATCAAAGAACAAATACAAGTGTTATTAAAAAGGTTCTATCTTGCACCCTTATAAGCTACCAATTCAAATAGTGAACAAAATGGCATTAAGCCACGGCCTAAAAAAGAAGCCTGGAGAAGGAACAGGAGATTAAGAACCTGGGCAACAGTGGGAGCGCTTCCTCTGGAGTAAGCAGGCTCTTCAGATGGCCCAACAGCTAGCTTTCTTCAACCCTGAACTTGGGTTGTAAAGTCCATCCCATATACCTACCTAGTCCATACCCACGGAGCGGAAGCAGACCCGGACCACTATGGGTGCTGACCAGTGGCAGGTACCATGTTAAACACCACCCGAAGGAATCCTGTTTTGTTTGTTTGTTTGTTTAATTTTCATAGACCTTTGCATATTTCACCTCTTTCCTTGCAACTAAGTATCAACTTTGGAGATAAGGGATATAGCTTTGGGACTGTGCACACTAAGAATTGAACCCAGATACTTAGATAGGCAAAACAAGTCACTCTACCACTCAGTTATACTCTCAGCACAGAATATAGTTGTTGTTGTTTTAAATAGACTATGTTCTCATAGGAAATTAGTACAGTTTAGTACATAATTTTTCAGATCAGCAACAAAATGTATTATTTTAATGGCCCAAGCCATCTGAATATGACTAATATGCTTAGAGTTTTAGTATTTGTGCCCTAAACTAATCCTTTAATAACACTAACATTTTATACACAATAGTTCAAATAATTAAAATATAAAAGACAATTTTCTAGAATTGTAGAGAGAAATTAGAACAGGAGAGCAAAGCTCATGAATTAAGAGCTGTCTTTAGACTGAACTAGGCTTAAGTCCTAGTACCACCTCTTGGGAGATGATCCTGGACAAGTTAACATCTGGGTCTTTACCACCACCATAGTATTAACAGTTTCTGTTAATAGGATTCCTGAAGATTCGATGAAAACATGCTTTGGTGTAATATCTTTAGTGAGGTCCTAACACCAGCTAACGTTACTATTCAACTTGGTTACTTATTACTTTTTGAATACCATAATGAACATTATAGTGGAAGATTAAGGACACACAAAATGAGGATAAATTCTGTAATACTAAAGTTCTTCTGTAATTTAGTTTGGTTCACTATCATTTTGTTTAGAGTTCTTAAAGACTCCAAGAGGAAAAATCAACCAGGCACATATACGATGAATTGAGAAAATTCAACATTACACCATTTAAGTGAAAATGCCAACATGTGGAGCTACATGAATAAAAAGGCCTTAGAATTTTCTAACAATCACTGGGCCTTCCTGCCAGGTACACAGCATCCATCATGGAAGGTGAAACTGCACACACAAAACTGAAACACTCCTTACCTTGAATGCTAGAGTGAAGGACTGAAAACTGTCTAAGAAACAAAGAGCAGGGAGTTGGAGTAGACCCGGCCCGACACCATAAACACTCAAGTTGACACGTAACAATCCATTTACCCTTCATGTTTCCAGACCCCCTTGCTGTGAAACAAACCAGACTCACCTGCGGGACCACACTCTGCATGTAGGATGGTGGATGCTGCTGCTGCTGCTGCTTTTGCTGCACAGCACTTTCTATTGCTACTTTAGCTACCGTGCTTGGATCCGCTCCTGCTGGTACAGCAACCATGGTTGCGCTGCAGCCAGCATTGTTGGGGTCACTGATTGTAACAATCCTCACTCCTACTTTATTTGGAATTCCTGGGACTGTTTCCCGATCGTTCTCCTCGGCCGGCCTCTTCACAGTTTTGCATTCAGCTGTGCCATTTGTAGACCGGACATCAGTCGACAGGGCAGAATGGGACACTCTAGATCCTGAGTGGGGAACTGCTAGGATTTGATGCCCCTGTATAACAGGGGTTGTAGAATGTGGTGAGACAACCACACTTGGGCGTTGCTGAGGCACATCTGAATTCAAACTTGAAGCTAGAGGTCCATTAGGCAAATCAGTACCACTGAATTGCTGTGTTGCCACACTTGACGCTTCCTGCATACTGCTTGTGGACGGTGACCCACCCAAAGTTAACACAGGTCCATTAGAAACTCTTTCTAATTGATCACCTTTGGCAGTATCTTGCTGAGAGGCATCTGAAGTCCCTTGTGGTTCTACTGGAGATATCTCACCATTTCCAACATGATTAGAAGAAGTTTTGTGATTTGGAATGTTTTTGCTTAAATGAGAACCATCTCCTTTATCAAAATCACAGATCCCATTAACGAGGGTTTTTTTCAAATCACTTTTGATATCCTGCATGTCCACTTGTTCTGAGTTCTGTTTTGCAGATGCTCCATTCTCACCTAATTCCAAGGATGGCCCATTGCTGATTAGTGAGCACTGATTAGTCTCACTCTGAATCTTCCCTGAGTTTGAAGGAGGTAGACTTGAGTCACTGTACTTTCTCCCATTTAAAAGGCTGCCCACCTGTAGTTCACTTTCACTTGTATCCCCGTTGCTGGTGCTTGTGGTTCCTCGTCGGCAGGACGGATTCTCCATGACCTCAATTTTCCGTTCATGCACATGTAAACCTGTTGCTTCCTTTGCTTCCTCCTCCTTCTGGCAAATGATCTTATCACCTTTGAATGGGGGGGTAGCAGTGGTACATGGTGATTGTCCGGCTGCAAGCGTTTGCACCTGAAGCCCGGCTCCTGCCTGCGCTCCACTCATGCCAATTCCTGCTGGAGCAATGAGCTGAGCTGCACTTCCCTGACTCACGGTCGCAGTCGCAAAACTGGTATTTGGCACAACTGTTATGGTTACCTGGTTGCCAGAAGTCCCTTGGAAAATGGTTGCTGGGCTATTGGAGATCAGTGGACCCGGCAGTATCTGTAAGTTCGAAATGGGCACTGTTTGCACTCCCCCTGTTGATGGCATTGTACTTTGGACCAACTGAACATTTTGCTGGCCAACCAACAGCTGCTGAGCTGGAGTCTGCCCCTGCACTCCAAAACCAGCTGCTTGGTTATTGGCCACCTGATAGACCACCTGAGGGCTGGGAGCTCTTGCATTGTTAGGGGGAGGAATCTGAGGTGCTGGGAGGATCAGCTTACCCCCTGGGGTTGAAGGACCCCGCTTGGGAAGCAGCAGCTGTTTTATCAGACTAGACTCATTGGAAGCAGGCTGGGCTACTCCTGCATTTGTTTGCTGGGGCTGAACTTGCATCTGTACTTGTTGTGGCTGTTGAACTTGTACCTGGACCTGCTGTGCGGGAGGTGCTGGTGAATGCTGCTGCTGTTGCTGCCTCTTCACAGATAGCATCTGACTGACAGTAGGAGGTGGTCCCTGTGACTGAAGGGTGGAAGAAGATGACATGGCAGTAGGGACTTGGTTATTAGTGGTGGGGACAGGTGATGGTGAAGAAGATGGAGTTATGTTTGGTTGTCCAGTTAGCTGAACTGTCTGACCAGCTGGGAGAGCTGCCGGATTAGCAAGAACAATTTGGTGAATGGCTGGTGCATAAGTTTGACCTTGTTGAGCTGGCTGGCTTACAATCACTACACTTTGCTGGGTTGGTTGCTGTGGTTGTTGAATAGGCTGCTGTACCACTGTTGATGAAACTTGCTGAGAAGGAAGCGGTTTGGGTGCAATGTTCTGGAATCCTACCCTGGAGGGCTGTGGACTTGGAACACCAGCTATGGTAACCACCTGTCCTGTAGCTACCTGGAAATTCTGTACTGAAGTTGCTGAAACGATGTTGGATGCAGAAGTTGTTACGTACTGTGGGGGTGCTATGATAACAGTGTCTTGAGGCTGGCTACCAGCCGCTGTCTGTTGAGATGAAGTGTGCATAGGTTGTGGTGATGTGCTGATTAATTGTTGACCCTGTGAAACTGTAGACGTACATGCTGGCATGTTCTGTACTCTTCCAAATAGATGACTCTGTGGTACAGTTTGCTGGATTACTGTGACAGGAGTACCTGAAGGGATCTGTCCCGGGACCACTGTGTGTAATGGAGATGGCTGTGACATCACAGATGGATGGTGAAGCAAAGTCTGAGAGTTCACAACTGTCACAGGTTGGGGCCCTGTACTGTGATTCTGGACCACAGAACCCTGTGCAGGTCCTCCTCCAAGAGCAACACTCACAGGAACTGCTGTTGGGGGCAGGGAATTCTGGATGACTGTTGCCTTAACGACCTCACAAGGAACTGGAGCCTTATTCTGAATGACAGTCACTGGAGCACTTTGTTGCTGGTGGGTATGAATTGAAGGATTTGGTGGAATTCTAGAAACAGTCTGTGCCACAGTATGAACACCTTGTACTGGAAAAGACATTTGTGTTGCAGTCAAATTTGAAGATTGATTGGTAACAGGAGTCCTCTGAAAATGATTTCCTACAGCTTGAGATCCATGAGGGATTCCTATACATGGGGAAAATCAAAGTTCCTAGTGAAATGAGGGCAGGACATCAAATGTCTTATTATCTTACTTAATACAAGAGGAAGGGTATAGAGAAATGAATGCCCAGAGAAGAGGAAACATTCGAGTATGGTGATACCCGTGAGAAATACCGTAAAAAGCACAGGGCAAGGTCATCACTTAATATATACAATATACATTTAAATTCCGGTTCTACACTAGCAATACTTAAAACAATTAAAAACTTGGGGTATGCTGCTATTGCCTGTAATCCCAGCTTTCAAGAGGAGCCCAAGCTTGAGGCCAGCATGGTCTGTATAGCAAGACTTGCCTATGAATAAAATAAAAAGTATTAAAATTTAAAATTAATACCTGCAGGTGAAGGAGTTGGAGATACATCAGCAACAGAATCAACACGGACAACAGGAGTGGAAACTGGCTGCTGCTGATAGTACATCTGGATGGGGAGTGGAATAGTCCTCCGTTTCACTCCTATTACATGGATATGTGCCTGCCCACTGTTACTGGAATCCTCCACTCTCTTTACTGTATGATTTGGAAAAACTGTTCTGTAAAATAACACATACTCAATTATGAAAACCAGCCAAGAACACAACACTGTTTCTAGTAATGCTTAGCACACTGCCACTGTTACTAATGTATGGACCAATATGCTTCAAAATGTCATATTCAGCAAAAGTGGAATACAAAGAAAACTATGTAGAAGATTAATTCTCCAATTAAAAAGCCATTATTTATTAACAATGTTGAGTTGTAAAGCAATTCCATATATAATAGTTTACATACATGTATTTTTACAAATTTAGCAAATTATCAAAAAGTCTCATCTTAGGCCAGATGCATGTTAACTACATATTAGGATTCAAGACTTAAAAAGAATAATGTCTTCAACATGTCAAGGAAGGTAGGAAAAGAGTAGAATTTGATTTCTTACTTTTCTTTCTTTGATAAACCTCCCCATCTCAACACAGTGACTTTACAAGTCTCCACTGCACTAAAGCCAACGTGTGGGGAAGCTCAAGCAGTAGCTATGTAAGTCAGAAGCTTTGTGTTTTCTATAGTATTCAAGAGCAGCCAACATAAATGACTTTGACTGTGGAAAGCTATGCACTTTACCTCAGACATCTGTAAAACCCAGTTGATGTGAGAATGCCACCACGAGCTAATTTACTACAAGTTGAGAGATACTCAGAATACATTTCTGCTCGAGAGACTGAGCAATCTGGATTTACTTCAAAGTGAGCATTTAGCCTAAAAAAGAGCAAGAAATTAAGACATTATATACCACAGGTTTAAAACCCATGTTGAAAGATAATGTGTTATACTAATAATTACTTCAACTAACCAATTTCACTACCTTGTACGTCAGTAGAAGTATACACACTAAGTTTTAGACAGATTTAATGAACTAGACCAATTGCTTATCATATTACTACAGTATTATAAATAAAAGCTACAGTTACAGCTCTGCCATAGGAAGGATGGTCTGTTAGCAACAGTTCTCTAAGAAGCAGTGTTACCCAGTGGTTATCTGCTGGTGTACCTGTCTTGCAATAACTCCTAATCAAAAGCATCATACTGTACACTGAGGTCAAGGAAATAGTGGAAACCTGAACTAAATTTTTCTTTGCTCCTGGAGCAAATTCCTTCAGCCAAGAATCACCAAAGCTCTCAACTATGACATCAAACAATGACACACTACACACTACCGCTCTCATCTCCAAGCACTTCCGTCTGCTACTTCATAACAAATGGACACATACTTCTTTTTAAAGTAACTTCCATCTACAAGTCAGGATTAGAAACCTAGTTACCTTTGTAAAATCTCTTTACAGAACTCACTATGCAAAACAGGCTAACTTGTTTCTCATACAGTTACTCACATAGTAACAGTGATAAAATAATTTTCTTTCCTTCTTGTTAAGAAGTGTCAGGAATATAACTGGGATGTGAAAAAGTCTGTGCACGCGCACACACAACACACACACATGCTTTAATGTGGTGGTGGTTTGTGCTCTTTCCAACTTCCACAATCCTCTATGGTCTCAGAGTTCAAAAGTAGACAGAAAACACCATTTACTTTGCACTGCAGAAGAAGGCTAACAGATCCAGCTGGCATTAGGAGAGTCCTCAAGAAGAAGGGTTAGCGTGTAACAGTGAGAGGGAAGGGGAAGAAAAGCCAGTGGAGGCACTGGAAACCAGAAGCTGGTCAGAGCAGAGCACAGCAGTCTGGGAAGGTCTCACGGATACAAGGCATGGAGACACCAACAGTGACAGGAGCCCAGGTAGTAACCCAGCAAAGGCAGATGGGAGAGAGGAGTTTCCATGTGGTCGCAGAACCAATGTCGGCACAGCTCCCACCAGCCTCACCAGCTCTACATGTGCTTTGCCCACATGCATGAGATTGGAAGACACAATCTTCTCAAGGAGACAGTACTGTCAAGTTGTTTATCACAAGGTGTAGACACACCAGCTATCTATCTATAATTCTATCACATGATTCATTCTCCCTTACTAACCATGGACAGGAAAGCTGGACTACCTTTAAATAATAAGGCTGGCTTTAAGCCAGGTGTGCTGGCATCTGCCTGTAACCTCTGTACTTGAGAGGCTATGTTCAAGGACAGCCTGGGCTACACAGCAAGGACCTGTCTCAAACACAAAAACAAAACCAAACAAAGAAGATATTTAACAACAAAACCTGGTTCTACTTTCAACACTATTCCAACTTAGTTTTAACAAGATAATTTGACAAGAACAGACTTTGTAAGCTGACAAATAATATATCCTACACAGTGAAAAAAGATAACATTTTAACACAAATGTTATTCTAGGGGCGTTAAATGTCATAGTTTAAAGACATTCCTGTTAGGCTGTTTTAATTTAGAAAATTTTGATGAATTCTTTTCTTTCAAATCATGCCAAAGTATATGTGAAATGACTTATTTATACAACTCAGATCTACTGTTACTAAGAACTGTTGGGTGACTAATGAATCTGTTTCTTTTTCTGTTGCTTTGCTCTTCCCAAGGATTTTAAAGCCATAATAGAAACAAGCCACTTACCACTGACAGGCAAACTTTTCACTATCTATTTCCACTATTCCTGGAGGTGGAGCAGCATGCTGGGCTACAACTGTTCTGGAAGCTGAAGAAAAAGACACGTTAAAGCTATATCACTAACAAAATGTAGTCACTATATGCTACATTCATAGGCACTGAACCAGTTCTTATTTATAAAGAATGTCTTCTACAAAGACATAGAAACAAATGAACATAAACAAATTAAAGAAAGCAAAGTGACCATGTATTATATCAGGTACTGTTTTGGAGCCTTCCTATCTTGCTTAGCCTCATAATAATTCAACAACAATAAAATGGGTAATTTATCGATTGAACACTTCACATATTTATTATTTTTCCCAGTTCTTTGGTGTATAGGTACAGGTAAGAAAACCAAGCCACAAAGATTAAAAGAGAATTGTGCCTGAGTAAAGCAGTGGACTCAGTGGGAGTGAGCAGAGCTTGGTAGTAGCATGCTTGCGTAACCTAGGTACAAAGCCTGACATTCAATCTCAGCGCTACAGTCAATTAATAAAAAAGTGAACAATTAGAAAGGCTGAGGACACCAGCTTGATAAGCATCTGTCAGCTTAGCTGCACAATGCATTGGAAGTGATAAATTCATTTTTAAATTTAAAAGATGGATATTAATTCAACAGAAGCTCTAGGCTAAGACAGAACAAAAAGATGGATCCTTGGCCTCATGAACAGACCTATCTCAAAAGACAAGCAGAGAAATGTTGCTTTATATGAGTAGTAAGAATTAGCTTTGCAGGGCGGGCTCTGAGTGTGTAGTGGCACCCTCAAGGCCCATGCTTGAGCCCAGCACCAAGAGCAGCACCTTCTACTCAAGCCTTACTAGTCTGGTTTTGTAGCAGACATTCTTACCTATTAAATGAGGGAAATTAAGATTTTTACAAGAATGCAATCAAAGAATATGATACAAGGCACTTTATAAGTATCAGAAGCAGCCCTCAAAATACAGCAATGCTCAATATTGAACTACTTCAATTTTCTTAGCCCAGAGGTCCAGACCAATAGCATCAGCATCTCACAGGACCTTGTTGGAAATGAAAGTTCTCAGGTCCCACCTGACTAGAAAATCAGAAGTCTGTGCTGTGCAAATGCCTTCAGACTGTTCTACTGTATTCTCAAGTCTGTGAACCACTATGCTAAGTAGGAAGCATGGTTTATAACAATGTCTTGTAAATACCTTTTTAGAAATAACACCTATGAAGACAAAGCGACAAGTCAAGCATTTCATAATTCTTTGGTTTAGAATGAAAGAAAGAGAGAAAGAAGGAAGAAGGAAGGAAACAACAACAAAAAGCAGAGAACTCTGGTTGCCAAATGAAGAATAAAAATAAGCTAAACACTTTTTGGATGATTGTTAAAAAAAATGTGAAGAGTTACAAGTTCTTTCCTTGTCCACTTACTGCCATGACCTAGATTGTCAACCAGTATCTGCAGTGCCAACTCAGTGGTCACACAGGTGGCCCTGACTAATCTACATGGGTCACACAACAAAAGCAATCTTGAACGGGAAAGGGACTGCTTTCATGATGAGGGAGACAGGGTTGAAGGAACAGGAGGAGAAAAACAAAACAAAACAGGCAATAATCAGAATAAGTTGAAAATGCAGGAAACTGTCATCAATTTTAAAAAGAGAGAAAATAAGATTAATTCTGGTTCCAGTTCCATTCTAGCAATAAATAGTACACATTCACACATACATTACATTAATGAATTCTGGACACTGAAAATACTTCCGAGCACTTTACTTTGTACTTTGATTATTTAGTAAAAAAAGAAAAAGCTTGTATTTAATTTTGTCCGATGTACTACTTACTACTAAAACTTGTAAAACAAACTTTTAAAAAGAGTTTCATAAAGAAACAAACATTTGCCAAGTGATAAAGAGACTCCAAGTGTAAGCGCCGTACAGTTGGGTAAGGTTTCTAAGGCTGGGGTGAGGACAAAGTAAAGGAGGGCCTGGTACCCTCTCTGACATGGTGGAAAGGTTTCTTTCTGGCAGGGTGTTAGGACTGAGCTCGGGCTGTGCTGCCATGGATGTGCTTTGACACTGACCCACACTCTTAGGCCACACACATTTGGAAAACGGAAGATGGCAACAAAATTCTAACTTATAAATTATAACTATACAGAATATGGTATTATTTTTAAAAGTCAGCTTAATACCCATCAAGAAAATATACTCTTTGCAACTATGTAAATTATGATGGAATTAAGATGCTGGCCTAAAAACAGATCAAAGCTTTCATGATGATGAAGAAAGGGCAGTTTCAAGATGATCACTCTGTAAGAGAGCAGTATTCAATAAAAATGTAAGAGGAAAAAGTATCCAACTACAAAGAATAGCCAACTGAATGCTCTCCAGGTCAAAGTTAACTCTTTTGGGTCTCTAGAGGCCATTTCCACCTTTGTTAATTAATTACTACCTAAGTGAATAACCCACAGATTCTTAATGCTTAACTGAATTTATTAGACAAATGAGAACCAGAGCCTAGATCAGGGGCCGGGTTCATCTGCTGAGGTCAAAAGAAATGCTAAGATTAAAGACCATTCACAAGGCAAAACAGTACCCGTCACTAAAGTGACCTTGAATATAATGTTACTCATTGTGATTTACTAAGTATGATACTCTTTGTAGACACACCTCTCCAGGTCCTCGTCTACTTTAACCTCTAGCCTGTCCCTTGGGGATAAAAAGACATTTTCTTCACCTTGACTAAAGCTTTCTCAATTATACATAACGGGCTATCTATTTAGAGACAGGCAAGGTCTTACTAAGTAGCCTATGCTGGCCCTGAGTTCAAGAGCTTCCTGCCTCTGTCTCCCTAATGCTCAAATGACAGGGGAGACGATAAACCTGGATATCTGCTTGCTGCTTAATATTTATTCCCATGGATATACCAACACTTCCCTTTTTTGCCGTTAATGTCCATTTGTTCAGTTCTGGCAGATGGGTTCAATGCACATACACTACAATACTACAACACTGCCAGATACTTAAGGAGAACACAATGAAAACAATGAACTATGGAATATGTGCTACACACTTCACATAAAGAGATACACTCACATGGTGGGTTACAATAATCTGTAACTCCAGTCCAAGGGGACCTGGCACCCTCTTTTGGGTTCTGCAGGTACTGCACTCACATAGTACACAGACACACATGCATGTAAAACACTCATACACATAGAAAAACACACCTCCCCCCAAATATTAGGAGGACCAAATATATATACCCTGATCACTCAAGAGAGCTAGAAGGTAAAGCACAATTAACCTGCTCAGGTATATACAAATCCCATGGACAAAATCACAAAGCACTGACTGTTGATATGGCCCTCATATTTAACTGTTCTGAATTTGATTCCCCTAGTTTATCTGAGCTCACCTTGATCTTGCTGTATCTACAATATAGGCTAGCTATGAAATCAGAAGTAATGTAAGTCTTCTTCAGCCAATTCGTCTAGGAAATTAGGCATCAAGAACCAGAGAATGACAGCAACAGGACAAGGATGGAGAAGGATGGAGAAGGCTCTTGTCTGGAGCAGACGCACAAGGCAGCAGCTCCTTCGGACAGAGCAGCTGTGCCAATAAGCCCATAAGCAAAGAACTAGAGAAGTCATGCTGCAGAGCCCGCATATTAGCTAGCCATAAAGATGACCATCTTCATTCAAACGATGGAAGAAAGGAGAAATTACCTTGGAGACACCAGATGGCAGGGAAAGTGAAAGATGGATTGCTTTGTCAAATGAACATAGAGAACTGACCAAACAAACAAACAAAATAACAACAAAACCCCAAAACCGATGAATGTGCTAAAATGAAAAAATGATGACTCAGAACAAGCTAGGAGAAAGAAGTATAAAAACCATAGAGAAGGCGAGTTATTAGGTCTGCCCCATAATTAAATATTTCCAAATTAAACAGAACTGAGCCATGGAAGACCATGAAGAATGCCCACATATAGGCACATACGCTTCTGTGTATGTGCATGTGCACATACATGTCAATTCCTAAGCTCTGGCTGAGTCTAAGGTCTTAGTACTGACATATAAAAATAATTGGGGGCGGGGGGTGGGGGATGGATTGGAGAGACAGCTCAGCATGAATTGCTCTTCTGGAGGACTCAGGTTCAATCCCCAACACTCACATTTATCTGTAAAACATGACTTTTTTGTACTGCACATTTGAATTTACCCTTAGCGTTAAATCTTACACACCCACAAGCATATTGAAAGAGAACATATGAAAACACTAACCTGGGCCAGATGCTACATGGGTCTGGGTTTGGACTTGCTCTATAGCTTGTGGCCTAATTTCAGATAAAACTTGATGACTGGAGCTTGGATGTTCGACAAGTTTCACTGCAGCTAGTGCATCAGGGCCAAACATCTGAATGTCCATAGAAACCAGGCACACTAGCATATCTAAGATTAAAGAAGAGGTGTTAGTTAATAGTATTATAAAGCAATGCCAGTCCATGAATCATGGTACATCAGAATTACGTGTGAACTATTAAGAAAAGAGAAGCAGCCCAATCTCTAAAGATAACTTAGTATCTCTGAGGTAGAGACTAGACATCTTTCTTTTTAAGATGTTCCCAAAGTGATTCTGATACATATCCAGATTTGGGGATCACTGATACAGAAAGTGACCTTTTAATTTCCCAATAACATCTTCAAGCTAACTCTTTATTATCTTTGATCTACTAATGGCAGAATGTGAACACGGCATGCTTCGGTGAGTCTCTCTAAACTAGCAAGGCTGCAGGGGTGAGCCACGTTGAGAATGTGCAGAACCAGAAGAAAGCTTGTCTGTCTCATTTGGCTTCAGAACTAAAAATCGTCACTGACGACTGTTTGCAAAGGAAAGCTCCGAAGGAGTAAGGCACAGTGGTACTGTTAGTGTAGATCTGATTTATAACAAGAACTACTAAGAGGAACACGGACCACCGACAGCTACAAAATCATGTCTGTTACACAGTAGATGTTCCTTATCATCTAAAAGGGTAACGTAAAGTTGTATGTGTGCGGGGGTAATAACTCTTCAACATTACACAATAAATTCTCAACACCAAAGTTTCCACAGAGTATTGTATTGGTTTTCACCAACAAAGAAAATACTTGTGCCGAAGATGTAGCTCAGCGGTAGAGTGTCTGTCTGGTATGCACAAAGCTCTAGGGCTGACCCCCAGCACTGCAAAAAACGGGTGGTGGTTCACACCTGTACTGCCAGCACTCGGGGGATGGCTCTGAGGCCAGTCTGGGCTACATAAGACCCTGTCTCCAAAAGAAAGAAAGAAAGTAAAATGAAAAGTGTCCAGTCTGTCTTACCTATGCTCTTTTCCACTTTTGCAATTTTTGTGCAGGCGACGTCTCCCATTTCAGTGAGCATGTACAGCACCTCTAGTGTTGAGGTTACGAGCAGCACATCGGGCAGAGTGAGGTGACAAATTATCTCTCTATATGAGTCTTGATCCACATACTCACAAATCAAAACGCCATTATCCTCTGCTTTGCAAAGATTTCCCAAAATTTCCATACCTGCAAAAACACATACGTTTTTGTTTTTGAAAGAAATGATAGTTTGTTCACATGAAATAATGAAAAAATTGAGTTCTTACCCCTCATCTTTAAAAATCTATCCCTTGACATGAGACATTTTGTAACAGTATGAAACATCAGATGAGTAGTTTTGAAATCAACAGGGTCCAATAAAAGCTGGAAGAAAGAAAGAACACCATCACTGAGCTATGCTTCTTCCCAAACTATGAGTTTGAAATTTAATAAAAATGAACAAGACAATGTTGTAATGCTTTTAAAAATGTAAGTGATATGAGAACAGTTATCAGTAAACTTGTAGTATCGTTTCAAATGTTTCTTTTTTTCCCCCATAAAAATATGATGGTTCTACACTACCTTTCAGCTACAAATACACATAAGCATTTAAAATCTGATAAACGTAGGCAGATACAGAATGCAACACTTTCAAATTTGGAAGTAAATGTGAATAAAAACAAAAGCCATGGCAAGGAAATGCCACATGCTTACCTCAGCTGCAATATTTCCTAACGTGTCAAGGCCTAATTGCCTTAATGAAATAAAATGACTATGTGCAGAGAGTAACAGGAAACGAAGACAGGTGCGATTAGCTGCCAAGAGCTTAACGTTGCCCTCCTCAAAGGAAAGGTTTCGCAAAATCACTGCAATCTGAAGTACCCGCTGTCCTTCAATGTCATTAATGCCCAGCTTTCGAGGTGGATGAAATAAAGATTCCCAAATCCATTCTCCTGATGTATCTTCTGCAACAGAAAATACAAATGTCCCTGAAGCTGCTATTTCACTCATTGCTATTCTAGAAGTATGTAGCAAACTGACTTGTGCTGACTGACTTACCGTGAGCCTTGTTTCTGTCAGAAATGAGGTCACGTACTTCATTGTCATCAACAATGTCTTTCCAAAACTGTAACGAGAAATGCTGATGATTTGAAACAAATATTATATTACTTTGCTAAATCGTACATAATACAAAACTGTATTTCTATTCTGTTTTTCTCAGTTCCTATGGATATTATTATAACCTATGGATTTAAATCTTTGACATAATCACTTGCTTTTCACATAACAACATAAAATCTGTATAGGCCAAGGGTTCTTAATCTGGGTCCATAAAACCTTGTGAGGTATCTGAGAATTTGGATGGGGGAGAAAAATCACATCTTACTATTCACTAACTAAAGTGGTTTCTTCACCTGTAGGTATCATATACACCTGTCGGTATCCCAGTAAGATTAGAAGCCCCTGTGATCTGTCACCCCCAGGAACCACACATGTTTTCAGATGGTCTAACAACCCTGCAAACTGTGGTTTAGGCAGATCAGTTCCTGTAAACGGCAGGAGGTGTGGACTTCATCTATCAACTGCACAGTATCCCAGCATCCACCTTTACAGGCGCTTCTGACACAGTGTACACTGGTGGAGCAGATAGATGTGTGAGTTGTGCTCCAGTGTTTCCAAACTGTCTGTGAACCTTCAGCAGAAAGATAGGAGTCACAACCTACAAACTGTTAAGACAATCCTTCAGGCTAAGAACTAATGCCTTTACACTGCTCTACCTTACAAAACTCAAGTTTGTCAACGCCTGTGTCCAGAACTTAAGTCTTAACAGTGGTAGTGGTTCATGCTCCAGTCTAATAGACTAAGATGGGCCAGGCGGTGGTGGTGCACGCCTTTAATCCCAGCACTGGGGAGGCAGAGCCAGGCGGATCTCTGTGAGTTCAAGGCCAGCCTGGGCTACCAAGTGAGTTCCAGGAAAGGCACCAAAACTACACAGAGAAACCCTGTCTCAAAAAAGCAAAAAAAAAAAAATAAATAAATAAAAAAATAAAAAATCAGACTGAGATGCACACATACATCAAGATAACTGGGTTTTAAAAACAAAGTTCTTTTGATTTTGAGGCTAGTAATTGAACAAGGGATTCCAGGCTGCACCAGGCCAGTAAAGGTCTACTGCACACACAGAAGTCTTATGGTATTTGGTAACAACAGAAAAGAACTAAGTTATTAAAGAAACATAATGTTCAATAGCCAATGAAAAAAAGAGCCACAGCAAGTACAGCAAATAATGAGGATACCAGATGTAGAAGTCAAAATGATCATGGATAGTAGGTCCAAAGAAATAAAACACTAAATATTTTAGCGAAGAAATGGAAACTAAAAGAAACAAACAGAAATTTTAGAACTCAAAACAATAACTGAGTTTAAAAATTCAAGGGATGGTTTTAACAACTAACAATAGTCAAAAGTGAAAATAGAAAGTTTGAATAATAAAGTAACAAAAAGATGACCAGAAAAAAGGCCTATAAGCAACAATATCTTAGTGGGAGGAAAGTAAGAACAAAGTAGCCTGGGTGATAAGTGAAGGGGGTTTTCTAAATAAACTGAAGTCCAAAGCTGCAGAATGAAGAAGTATTATCTCAAATAAACTGAAAGGGCAGGAATGTCAAACTTCTTAAAAAGAAAAAGAGAGAAACAATGCAGATAGACAAAAAGGGCAAAGAACTTTAAAATGTCAGCAGTGTGTGGAACCCAGGAGACTCAGGGAACAGAAAAGTAAAGGAACAATAGATTTTGGAGGACTTATGGCCAGATAAGTAACAGAGCAGCTGGTACAGGTGTAACCAACCTCCTATCAATCAACATGCATGGGAAGTATTTTCCCCGATTGGACAACAGGTGGTACAAGACTATGACCACTGAAATAAGAAATTCAAAGTGGTGGCCCACTGGCCACCCACAGTTCTATTTGTACTTTAGTTTTGGACTAAGACATACAAAATAGAAACTCAAGAAAAAGTGATTGCTAAGATGAGCAGATTGTTTAGGGCTTACCTCAAACCAAGGCAGATAGCATTTGAAAGCCAGTCTCTAGCAATGAAGAAGCAATGTAGAAAAGACGCTCCACAAATCTAGAGAGGGGTACCTGCCTGAGTCTACCACTGAGTACAAAGTTGTACATCGGTATGGTCAAATTCCACATAACAGATAAAGTGGAGATAACACTAAAGAGATACAATAGTTCAGAGAACCAGAGGAAATAGGTAAGCCTAGCTAACTCAACAGAATCCCTACGGAGACTGATCTTGGGTAAGATTAATCCACATATACTACAGTATGAGTCTTCAGCTCCCCCAAAACTCCATTCAAGACATGGTCCCTACAGAGGGTGGTACTGGGAGGCTGCAGAGCTTTGTGGGATGGGGACTAGTAAAAGGTTCTTAAATCACTGTGGGCATGCTCCCAAAGGGAACTGCAGTGTCCTGGCTCTTCTGTGTTCATCCTTAGTTCCTGGCCACGAGGGAGTGAATTTGCTTCACTATATAGTCTTGTGCAGATGTGTTAAATTACCACGGTACCAAGGTGTGGGAGCCCGTTTTCAGCTTCCTCGTGATTTTACCAAGCAAGTCTGCATAGAGAGGATGATTAGACCACGAGCCTGAGTGCAGTTGTCTGAGATGGTCTGTACTTGGCTGTGCTGGGGGAGGAGGATTTTTGCTTCACCTCCTTGGTGTCTCTATAAATACCCTAGGGCAGAGACAGTCATGGCCCACTGGAATAGGTTCCAGGCCCTCTCGAAGCTATCCTGTATTTTCTGTTTATCTCCACACTCTAAATCCTTCTATCTAATATCTCCTGCTGCTCTCACTCAAGAAAACTCTGGGGAACTGTGGGGTTGGTGGGTAAGCACCCTCCACCAAGGCCACTTGGTCATAAGTATGTCTAAAACTGTAAACTAAAATAACCCTGGTTCCTTACAAAGTCATTATCTCCAGGGCCTCACACAAGCTAGGAATTCTATTCTACCACAGTTGTACCTGAGGTAGAGATGCTGTTGTAGGGATACAAAGCTAACTGTTAACAACAAAACAAACAAAACCTTGCTGCAACAAAGCTAAAACTAATGTAATTATAGAGATGAACCAACTAAGAGCTAACAGCCTGCAAGAAGAAAATTAAAATTTTCTAAAAGACACCAAAATGCAGACTTTGTGATATAACAGGCACAAATATCTGCAGCTAAAAAAATTTACTAGACACTAGAAACTAGGAAACCTGAGTCATTATCAAGACCAAAATAAACCAAAAACAAAATCCAACACCAACGAAACAAAAACAATTTCAGTAAGACTAGTTCTCAAGCAAGAAAGATTAAAGAATAGACAAGGGCTTAAAAAAAAATCTATCTTAACAAATACACTTGAGGATTTAAAAAGAAAAAATGAACATGATAAGGAAAAAATGGATAATAAAAATAGAACCAAATGAAAACTTTAAAACTGAGCTGGAGAGATGGATCAGTGGTTAAGAGCACTAGCTGGTCTTCCAGAGGACCAGGTTCGATTCAAGCATCCATTTAGTGGCTCACAACCGTAATAACTCTGGTCCCCAGGAACTGGCGGCCTCTTCATAGGCACTACACAAGCACACAAACACACACACACACACACACACACACACACACACACACACACACACACACGGTTCACAGAGATAACATTCAAGCAAACACTCATATCCATAAAAATAATCTCAAATAAAAAAATTAAAATTTAAAAATGAAAACAAATTAGCCGGGCGGTGGTGGCGCACGCCTTTAATCCCAGCACTCGGGAGGCAGAGCCAGGAGGATCTCTGTGAGTTCGAGGCCAGCCTGGCCTACCAAGTGAGTTCCAGGAAAGGCGCAAAGCTACACAGAGAAACCCTGTCTCGAAAAACCAAAAAAAAAAAAAAAAAAAACCAAAAAAAAAACAAATGAAAACAAATTACAAGATTGTCTCATCTTGAGGAGATAAAAACTTGACAAAAATACCATCTATAGGGGATAAAAAAAATTGAAAAACCAGAATGGGACATTAGATGTATGAAACAACATATGCATAAATGTTGCCCAATAAAATTTGAGAATGAAAATACCTTGAGAATTGTCAAAAACATGCCAAATTTAACATAAAATATCAAACCATAGATTCCTAAAGCTAAATGAGCAATGGGGAAGGCATGTAATGAAAAATCTAAGGCACAACCAACTAGATTAAAAAATCAGTAACAAAGAAAACTTCTCAAAGGCAGTGAAAGAGAAATTACACCTAGAAGAAAAAAAAAAAAAAAACAAAGTTGACCGACTTCTGAAGAATAATGTAAGCAATCAAGTATCATCTTCAAAGGACTAAGACCCCAAAGTCTACATATTTCACACACACACACACACACACACACACACACACACACACACACACACCCCTCTTAAATGTGGAAGCACAACCAAAATTTTAATAAAAGTTGAGAGGTCAAATTCCATTACATCATTAACATCATGAAATATCCAGGTTGAAACATGGTGACTTAAAGACAGAAACTGCATTCTGTGGAGAGGAAGAAATCAAGATCCAGCCACAAGCTATCACAAAGAAACACTGAATTTGAAGAAGGCAAACTGTGGCACAACATCAGCCATAAGAAAGCTGTTGTGACCACACTAGCATCAGACAATGTCGAATTCAAGGCAAGAGATATTAGCAGACCTGCTCCGAAGCATTTCATAACTGCACAAAGAACCCATCAGGAAAACCTAACGATTGTAAATAAAGGTGTGATTAATAACAGAAGTTCGAATACATGAAGCAAAAACTGACAGAACTGAAAACAGATATAAACATTTATATCATGGTTTGCAACTTCATTACTTCATTTCTCAGTGAATCATAGAATAACAGTTATTAATACACAGCATGTCCAATATAGCAGGATAAATAAAACTTTAAGGCTCACAGGCCCACTAATGAACAAAGACCATATACTAGATCATAAAACAAATCTTTAGAAATGTAAAAGGCCTGAAAAATAAAGAACATGTCCTTAAAAAATAACAGAATTTGACTGGAAATCAGTATGACTGATGATGATAAAAAACCATTAGGAAAATCTATTTTGTAGAAATTAAAAGCATTCTTCTATGATACTTAGGCACCAAAACTCATCAGGAAAACCAGAAATGATCTTGACCTAAATAATAGTGAGAAGTGAATATAAAAGGGAGGGAGGTGTGACTAAAGCAGACTGCAGAATGCAGTGCACAGCATATGAAGATATTAGATAATAAAGACTTAAACAGATAATCTAAAAAGGAACAAGTTAACTTATACACAGTGTTAATAACAATTGTACATAGAAAGGGAATAGTTCTAGGGTCCCTGCATTATTCAAGAAGTGGTTAAAAACAATTTAAATGAATCAATATGCAAATTCCTCTAGAATAAATAATGAGATAACAGAAAAAGGGCATACAACTTCAAATTATTAGTGAATACAAATTTAGACAATTAACAGTACTTAGAGCTGGATGTGGTACCTGTCTATCCTATCACAAACAAGGTGATTGCAACAATGTACTGTGGAGGCTGAGACTAGATTCTGAGTTTGAAGCTAGTCTGAACCTACTATAAAACACACACACACACACACACACACACACACACACACACACACACACCATCATCATCAATATTCATTCCTGGGGTAAGACCCAACAAAACCAAAACAAACTATAAATTCAAGAAGCTACCAGGAATAAGGTAAACTGAAAAATAAATAACAAAGTTATTTGGTTTCTGGTCTGGGAACCAAAAAAATCCCCTTCTAAATAAGTCAGAAGAGCGAAAGGGAAATGAAGAAATATTTTTAAACTGAATTGTAATAAAACAAGATATCACAAATATGTATTGCAAAGTTAAAACTGCACTTAAAGGGTGCTTCATTGCCTTGAATGTATTACAGTGTATACATTAGGAAACCAACCATTAAACCTGACCTTGTTATAAAGGTACAACATACTAAAGTCAAGGAAAACAGCATAAAGAAAGCTGTATGAACAGTGGAAAATAAATGTAAAGAATAGCAAAAGTAGGCTTCATCAAATCTCCAAACATTTATGTCTGTTTGCACATGATTAGCAATTACACTACTCCTACTGTGACTGTATGTATAAAGAAATACTTTGTGTAACTTAAAACTTCAGCATCAACTTTCCTGAACTAAGGAAATTATCTAATTCTATAGACAGTGGGTATGGTTTTTGGGGATTGAGTAAGAATATGAGATGGGATCTTTGTTTAGTTGTGGACAAGGAGTTAGGAATGTAGCTCTATCATTTTTGGTAAGAAATTTACAGGCCTAATATTCTCAGTATCTCTGAGGTTTGGGTTTAAAAAGCATGCCCTGAGTAAGCTATTCACCACTGGCTTGCTCTTCAGCTTCCACAGCCTTGGTTTCTATCGGAGTCAGTGGGCACTAACACAGTGATTTCAGAACAGTATTTGCCTTTAAATGTCTTGTAAATGTAATATGGTAGCATAAGTAAATGAAATAAAGAAATAAATGAAACAAGGGACTAACCATGTGAGTCGTTAACACTTGGCGCACAAGTTTTCCTAGGGTTATCAAGTGTGGTGGTTTGAATAAGAATGGCCTTCATAGGCTCATATATTTTAACATTTAGTTATCAGGGAGTGGCACTATTTGAAAGGACTAGAAGGATTAGGAGGTGTGGTCTTATTGGAGGAAGTGTGTCACTGGGGGTGGGCTTTAAGGTTTTAAAAGCGCATGGCAAGCCCAGAGTCTCTCTCTCTGCCTACAGATCAGGGTGTAGTTCTCAACTCTTGCTCCAGAGCCACGCATGCTGCCATACTCCCTGTCATTATACAGGACTAGACCTCTGAACCTGTAAGCAAACCCCCAATTAAATGCTCTCTTATTATAGTTGCCTTGGCCATGGTGTCTCTTTACTGCAATAGAACAGTGACTAAGAGACCAGGTATATGTGTAGTACATAAACTACATCTAAACTAAATAAATTTATTTAAAGATATTTTTAAATACATACATGTTTAAATTATTAAAAGTAAAAAAGAATATAAAAAGATATTAAGTGTATGAAAGTTCCAAAGACTTTTAAAAAATCAAAATTACAAAAAAGAGAACTTAGAAATTAAAAAATGGTCTCTAAAATAAAAATGTAACCAATGGGTCAAATGACAGACACAACTAGTAAAGGATTAAGTAAGCTGAGAAACAAGTAACAAGTAACTAGCAAAGGGTTAAGTAAGCTGAACAACAAGTAACAAGCAAAACAAACAAACAAACAACAAAACCATCTAGAGCTAGGATTCCCTTAAATCCAGAACCTAGGAGGCAGAGGCAGGGGGATTTCTATGAGCTTTGAGCCTGGTCTATGGAGGGAATTCTAGCCAGCAAGGGCTGCATAATAGATCCTGTCTCAAAAGATAAAACAAACAAACAAAAAGACTCCAAAAGTTCAATTATGGGATGCCAGAAGTCAAGGAAACATATCTTGTTACATCAAAGAGATGATTCAAATTAATAAAAAAAAAGTCAGAAAAGAAAGGTAGAAAGCAAAAGAGCAACAATAAAATAAAAATACAATTCTATGACTAGAATATTGGTAAAACAAAGATAAAAATGCAGAATTATTTGAATACGGTGTCTGCACTAACAGCCCTATTCATTCAGGATGTTTTTTTTTATAATATGCAAAAAACACAGATTCAGAAGGGAAAGGAGATCTGCACGCAATAGTAGGGACCAACAAAGTACATGAAAAGCCTACTTTCTAAGGCTTGAAACTATACTGAAGCATGAAATTAGAGACGGCTTAACTTTACAAGTAGGCCCTGAATAATAAAAAACAAGTGAGTATTTTAGAAATAAATATTTATTTTTAAAAATTTATTTATAATTTTTTAGATATATGAATGTTTTGTCTGCTTCTATGCATGCGTATCATGTGTGTGCCTAGTGGCCAAGGAAGATCCCCTGGAACTAGAGTTATGGCTGGTTGTGAGACACCATGTGGTTGCTGGGAATCAAATCCAGATCCTCTACCACAGCAACAAGAGCTTTTAACTGCAGAACCACCTCTCCAGATGAGAAATTCAGTGACATACCGAAGCGCTAAATAGACCAATCGACAGGACAGGGTCCAGAAATAGAACCATACATATACAATCACCAAATTCACGAAAAAAGGTGAAATTGCAATGAAATGAGGAAAACCATAGCAAGTACAGGAAAATGAACCAATTGGTAACTTACACACACAAATGCTATATGAACTATCTATGTAAATAGGAAAGGTCATATAGAAAAAACTAGAATGTCTTAGTGACATAAAAGCAGGCATAATTTTGTAAAAAGGACACACACAAAAGTTAAAGCAAGAACTGGATGAGCTGGACTACACTAGTAATAAGTCACCATGTAGAGCTCACACAACATCTCAGTACTGGGAAGCCTGGGAGAGGATACAAGTGTAAGGTCAGCCTGCTTTCTACACTAAGTTCTAGGAAGTCGGGCTAGAGTAGACTGATCAACTAGCCAACCAGTCAGAGAAATAAACCTTCCACCAAAGAATACCTTTAAAAAAAGAAAAGCAGCCGGGCAGTGGTGGCGCACGCCTTTAATCCCAGCACTCGGGAGGCAGAGGCAGGCGGATCTCTGTGAGTTCGAGGCCAGCCTGGTCTCCAAAGCGAGTTCCAGGAAAGGCGCAAAGCTACACAGAGAAACCCTGTCTCGAAAAACCAAAAAAACAAAAAACAAAAAATAAAAACAAAAAAGAAAAGAAAAGAAAAGCAACAAACAAGATATTATCAAAACATATATTTTAAAAGGAACTTTACCAGGGAACATACAGACCTCTAAAAACCAGTAACGTTAATAATCTCAATTTAAAAATGAACAGAATAAGGGCACTACCCCAAATAAACTATCAAAATAGCCTAAGGTTTTTTAATATTTACCAGTCATCAGGGGGAAAGTAGAAATTAAAAGTCAGACAGAGTGACACCATATATTCACCAGAATGGATAAGATCAGAGACCAACAATACGAAACTCTGACAACAATGAACAACTGAAACCCTGACTTATTGATGTTGAAAATCATACAATTATTCTGATATCCTATCTGGCAGGACCTAACAATAAAATATATGGCCCTTGTAATCTAGCAATTCTACTTGCAGGTGTACCACCCAATACATGTACAAAATAAAATTTCCTGAAACTCAAAATCCTTGGAGTTTGAAACTTTAAATATTTTCTGCTATTATTACATATTTGTCACTTCAGAAATGAACTAAAGAGCAAAGAAATTTCATTTCTGTTCACTAGAGACCTTAAAAGAGTTTTCATTCGCCGGGCGGTGGTGGTACACGCCTTTAATCCCAGCACTTGGGAGGCAGAGGCAGGCAGATCTCTGTGAGTTCGAGGCTAGCCTGGTCTCCAAAGCGAGTTCCAAGAAAGACGCAAAGCTGCACAGAGAAACCCTGTCTTGAAAAAAAAAGTTTTCATTCAATCACAACCTCTAAACATGCATGTAAACAATTCTGCCAAAGATAAAGCAGTAGTATGCAACACGCACACAAAGCCAGCAACCACTGACTCCAAGTTGTCGTCAGCATTTCAGTTTGTGAATTACCTTAACAAAGTCTCTATCAGTCTTCTCTCTCCATTCTTCTCCAAAGACAGTAGAGAATGATCCTAAAGCTAAAAGAACAAATAGTACAAGTGTAATCAATTAATCCTTAATTCTTAATATTATGTAGCTTTGAAAAACAATAAAACTACATTTCAATACATCATATTTGCTAAAAAGCATTTCATAATAAACTACAGTTCTAGACACTTGTGGACTGCAGTAAACGACAATCTTTCACATACAGCTTCAAACATTTTATGTCTCTACACTAAAAATACACAACTCTAGCCTGGAGATGCCTTACTGGTAGAGCACAGATGAGGCCCAGAATTTGATCCCTAGCAACACAAACCAAAATGCTTTTTTTTTTTTTTAGTGGCTAAAAGATGGCTTGGATGTCAAGACTATGTTATTGCTTTTCCAGAGGGCCCAAATTTGGTTCTGGGCACCCTTCTAGGCTGGTTCACAACCACCTATAAGTACAGGCCAGGGGAATCAGACTTCCTTTTCTGGCCTCTGTGGACACTGCTTTGTGTGCACATACACCACACACACACCCCTAGATATAATTAAATGTAACTCTTTTAAAACATGCCCAAATTAAAAAAAAAAAAAAAAAAGAAGAAGAAGAAGAAGTTATACACACAGTAAAGAAAAAGTGTCCCAATACAAGCTTCCTGTTATAGGGAAGAAAACACAATAAAGAGTTAAATAGATGCCACTGTTATGGAGTGCCAGGCTGTCCACACTGAAAATCCCCATACTTATTTCAGAAATGATTATATGAGTCATACTTTAAAAAACATAGAGCAGCCGGGCAGTGGTGGCACACACCTTTAATCTCAGCACTCGGGAGGCAGAGCCAGGCGGATCTCTGTGAGTTTGAGGCCAGCCTGGTCTACAGAGCAAGATCCAGGACAGGCACCAAAACTACACAGAGAAACACTGTCTCAAAAAAACGCAAACCAAACCAAACCAAACAAACAAAAAACACAGAGCAAGACATTTGTTGTAAACAATGATAGTATATAAAAAAAAAATGCCTATGAGGAAAATTCTCTAAGACAATTTTGTTAAATTGATACATGAGCAAATATGACTACACTGTGTGTGTGTGTAAGTTTGTTAAATTGATACATGAGCAAATATGACTACACTGTGCGTGTGTGTAAGTGTGTGTGTGTGTGTGTGTGTGTGTGTGTGTCTCACACTGTGTCATCCTCACCTTCCACTTGTTTGACCAGCTTCTTTTGCCCCCGCCACCCTCCTTGCCACAGGAGGGCTGGCTGCAGATGTGTACTGCCACGCACCCACCTGAGGTGGGTTCTCGGAACCCCAACTCAGGCCCATGTTTGGCAAGTGCTTTGGTCACTGAGCCATCTTCCAGGCCTTACAGCCACTCAGGTTGTTATTGCTTTGTATTTATCTTAACAGCTTTTGGAGACAGGTCTCACTTTGCAGCCGCGGCTGAACTTAAGCTGAGAGAGCCAACTGCCTCAGCCTCCACCTCAGAAGTGCCACCACGCCCAGAGAAAAGCACTGTCTTAGCTGTTGAGATGACAGTGTCTGTTAAAATGAACATTCTAGAACCCAGAACTACAAGTACAATGTGCTTACAGAATGTGAGAAGATACACTGGACATGAGAATGCCATGTCTTCATATATTAAAACTGATTGCATCACTTCTATGCTATGCATTATAATTCATTATTTACACATATTCCATTCAATGGCTAGAGAGTGAGACGTATACTAATATTATTCTGATGTGAAAACAAACATTCTTTATAAAGCTTTTGTTTTAAGGTTTCAAAAAAGGGATAAACAACTTCAAATTCCATTCTATAATAAGTGCCAAGTCGAATTTGAAAGAACAAAATAAAATATCACAAAAAAAAAAAAAACCATGAAAATGAGATGGAAATCTACCAAATTCAGATATTTAAAGTTACAACAAAAATAACAACCTTTGTTCCTTCCTCATAACTGAAAATACTTCAAGCAAAGGCAGAAGCTAATTTTTATGTATACTTACACTATTGTTAATTTTCTTCACATAAAATAAGTCTATGGCAAATTCCCAACACTATTAACTAAATAATCCCAAATACAATAGTTTATAAAGCCTGTAACTTGATACAAATCAAAATACACTAAAAGGAATTTATTTGCAAATAATTGGCTACTTACAGGTAAAAATAAAAACCACAAATCTCTAAAACACTATAATAAGTTCTCTCACAAACTGTGTGCTATATATACAACGGCAAATGTGTTTCCCTGACAGTTTTCATTTGGAAACCATGAAAAGGCTTTAACCCTTTTCCAGCACCACATCTGAAGTTTGTTAAAACTTACTGTCATCAAACACCCCAGCATTAGCAAGTAGTAAGGTGATGATTTTGGGGTCCTTCTCAAGCTGCATGGCGTGCTTGCTTTCATTGGATAGGAGCGTGCACACATTAATAGCGAAGTCCACCTCGTTCGGGAGTCCGGATAACAGTGAAAGCACCAGTTTATTATAATCATTTGGCGAGTTAAAATCCATAGATAACCCATAACTTTGACGTAGATAATCTAGGAAAAGGAAAAACACAACAAAACAAGAATAAAAATTGTAAGTTAGCCATGGTGAGCTACCTGTGGCTGTTCTCTTCTGAGTACAACAGACCCACCCCTTCCCTTCTCTTTCTTCCACCTTAGACTGTAAGTCTATTAAAGGTGGCCAAGTTCCTTGACTTTTCAGGCTTATTGTTTAAAATTACCTTTTTAAGTTTTTGTTTTGTTTTGTTTTTTTGTCCCCCCACCTCCTGGCTGTCCTGGAACTCGCTTTATAGAACAGGCTGGCCTCGAACTCACAGAGATACGCTGCCTCTACCCCCCAAGTGCTGGGATTAAAGGCGTGTGCCACCACTACCCGGCATGTTTTTAAATATTAAAATGTAAAAATACACTTACCTTCTTGAACATTACTGACAAAACCATAGCAAATAATTATTTCATTGGATTTACTGAGATTAGCAGTAAAAGCAATAGTTTTAAGCATTAGAATCCTACAAATTTAATATATATATATATATAGCTTTCCAACTGCAACCATTGACACAATTCTGCACTTTTGCTGCAATTCCACACCATCACTATTATACCAATGAGCTTGTATTTTGTTCCTTGGTTCTGCTTTATTTCAAAATATCAGATATGTGGAATTACATAACACATAGGCCTTAGTGTTTATTTTCTTTAATTTAACAAAGTACTTTTGAGATCCATATTGACATGTGAATCAGTAATCCATTCCTTTCTAGACATAGTATATCATGAGTATAAAATGAGGGGAATTTTTACTGTTCCTAGTATACCCACCCACAAATAGGGGCTGCTGTGAAGACCCCTGTGGAGGACTTCTGGGAGAACCCACCCATTTTTGTTGGCTAAACATCTAGAGGTACAAGTGCTGGGTCACGTGCAAACTGAATGCTTATCTCCCTGAAAAACTGCAAAGCCATTTTTCACAGCGGCTGCAGCCCTTTGCGCTCCCATCTGCAGTACACTAGAATTCCTCGTGCTCATGTCATTACCAGCACGTATCATAAGTAGTAAATATCTTGAAGAAGAATCATTTATTCAATATTTTTTCCCCAGAAATTCCCAGTTAGTGAGTGGCTTGTGTTCTTTTTGTGTTTCTCTGGCTATCCTGGAACTAGCTCTGTAGATCACCATGCTGGCCTTGAACTCACAGAGATCCACATGTCTCTGCCTCCTGTATGTTGGGATTAAAGGCGTGCGCCATCACTGCCCAGCTGGCTTATGTTCTTATTGTTTCAAAGAGAAGTTTTAATTATGATGAAATTTAATTTGTACATTTTTATTTTTATGTTTCATGTTTTTGTGACTAGAGGAAAATAACATGATTTTCGGTGACAGACTTGATTCTAAAACATCCACTTAACAAAACTTTGAGGGTAAGGCACACAGGGCAAACAGAGTACACACAGTATGTCTAGGCCTTGGCAGCCATGACCCAAGACAAATATCCTAGACAATTTTTTAAATAAAGCTGTCACTAGTTGAAGAAAATAAGAATTGAAAAATGTTCAGATCAAACATTTCAGAATACTTCAGAACTATGTGGATTCTTAAAAGTGTAAAATAATAGTAACAACAAACTCTAAATCCTCTCTATAAAACACAAGTAAAAATCTTCTGTTACATATTTGACAGAAAAAATAATTTCTGAGGGGTAGGTTTGAGATGTGCTGCCCCAACTGGTTCTGACCTGACATTCCTCTTGCTTGAGGCTCCCAAATGCTAAGATTACATGTGTGCTTCCATATGTGGCTCAACATCAGCATCTGAACAGATACTTCTTCAACTCTAAAATATTCTACGAATATCACTAATAATCGTGATGTACTACGTAACAGAGTTACAATGACTGAGACCCTTTGAAACCACGTCACTGACTTTTAACATTGAATAATACACAGCAGAGCTTGTGGCACAAACAGGAGGACCTGATTTCAAGTTCCCTGCATCAAAACAGAACAGCCATGGTGTCATATTACTGCAATCCTGCACTGTGAAGGCAGAGACTAGAGGATCCGTGGAGCTTGCTGGCCAGCTAGTCTTGCTCACTATGAGCTCAGGTTCAGTCAGAAATCCTGTATCAAAAATCAAGGTGGAAAGTGACTAAGGAAAACACCCAGTGACAACTTCTGGCCTAGACTCACACACAAGCTTATTTTCTTACGATTTTGATGAATGGAATTTCTTAAATACCTTAAAGAGTAGACAAATATCTAGGGATACAGGAGCAGATTTTGATGTTTCTATATAGCAACAGTTACTGATGATGGTAAGTCAAGTTATACATTCCCTGAAAGGAAATAAACCTGGAACTCACACTATATTAACTTAATATAATCTTGGAATTATTTGTTACTGAAGATTAAGAATCTACAAACTGTTACCAATTAACTTTGCTAATTATACAACAGACTAATACAAAGTATCTTTTAATCCTATTAGGTTTGGTAAAGATTCCTACAGAGAATGTATGACAAAATACAAGACATTAGATCCAGATGGGGGCTAGCAAGATGGCTCAGCAGGTAGAGGTTCTTATTACCAAGCCTGACCACTTGAGTTTGGATTACTGGATTGCACATGATGGAGAGAACTGACTGTCTCAGATATCATCTAAACTCCACATCTGCCATGGCAAACCCCTTTCAAAGACAGACAGACAGAAGAGAAAATGAGTGGTGCACATCCATAACCCCAAGTCCCTGGAACCCTGGGACAGAAGGCCTATTTCAGTCCATGTGTTTCAAACCAACCCAGGCAACAACTAAAATGTAATGTCAAATACTCCACAGGTCTTGAAGTCTTCCTTTCCCTTGCCCTACAAGCTATGTTGTTTCAGAATGAGATTGGCAATTTATTTTTAAGAATCTTGATTTAAAATTTACTGAAGTGCATCACTGTTAACAAATTAAATTTGAGGCAACCAATTCTTTGTTTTCAATTTGGAAAAAAGAAAGGACATCTCTTGCAGGGATTCTGTGGGATATTCTTCCTATTAACGTTGGCAGTGACTATAATTGCAGTCCAAATGTCTGTTAGATTATGGAACATTTAATCAACAATCAATGTAACACTGACTAGCGCTAAAATAGAAGTCCTATTAATTTTAATGGGCTGTTGTCTGTATGTTTTCACATTACACATTACAGTTAGAAAGAGCGGGGTGTGCAGTCAGTGAACACTTGTCGAACACTCAGAAAGCCCTTCCTGGGTTTGCTCCTTAGCAACCTTCACCCACATAAGCCTTAAAAATCTATGCATAATTCAAACAAAAATATTGATATCAGTGTTAAATAATCCAAATGCTCAAAACAGAAACTTCTCAACATTTTCTACAATTTAAAGAGACTGGGAGAAGAGTCAATAACCTCTGAAAACTCAGACACCCGTTCCCTTAATATGACAGTCATGTATGGGTATGCCTGTGGCAAGTGGAGGCCTGAGGCTGATGTTAAGAATCTTCTCCATCATTCTTCTACCTCAGTCATCCAGGAAGTCTTTCAGTCAAACCCAGAGCTGTCCACAGGGCTGGGGAGCTCATCTCGGTCTTCCAACGCTGGGAGTGCCATGGAGTGCCGTGCACTTATGTGGGGTCTGGGGACTCCAGCTCTGGCCTTCGTGACTGTGTGGCAAGCACTTTCACCCCAAGTCACCATCCCACCCCAGCTCTATTCTAAGAGAAGGCCTTGTGACATGGACAGACAGGCTTCCAACTCAGTGCCGTCCTCACTTGGCCTGCTGGAGTTCTGGTGTGTGCTAGCATACCTGGGATTGATTATGAATACTGGAAAAGGGATCCAGCCCTAAGTAAACTTTTGAATTCCTCAGCCCTAAATAAAATTTTTGAAACGGTCTTAATTAATCATTAGGTAATTCCATTTTGGAATATATTTCTCTCTCTCTCTCTCTCTCTCTCTCTCTCTCTCTCTCTCTCTCTCTCTCTCTCTCACACACACACACACACACACACACACACACACACACACCCCGAAACAAAAACATAGTGGAATTTTACTCAACTTTCCTACTGACAACTTAAAAAGAATCATCAGTGAAGGGCTTTCATATTGATGATAATCATGATCATTTGTATAATATCACCATGAAGTTGCAATCTCTATTTCAATAAAAATAAAAAGCGCTTTAAAATTCATAAACGTTGCTCTGAAACACCATCTCTTTTCAGTATGAAGTAGGTATTTTGCAATCTGAAGAGAAAGCTCTTCGTTCCTTCCTACCTAAGAATCCCTTTGTCAACTATGATACATCTAAGACACAACTATGCAGATTCCCATTACAACAAAGCAGATACTGTTGTGGAATATTCCTTTACATTGTGTGAAGATGTGTCACTGTGATTGGTTTAATAAAAAGCTAAAAGACTAACAGCCAGGCAAGAGGTATAGGTGGGACTTCTGGACAGAGAGAGTGCTGGGAAGAAGAAAGGCAGAGTCGCCAGCCAGACATGAAATAACTAGGATAGTCATGATGGACATGAGGTAACAAGTGTGTGGAAGAAATAGATTAAAAAATATGGGGTTAATTTAAGATATGAAAGCTAGTTACAAACAAGCCTAAGCTAAGGCTGAGCTTTCATAATTAATAAGAAGTCTCTGTTTGGCTATTTGGGAACTGACAGTCAGGACAGAGAAAGACTGGTTACAAGATACAGTATATCAAACACTACACATCCTAACAGGTTGATGAGGCTTCCGTTTCTACAGTATGTAGCGTAGCTACTGCTGCAGGTTTCTGGGCACATCTAGCTCTACTAGAGTTCAGCACGGGCTTCCAAAGATGCCAAAGAACACTTCACTCCTTTCTTAAAGCTAAGATGTTGTAGTAAAAGAAAGCTAATCTGTGTTAATTAGACAGAGCTAGGGAATCTAATTTAACCAAGTAGACAGCAGGGTGTGGTGACACACTGCTGTAATCTAACACTCCGGAGACTGAAGGGGGAGGATCCTAACTTCAAGTCAAGCACGGCTGCAGAGCAAAACCCTGTCTCAAAAACAAAGCAATGAGAAAGAGACTGTCTCAGTTTGCTTCCTATGTTCAAACACCATCACCCAAAGCAATCTGGGGAGGAAAGCTGGGTTTATCTCAGTTTACAGCTTGTAATTCCTCATCAGTGACATCAGGGCAGGCAGCTGAAGGCAGGACTCACAGTACATTTAAGGTTTGCTTTGCCTTCACAGCTCCTCCCTCATCTTCGTTGTTTATAAAGGCACATGATGAAGCCTCTTCCAACAGAAATCATAGATATTAAGAAGAAACTATCACGGTTATTACTCATTGGGGAAGAAATAGACAAAACCAACATGAAAGAAACTTTGGAAATAGATGTGAAAATAAAATGTAAGAATTGTAACAGTGCACAATGAACCAGATTGAATCAAAGGGCTACCCATTAGAGATTGTAGACACTGGTACCAATGCCTAACTGTAGTAAATGAATAAAACTGCATTTTTTGTAAAGAACACAATACAATCTTGGTAAGTATCCCTTGATTTGTGTAGATCAAATGTCAAATACACTGATCCACATGTCTCCAGCTCATCCTCCCAAAACTGAAAACTAGAGCTTCCATCAGCTCTATTCCAATCTCTTTATCAGACTTTCAAGATAATTATTTCCTAATCTAGTGCATCTCTTTGTAGCTACAGAGTGTTTATAATGACACCACTTGAATGAAAAAAATCCTTTAATATTGTATTAGGAAGTTATAGAATAATTCAGAACATTCCTGACATTATAGTATACACTAAAGTAATTGTAGGAAATGTAGCAGACTTCATAGAAAGGTTCCTGCCTTCCCTAACACCTGCTACTTCCCTCCATTCCTCTGAGCCCAGGTTTATCTTAACTCAGTTTAGCTTCTCTCGTCTTTGTTGTTGTTTTGTTTTGTTTTTTTGTTTTCTGAGACAGGGTTTCTTTGTGTAGCCCTGGCTGTCCTGGAAGTCAGAGGTCCACCTGCCTCTGCTTCAGGAGAGTGCTGGATTAAAGGCATGTGCCACAACTACATGGCGAGTTTCTCTAATTTTAAATGGACCTTTCTCTTCTCATTTTGGTGGCTAAAATCAGGATAAACTAATGATCATCTAATAAGGACAACTGTTTACAATCAATAAGAAATTTTTCTTGAAAATACTCTGAACTTTCCTTCTATAATCTGTGAAGCCAAGGGCTCTAACACCAAGTAAAGCCAAGCTGTCAAAGTTCCATTTCTCTAGTGCCGTAAGCCTGTACGTGTGCAAAGTCTGGACTAACTCAATGGATGATCTTTACTTCCCAATTCAAACCTCTGGGCCTATGCCCAGCTAATTTCATGTGATATTTACCTGACACACTGTGTTGCTGGTAATTGTAGGAAGATGGGATTGCACCAATAGGAAGCTGTGGCTTTGGATTGCCTGGTGGTACCTCATCATCATCTTCCCCAAAATGATGAACTTTCTCGTACTTTTCTAGATAACTGAAAGAGAAAAACAGCAGAGCAAAAAATGTTTAAATATGTATATGTACTATTTTAAAACTCCTACCACATATTTCTTTTTTGGATACCTAAGAATCTAAGTACCACTCACAACAATAACAGTGACCTCAGCTCATCAGGAATACTATGGTAAACTCAATGCAAGTTAAAATAGTTTTTCTCTTTACAGAAAGGAAGTTACAATTCCATAAATAAAGTTATTTTAGCAAAAGACAACTACTTGTCAGTAAATAGCAGTACCTTTATGTATTGCTTTTATTAAGTTATAGTCACTCCAACAGCTGCTCTCAGATCTTAAGGTGGTGACATTCTGAGCATGACCACCATGACCAAGGACAGTGGAACAGTTGGCTGGAGGACAAATGTGCTGACTAGTTATATGTTGACTTGACACAAGCTAATGTTATCTGAGATGAGGGAGCCTCAATTAAGAAAATGCCTCCTCCATAAGATCAGGCTGGAGTAGTGACTGATGGGTGAGGACTCAGCCTATTATAGGTGGTGCCACCCTTGGGCTGGTGGTCCTGGGTTCTATAAGAAAGCAGGCTGAGCAAGCCATGAGGAGCAAGCCAGTAAGCAGCACCCCTCCATGGCCTTTGCATCAGTTCCTGTCCCCAAGTTCCTTCCGTTTGAGTTCCTGTCCTGACTTACTTCACTGATGAATAGTGTTATGAGGAAGTGTAAGACAAATAAACCCTTTCTTCCCCCCCCCACCACCCAGTACCTCCCAAGAAAGAAAAAATAATGTTGGAGTAAGTGAAAGACAAACTCTAGGAGTTAGCAGACACAGACATGCTACGCCCTAGCTCCACTACTTCGACAAAAAAGGGAATTCAGCTGACTAAGTTTCAGTGACAGGTCTGAAGCCTTAGTCAATACTGGATGGAACCAAACTGATGAAGCTATGCTGATCATTGAATAGTATTATGTACTGACCGTGTTGTAAAGGGCTAGTGGGTCACCACTGAGAAGCAATGATAAAGGTAGATTCATATGGTAACAGTGAAGTTTTTACTGTAGTAGCAATAGCTAAACTTATACCAAGAAGACCAAATGAAAGAAATTCAACACTGTTGTCCTGTATGAAGATAACTCTATTGAGTTCTATTTGCTTCAATGATATAATGGGTTCCCTTTAATAACTACAGAAGATTGATTTTGATTATTTTACAAATTAATTTTTGTATCTGTGGTTGAGTCATCAGAGTTTTCAACTCACTGTTCTTTTAGCACTGTTCATTGACATGGGGAAATGATGTAATTGGAAAGGCATTTTAGAAACATTGATCTGGCCTATATTCTTGATTCAAAGTGAAGTTTTTAATTATTTTTTTAAAGCTATATAGTCACTGTAAACACAAACAAAAAGAAGATTCCCTGGCCTTGAAGTCTACCACAGGGCACTTCATATTTCAATACATTTCTGTGATGTTTTTATTTATCAACTTATAATTGCAATGCACCAATTTCCCCAATTGATAGTAATTCATTTCTCAAGTGACACATATAGGCTATTTTGTTTTACAGTTGCTATCACAAATCATGCTATAAGTATCTATGCATATATGTATATAATGTATGTATGTATGTATGTATGTATCTATCTATCTTATCTACTTACCTACTATTTTATTTCCTTTATTTGTAGTGGTTGACAACCATCTGTAGGCACATACATGGTGGATAAACATGTATGCAGGCAACACACACATATGTAACATAAAATAAATCAATCTTAAAAAAAACTTTTAAGCCAGGTGGTGGTGGCACACACTTTTAATCCCAGCACTCAGGAGGCAGAGCCAGGTGGATCAGTGTGAGGTTGAGGCCAGTCTGGTCTACAGCCTGGTCTACAGAGCGAGATCTAGGACAGGCACCAAAACAACACAGAGAAACCTTGTCTTGGGAATAAATAAATAAATAAACAAATAAATAAACAAACAAATAAATAAATAAATAAAACAAATAAATAATTAATTTAAAAAACTTTTGAAAACTAACTACCTGGAAAATCATCACTAGTTCATTTTCCCCTTCTAGGTCTCTCTGAAAGTAGGGGATGGTGCTTTCAGGGTCAACCTGTGTGTGCTAGGAAGATGCTCTACCACTGAAACACATCCCTGTCATAATCAAATGACTGACATCTTACACCAGTCAAGTGTTTTGAAAAGTTACAAGCTATCAGTTAACACTTGAAAAAGCAAAGTTTCTTCCTGTATAATCTAGGCACACTTCTGAAATTGTACAAACAGGTAGAAGCAATACATAATAAAGTGTGAGCCCTTAACAAAACCCTGGCATTTTATTTCAAGGAACTTTTTCCTTGACATAATCTGCATTTCAATGAAAAAGTTTTAAATGACTGCAAAAACAATACTAATTTACTGCTTGGAGACATAAAGGAATTGAATCATCTCCTTCCACTCTTCCCAAGTTCTCCATTTAAGCTCAGTTGGATCAAGAACCTTCCTAGCTTAGAGTCTGATAACTAATGAGCGCAACATATCGTTACTGCTGCAGAAACAGCGCCAAAACTAAGACATAAGCACAGGTACAATGTTTTCAATTTGATCCTGGGGATGTCCCAAGCAAACAATTTACAGTCTAAAAGTATCAAAGAATGACTGAGAACGGATAGTCCCTTGCAGTATAAATCCACATAAATCAAGCCTATTCTTGATGTCAATGAAGTTTCCATAGAAAGAAGAATATGCATAAATTTAGACATAAAACTACGTATTAGGGTAACAAGAGAAATGCCTGGGCTGCTAAGGAAGATGAGGATGGCAGAATGATTTCTGACTAGGTTTAGATAATAATCTGGCTGCAAGGCCAAAGTGAACTGAGGTAAAACACCTGTGTAAGGATCTGTGGGGTAAATGGATGGGCTGCTCAGTGTCAGAACACTTTTCTGTCCCTCTACTCAGCTCCTCATTTCACTTGAACTATAACTTTCAGGGATATTATTATGACAGAATATAACCCACCACACCTTCTTCCACTTGGGTGTTGTGGTTCCCTCTAAATGTTATCATGTATCAGGAAATACATCATGAATGAGTAAAAGTGACTTTAGTTCTAAGAGTGGACAACAGGAATCTTCTATGTCTAGAAAGTTTAAAGTTCATTACCTTTGGGCTATTAAGAAGGAACAGACCCAGATAAAACAAAAGCAACAAAAATAGGTTCTCCTGGAACAGGGCAAACACGCAGACCCGTCATCAGCATTATTAGCATTTCTCCATGTTCCTCTTCCTCGTGTTTTGTCTGTGTGAGTTGATTCATAATTACCCTGTGTGTATTTCTATTTTCACTTCCTTTGATACCCATTAGTAGTTTTGTTATAATACCCTGTGTGGTGGTTTGAATAGGAATAGCCCACACAGGCTCATATATTTGAATGGTATTTCACCAGGGAGTGGTACTATTTGAAAAGATTAGAAGGATTAGAAGGTGTGGCCTAGTTGGAAGAAGTATGTCACTGGGAGTGGGCTTTGTGGTTTCAGATGCCCAAGTCAGGCCCAGTCAGTCGTTCAGTCAGTCAGTCTGTCTGTCTCTGCCTACAAATTAGGATGTAGCACTCATCTATTGCTCCAGCACCTGCCTATATGCCACCATCATCCCTGGATGATGATCATGGACTAACTTTGAAACTATAAGCAAGTTGCCAATTAAATGTTTTCTCTTCTAAGAGTTGCCTTGGTCACAGTGTCTCTTCATAGCAACAGAACAGTGACTAAGATACTCTGTGGTTGTAGAATAATCTTTTGTATACTGTGAAGATGTGTCACTGACTGGTTTAATAAAAAGCTGAATAGCCAATAGGATTTCCAGGCACAGAGAACACTGGAAGGAAGAAAAGAGACTCCACTGAGCAAGCAAAAAAAGAGGACGCTGAGCAAGCAAGACAGGCACTATGAAAATGAGTTAATAAAGCCACGAGGCAGAAAGTAAATTAATAGAAATGGGTTAATTTAAGTTATAGAGCTAGTTAGAAATAAGCCTAAGCAATTGGCTAAGCTTTCATAATTAATAAGAAGTCTCTGTGTCATTACTGGGGAGCTGACAGTCCTGACGAAAAATCTGCTTATACCCTGTAATTTTTGCTTTATTGTGATACCTCTTTATTACTTATCAATGAAAAGATAAATCATTTTTAACAACTATATCCAAAGTATTTGCCTGTTATGGAAGGGATTCAACTGTCTCCATTCATACATGATTTCAATAGTTGTTTCCCTAACAAATAAATCTTCTAGGAAATACTATAAGAGTCTTAATATGTTTTTTTTACAAGTTTATAATATGGATTACTTTTGTCAACAGCCTTATTGGGAATTTTATCTCTCAAAATAAAAAAGTCCTTATTAAACCATGAATGTGGAGGCAAAACCAAAATATCAATAACAAAAATATCAGGAAGGCTTGGAATTATGCTTTATAAGCTCTGAAAGACAGTAATTACAACCCAGACTATTATACCCAACAAAACTACGTCTCACAAGTGAAAAAGTTTCCACAAGAAAAACAAGGTAAAAAAGGAATGTGGGGCCTCTAAGCCAGCTCTACAAAAGATAACGGAAGGAACCCTTTATCCTGGAAAGAACGATAAATACATCTATGAGGCTACAGGAAAGAACAAACGATGCCAAAGCAAACATGGAATAGGAAAACAGAAACACACTATAAAATTCACAATATGACAGGAATGAACACATCTTTTTCAGTAACAACTCTGTGAAGCTAATGTAATAACTAGCACACTACAGAAACCCATTCAATACAACTCTGAATGTTAATGGTCTTGATTTCACAATCAAGTAATAAAGACCAGGGAATCAAACTTACAAGCCATTGTTTACATTTAAATGATCGAAGAGGTCAAGTAATGATGTACCTAAAGGCCTTGGAAAAACAACAAGCCAAACCTAACCCAATAGGTAGAAAAAACATAAGAACAGGGTAGAAATTAATGAAATACAAATGAAAAAAAAGAATTAATGAAGTGTTGGTACATTGAAAAGATAAATAAGATTAACAAACAAACCATTTGCTAAATTGCCAAAAACAAACAAAGACTGACATTAACGTTAGAGATGTAGATAA
The DNA here is from genome assembly GCF_004664715.2 of Peromyscus leucopus. Classification (NCBI taxonomy): domain Eukaryota; kingdom Metazoa; phylum Chordata; class Mammalia; order Rodentia; family Cricetidae; genus Peromyscus; species Peromyscus leucopus. The sequence continues at coordinate 7,858,371 of NC_051080.1, forward strand.
AGATCATATATCTGGCATTACATAACTTAAAGATTCATATTCCCAAAACCTAGAAAATTTAAAAGAAATGGATCAATTTCTACACACATGGCCTATCAAACAAAGTTAAACCAAGAAACAATAAACATTTTTAAACAGAACTATAAATAGCAATAATTTCGAAGCAGTTAAGACATAAAAATTAAAAAGCCATGTCCAGATATATTCACTGCTGAATTCTATCAGACCTTTAAAAGAGAACACCAAGGCCGGGCGTTGGTGGCTCACACCTTTAATCCCAGCACTCCGGAGGCAGAGGCAGGCGGATCTCTGTGAGTTCGAGGCCAGCCTGGGCTACCAAGTGAGTTCCAGGAAAGGCGCAAAGCTACATAGAGAAACCCTGTCTCGAAAAACCAAAAAAAAAAAAAAAAAAAAAAAAGAGAACACCAATTGCTTCTAAAACCAGCCTATAAAACATTAAAAAAACAAAAACAGATGCTACCAACCTTTTTTGAAGTTTGTTTTCCCCCAAATACCAAAACAAAATAAAGACACATATAGACCAAACTCTGTGAACATACAAACTCTGATGAACATACATGAAAAGTTTCTCAATAAAAGCTTACTTTTCTCTCTTCCTTCTTTCCTTTCTGTTGTTGTTGCTTGTTGCTTTTTGTTTGTGTTTTATTTTTCAAGATAGAGTTTCTCTGTGTAATCCTGGCTGTCCTGGGACTTGCTCTATAGACCAGGCTGGCCTTGAACTCAAAAGAGATTCCCCTGCCTTTGCTTCCAAGTGCTGGGATTAAAGATATGCACCACTACATGCAGCAACACAGTTCTGTTTCAACATCCAAGTCCAATTTTCACTTTATATGTGAATTCTATGTGTATATGTAATCGTGAGTGTCCACATGATGCATATGCTTCTGTGTGTGCGCGTGGAAGGCACAGGTCAGTCTCCCATGTTCTTCTCCGCTGCACTCTACCTTATTTTGGAGACAGGGTCTCTTACTGAACATGGAGCTCACTAAAAGAAGACTATCTGGCCAGTGAGCAACAGGGTTCTTCTGGTCTCTGCCTACTTGGAGCTAGGATTATAGGTGTAGGTCCCTATACTGACATTTTTGATATGGATGCTGGCCATTCCAACCCAAGTCCACCTACCTGTGTAACAAGCACTTTACTGTCCCTAGTCTGCTAACTTCTCCACATTTTCCAATCTGACAATGAGTCTATATTAATACCCACTCATTAAACTACAAGTGCTAGATGGAACATTTTCTTCTTGTTCTCACTGACATTATTTAAACAGTTAACACTGATCAAACAAGTATATTTTAAGCTCCTTAGTATAATAGATTTTCAACTCAAAACTTACAGAATCCAGATGGCAACAACTGATCAGGCAAACAAAGAGAACCAAGTTCAGATCTTGACATCTTTCTCTTCTTTGACTTGGCACTCGTTTACTACAGGACAGTACTTCACACCATACACTTTCATGGCCTGAAGGAAAGTGTGAGGTATAATAACAAGCATGGTGGTTTGAATATGACCATGTGGCTTTTTGAGCAATGTGGAAAGCTTTGGGACTTTGGTTTGAATGCTGTAAACGGAGCTTAGTGGACCATCCTAGGTAGAGCTTGGAAGACAGTAGTGCCAAGAGCGGTATGGACTATGGAGAACTGACTCAAGATGTCAGAGGGACAGTAGTAGCATCTAGGCTAGAGACTATTCTCGTGATAGTCTGTCAAAGAATATGGCTGCTTTACTGCCCTTGTCCTAAGAATTTGCCTGAGATTAAGTTGAAAAATAATAGACTGATTTCTTTGGCAGAGATTTCAAGACAAGCATATATCAACAATGTGGTATGGCTATTAGTAATCACTCTTAAGCAGATATACAGCAAAAAAGAGCAAGTGGGTGTCTTAGCTATTTTTCTATTGGTGCGAAAAGACGCAATGACCAAGACAACTTTTAAAATAAGGAGTTTATTGGCACTTACAGTTTCAGAGGGTGAGCCCATGGCTATCATGGTGGGGAGCACGGCGGCAGACCGGCATGGGCTAGAGCAGCTTCTGAGTGCTTATGTCCTTATCACGAGCAGGGGAAGAAAGACAGAGAGCTAACTAGGAATGCTATGGGTTTTTGAAACCTCAAGGTCCAGCCCCCAGTGACACACCTCTTCCAATAAGGTCACACCTTTCTAATCCTTTCTAAACAATTCCACCAAATGGGGACTAAATATTCAAATATATGAGCCTATATGGCAAAAGAAAAAAAAAAAAAAGAAAGAAAGAGAAAAAAAAAGTTTGAAGAGAGAACAAGCACCATGAAATTTAATGGTGGTACCACTGCATACACTGAAAGAGATAAGGAAATTAAGGAGAGGTCTGACTCAATTGGAATAAAGAGAAGGTGCCCCTAGTCCAAAACAACACCCAGTCAGCTTCCAACTTGAGAAAAGAAAAAGACCTCTGGAATTTCTTGTTCCTAAAAAGCAACAAAAAAGGAAAGCTACTGCAAATGTGATTCAAGGAGGGGGAAGCCAGGCTTCACACTAAATGGGGAGCCAAACTTGGCAGTATTGGCCATGCATTTCTGACTTTAGAGTCATGAAAGATACATGAGTAAAGAGGGTTGTGGAATCTTCCTCCACAGTGGAGGAGAGCCACTGAGGTTAGGCATATGGCAGGGGGGTTCCTGCATGGAGGTTCGGAGAGGCCATTACATGAAACTCTGAAAACGAAGACCTCAAGATGTTAAAGAAGCCAGAGCTGTAGAGTATTTGCCAAGGAGAGCTGCAGACAGGGAGCAGGGTGAGCCTAATTGAGAGAAGCAGGCTGTAAGCAGCAAAGCTGGAAGGGACATTAGACATGGAGATTAGTATTTAGTTTTCTCTGCTGGGTTGTGGGCTTGCTTTAGTTCATTATTTCCTTATTAAGCCCATATTCCTCCCTTTTGGAATGGATGATGTATAGTTTGTGCCAGTGTACATTGCAAGTACATGATTTGCTTTTTGATTTTACAGGGGTTTAGAACTGAGAGATTGCCTTGAGACTCAGTACAGGTTTGGACTTTGGAGTTTTAAACAGTGCTGGGACTGAAAAACTACAGTGACTTTTGATGTTGGTGCATTTTGTATTGATATAGCCATTAGCCTAGGGGAGCTAGAAATGTGGTGGCCTGAATGAGAATGTCCCTTATAGGCTCATGTTGGAATGTGGTCCTCAGTTGGTGGAACTGTTTGTGAAGAACTAGCAATTGTGGCCTTATGGAGGCAGTGTGAAACTGAGGGCAGGCTTTCAGATTTCAAAAAACTCACTCTAACAACGACAAAAAGGTATCCAATAATACAGAATTCAATGGCTCTGTTCAATTGCCTAGCACAGGCCAGAATCACAGTTCCATCCTCAGCATGCTAAGAAGCACCTATGTATGATCAATATAATGCAGACAACTGCTCATTGAAAGCAGCACCAACTAACATTGTAAGGAATGGAGGAAAATGAAACACGGATGGTAGATGGTCTTATGATAAAAAACTTGGAGCCAGATCTTGGGGTAAATGCTGAAAGATCAGAGAGACAAAGGAACAAGCCACTGCCACGTCTCACCTCACCAACTCCATAAATCCTCTGACTGAATACCTCTGTCCTCACCCGAAAGAAAGGCTTCCGACTGAAAAAGCCTAGCCAAAAGGCCTCTAATCAAAAGGGTTTCCTCAGTCGAAAAGCCTTTAGTTCCTGTCCCCTCGTGTCTTATATATCTTTCTCCACCTGGCCATCACTTCCTTAAAGTTTAGGATTAAAAAAAGGCCTGTATGCTTTCCAATTCTGGGATTAAAGGTGTGTGTCACCACTGCCTGGCCTCCATATTTAATCTAGTGGCTTGTTCTGTTCTCCGATCTTCAGGTAAATTTTATTAGGGTGCACAATATATTACCCAGAAAATATGCTAGTCTTCTGGTCATATCTAACAGGTTAATTACAAAAGCTGGACTGGGTTTCAGAAGATTTGTCTATCATTACTAATATGGCTGATTTTATCTTCAATCATCAGGGAAATAACAATAAATAAGCCTAATCAAGTACCAAGTCACATCGAAAATGTAATTAAATTAACATTATACATCAAATAATGTATATTCTGTAACGACGATGCAATTTGGATATTTTCTTTCTTAAGTCAAACCCTGGGAAAACTAAAACAACTTTTTATTATGTTAAATTCCAACTCCATGCACAAAAGCATAGGGAGAAATACAATTCACGGTTAATCTTTCAGTCAGTCCTGGGATCTTTAAGTCAACACATGCGATGGAAGTGTTTTCATATGAAGCCTTCTGAAACATGGCAGGAAAAGACGGCAGGACTCACAGCTATCTCTCCTCCTGAGCCCAACTTAAATGAACCTCTAAGAACAAAAGTACAGCAATTTCCAGAATCAACTCAAAATTAGAAGCCTTCATAAATTTAGGTACTATTTATAGCAACTTAAAAGGATCCACAAATTTATCTGACAAAATAGTGGGCGTGTAAGAAATATTAAATAAACCACATAAAATGGTAATTTGTATCTCCTCCAGCTATGAAATATGTTGACATGTTGCATAATAGGACCCAGCCCTCTACAACAAAAACATTTTATCTCTGAACAAAGAGATAAAACACTAGAAATGGAAAGATATCTCGTGTTCATGGATTGGTAGAATATTGTCACATGACCATTCAACCAAAAGCCACTTAAAGATTTAATGCAAGCCAATCAAAATCCTCATCTCATTTTTCATAGAAATAGGGAAAAAAAAACTATTCTAAAATTCATGTGGAATCACAAAAGACAATGGATAGTCAAAGCAAACCTGGGCAAAAGAAACAATGCTAAGGGGAATTGTCATCTCATACAATTGAAAATAAATCACAGAGCCACAGTAATAAAACCAATATGGTACTGATATAAAAATGGACATGCAGATCAATGAAACAAAACAGAAGACCCAAACATGAGTGCTTGCAACTACAACCATCTGGTATTTGACAAGGATGTCAAAACCATGCACTGGAGAAAAGAAAGCATCTTCAGCAAACGGTCCAGGAAAACTGGACGTCTACACATGGGAGAATGACATTAGATTCGTATCTAATGTCTTGTACAAAAACTAAGTCCAGCTGGATCAAAGACCTAAATGTGAAACACTGAAATTCTTAGAAAAAAACCCACAGGCAATGTTCTATAAAATATAGGTGAAATAAAGGACTTTCTAAATGGGACTCCATTTGTCCAGAATTGAGGCCAATAACTGACATGGAGAACTTTATAAAACAAAAAAGTTCTGCAGAACTAAAGAAACAAGCAAGTGCATGAAGAAGCTCACACAACGGAAGAGAATCTTTTCTATACATCTGACAGAGGATTAATATCTGCAATATGTAAGAACTCAAAACACAAAAGACCTATTTTTTAAAAAAAGGGCCAGGGATCTGAACAGCAAGTTCTCAAAAGAAAAAAAAAATGGCTAAGAAATATCTTAAAACGTGTTCATCACGCTTAGCAATAAAGGAAACACAAATCAAAACAATTTTGAGGTTTAATCTAGCACCAGTCAGAATGGCATGGATAAGAAAACAAGTGACAATATGCTGGAAAGGATGTCGGGAAAGAGGAACCCCCGTTCACTATTGTGGGATTACAAACTGGCCCAACCCCTCTGGACACAAGTGTGGAAAAATCTCAAAAAGCTAAAAATAATCTACCATGTGACCCAGCTATACCACTCCTCGGCATCTGCTCAAAGGACTTGATATCATACTCCACAGATACTTGCTCACCCATGTTCACTCATAGTAAATAGGAAATGGAAACAACATAAATGAAAATGGGGTACATACATACTATGGAATGAATACTACTCAGTTATTGAGGGGAAAAAACCCACAAAATTTGGAGATAAGCAGGTGGAACTAAAAAAGATCATATTGAGTCAGGTATTCCAGACCCAGAAAGACAATGTCACAAGTTCTCTCTCAATTTTGGTCTCTAGCTTCAAATCCTCTGGTGAATACACAACTTGGAATAACCACAGAAACTGAAGTATAAAGGAACCTAGGGAACAGAGTAGAGAGGAGAACAGCAGTGTAAAAGTGATCTGAAGAGGGAAATGGGAAAACGGGAGAGAGTAATTAGAGTTGGGGGAGGTAATACAAAAGAGAGGGAAGGTAGAGGATAAAATAACAGTAAGGACTTCTGAACAAGTCATAAAGAATCCTACTATTAACTGCATACCTAAAATTACATGTCTTTGTGTATGCATATAGATACACAGCTTAAATGAACTTTTCCCACCTGGTCTGGCAATTGCCGCCCCCCCCCCCAGCCATAAATTACTTAACTAAAACCTTCACACCAGGTATTTGAAATGCCCTATCTAGCTGTTAGTCATGGGAGTCTAAGAGATTACAAAACATTACAGGTTACTGCCATTGCCCTTGCTTACTGCCCAGAGGCTGAAAGTAAGTAAGTCCCTACTGCTGAAGACATAATGTACTTTGGACACAGAACCTGGAAAATCCAAGCTGGATCTGACCCAAAAGCCTCTTTTCTGTGGTCTACCTTTCATGGTATCAGACACCATGCAAGCTTCCAAGGGAGGGAAACAGCCAATAGCCATACCTAGCTACGATGTACATGAACTACAGCAATGATCAGCATGGCAGGCTATCCTTAAGGATACAGTAGTGGCACACATACCTTGGAGGTAATCAAAAGCTCTCTAATTACTTGTGGTATATTTCTCTTTGTGTCAGAAAAACACTCGACTACTGAAGATAAATAATACCACATAGTTCAGAAACAGCTCTTGGGGGAATTGAGCTGGTACTAACATGGAAGCTTCCTCTCTCAGGGTTAGCTTTCATCAGAAGGTGCCTTCAAGCTGACAAGGGAAAAAAGTAATCAATGGTCCTATCCAGCTGTAAGGTATGTGTGCAAACCACAATGAGTGGCCTGACAAAAAAAATCTTAATGATACAACAGTGCCACTTAGATCCTGGGGTAACCAGCAGTTGCCTAATTGGACTTACAAGGAAACTCATGTATGGTACTGTAAACCTAGCCAGCTAAGCATGACTGGAGGTCACAGACCCTAGGAGAACTTAGCATTGCTATTTTCCTAAATCAATATAGCTACTAAATACATTCTAAATACTTATTCTTTTATCCACAGGTAAAGGCAGCTCTAAACCTCATCAAAGAAACTTCTTTTTGCAGCACACATAGGCAACTACAAAGCTCTATAATTGGTCAAAAGAAAAGAATAAGTGACCATGGGTGCCCAGAATCAATCTGTACCTACATAATGACTACATCAGTTGATCTGCAGATATGAATGGGGAAAGAAAGGGTTTATTTGTCTTACATATTCTTAATCATAGTTCAAGGAGAGAAGACAAGGCAGTAACTCAAACTGGGCAGGAACCTGGAGGCAGAAGCCATGGAGGGGTGCTGCTTACTGCCTTGCTCCCCATGGCTTGCTCAGCCTGCTCTCTTATAGAACCCAGGTCCACCGCCCAGGTGTGTCCACATCCTGGGCTCTCCCGCATCATTCACTAATTAAGAAAATGCTCTACAAGCCTTTCTGCCTACAAACAGAGCTTATGGAGACATTTTCTCAACTGACGCTCCCTCCTCTCAGATGACTTTAGCATGTGTCAAACTGACATAAAACTAGCCAGGACAGAGGCTACCTAAAAATAATTAATCAGGCATGGTGGTACATGCTTTTCATCCTAGCATTTGGAGAGCAGAGACAGGAGGATCTCTATGAGTTCGAGGCCAACCTGGTCCACATAGTGAGTTCCATGATAGCCATGACTACATAGAGAGACCCTGTCTCAAAAAACAAAAACAAAAATTTTAAGCCAGATATGGTGGCACATAACTTTAATCACAGCTCTGAGGAGGCAGAGGCAGGCGGATCTCTGAGTTAACTAGGCAGTGGGACCAAGTCCTGTGCTCATTGCATGAGTTGGCTGTTTGAAACCTGGGGCTTATGCAGGGACACTTGGCTCAGTCTGGGAGCAAGGGACTGGATCTGCCTGGACTGAGTCTACCAGGTTGACCGCAGTCCTTGGGGGAGGATTTGCCCGGGAGGAGGTGGGAATGGGGGGTGGACTAGGGGTAAGGGGAGGGGGGTGGGAGGGGGGAGAATAGGGGAACCCGTGGCTGATATGTAGAACTGAATGGTATTGTAAAATAAAATAAATAAAATTTAAAAAAAAAAAAAGGCCAGCCTGGTCTACAGAGCAAGTTCTAGGACAGCCAGGGCTACACAGAGAAACCCTGTCTCGAAAAACATAAATAAATAAATAAATAAATAAATAAATAAATAAATAAATAAATAAATAAAAATAATAAGTTGATTTAAAGTTACAATGCTTGAAACAGGAAAAGATGAATACCTAGAATAGAACATAAATCAGTTGTCTAGTATAAAAATGAAACATCTCAAATACATGTGAGGAACAGCATTTCAATCATTTATTCTAAGATAACTCAACCATTTGGGAGAAAATCATTTTTATGTTATACTATACTGATCAAAGTAATTTTTAACTGAAGAAAGTTTAAATTAATATTTACATATGTACATACTACATGTGTAAATATGTATTACCTTTAACACAATGGTAAGGAATAAGAGACATCTCAGCATGCAGATAATCAACAAAGATTTATCTCACTAGAAGTTTCAAACTTTTTAGATTAAAAACAACAAAATGCAAAAAGACAAAAAACAACAAAGAAAATGTATTGTATAGATGTATTCCCAAAATTCCATTACCATTTTTAAGGATTAAAACCAGAATAGCTATCTAATAGGTAACCAATATATTAAATTTTATGAAAGGTAAGTCCTCAGAGCCCATAAAATGATGCTTTAAAAAATGATTGTTTTTGATAATAAAGGTTAGAAAATACAACAGTTTAATTTTTATAAAGTATTAGTATCCTAAGTCGATAGTGCAAAGAAAAGTGTGTCTACAACAAAGGCTGACAATTATTGCTGGGGCGGTCTGTAACCAGACATTTTTATAGGAAACGTTTTATTCAGAATTTTCTGTATCAAGAAAAGAACAGATACATGTAAAGAAGATATTTCTTCTAAGGCTTGAATAAAGACAGGAGTTAAACTATGAATCATTTTGAAATGATAAGAATGACGGAAAGAATCTAAAGTTCAGTTTCTACTTTTTCATTATGCTAGAAGGCTGTCTAAAAGAAGGGGAGCAGGCAGGAGTGGGGACCTACGTAAACGAAGAAATCTTCAAGATGGGTTTCGGTGGTGGTGCTTTTGAGAAAAAGGAAAGGTTAGTAGTTTGTGAGATGGTGCCCAGATAGTAGCAGATACCTGGAGACAGACTTTTAAGTTGAAAGGAAGAAGGCTAGGGTAAAGGAAGCAGGTATGAGGAACAGAAGAGGACTAGCGGGAGTGAAGAGAAGAAGACAGGAGAGGAGAGGGGCAGAAGGGTGAAGACAAGAGTGAAGAAAGCAGATGAAGGGAACTGGGAGTATGAAAAGCAAGCAAGCAAGCGGCCTGGAGAAGGTGTGCAGCAGAGAGGCCTGGGACGGCTGCAGTGTGGCACGTCGCAGCGGCATGAGGAGAGAAGCAGACAGGACGGAAGGCAGTACAAGGCAGGAGAGTCTTCACAGGATGAAGGTTCTGGGTGGGATTTGGACACTGCTATGGAAAGTGCATGAAATATAACACTATAGTAAAATGCACCCTTCATAACGGTATGATTAATCTCTCAATTATTACAAAAGATAAAATTTACTTTTATTTCTTAAAAACACTCAAGTTTTTTTTTTTTAAAAAAAGATTTATTTATTTATTATGTATACAGTGTTCTATACATGTATGTCTGCAGGCCAGAAGAAGGCACCAGATCTCATTACAAATGGTTGTGAGCCACCATGTGATTGCTGGGAATTGAACTCAGGTCCTCTGGAGGAACAGCCAGTGCTCTTAACCACTGAGCCATCTCTCCAGACCAAGGATTTTTAAAAAAATCTAATCATATATTTAAAACACAAGGGGAAAGGAGAACAGGGTTAAGAAATCACAAGACAGTACAGTTGACTGAAAGGGTAAGAATAGCACCTGTAGAAACAGACTTCTGGAGCACTGAAAGGAGATGAGGCAAATACGCTGAATTATTCAAGTCACACACAGTGCCTAAGGAGGCAGAATACTGTGAATCCTTTTCAAAGTCGGTTCCATCCCATAGGCAAATTAATCACTACTTAACACTTTGCTTTCTGACCTGAGACAGTGAAAGCGAACGATGGGATCAAATGAGCAAACTGTCACAGGGGAGCTGATCTTGTCTAACTAAAGGGCTCAAGACAGCACATACACCCCACAACCACAATAACAATACAAACAGCATCTTGAGCAGGACTCACCAGCTCCTGCGACTGTACTCTTTCTAGTTTACTTACTCACTCCTCCTCTCAAATCTGCGCTTTCTAAACAAGTCTTAGCAAATAATAAGCAAACTATGAAAGCAAAACCATGCTAATCATACAAGCTAACATAAAGACAGACTATATGGTCAGCAAAGTCTATCTAGAAAAAAATAAACTCACCTTTGACCTTTCTATCATGTAGCTACTTTCACAAAACTAACTTTCAATTGCTTTCTTTCTCTCATTCTGATCCGGAAACTGCTACAACTATTTCATTGCTTTAGTCCTATTTTGTTACACTGATCTCTTTTTAAAACTCACTGTATCATGTTAGGACACTTTCCAGAATCTATGTACCTAGCATGAAGAGAAAAGTGACAAGATTTCTCTAAAGCATGATATAGAAATCACTAAGTCTAACTATTTTAAATTTAGGAAAAACCTGACAGTAATTTTGGAGAAAAAAGAGTGGTGGTTTGGGCTGTAATATTCATAATGTACACTACAGAGTGGGCAATAAAGCCTCAGCAAACTGGGTTTTGAGTTTGTCTACAGGACTCTGAGCATCCCAACAGACATGGGTTTTAAGAAAGACAGTGCATGAGGGAAACACGAATACTCAGACAGCTTTAAGGATAACTGCCGGTTCATGGCGCACAGGAGGGTGAGGTGTGGGGGGAGGCGAATAATGCTGTTCAAGATTATTGTTTTAGCTCCCACAGCTTGCCAAGAGACTGAATCTTTCTGAGATTGTTGGTCCTCTGTAAAAAGAGGGAGGGCAGGGTGGAGGTGGGTCCAGTAGCAGTTTCTTCTCATAAGAAACTTCCTTAAAGAGTCGGTTGTTGAGAACCTGTTTATCTAAAAGTATTTATAATAGTACTCTATATAATAATAATGATATAAACATTTTAAATGATAAGGGATACTTTCATTACCCAGTCATGGTTTCTGTTTTTTTAAGTTTTGTTAAGTACCTGCTCCTCTTAGGCCAGAGGAAAACTTAGAACTACAGAACCCAACCCTTTTGCTGGAAAGTGCAGACTGTAAAGTGAGAAGAGGAACTGCACTAAATCCTGTCTATGCCTCCCCACCTCAGGAGAATAATGTGCAGCTCTGCAAAGCAGTCTGAAAGACCACTGACTCAAGACTTCGACACTGTGGGGTGTGAGATGGCTCACGGGATAAAGCACACATTGCTCTTACAGAGATCCTGATCTGGGTTCCAAGAATCCATGCCAGGCGGCTCACAAGCCTCTGTGGACACCTGCACTAAAATGCACGTATATACATCATTTAAAAAACAAACAAACAAAAAAACCCAAAAAGGTCTTTAAAATTTTTTTTTAAAGAATGAGCATTTAAAGCTGATTCTTGACAAACAAGGATAACAGAATAAATTAGAGTTGGAGGTGCCAGCATGGGGAACTAAGGAAAGAGCTACCCTCATTCACTGATGTCCAGTAAGGTAATGCCACACCAGACAGTCTGAAGTGCAGGTCCATTTCTCACAAGCACTAATTCACGATTCATAAGGCGATCCCAGGGAGGCAAAACATGCTACAATGCATGACCAACAACTGTAGCATCTCAAGTGTCAATATTTTGTAAACTGAAAATATTAAATGAATTCAGTAAAATAAAAAGCAAAAATAAACTAGGTATTTCCAATAAGTTGAGAAATACCCAATGAGTATTTGATTTAAAAATATTCTTTCTAAACAAAGGAAATGGAAACTCAAGAGTAGAAAGGCCCAGCCACCAATGGAAATAAATGTTTGAGCAAAATCAAACCATACCATCTAGAAACTGATTATATATTCTCTTATGCAGGATTAAGAAGATGCAGCCATCTGAAGATGTCTCTTGCCCAATCCACTTACCAAACAAAGCAACAAAACCAAAGAGAAAACAGAAAACCAAACAACAAATAAACAAAAACAAAGAGTAGAAAGGAAAAGATATATTAGCTACGAGAAATTGAAAAGACTTTAAGCATTAGGAAGAATAATTGTTGTTCTAGAATTTACCCCAAGATAAAAATGGACACTGGAGATCAACCTAGGGATTGGACTGGCATTTCTATGAGAAACTTCACATTCATTTCCAAGCAAGCTATAAGTAATGTCACCAAATAAAACTGGCTTATAAATTAACTGCCAGCCACCAAATCCAAGAGAAATGGCTCTGATTTTATAATGATAATAGATTTTTATGTGCAATTCTTGAGTCTGAAGAACAAACATTTACCACATGCTACTCTTAATGAGGTTATCTTATTCAACTGAAAGTGTACTTAAATATTTAAACAGACATTCTGAGTGTATTAAAAACATCATTAACTACAGATTACATGGCTACAAAGTAGTAAAACATTAAATGCACAACTGGAGAGAGGACTGAGCGATTAAGAGCCCTTGCTACTCTTTCAGAGGACTGGAGTTTGGTTCCTAACAATCACAGGTGGCAGTTCACAACCACCTAGAACTCCAGTTCCAAGTGATCTAATACTCTGTTCTAGCCTCTCAGGCATTCACACACACTTGTGGTATTCACTTGCACACAAATAACACACATACACACATGAACACACATGACAAATAAAAAAAGTCAAAATAAACCTTGGCGCTAAAGACATGGCTTGGTGATCAAGGGTTCAGTTCTAAGCATGCAGGTGGCAATTCCAGTGGAATCAGCACCTTCTCCTGACCTCCGTAGGTACCAAGCACGTAAACAATGCACTGAGTATATGCAGTCAAAACTCATGCACATAAAAAAATTAAAGCTTTAAAAATTAAATTCAAGGGCTGAGTGGTGGTGGTACACACCTTTAATCCCGCAGTTGGGAGGCAGAAGCAAGTGGATCTCTGTGAGTTCAAGGCCAGCCTGGTCTACAAATCAAGTTCCAGGACAGCCAGGATTGTTAAATAGAGAAACCCTATCTCTAAAAAGCAAAATAAAAATAAATGAATAAAAATATAAATAGAAATAAATTAAATTCAAATGGTTTCCTTATAAGAAGCTATGAACTATAAACAATATTTCTATAATACCTATAAAATCATCAGAAAAGACTATACTTTGCCAGAAAACAATAAATTCCAATACCATTTTCCATACCATCATATTGGTGAATCAATACACAATTGTCTTAACAGAAAATCTGATAAAACAGACCAGCAAATATGCACATGTACTTTGCCACTACTGTTCTACACTTCCGGCTTTTCCAGGAAGGTAATAAAAGGCCACATTGCATGGAAAGTACTAGATCCCTCTTACTAGGGATCTAGTAAGAGAGTCTGGTGGTTACTTGAAAAATGGATGGAAAAGCCGCGGAAGATTTTCTTTCTTTCTTTCTTTCTTTCTTTCTTTCTTTCTTTCTTTCTTTCTTTCTTTCTTTCTTTCTTTCTTTCTTTTTTTTAAATCATGAGGTCTGAAATGGCTATTTTTATCAGAAATGGCAGAACAGGTCATTTAGTTCCATCTTCTATTTGGGCAAAGCTAAAAACACGTAACTATGCATTTAACAAGATTTTCCCGAGCCAGTGAAATGACTCAATGGGAAAAGTGTTTGCCACCAAGATGACAACCTGAGTTGTATACCGGGAAACCACATGGTGGAAAGGACTAACTCCTTCAAGTGGTCCTCTTGTGGTGGATGTATGCATGCCTACACATACACATACTCTAAATAAACGCAAAAAAACAAAAACAAAGAAAACACCCTAAGATGTGGAGAAGAGTGACATTTACTGCACCATAAGTGAGAAGACACAAACATGGCATCCAGGGCTGGCTGTATTTCACATGAAGCATTGTGGAGAAGGTGGTCGAAGCCAAGCAGTGTGACTACCAACCTGGAAAAGTCAAGGACAAGCAAGCAAACAAAAGCAGCTATGGTTTTGATCAACACCCTGAGAAACCTCACACCAGCGGTAAAAGTGAACAGGAGCCGCCCAGGCCCAGGGCTCCAGCTCGGGGCGAGTGTGCAGGCCCTACTGTCAAGTCCCCAGTGCTGATGGGGAAGGGAAGAGGGGCTGCACACTTCACACTAACTTCGCGCTATCTAGGAGGCTGAGGAAACTTCTACCCTAAAGCTTAATGAACATGATTCCACATCACTAATACCCCTAAATTCTTCTTATAAGCAAACAACCCAAAACAACAATGGAAAAAGACATTAAGTCCAATGCTTAAAGAGTTTTCAAATATAATCAGAGAAAAGACAAACCAGGAAATAACAGAAACAAAAATCAGTGAAAATGTACTGAGGTGCTTTGGTTTCTGGCTTCTCAAACAGACTCAAGCAATGTTAAGAAAAAGAAGCCCGTATCAGTTTGTCACATGTAAGAGTAGCAAAACCCAACAACAAAAACAACTACTAATTCAACATGGACATGACGTCATCCCAAAGTAAAACAACTCGGAATAACTAGAAACGAATTTAGCTTCAGCCATAGCTGGATGGACCCAGCATTCCTGTAATCCTAGCACATGGGGACCAGACAGAGGCAGGAAGGGGAGAAGCTGGAAGCAAGCTTGGGCCATACAGCAAGTTCCCAGTCAACATGGGCTTCCTAGCAAGACCCTGACGCATCAAACAAAACAAAAATTTAATCAGCAATGCTGAACTAAAAGGCATACCTAACATCTAAAGGGAATTAGCATCTAGAATATATACAGAAATGAAAACAAACCACACAAAAAAGATCACCTGCTCAATAAATGTGTAAAATAAAAGAACTCAAATGTTCTCTTTGTGGTTTTTGAGAGCTCAAGTCTCATGTAGGCCATGTTGGCCTTGAACTATCTTCCCTGTTAAAAACAACTCTGAACTCCTGATCCTTCTGCCTCTACTTTCCCAGTGTTGAGATTATGCTCAAGGCTTATAAAGATGGCTGTCAAAAGTACTAGCTCGGCTAGTGTGTGCCTTTCAAGAACAATGTTCTAGGATTAATGTACAGACAATAAAAACAAGACACTTGTGACATATATGGTATATAAATCAGAGGCAGTGACATGTGGAATATTCCTTTACACTGTGTGAATACATGTCACTGTGACTGGTTTAATAAGAAAGCTCAATGGCTGGTGGCTAGGCAAGATTTTTCAGGGCAGAGAGAATGCTGGGAAGAAGGGCGGAGTCTGGGGGGTTGCCCACCAGACTTGGAAGAAGCAGCATGGAAAGTATATAGATGAGGTAAACGAGCCTCAGGGCAGCACATAGATTAATAGAAATGGGTTAATTTAAGTTATAAGAGCTAGCTAAAAACAAGCCTAAGTTACTGGCCGAGCTTTCATAATTAATAAGGAGTTTCCATGTGGTTACTTGGGAGCAGCAGTCCTAAAGAAAAATTCTGCCTACAGTGAAATAATAAAAAGGGACCAAGTATTTGACTTTAATAAAGATGAATGTCATTATAATAAATATACAAACACATTCAAACATGGTAGAGATAAATTTGCATTTAATTTAAATGAGGCAATGTGAAAAAAGTAGAAAAGTTGAGCATAAAATTTCAAAATAAAATATTAGATTTAACCCCATATATATTACTAGTTGTTTTAAATATAAATAGACTAAACTCTAGTTAAAAGACACAAAGATTTTCCAACTTCATATTACATATGAACTACATATTAACTATCTAATTATACGCTACTTATCGAGGGGATTAAATTGAATAACCAAATGTAACCTGACACAGTTATGTTTGTAGGAAACAAAACATAATAGCATAAAGCATAATGTCAGATATAAAGCAAACTTAACAAAGGTATTGCTCAATTTACCAACCAAAACGACCAAATGTCATAGAAGACACAGCTAAAGAGCTTCAAAACATAAAACAAAACCTAAATGAAATGATAAAAACATATTAAAATATTTTACCGATGTCTATACAGCTAACAAAGCTGAACTACATACATGCTGTAAACACGTGCTCAGAGCTTATTTCAGAATATGCTTAAGCACATATATGATGTGTTATTTTTTCAAAGACAATGGCTATATACTTCAAACCTTTTAAATCATATGTACTATGTTCTCCAACTACAATACAAGTTAGTTAGACAGCAGTAATAAAGAGTAGGAAATTTTTACATGTTTGGGAAATAAGGAATATACTTTTATATAGGCCTAACAACAAACAAGAAATAGTATAAAGTAAATAAAATGCTTTCAACTTAATAAGAGAAAAAAAGATTCAAAATTTGTGAGCACCAACTAGAAGCAGTACTTAACAAATATGTAGTCTGAAAAATCTCACGCTGAAAATCAAGGATGAGCTGAGGAGATGGCCAAGTCTGTAAAATGTCTGGCATACAAACATGGAGGACATTACTCCGAGCCAAGCATCCATGTACAAGCTGGGCATGTGGACAAATATCTGCAACCACAGTGTGGGGGGGGGGGGTGGTGGCAGAGAGTGAACAGAGACAACCAGATCTCATTAGGAGGCAGCCCAGACGAATCGATGAGCTCCACATTCACTAAGAGTGATCAGAGAAAATAGCTGACGGCTTCCTCTGGCTTCCACATGCCCACACAGGTGCGCCCATACAATATATCCACAAACAAAGGAGAGTCATACATATATTATACAAACATGTACACATGTACAAAACGACTAAATACACTCAAGGAAAGTAAAAAGGCAAATATAAAAATAGAAATAAACGAAATACAAAACTATATATATACAAGAGATGAACGTAGTCCAAAGTGTTTGAGTAAATGTTTAACAAACTGACTACCTTCTGGAGAGACCAATGGATGGACAGATAGAACACTAGTAACCAATTATTAATATTGAAAAAGGCACATCAATCATAGATCCTGTAGCCACTATTATCTGACAAGCATCACAACTATTAAAATAATCTGTAATTATAAGCCTTCCTATGAAGAGGACTGTGTGTATTACATGACTTCTTTGCTGGTAACCCCATAGATACTTTCCTAAAGAAGAGCTTAAGAGTGCACTATAACCCCACTTAGTAAACTAAGGAAAGACATTTTAGATGGGAAAAGGCCAAATTATCTGTAACATAAATGTAAATAAACCACAGACAAAAATGTGAGGGCATTTTATACACTACACTAAAACAGCACAGAATTCTGTGTCTAGGTAGAAAGCTGAGAAGCTAACTTCACAAAGAAAACCATAAACAACACCTAGAGATTAACAAGTTCAGATTTTCAGTTTTCCTCAAGCTTAATTCAAATTAAGAAGTCCAACAGGTTTTAAGCTGTTGCAAAAACAAAGGAAGCTGACTGCATCCCTTTTAAAATAGTCAAATCTAGCAATCAGTCACAGAACCACAAGGCAGGAAAAGCACAGAAGCCATGACTTGGTTCCATCTCTACAGCAATGCCTGTCCTATTCA
The DNA here is from genome assembly GCF_004664715.2 of Peromyscus leucopus. Classification (NCBI taxonomy): domain Eukaryota; kingdom Metazoa; phylum Chordata; class Mammalia; order Rodentia; family Cricetidae; genus Peromyscus; species Peromyscus leucopus. Next base: position 7,876,212 of record NC_051080.1, read on the forward strand.
AGTACGATGTTGGCACACAGTGTGGGTATTATTTACTTAATTGAGTCTTTTCCAGTCACTAATTTCTCCAGTCTATATTTCTGCCACCAAGGTTTGCATTCCATTGACACTCTCAAGCAAAGAAAGGAAAGAATATTTTGAGAACTTTCTAGATATCAAGTATTTGCTGAGGACACAAATCAAGTACTGAATGAATGACATTCATTTTCTGGATTTAAAAATCTCTCATTTGATGAGGATGTTGCTTAACTAATTGAGGACCTGCCAAGCACGCACAAAGCCAAGGGTTCAATCCTCAGCATCACAAATACTGGGTGTAGTTGTGCAGACCTATAATCCCAGCACTTGAGACATGGAGATAGAAATATCAGAGTTTAGTTAAAGGTCAACCTGAGCTACATTGCGAGTTCAAAGCCAGCCTAAGATACAATCTTTGACTTGTCTAGTCTCTCCTGGTAACTCATATTATCTGAATTTTGACTCCCAAGGAATGAATTTCAAATTTATAACATTTTAAAATGCTGCCAATTAGACAATGTAGGGAGATCTAAATTTAGCTTGTCCATGAACAACAAAGGACACATTCACTTGAACTTTTGGTATTTTATTCTTCATTGAAAAGTAATACTATACAGAAATCCATAAATATTTCTATGGACAAAATGTTTTCAGAAAAATCCATTGCCTACAATAAAATACATAATCAGAAAAAATGTAATGACAGTGGTTTTAAAAATTATTATCAAAGTTCACATTTTTATTTTTTATTTTATTTTATTTTTTGGTTTTTTCGAGACAGGGTTTCTCTGTGTAGCTTTGCGCCTTTCCTGGAACTCACTTGGTTGACCAGGCTGGCCTCGAACTCACAGAGATCCGCCTGGCTCTGCCTCCCGAGTGCTGAGATTAAAGGCGTGCGCCACCACCGCCCGGCCAAAGTTCACATTTTTAAATGTATTTCGAGCTTTGATTGCCTATTGATAGCTTCATGCTTTCAAATCAACAAAGGTCAAGCTAAATAATGTTTGAGTATATTTAGTTGCTTTATTATAAAGGAATTTCCTATTAAATAATGAAATTGAACATTTAGATTGAGGGATAGCTTAATGACAGAGCACTTGCCTAGCATGTACAAGTCCTAGGTTCAATTCCCAGCACCACTTTAAAAAAAAAAAAACAGAATTGGTACATTTGCCTGCAGCCACAGAAAGAAAGGCAGATCAGACACAAGCAGGTGACTGTCCTCCCTAAGGATTGTCAGCGTTGGGGAGGAAGCACTGAATAGTACTAAGAATGCTAACTTCCTAGGTCCTTATTAGCAGTACCCTTTAACGTTTTCCTTCTCTGAATCCCCAGAGCTGTTCAGACAGGCCTGGCCTATCTACGTGCCCCAGGAGTGAGGGCTGACAGACCTTTCCCTCATGCCGGGCTGCCATGAGCAGGGGATTCTTCAGAGCCAAGCAGCCCTCCACCATCACCAGGAAAAAGACACTGCAACAGCTGCTACTTCACGAGGCTTCACTCCAGTCAGGACAACTCCAGGCAACTTGGAAGAGCTTTGGATGACTGTGCTCCAGGCAACACAAGCCTCAGTGAACTCTGGGTGACCCTGTTCCCCTTGAGCCTATTCTTAGTTTGGACAAATGTGTGAGGGGGGCACCTCCCCAGTGTATCAGCTAACAGTTCACAATTGGTGCAATGTGAGACTCATGACTGGTTTCTAGGCAAAGCTGGTGAATGGTGCATGGGGAAGATTTAAGGAGGGAGCTAGAGGAACTGTCAGCCATGCACATGGCAAGGCTGCCTGGTAAAATTGCAGCGTTGGCACTGGATTTCACTCTCTTTCTAGCCATAAAATAAGCTGGTTATCTCTCTGTATTATTGGGTTTTTCTGAGATGCTCCTTCTCCCACTAGGTTGCAATGTTAGGCTTACTAAAGTTCTGAATGGTCTTAAGTTGCCTACTTGTCTTTCCCACAGAAAGAGTGGGATGAAGTGGTAACATGAAGAGATGAAACCCTGAGCTTATAGGCCCAGGCAGAAGCAGCACCATCTAGAAGGCAGCTAGAAAGTGACTACCAAGACTAAATAAATGCCTGCAGGACACCTAAGACCTCTCCCCCCCCCCTCCCCCCGCCAGCTGGTTCAGGAATGAAGAGTTCCACAGAACTACTAGGACCAGAGTCTGTATAAGGGCCTAGTGAGTGAAAGGCGGCAGGGCATTCAAGCTAAGGAAGGTGATTGGCTATGACGAGCCCCAGCCAATAGAAAATCCCAGATAGCTAAGTGGAAAGAGGCAAGCAAGAGTCATAACATCGGAAGCTCACAGCTTCCAAACTTAGCTGCCATATGTAAAGGTGTGAGCTTGAAGACTCAAAGCTCTGGTCTGACCCGCACAGCTAGAGCTCTCTAACTAAAGATGGGAGCCTCCTCCATGCTTATAAGGCCCAGCCTCCTGGACTCGGGAAAGCAGAGTGCTGACACTGAGAGCAATTTCTTGCCTATTTGCAACTTCCAGCTGAACAGAGCAAAGAATTCTCAGCCAGACACAAAAACAGCCCATAAGCTTTTGCACATGCAGCCATTTCCCAAAATGGAAGGCAGAGTAACACTTAGGGGTGGGAGAAGGCCAAGGAAGAAAGCTAACATTGAGTCATACTATGAAAAACTGTTCTACTTTCAATTCTTATTTTAACAAAAAAAAAAAAAGGAAGAAGAAGAAAAACCCTAGTTTTGCGAATGTTTCTTTGGCACCAGTATGTAACTCTAACCTTCCTTTGAAAACCAAACAAACCACATGGTTAATGGGCACATTATTCCCTTCTCATGACACTGCTTTTTAAAGGCTCTCTCCTTTTCTGCTGAGCATTATTATTAGTGGATTATTTACATCTTGAATGAGATATAAGAATTAAGAAATCTACCACAAAGAAGAACACAAAAGAAAGCCAGAATATAGATGACTTGTAAAGCAGTAGCTGAATTTTCCTAGTAATATACCCCTTCACTTGTTACTGGGTGCATGCCACCAGAATAAAAACTAAATTTAAGTCTTACTAAATTCTGTACATCCAAGACCTCAACAGAATGTTCAGGGGCAGCTGTCACGAACCCTGCTCGTGAGATAGCTCATACCTTCTTGGGCCTTTTGCATTTTTCTCCCTGATACCCAGAGCTAAGCTGATGCTCACACTACAACAGCCATCTGGGTTTGTTTGGCAGCCTTGGCAATGGAGATTATCCATAGCACAGGCATGAGATAAGGGAGCAAGGACCCTGAGTACACGTGTGTGTGTGTGTGTGTGTGTGTGTGTGTGTGTGTGTGTGTGTGTGCGTGTGTGTGCATGTGCGTGTGTTGCATGCACATGATTATATTTTTCTTTCTTTTTTTTAATTTAAAATTTTTTTCTTTCCTTTTACATACCAACCCCTGTTCCCCCCACCCTCCTTCTCCCCTGAGCACCATATTCTTGAAATACAATTCAGGGTCGGCCAAGTTCACATAGGACCCTCCCTATAAAACATGTAATGTGAAAAAAAGTCACAATGATATGTGAATGACTGAAACTTGCCAATAGTGAATTGGAGCATTCAAACACCCAGACTGGGACATCAACAGTTCCTCAAGTAAACCACAGGTTGCTGGCAGTTTGAGATGAAAAAAGTTTTGTGTATGCGTGCGTGCGTGCATGTATACATGCATATGTGTGTGTGTGTGTATATAAGCATATACACACACGCATAAATCTATTTTAGAATGTAAAATTCATATTTTCACTGAAATTTTATTATGTTATGGATTCAAAGGTTTATGTTATAGTACAAAGACATGTAAATTATATTCATATTTTAAAAATTCTCTTCTACTTAATTAAATATGTACCTTTTCATTACTCTCACTATGTTTCACCATATTCCTGATTCACTAAATTGCTTTCTAAAAAATTATCCAACAAAGTAGAAAACCATCCTTGAGAAGAGTACCAAAAGTGGCCACTCAGATTAAATCAGCTAACACTGATAGTAAAATGATTAGAGTAACAGAGAGCATGAATACTATTGAGATAAACAAATCTATGTGATGGGTGTGTGTGTGTGTGTGTGTGTGTGTAAAATAAAAATGCAAAGCAGAAATAAAGAATAATCATTTTCATACATGAGATCATCAAAACTAACATCCAACCTGAGTACCACTGTATGGCACTGTAGTAAATACTAACACTTAAACAGCCTGTGAGGTACTGCAGTGTAATCACTTAAACAAATACTGATACAAGGATACTCGAGTCTTAAGCTTTTCCAAAGTAGGGAAGTCTTTGAAAAATCACATCAATTTTAACAGCATCCTACCCCTTAATCCTTTATATATAGAAATTAGCACATTTTATTCTAAAGCTGAGAAGAAACAAAGATAAAAGATTTCAAGTTAAACCTTTCACAAAGTACAATTTATTCAATTGCCAAAATACTTATATCTATTACTAAGTCTCTTAACAAATACAATGGTTGAATGCAAGTCGAAGCTGCTATTGGCAACAATCGACCTACCAAATGACATAGTGTCAGAGAGTGTCAGTCAGTCATAACTGAACCGGAAGTACAACTGCTGTAAATACTTCACTTAGAACCGAACAGAACTATTGATGAACAGAGCATAAGCCCATTCAGCAAACACTGGCAACTACATATGAAAGAGAGTGAGTCAACCAATTTCTATCCTACTTATTGCTAAAATTCCCAGCTACTGAATTAGCTGACATGAGTTTGATCGTACACCAAGAATGCCACACCCAAATCCAATTCCACAATCTTCTTTCTTAGGGTCATATGGAAAAAACAAAACAAAACAAAACAAAAAAAACCCAAAACCCAAAGAATCTCCTTTCTTTTCATCAACTTCAAGTTCACATATAAGAGTTATCCATCTTCAAGGGCACAACTCAACGGCATTTGGAAAAACATTTTTACTCACCACTCTTTCTTTTTACTATTTCTTCATGCCAGAAGGGACACTTCATCTTCACCAAGCAATGACTCAACCACTGATCTAAGTAAGATCTTTTCTATTGTTGATATTGGATATAAATTGGATCCAAGCCTCTTTATTTTTGGTGGTGGTGGTGGTGTGTGTAGGGGGGTGGGGTATTAAGCGTCTTTCACTTAGCATAGGTTTGTATATTTTGTTTTAAGAAGGAATAATATCCTATTGTATGTATATAGCACATTGTACTTATTCATTCTCAAATTGATGAGCCTTTGAGTTATTGCTACCTTTTGGCTACCGTTAACAGACTGCTTAGTATCAATTTTCAATTCTTTTGAGTACCATCTAAAAATAGAATTAGTGGGTCACATGACAATTCTTTTTTGGAAAGCAGCTAAAGAGTATTTTTAAAATTATCTATCACTGTTGGTTAAAACAGAAAATCTGACCAAATAGTATTAGTAAAAACACATTTGTATTATTTTAATAAGACTTATAGAAATTAAAAGTGCTATCTCCTTTTGAAAAGACTTGTGGCATTCTGCATCCTTGTCATTTTATATATCAGAATATACATTTCAAAACTTCGTTAAAGACTATGTATGTTCAAAAATTGAGCCATATTCCTCTTTCCATGCACCTTCCTCAAGGACTTCTAAGAACAGGAAAGATTTGTCCCTTTACCAAAACCACCAAATGTATTTATTATCTTACATTTTCAGTACTGACGAACTAGGACTAGAAAAGCTGTAACTAGAAAAAATAAGGACATGTATAGGTATGAATTATGATAATATATACTTATAAAATTATAATTTTAAGGATTTTATAATACTCCTTCACAGAAGTATATAGTATTTGGTATAAAAATAAGTGGGTTAAAAAAAAAGCTTTTTTTTTTACATTCTTGTATTATATATAGTAAATCTATCATTTTATTGGATCTTTGAATTAGGGTATTTAAAAATAATAAAATACAAGGCGTAGGTACCAGTAAATTATGTTAGTCTTCCCACTCACTATCCCAAGGGCCATGTATTTAGGCCATGTAAATCATAGTCAATGCTCTTCCAAGTCACATAAATTAGCGGATAAAAAGAATTTCCCCTCATACCAAGGAAAGAGAAAGATTCCTTTGCTAAGTGATCCTTCTCACTCAGTATGAAAGGGAGGAGGAGGACAGTGGTAGTGGTGATGTTGGGGTCAGTGTTTAAACAGTCACTAAGAGTTCAGTTACGGAAACCTTTGAACAAGTATAAAACGGAAGATTAAAGAACTTAAAGTCCTTTTCCTTATTCAGAACTAAGTAAGTGAAAGAAAAGATTCAAACCTGTTTAACTTTACAGCTTTCTCTCTTTCTCCTATATTTCTCTACAGTTTACTGTCTTCTAATTATTTTCCATCATCTCTATTCCTAATGAAAACTTTTCATAAATAATAAACTTTCCCATTTACCCATATTAACATCTTAAGAGTAGGCTATCTCTTCATAGATTCATTCATCAGTTATCTTCTTACTTACTATATCATACTTTAGTGCCTTCATACTTAATGATCATTAGATATAAGCTCTTCTCACTGGTCCTTTCTGCATGCTGAGGAGGCAAGCAGCAAGCAAGTCACTGTTGCTCCACTGGGAAGGGACCACTGCTGCCTGCTGCTAAGTGCCAGCCTCTCTAACTCCACACCAATATCACGACTACACACATTTGCAACTTCTCCTGGTCTTCCTTTATCATATGATATTCGCCTCCACATTCACACATGTGGATTCATTTAGTGTGTTAATACTGTAAAATACATGGTCCTGACAGCTTTCTTCCTTTACTGTTTGATAACTCACCTTCACATACATGTGTTCATTCATTTGGTATGCTAACACTGTGTAACACGTGGCATTGACAGTTTCTCATTCTTTTTACTTGTACCATAATACTCTAAGTCATTTAGACATTTGAGCTATTTCTTGAGTTTTTTTTTTTTTTAAAAATAATATAAATAACACTGTCACAAATATCTATACATATATATCTGGGTATTTTCTATATCTCCAAATAAATTTCGATTCTTAAATTTAAAACAGCAGCTTAGTAACATGTGGAAGGAACCTTTCCAATTGTTACAAAATAGCTTCGAAATGCTAAGAAATTTTGATGGGAATTATTTTAAATGTGTGAATTAGGCAAAAGAGCCCTTTTAAACATATTAGACTGTTACAAAGTAAGCTCAAGTCTAGCCTGAAAAACATAAGGAAATTTTGTCTGAAAAAGAGAAGGGGCTAGGTGGATCTTTTTGAGTTTGAGACCAGCCTGGTCTACATAGCACGTTCCAGATGAGTCAGGGTTACAGAAGGAGTCAGTCTCAAGAACAACAAAAGATTTTGGGTTTAGCTCCATGGTAGAATACTAGACAAGCATGTATAAGACCCTGAATTTGATCCCCAACCTAGAAACAATGGGAACACTAGTGAATCAGGAATAATTCTATATAGCACACAGAAATAAAGGAAACAATTTTATAGAATTATCTCAGGTATCACCCCTGCTCCATAATGCTCTCTTTTGCTTTCTAGTTATGCTAAATTTAGGAATATTTATTTCTTTTGCCAAAAGAGGCTTCCATGGTCAATGAACTTTGACACATACTGGTTTAAACAGGTTCCTTAAGGCAGGCTTCAAAATTTCTTGACTACAATACAATAGCAGCTTTTCTCACATTCACAGATTCTTCCTAAAATTCCTATTCTCCCTTGACTATGAAATTCTGTGCTCAGAAACAGGAGATCTGAGCAGATGAATTATATTCAATAAGAAGAGATTATCTACATTATTTAAGTGCCTGCCCCCCCCCCACCCAAACAAAAGGTATAAAAAAAACACTTCTCAGAAAAACTGGCTTACAGCAACTGAGGTCAATTTTATTTTGTTTACAAATAAATGCTCTGCATTGGTAGAAAGCTAAATAGTAGTGACTGGAGTCAATGTGATATTTATTTTAAAATGTAAAAAATTTATCATTTAAAGATGCTGTGGAACAATCTTTGTACACTGTAAATATGTGTTACTTTCACTGGTTAATAAAGAGTTGACTGGCCTACAAGCTGGGCAGAAATAGATTGGGCAGGAGAGCCAGACTAGAAAGACAATGGGAAGAACGGCAGAGTCTTGGAAGTTGCCAGGCAGACACAGAGGAAGCAGGACATGTACAAAATGAGGTAACAAGCCATAAGTCATGTGGCAGCAAATAAAGGAATAGAAATGGGTTAATTTAAAATATAAGAGCTAGTTAAAAACAAGCCTAAGTTATCAGCTGAACATTTACAATTATTAATAAATCTCTGTGTGGATATTTGGGAACTGGCTGGCAGGACATAAAAGTCCACCTACAAATGGCAACCAATGTGAGGCACCAACATCCACTTAAGACCCGAGAAAGCTTAAAAAAGGTTCTAAACACACACCAAAAAATGGAGACAAACATGGCTTCCTAGTCTCATGTCTCTCATGCAGGGCTGCAGTACAGAGATGCATCTCTTAGCTGCTGACAGAGGGCTTGTGCTGCCAGTAGGAGCCCTGCCAGCATGCCATGAGCTAAGCCAAGTGGCAGGTCCTGTAGTCCCTCTTACAGGCGCGGTATGGAGAAGCATCTCCTGGCTACTGCCTGCAGGATAGAGCCAGCCACCAACAGCCATGAGCTAGCACCATTCACTAGACTGGGCACTGCTGTCAGCTAATGTAACAATTTAAGATTCATCTCAAGCAATTAAAAAAAAATGCAGATGCTCAGTAAAGACAGATGAAAATGAAAAAGACCTCTAAATGGGTTACAGTATGTTTAAAAATATACATAGGCAGGGGCTGGAGAGATGGCTCAGAGGTTAAGAGCACTGACTGCTCTTCCAGAGGTCCTGAGTTCAATCCCCAGCAACCACATGGTGGCTCACAACCATCTGTAATGAGATCTGGTGCCCTCTTCTGGCCTGCAGGCATACATGCAGGCGGAATATTGTATATATAATAAATAAATCTCTTTAAAAAATATACATAGGCTTGGGAGAGAAAAGAAAAGGATTATATACAGTCATAGATAAAAAATAGTTTAAAAATAATAAAGTCCTTAAAAAGGAATAAGGTAATTAAAAAATACAATAAGCCACATAAAGATGGGAAAATCACACAGAGTTTGGAACCTGTATGTTATTGTGTCGTCTTTGAATTTTTTGACTGATGATGATGGAGCAATAACTGCTAAGAGACATTGGATAATGAAAGCTACTAGGTTAAACCAACCTATATATTTTTAAAATATCTTGACTTCAAAATGGAAGTCAAAAGGTGTGTTGCTTTGGGAAAGAGGTTATGCTTTTATTTCCACAGGAAATGAGAGGCTGTGAATTCATGCCAGGTTAATATGGATCAGGTTTGATCGGGGAAGAACCCCTGAAAATCCTGGCTACAGACATAAAGAAATAAACCTAGAAAAACTACAAAATATGTAACATATATTTTACCCCCTCAAACAAAACAACAACAACAACAAAAAAAAATATTTTTGGCTAAGCTGTGGTGTACAACACAGTCTATACTTGTATCAAAACAGATATGTATGTTACATTTAAACTTTTACATATTTTCAGAACAAGGAGACCAGACACTAATAGAAACGGATGGCCCAGATGATCCAACATCTCAGAGCACCTCTTTTACAATTTCCTCAGAGTTCTGCACCCAGAACAGCTTCAAGGCAGCTGGCTGAGATGGTCTAGCCTCACTGACTACTCCAGCCAGGACTTAACAATTATCCTGATTTTCTCAAGGTTCCCCCAAAGATGCTAGCAACCCTAGAAAACAGGAAGCAGTCTAGAAAAAACAACGTCCACATTCCTAAAAGATGGGTTATGGATGTTTGTTTTCATTTAAGGGGGGGTTGGTTACAAGTTGTTATTGGTCATAGTCAGGAATAAAGCTAAACAAAAGAGTCAAATTCAAAGATTTCTTTCTAAAGGAAAAAAGGGGATATGATACAGAAATGGTACGAAAAAAAGGGTAGATTATTGAATCTACTTTAATCCAAAAAACAACTATTAATCTCAAAATATTTTATACTGGTATGGATTTTGGTTTATTGATACAATTTAAAGTTATTTTTGCTATACTATATGTAATTTTCTACTCTTGTCTGGGGTATTATTCTTATGTAACTCATTTAAAAATGTAATGTATAATTTAAAAATACAGGTTAGTAGTCATCTATAAAAATCAAACTTGCAGTCATGTTAGGTATGTTTTCAAGGTTAAACAGGTGTATTTAGATAGATAGTCTTCAAACATTTCAAAGACCTACAGAATATGGCATTTATAGTGTTTAATAACCTAAAGCTTTTCATGACAATGAGACACGTCTGCTCTTGACAGCACAAATCTACTTCAAGGGGCCGGAGAGATGCCTCAGTGGTTAAAAGCACTGCCTGCTCTTCCAGAAGTCCTAAGTTCAACTCCCAGCAACCACATGATGGCTCACAACCATCTCTAGTGGGATCTGATGCCCTCTTCTGGCATAAAGTTGTATATGCGGATAAAGTACTTATAAATAAATAATAAAAATCTTAAAAAAAAAATCTACTTCAAAACAGTATGATGGACATTGGAAAATCTCCTATGGAAATTTTCTTTATGGCAAAAGCTAGCCATTTGGGCAAAGAAACTGCCTTTGCTTCAATTGCTGACAGTATACTGTCCAAACTGGACCAGCAGGATACAAAAGACTGCTGAAACTTTGACAAGACAAGGTAGGACAATCCTTTAAAATTCCCTGTTTCTCAAAAATGTCTGCCAGATATACTAGGTCTGTAGGCCAAAGTTAGATGGCCTAATGTTACAGAAGAACTTTGGGTGACTGTTCAAGCAGCCAGATGTTCCTGTTGTTAGGTAACATTATACCCTTCTGGGTTCTTTGATGGAGTTAAAGACTAAATAATATAGATTTAAAGTTTTCCTTAGTTATGATAAAGGTAAAATAGGTATAAAACTTAATACTCACAAAGGTAAGATAGATAATATTTTCTCTCAGTTTGCCAAATACAAATGGACTGAATTTTGTAACTGTACTCCTTACTTGATATTTGCTTTTGTTGTACATAAATTTACTATTTTAAAGTTTAAGCCTTCCTTTTCAATTAGACAAAAAGGAGGAAATGCTATGGAACAATCTTCGTACACTATAAATATGTAGGGTGATATTTTATTTGTGCTGAAATGTGATTTTATTTGTATGTTAATAAATAAAGTTGCCTGGAGATCAGAGGTCAAAGTGAGCCATAAGCAGAGTCAGGCAGTGGTAGCACACGCCCTTAATCCAATCACATGGCAGGAAGAGTCTTTGTGTGGTAAAGGACACAGCCAAGCGTAGTGACATGAACCTTTAATCCCAGTAGCAACCATAGAGACCTGGAGGTCTGCATAGACAGGCAGTGACGAGTAAGTCATTTGGTTGGGTTTAGAGGCAATGAGCAGGCAGAACAGAAAGGCAACAAAAAGACAAGTGAGACAGGAAGAAACTCTCTCTCTGGGGAAGCTACTGCTGGTGGTAAGATAAGGTAGTCGTGGCTCTTGCTCTGATCTCTTTGGCTATTAACTCTGTATTTGGCTCTGTGTTTCTTATTAAATAAGATTGTTTAGAAATTAATCTACAAATATGTATTACTTTCATTGGTTAATAAGAGTCGACTGCCTATAGCTGGGTGTTGGCACAATTTTCCTATCCCGTGGCTACTCTCAAATAAACACACTGAGGCTTAGATTAATTATAAATACTTAGCCAATAGCTCAAGCTTATTACTAACTAGCTCTTACATTTTAAATTAACCCATATTCCTTATTTATGCTCTTTCATATGATGGTATCTTTATTATCATAACACTTTAATCTCCTGCTCCCTCTGTATCGGGCTGGTAACTCCAGACTCTGCCCCCCAGCATTCTCCTAGTCTATCTGGCTCTTCTGACTAACCTTATTCTGTTCAGCTATTGACCAGTCAGCTTCTTTATTAAAACAATAATAGAAACATATTCACATAGTGTAAAGGAATATTTCATAGCAGCGGGCAGGAAGAGATTGGGTAGTAGAAACAGAATAGGACACTGGGAAGAAGAAGGGCAGAGTCTCAGGGGTTCCTGACAGACAGAGGAAGAGGAACATGTACAAAATGAGGTAACAAGCCATGAGCCATGTGGCAGCAAGTAAAGGAATAGAGATGGGTTAATTTAAAATGTAAGCTAGTTAGCAACAAGCCCAAGCTATTGGTCGAACATTTATCATTAATAAGTCATCTCTGTGTAGTTATTTGGGAAATGGCTGGCAGGACAGAAAAGTCTGCCTACATAAAGGCTTACCTTTATTCAGAAAAGTATTTTTCTTATGTACTTTTCTTATAAATTTACAAATATATTCTTACATAATACCAAGTCCTTCTACAGAAGCAGCATGAGTTAAGCTTTAATTCATTAGAGATACATAGAAAATACACTGAAATTTTTGGGAAATTTATAATTAAAGTAATAATATAAAAATGTGGGAATGGGACAAAGGTATCTTTACTACTGTGATTCTGCCTATCAGACTTTCTGTTATCCTACACTCACAACTTCCTCTATAATTAGCACACTGTAGTTGAGTTCAGGGTTACCTCAATTAACAGGTACTTGAAATTGTCAATGTATGTGCATACATGTTCATATATGTGTGTGAATATGCAAGCATCTATATCTATCTATGGCATATGAACTATATAATTCATAAACATTCCCCAAAGGTCCATGTGCTAAAGACTTGGTATGCAGTCTGTGGCACTATGAGGAGGTAGCTGAAACTTTAAAATGTCAGCTTTAGTGGGAAGTCTTACACTGTATATATCTTTCTTGTGATAATACAATGGAGAGAGAGAGAGAGAGAGAGAGAGAGAGAGAGCGAGGTGAACAGCATGAAACAACATTGTGATATAACATTAGGCTACTGGGTAAGGGTTACTTGAATACAGGCACAGCAATATCAGAACAGTTAATCTGGTAACCAAGATGGCTACTAAGTGACTACTAGGCATGCACTCTACACACTATGAAAGAAGCCAGACAAAGAAATAATTCCTGTCTCACGTGGGACATGTACAGAACAGCACAAGATCCATCATGCTACTGAGAATGACCTACAATTTAAAACATAAATGGCATATTTTCTGGATTTTTCTTTTTATCATTTGAGATCATGATTGGCAGGAAGTAATTAAACTACAGAATGGAAAACCATGAACAAGGAGGAAGTCCTGAGCTTTTAAAAGGTAGAGGCGCTGATGGTCCCCACATTGGAAACCATCATTTAAGAAACAGACTTTACTTGCATTCCAATTGTCTTCTATCTGATAATGACATGGGTTATCTATATCTAACTCTTTAGTTTTGCTACTGTCTTTTAGTTTTATCAAATCATCAAAAAAAAATTTTTAAGATTTATTTATTTATTATGTACACAGAAGAGGGCACCAGATCTCATTACAGATGGTTGTGAGCCACCATGTGGGTGCTGGGAATTGAACTCAGGACCTCTGGAAGAGTAGTCAGTGCTCTTAACCTCTGAGCCATCTCTCCAGCCCCCCCCCAAAAAAATTTTTTTCTGGTTTTTTTGAGACAGGGTTTCTTTGTGTAGTTTTGGTGCCTGTCCTGGATCTCGCTCTGTAGACCAGGCTGGCCTCGAACTCACAGAGATCCACCTGCATCTGCCTCCCAAGTGCTGGGATTAAAGGTGTGTGCCACCGCTGCCCAGCAATCATTAAAATTTAACATACTTTGGATATCCAGAATTAAACCATGCTTTTGCATTCCGGAAAAAAAAAAAAATTTAACATACTACTTCAACTATGGAATTAACATCAAAATAACGATCTAAAATAAGGGAAAATGTATAGAGACTACATTTTTCTACTGTAGGAAAGTAGAAGCTTCATATTTTATTAAGTTTTAGAAGTAGCCATTCCAGCATCAAATTAAGAGAGATTACACTTTGAGATTACACTTTTTTTTTTTTTTGGTTTTTCGAGACAGGGTTTCTCTGTGTAGCTTTGCGCCTTTCCTGGAACTCACTTGGTAGCCCAGGCTGGCCTCGAACTCACAGATATCCGCCTGGCTCTGCCTCCCGAGTGCTGGGATTAAAGGGGTGCACCACCACCGCCTGGCTTTTTTTTTTTTTTTTTTTTTTTTTTTTTTTTTTTTTGGTTTTTCGAGACAGGGTTTCTCTGTGTAGCTTTGCGCCTTTTCCTGGAACTCACTTGGTAGTCCAGGCTGGCCTCGAACTCACAGAGATCCGCCTGCCTTTGCCTTCTGAGTGCTGGGATTAAAGGCGTGCGCCCACTCTTTAGGCTCTGAGAGTATGCTTTTGTTGTTGTTGTTGCCAGTTTTTTCAATAGACAAACTTCTAATTTAGCTGTCAGTTTCCTCATCTATTAAAGGTTTTTATTAAGAGTGGTAAAATGGGGTCTAGAGAGATGGCTCAGCAGTTAAGAGCACCTGCTGTTCTTCCCGAGGTCCTGAGATCAATTCCCAGCCCCCACATGGTGGCTCACAACCATCTAGTTTGGGGTCTGATATTCTCTTCTGGTATAATGTCATACATGCAGATAGAGCACTCATATACATAAAATAAATAATCTTTTTTTTTTAAAAAAAGAGTTGTAAAATGGCTGGTGAGATGATTCCGTGGGTAAAGGCACTTGCCTACAAACCTGAGATCTGAGTTCGATCCTCAGGAACTGAACTGAGGGAGGTGGAGATCCAACTCTCACAGGTTATATACTTTGACCTCCACATGAGTACTCCTCTCCACAATTAAATAAGTAAACATAATTTATAATTTTTTAATTAAAAAAGAATTTAAAAACAAACACTTGCAAAGTGACCACTTTCTTATTCTTTCCCTCTCCTCTCCCTTGTCGCTGCCCCCACCTAGAAGTGCTAGCATTATAGGCACGTGCTACCAGGCCTGGGTTATGAGGTGCTGGACACTGAACCCAGGCCTGTGCATGATGGGCAGGTACTCTACCAGATCAGCCACATCCCTAGTCTCAAACTGATAATCTCACTAAGTTACAATCTAATTTAAATTGTTAGGCCCAAAGATAATATTTTAAAGTACAATCTATAAGCAGTATTATATTACAAACAAAATTTTTAGCATTGCTAATATTTGATAGTATAAAGTGCAAGGTGTGTTTTTCTTCACTAAAATGAAAAGACGTTTTTTAAAATTTCTTGTGTTAAAATATTGATACAGGAGCCGGGCGGTGGTGGCACACGCCTTTAATCCCAGCACTCGGAAGGCAGAGGCAGGCGGATCTCTGTGAGTTCGAGGCCAGCCTGGGCTACCAATTGAGTCCCAGGAAAGGCGCAAAGCTACACAGAGAAACCCTGTCTCGAAAAAACCAAAAAAAAATATATATATATTTTCTGTATCAATATATATATATATATATATATATTGATACAGAAAACTAACAAGGATAACACTTAATAGGCGCCTTACAGATTGTCAGAAGTTAAAATTGGGTCAGTGTTTTAGATGGTATTTGGTGATACACATTAACAATCATGAAGAGAATTGTGTTCTCTGAATCAATAATATCCCCAACTAAGAATCAAGAAAGAAAAAAAAATCATAAAACAAAAACTTACAGATTTATATCAAAATTTATGATATTAAAGCACCTGGTGATTTATAAACGGTTGATGGCAAAAAAATGGCATAAATTATTAAATTAGTTTAAAAGCTAGTTAAAGATATAGAAAAGTTCTTGAGTGTTTAAAAAAAAACAAATAATTCCTATTTTAAACGTATTTTTGAAAATGTCTAGGGGTTGGAGAACATACCACATTAAGTATGATTATTTCTGAATTAGAGTCATGTGTGATTTGTAGTTTCTTCAGATTTCCCCAGGTTTTCTATAACTAACAAATATCATCACTATTATGAAAAAAAAAACAAGCATTACTCCCAAAGGATTAAATCTATGTGATCAAATAAAATACTAGAGATTCAGTGAAGTATGAATTATATAGTCATTTATCAAAACTTTGAAAAATTC
Source organism: Peromyscus leucopus (assembly GCF_004664715.2). Lineage (NCBI taxonomy): Eukaryota > Metazoa > Chordata > Mammalia > Rodentia > Cricetidae > Peromyscus > Peromyscus leucopus. The sequence continues at coordinate 7,892,316 of NC_051080.1, forward strand.
AAATAAAAATACATTACATAAAATCCTAAAATGACTAATTTTTCTCACTTACATAAATAACTATACTGAGCAATAAACTACATACACTATACATAACTTCAGAGTAATTACTGATCAATCAGGTCCTATAGGGCATTATTATTACCACTCTGTGCTCACCTCCACTCAAGCCACAAACACATGCACAAACATATACTACTAAATAGCTCTAGTAGACATCCAATTTATGCATATCCTTTTTAAATCTTTTTACACAGAATGGGTTCTCTACTCAGAATTACAGGAGTAAAATGAGAACGGGGAATTAACAACAGAGTTACACTCACTTGGCCACCTATCAATCCTCATTCTGTAAATCATCCTCTGAAGTTTTAATCACTGCCATTAACAAAATTACTAAATAAACTAGATTTTCAAAACCTTACTTGTTAAATATAATATAAAACCTCACTACAACAAATTAATATGCAAGCTAACATTTCATATGTAATTAGTCCATCAAAATGAATAATACATGTAAACACCAGTATTAAAAGAACACTTGGGATCAGACTCAAGAGCTTAGTTGAATATAACTTGAATACAAAAAACACTGTAAATCACAGACAGAAAAACTTTTATAATAATATGCTACTTGTATATCAAGCAAGATTTAGAATATATAGATAATGGCATTGTAATATTAACATTTTGACAGGAATTAAACCATTATGAGTACATTAGTCAGAGTATTAATATTCATCATACTATATCTCAAACAACCCCTCAAATAGACTAGTAACACTACTATAGGCTTCCGAATTGGGAATTCCTTTTCATCACTATTTAATCAGTTATCTCTAGTAATCTCCACCATGAACTTTTAAGTACCATTTGATACATTTTCTTATTATAGGTTTTTAGCATACTCTTTGTGTGTGTGTGTGTGTGTGTGTGTGTGTGTGTGTGTGTGTGTGTGTGTGTGTATGCGCGCGCGCACGTGTGTGTAGTGCGCTCTCATGCATGCTATTAATCTCACAAATCAAGTCCCTTTCTGGAGAACAGCTTCAAACACTGGTAAGCATCTGAATACCCTACTGACCAGTCTGCTCCGTGCTAACCCCAAGACCACATCTAGCATGTAAACCTGAAATCTGCACTTCTAACAAATTCCAAGAAAATGCTAAAATGTTCATTCTACTGGCAGAAGGACGGCAATTTAAAAAAGGCTGCTATAGATTCAAGAACCACAGAGGAGCTACACTGGGGTGTGTGTGGGGGGGCTGTTAAATTAAGTTAGAACTAAAATACATATTTAAATATCAGATATTTATAAACAAATCCTTTTTGTCTACCAAAATTAATTAATAGTTGAAATAAAATTCAGAGAAAGATAGTAGCACTAGATTTTTACCAACTTATTGTCTAACAATATTGGCTAGCAGCATCCTTTTAAAGGTTAAGCTTGTCTGCTAGAAGCCATTAAAGTGATCACCAAAATCAGAAAATGATCCTGAGTAAGCTACATCTCAGCCTCCTATTATTCTCCATTTTTTATTCTGTTACTTCTGGCTTGGATCTTTAGGAAGAGACTGGAGAGTGACTACAGCCTTCAAAGTCACACCCCCTGCGACATACTCATTTCCGACAGGCCCCACCAACTAAAGTTTTTACCAAGCATCTAACACCACAGTCAATGGTGGGCATTTCATACTCAAACCAAAAGGAAAAAGCTCTGATACAGGAAAACTATGCATCAATCTCAGACAAAGTGCGTAACTAAGTAGCTAAAGAAACCAGACTAAAATGACTATGATTCCACTGACATGATACTTTGACAGTAAACATGGGGAGTATGAAAAGATTGCTAAAGACAGACGATGAAAACTCTGGCTGCCTACAAAGAACACAGGGAAATTAGACGTCATGGAACTCACACTCTATCTTCATTCTTCTGTATTTATACAACTACATTTATCAAAACTCACAGAGCAAAGCTGAAAGGGATAAAGTTTACTGTCTAAACTGCACATAAGAAAAGTAGATTATGTTGCTTAAATACAGGAAGGGGGAAACAAAAACAAACAGCCAAACAAACAAACAACAAACAAACACCCTCACCTAGCTACAGGGCCGGAAAGATAAGGGCATTTGCTGCCAAGCCCAATGACCTCATTTGAATCTCAGGAACCACTGTGGAAAGAAAGGGCCAACTCTTTCAAGTTGTCCTCTGACTTCTACATGCAAGCGCGCGCGCGCACACACACACACACACACACACACACACACACACACACACACACACAATGTAATTAATTTCTTTAGTCTCAGTTTTTAACAAAACTGAGAACTGTACACACCATCAACTGCTTTAGAAAGCTGAGTTGATTTTCTGGTTGTATTTAATGTTCGTGAGTAGAAAGCATACCAGCACACAATGAAAAAAGTTTGGGGATCATTCGTATTTGTAATTTTGTGTAAATATAATCTAAAATGAAATGATTCTATACAATCATCCCTTTAAAAGCTATGAACTATATAAAAGGCCCACGTTCCTGAAGTATTAACTCTCTCAATAGCAGCACACTCTAGGCCTCCTCTTTCAATAGCTCCTTTTTTCTATAGGCAATGATTTTCGTGATATTTAGGATTAATAAATATTTTGGACAGACTTTTCACCTGAAAGAGCCAACAGTAACCCACAACTCTTATAAACCAATTAAGTAAAACTGTCTTACTGGAAAATCATATTGGTCTCACCTCAGCATGGTACTGAGGACATTGCAGACACAGAAAATGGTAGTTCTTACTGATCCCAATACTTGAAGTCAATTACACTGCTATCATAAAAGGTTTTCAAAATGTACTGTAACCTGAAGAGTAAGGTTCTACACAGACAAAAGAGAATGGACTGTTAAAGACAAACTGGTTTCTTCTTGTTAATGAAGCCCAAGCTGGCCTCAGGCTTCTACACAGCTACACACTCTGCTGCCGGGCCTCCAGCACACACCACAGGCCTAGCTTGAAAGAAATACAATCATCATTACAGGGACTAACTGCAGAAGTAAGGATTTGGGATCCTGCAAAGGTAAAAGACCAGCACCATCTGCTGGTTACTGGAGCCTCCTGTAACATGCTCTACAAAGATGCCCTTTCTATCACTGCTGGCTCTCAGAATCCCGCCCCACGACACTGCAGAACAGGTAACAGGAGGGTATGCATAGGGAGCCACACAGCACACAAATGCTGTTCACCTCCAGGGAGAATGAATTTAGGGATTCTAGTTGCCCTTTTAGTAGGCTGGATCCTCATATGCAGATTATTGATTAGAGAGCAACAGCAACAGCCTGATTCCAGCACTAAAAATCAAAGTGAGGAACTATCTTACTGTCTTAAGAAACAACCACAGGTGGGCAGACTGCCGCTAGAGGTAGGCGCAAATAAAAGTAAGCTCTGTGTATGGATATTTCTTACTCTAGAAATGTATTACCACCCAAAATGAAAAGATGAGGAAGGCAAACACACACCAACACCAATATGCACACATGAATACATAAGAAATAACCAAATGGAGAAGCAGGATAAGGAAATAATTTTTGCTAATCCTAACAGTCCTATACAAACACAAGACAAATTAGAAACATGAAGCAAGAGTAAGCAGTTAAGACTGGAAGAAAGAGAAACAAAGAAAAATGGGAGAAAGTGTCTGCAAATGCATATACGCCACACATACATATGTGTATATTTATAAAGTCATAAAAATAACTTAGGATTTGAATCGCAGAATGGACAGAGACGAAGAACAGTCTGGAAGGATTCAAGACTGAATCCACAAATGTTTCCAAGACCATTAGTGAGGGATTAAAATATAAAAATAAGTGAATTCAAGGCCACCCTGGAATACAAGAGAACCTTGTCTAAAACCAACCAGCCGACAAATAAAGGACTGAGGAGGTGGCTTCGTAGGTAAAGTGTTTACTACCTAGCTATATGACCTGAGTTCAGACCTCCTGAAACTACATAAAAGCCTCGAGAGGCCATGTGTACCTATAACCCCAGCCGTTAAGGGTGGAGACAGGATGATCCTGGTCCAATCCCAAGGACTCTTGGGCAAAATTGTCAGCTCCAGATTCAGTGAGAGGCCCCACCTTAAAGAATAATGTAGAAAAGCAATTGAGGAATATATCCTGATATCAATCTCTGTCCTCCACATATGCCAATGCATTGGCAGGCAAGCATTCATGCATATACAAGTGTAGTCATAAATATAACACACTAAGAGACAGAGACAGGAAGAGAGAGAAAGACAGAAAGTTAAGGTAATATCGAAAGTTATATATGCTAATATCTACTCAATAACAATTCTATAAACAAAGGGACGAATTACAAAATAAAATTTTAAATATATAATAATAAAATTTCAAAGAAGTAAAATATGAAATCAGAAGTTGAAATAGCTTAAAGTACCAAGAAAATGAATAGTCCATACTTAAACATATTAGAATAGAATTTAAGCCATTTAATGACAATCAAAGTTAAAAGCTCCAAGCAAGAGAAGATCACCCACAAAAACCACCTCAAATTACTGTCAGATATATCAAGAGCAATATCAGAGCAGCAAGGGGACTACGAGACCTTATCCTAGAAGTATTAGGATGGAAAAATATGCTTATCACTTTACATTACAGTAAGCACATTAAATATGAGTTGTTAAGTATTAGGACTATAGTATCTCAAAAGTTCACCACATAGAGTTCCTCTTCCAAAGGTTTGAAGAATGTGTATGATATTGAAAAATAAACACTGCTCTTTTTGTTTTTAACCAGAACTTCTATAAAAACTGGCTACATAATAAGCCACAACAGATAGCTTAAAGTCAGATATAGTGGCATACACTAGTAATCCCAGAACCTGGGATAATTAGAAATCCTCACCTTTTGAAGAGGACCATGTTTTTCCAGGAATTTAGGGCAACAATTGACACGTGGGCCCTCATAAAACCAAAAAGCTTCTTCACAGCTAAGGAAACAATCAGGAGAAGAAGTAGAATGGGAAATATATATATATATATATATATATATATATATATATATATATATATATCAGAGGATTAATAGTCAGACTATATAGAGAACTCAAAAAATAAACAAAAAAAAAAAAAAAACAAAACAAAACAAACAACCCGTTCAAAAACTGGGCTTGGTATCTGAACAGAATTCTCAAAAGAAGAAATTTTAAAATGGCTAAGAAATACCTTTAAAAAAAAAAAAATCACTGTCCCTAGTAATCAGGGAAATGCAAATCAAAACAACTTTGAAATCTGACCTTACCCAGTCACAGGGCCAAGATCAACAAAACCTGACAAAAGCTGGAGGGATGTGGTGAAAGGCCCTCACTCACTGTTGGTGGATGATGTGGTGAAAGGGAGCCTTCACTCACTGTTGGTGGGATTGCAAACTGGTGCAGTCACTGTGGAAGTCAGTGTGGAGACCTTCAAATGCTAAAAAATACATCTACCATGATCCAGCTGTACCTACCTCTCCTCGGCATATGTCCAAAGGATTCATTCCACAGATACTTACTCAGCCATGCTCACTACCACTCTATTCACAATGGTTAGAAAATAAAAACAACTTAAATGTCATTCAATTGATGAATGGATAGATAATGAAAATGTGGTACATACATACTATGGAATACTGTTCAGCTGTAAAGAAAAATGAAATCATGAAATTTGCAGGTAAATAGATGAAACTAGAAAAGATCATACTGAGTGAGGTAACCCAAGTCCCAGAAAGACAAATGTCGTATGTTCTCTATTATCTGCTATTCCTAGCTATAAATCTTCAGATAATCACAGCAACTAGGAAAGTTAAAAAGGGACTATTGGAGGAAGCAACAGAGGAGGCAAATGGGAAAAACTTGCATGAGGTGGATTAATTAGAAGGGGGAGGAACATAACAGAAAGAGGAGGGTAAACTAACAGGAGACTGAAAAGTCATAAGGATCATATTATTACCTCTTTGCCAATCCACATGCACGCACACGCATGCACACTTTAGATGGAAATTTTCTACCTGAGCTGATGCTTTCCCCACAGACTATATATAAAAACACCAAAAGACATTAGAAGTCCCTGCTTCAGTTGTTGGTCAGGGTTGTCCAAGAAACTCCCAGAACATTACAGGCTGTTGCCCTTTGCTGTCTCCGAGAGGTTGAGGGTAAGTCCCTACTGCTGAAGACATCAATTTACTTTGGACACAGGATCCAGTAGGAACGAGCCTTGATCTGAACTGAAAACCTCCTTTCTGTGGTCTAGCTTTCATGGTACCAGAAGATACCATGCAAACTTCCAAGGGAGGTAAGCAGCCAATACTCCTTCCTACCCAGCTATGATGTCTATGAACTACAAAAATGACCAGCATAGCACCATATCCCTAAGTGTGCAAACAAAAGCCTGTATATCTTAGGGGTTATCAGCTTCCTGAATAGACTTCAGGCCCACTGAACAAGAGGGAACTCATCCTTGGTACTGGAAACCTAGACAACTGGCCAGGGTTAGTGAGGTCATAGATCTTGGAGGAGAGCAATGGCTACACTAAGAAAAAAATTAATTCAAGACAGAGAACGGGGGATCCAGGAACAGTCTGGATGGTGTGAGGGCCTTTTTAATTGGTCCCCTTGGCTAACCACCCTACTCTCAGCACTAGCCGGACCACTTCTAATCCTTATCCTCTTACTGACCTTGGGACCCTGCCTGATCAACAGGCTGACGACAGCCTTTGTGTGGGAAGAGTCAACACAGTCTAACTCATAGTCCCACAGTCTCAATATCATCCCTTAGAACCCCTAGACACTGAGGACCCATGATTGTGTCCTCTCTAGTTACTTGTAGAGGGTGGAATAAAGAAACCTAACTTAACATTAGTGTAGCTATGACAGACTGCAGACTAACAATACTGGGACTAGGCCTCACCATTATAGTAACCAGAAAAAGCCACAAACTGTACCCTGCGGGGAACCAATCAGAATTGAGACAAACAAGTACTAAATGCTCTAGAACATTAAAGATAGCTTACATAATCTGTATATAGATGTTTAAATTGTTTTATAAATTTAATTGCCTTAAGTACAATTTAATAAAAAATTATGACATTACACATTTACAAAACAACTCCTGTACCCAAGGCTCAAGAATTATTGTGCAAGGGGTGGAAATATTGTAAAAGCCAAAGGAACAGAGAGTTTGTTGTTGATACCATGTCTCCTAGAAATGTCAGAAGATGCACTCATACAGCCTCACCAACATGACTGCCCAGATGTGAGCTGGCCGACGGACACAAAGATAACAGTAAACATGCTAACGTGGGAACTCAGGAGGTCTCAACCCTACACAACAACCACAGGCAACTAAGGAATGCTGAGTGAGAGAAAGTCTTCCCCAGTGAAGAGCACACCAGTAGGTTATTCAATACCAAATGGTCAGTCCTGAAAACATACATACAACTAACATTATGCAGATTGAGCAGGTTGTATTTAGACACACACACAATAACAATTAATGAAAAAAAAGAGGTCATGAATTTGAAAATGAGCAAGGAGGGGGTTGATGGCACGGTTTTGAAGCAGAAAAGGGAAGGAGGAAATGATGTAATCACATTATAATCTGAAAAAGAGAAATAATTTAAAAATTATGACACTAAATTTTATGCTTACCTATATATATATATACACATATATATGATCTATAAAATTAATGCATATATTCTAAGAGATAGATAACTATTACTTTAAAGCTACAGATAAGCTCTAAACCCCCCTACACTATACACCTTTTTTACCTTCCATGGAATCAAAAGCATCCATCTAAAAACAAAATTACTCATTTTTTTAAAAACGCACTTTCCTTTGTTCTCTTCGGTATTTGTACAACCACTATCGGCCTACCAATTGTTCACTGCCCCCCCCCTCACGCACACAAGCAATTAGGATATACACTCAAACATCTTAGGGAAAATTAGTATTTCATACACTAAATCACTAAATCCTTAAGTTCCTTACAGAGAATTAAAAAATAATATACATGTGCACACACAATCTTAACTTGGGTTTTTCTTTTTGTAAATAATGTACATACTGTCAACTTTTTATTAAAATAAAATTTTAAAAAGGAATGTACTACACTTAAACAGAATTTCTACCACACACAATTAATTCATTTTATGACAACTCAGAATGTACTTTAGTACTTGGAAAGGGATACCTGAATGATGGGTGACAAAAACTGTTAACTACTTGCCCATAAACTCATGCCCTATATATAACATTTACAATGCATATAGGTGTGTATGTCCTTTAACATGACAGTGGACATATCTACATGTGACTGTTAGGGAATTCTTTGTGGCTTATTACACGATCAACTTTTCTGACTGTTCCATGAAATCCCAGGCTCCAATTTCTCATCTCCTGTGTGTAATGTGAGACAAGATTCTGTTTGGTGGCACGGGAATGGTCAATGCACACACAACTGTCAGGTTTGTCCTTAAAGCAGGAAGAGGGTCTCTTCCTTTAGTCTCTCCTGTTGGCTGAAAGGAGGGTGAGGCTGCAGACAGTGAATCCAATCAGGAGATAGAAGAGTAAGGTCCAAAGGCTCCTCAGAGTCATGCAGGTCTGGGACAATTTTCACAAACATAAACTGTTAAATGATAGAAAAACAAACTTTGCTGTCTTTAAGCCATGGTGTTTTAAGGTTTGTAACAGCAATGAACCAAGTGTCCTACTTCAGTTTAGAATAGTTCCCTTACAGGGCATCAGAAGGAAGAAGTTAGGATTTAACGACATAGCCTCAATGGTCTGTCTTCCATATTAAAACCTTCTAGGGCTGGAGAGATGGCTCAGAGGTTAAGAGCACCGACTGCTCTTCCAGAGGTCCTGAGTTCAATTCCCAACACCCACATGGTGGCTCACAACCATCTGTAATGAGATCTGGCGCCCTCTTCTGTGTACATAATAAATAAATAAATCTTTAAAAAAAAAAAAAAAAACCTTCTAGTACAGACCCAATTATTTATGTTTTTCTCAAAAAAGGAGCATGTGTTGTATCATGAGACGGTGAGAAACAACTTTATACATCTTGTTAAAGACAGTTCTTCATGAGGAATTGCTCAGCGGCAACTTGGCTTCTGTAATCTTTCCACAGTCATTTAAAGGATAGTGGGAAAACTGAAGTGGGCAAGCACAGTAGGCTAATACCACAGGGTAGGAAGGACTGGTGGAGTAATGGACAACAGAAGCCACCACCCACTTCAACCACTTCCTGGGTTTAGGAATAATTAGGTAGAACTGATTCATGTTTGCAATTTACACTCATGTGACAAGAGCAGGAGGAATTTGCATTGAAGTGTTGAAACCTAATCGTGCCCTCTGAAGATCAAGTCACCCTGTTCTGACTAGTATAGTAACAAGACCAGCCTTGCACTCCTGCTTTCCTCCATCAACCAGTAGCAATCTGGCTTTTCTTGCCAGTCAAACTCTCTGATCAATCATGCTTTCCATGCACTCCAGAACTGGAAAGCTCTGGGCTTTTCCATGCATCTCAGGAAGCTAAGCATGGTTTCAAGACTATCCCAGCTGCATTCATTTTACCTACCAGGTCTGTCTGCTGACAAAGCTTTTCCATATACAGTAAATCTGCGAGTGGATTAACTCTGAGGGCTAGTAAGGTCAAGAATGAGAAGAGATCAGATAATGTCTACACATATGTGGACGGTCTCAAGACACATTAAAAGCACACTCTTTTCAAGGGAGGGTACACAAAAGAATCATGTTTAACTCATAAAAACATTTTCAAATTCCAACAGAACACAAAACACTATTTTCTACAGTCCACCCATTTCACAGTTTGAAGATTCTGACCTAGGAACTCTGTGAAGACAACCAACCTAGTCAGTCATCCCAAACGGTGCAGTGAAGGAAGAAATGCTATTTCAGGAGAAGTTGAAACATCGTTTCCTTGTAATGAGCCAATGTAAACAATGGTTTGAGTTTTTCTCCATTCAAACTGCAGCTTGTTGAGCAGCTGAGAATACAGTTACTCCCCTAGTATCCATACAGGCTTGCTACCATGACAGCCCACAGACCTGGAAATCCACAGGCGCTCAAATCCTTCATATAAAATTGCACATTATTTTCATACAACCTAAGCACACCCTTCCATACAGTTTAACTCACCTTTTAATTAATTAACTACTTTAATTTAACAGATAAATCCTATGTCAACTCTTTATCATTATACTGTATTGTGGTGTTTCCAAGAATACCCAAGGCTAAAAAAAAAAAAAAAAAATTAAAAAACAACTTTGCAGCTACCAAATATGTGCATCTATCTTCAGTCCATTTTCTCTTGAGTATATACACTTATTCTCAATGAGTAGCTCATCTAGGTTTAGAACACAGATGGAAGGACTGTTACATCATCTACAGTGAAGTGCTGAAGTCTACAGCTTATTGTTGTTGGTTTAAGTGAACTCAGTGAAGCTGGAAAACGTTCCTTCTAGTACAGAAACAGAAGATCGTTTCCCTTTAATCCAAAGCTTATGTGACTGAACTTACGATGACAAACCTACACACAAATAAATAAAAGGCACAAAAAAAAGGTGGTTTATCAAATTTCCTACGAGGCAGAAGACTTCACTAACTGGCTCTTTTATAAACTGATATTTCAATGTCAACGTGATTGTGACACCAGAAGGATACTACTAAACTTCCTGAATGTGACTTTCCACCTACTCATTTTTATGTGAGTGGTAGTTTACATTTATCTTAATATTCAGTGAAATTATATCCCATTCTCTTACTAAACCAAGCAGATTTATATGCCATTACTATTTTCTCCTACTTTAAATCTATCCCACAAAAGGATGTAAGATTAATGTTTCAAAACCATAATTTTCCTTCAGATATTGTTTTGCTGAAGAACATAAAGAAGCAGCAGGGCAATGTCAAGCCTCACACCTACAAACACAGCACTATTCACATGTGAGCACATGTGTATTATATACATGTGTGTACATAGTTAAATACTTGGACTTGGTTTTCAAAAGAATGAAAATCTTTCACCATCTGGTACCAATCTTTAGACCTGGTCTTGTTCAAGCCCTATAGCCAGGCTCATTTTATAACTGAAACATGGTGTCCACACCCTCTCTTTCCTTTATCTAAAACAAATCTCTCAGCCACCCTTTTTCCTTTTCCTATCTGGATCCAAATAGGCTTTCAACACCAAGCTAAGCTCAAGGTCTCATCCATATGCTGCCGTTTACTCTGAAACTAAAGTGATTTCCTTTTTTTTTTTTTTTTAAATTCAAATGACTTTTCAAGCATTCACGTTGTCTCTATTAGACACACGTCAAGTAACTCCTATAGTATAATACTTTGGGGCTACAAGCATACGTAAACCACAGGTCCTAATGTCTTTGGGCTCACCAGGTAAGGAAAGAGTTGCTAATTAACAGCAGTGTCGCTGTAGTGGAGGTATAAAAAGGGCAAAGTGGCCCTGTGTGGACAAAAGGATCACCTCAAGCTGCCGGGAGACATGAAGACAACACGAAGTTTTAAAGATGGGTATGAACACCTTAGGCACAGAAGGGAGAGAAAACAGCACACACAAAGGCAGTGAGATGAGACCAATGTAGCGTGTCTGGAGAACTATTAACGAACAGATCATCATAGCTAGAGCACAGATCACCAAGCCTTAAGACAGACTCAGAGACATGAGTCTATCCTCAAAGAACTAGCAAGGGCAAATGTACAAAGCACTATCAATTTTTCACTTTTGTGATTTCACATCCATTAGGTTTCCTTGCTTCTAATCTTGATACCACACCACATTTTCATTTATGCTTCACAAGGCACCCAAAAAGATTCAACTAATGAAAATTCACTGGTCAAAAATCCCCAACAGCTTCAATAAAAGCCACAGAACTTTACAAACTGTACAAGGACTGACTCTAGCCATGCTGGCCTGTCTCCATTTGCTCTTTATTGCTGTGATGAAACAACTAATCAAAACCAATTCAAGGAGGAACAGGTTTATTACATCTTAGAGGTTAGAGTCCATCATCAAAAGAAGTCACAGCAGGAGCTCAAGCAGGAATCTGGACACGGGAACCGATGTAGAGACCATGGAACACTGCTTACTGGCTTGCGACTCAAGGCTTGCTTAGCCTGCTTTCTAATACAACTCAGGATTCCCTGCCTAGGGATGGTACTGCCCACAGTGGGCTCTGTCCTCCCACATTAATCTTAATCAAGAATAAGCCCTTCATACATGCCCGCAGACCAGTCTGATGGAGTCCATGCTTCTATGAAGGTTCAATCTTCCTAGGTGAGTCAAGTTTGTGTCAAGTTGACAAAAACTAACCAACAGCCTCCATAATTTTTCTTAGAATACAACAGGCTCTTGCTGTCTGTTCACTCCTAACCCAGGCGTATATCTGGATTATTCCTTTCTGCGTTCTGTCTGCATTCAAATGTCACCACTTCCTTGGTAAGGTTTTATCTATTTAAAGATGTAGCTCTTGCATCCAAAGACTACTTCCCTTTCTCTGTTTTATTTTCCTTTTTATCCTTTTATTCCATATGCTGCTTTATTTTGTTTTGTTTTTACTTTGGTTGTTACACTAATTCCAAAGAGTAGTTAGTCTCTATTTTCATTACTGACCCATGTTCAGTGGGTAGAACAGTGCCCTGCCTGTAACAGGAACCATAAACTGGCCTCTGTCTCCTCAACTAAAATCTTAGTTTCTGTATAGTAAGACTTGTGCTTTTTCTTTTTCTATTAGTCATTCATTCTGTGACTAAATAAAGAGCAATATTCTGCATGGCAGTTATAAGCTTGGTCTCTGGAAGCAGACCAGCCCACTGCTTTGTATTTTTGTGCTATTGTGAAAACTACTGGACCTCTTCTAAACCTTAGTTTCCTATTATAAGATGATAATAGGCATTGATCTTGTAGGAAAGTGTTAAGAATTAAAATAACATAGACAAGCGCATTACTACCATCCAGGCAAACAGCAAGTGTTAGATATTACAGTGATGGCAAGAAACATTCTAACTCACAAACTGCTTGCACCAAGTTATCACATCATTTCTAGTATCCATTTCTTCTCAAAGTGGCTATTTTCAGAAAAATCCTGGATCTGCATATGCCAGCTTACTACAGTCAGCATCTCTGTGACAACCTCCTATCTCCATAAAACTGTGTTTTCATACTGGTAACTTATAAACCGAGACAGGGAGAGGTTAATGTACATAGTTTTACTTAAATAGTTTCTGAAGGCTAGAATGTAACTGAGTTGGTAGAGTGGTTGCCCTGCATGTACCACGCTCTGGATTCAAGCCCTATTCCAAACTAAACCGTGCAGTATTGTACTCTCAGAGGTGCTCCTGGAGGAAGCAGAGGAAGATCAAGAGCACACAGTCATTCTTGGCTACAAAGAGTTCCAGGCCAGCCTGACTACATGAGATCATGCCCCACCTTCTAAAGGAGAGAGAAGAAAATTAAGTGATAAATTATACAAAAGCCTTATTTATCACAGATGTTAATTTATAGTCTTTGCTAAAACTGAGTTTCGGTGTCTGTTTCACAAAACCTCATAAAAAAGGGTTTAATCTTAGATAATTAAAACTAAATAAAATGTTTTACTTCTAATTCTGTATTATATAGCTTTGAATTATTTCCGACTATACCAAACTAGACCTCCCATTTGTTGAAAGGGCCGCTATGAGGACTTACATTAGTCCCCAAGAAACTAGCCAGTGACAGGATAGTCTTACCAAGTTAAGTTACTGTGTATCAGGAAGTAACTGGAGGCTTTAAATACATAAATACGGCCGGGCGGTGGTGGCACATGCCTTTAATCCCAGCACTCGGGAGGTAGAGCCAGGCGGATCTCTGTGAGTTCGAGGCCAGCCTGGGCTACCAAGTGAGTTCCAGGAAAGGCGCAAAGCTACACAGAGAAACCCTGTCTTGGAAAACCAAAATACATACATACATACATACATAAATACATAAATACTTCTGTTTATAAAATGTCCTCCATCTAAGCCTTATGTTGAAAAATAAAACAGGACTAGTATCAAGCTAAATGTCAACCCTATGACAATGGTACTTGAAGGCACCATGGCATTCATCTGTAACCCCAGTGCTTGGGAGGCAGGAGGGCCTAGAGTTCCAGTCAATTTTTAAAGCGCTTTCTTCAGTGATCTAGAAAATAGGATAGGTCCTATCTTGTAGAGTAACTGTGGAACTCCATTAAGATAAACAGAAGTCAACTGTTCTGCAGCATACCAATTTTACTGAAAAAAGATGCAGTAAAATATTTGAAAACTACTAAAGTCATAGTCCCACAACTATCCAACCATCTTCATGTTCATGCTTGTAGAGCAGATACTCTTACACACTGAGCTATCTCCCACACTCTAGAACACCATCATAAAAGCCAGGTGGCACCAAGGTAAATACTAGCCCAACTTCTGTGTGACCTTGAACAATGCTTTTAAACTCCTTTGTCCTGTTTCTGAACTTACAACAGCATAATAAGTTTATGTCACCGTGGGATATGAAGAATGCATTCATGTAAACCACTCAGCTTTACACAAGGCTAACTGAATGTGTTAGATAAAATACAGAGTTTAACAATCCTTTAGGCAGAAAAAAGCAAAATACTAAAGTGACCTATCACCTGTAGCTAGAGTTTTCCTGCCTTGCCCACAGTCAGGACAAATCTCTGTCACCCGCCAGTTCCACAGCCGCTCAGACCCAACCAAGTAAACACAGAGACTTATATTGCTTACAAACTGTATGGCTGTGGCAGGCTTCTTGCTAATTGTTCTTATAGCTTAAGTTAATCCATTTCTATAAATCTATACCTTGCCACGTGGCTCGTGGCTTACTGGCATCTTCACATGCTTCTTGTCATGGCGGGGGCTAGCAGTGACTCCTTCCGCCTTCCTGTTCTTTCTTTTCTCCTCTCTGTTAGTCCCGCCTATACTTCCTGCCTAGCCACTGGCCATTCAGTGTTTTATTTAATGACCAATCAGAGTAATTTGACATACAGACCATCCCACAGCAATCACCCGTAATGGCCACCAAACTGATACCTATGCCTCACAGATGCCTCAATCCACGAGATCATCTTAACATCAACATAAAGACCATGTTTCTATAACAAAGAAATCTCCAACAATCTCCTTCCCATATTTTTTTAAAAAAGAATGGAGTGACCAGTGAAAAACAGGCAGTTCTGAACTATGTCTTCTTGTCCCTCCCATCTTAACTTCATACAGGAATACCAGGAAAAACAGCTTACTTTTATCACACAGCCCAGGCTTCTTAAAGTTCATTCCACAACTAAGGCTGATGGCACTGTGAACTAGTAGGATTGGTGGTAGACACACTCAGCTGCAGCTATCACCAAACTTCTTGCTTCCATCTTTAGGATCCTGAACTTTCAGGCTCTGTCAGCTGTGCTACTAAGGCTGCTATAAAACATTAAATGTGTACACAGCATCTGATATCCATCCCAACACAGCCCTTTAAACTTTTTAAGACTTGGCAAATTCTTACCACTTTGGTTATAATGAATTGATCAAGAGATTACCAAGTGATTCACTCTAGGAGATAAGGAGAACCACATCCTGCACGCACATACACATGCTACAGGGTTTCTAAGGAGGATAAAGGAACATCAGAGCAGCCCTCAGGAGAGCAACACTTCTGAATAACCAAATCAGGCCTAATGGTGAGGGACAAATTAAATACACAAAGTAAACAGCAACATTTAATTCAGTGATGCTGGACCAAACAGATGTACTCACATACATAAGTGATGGGATAAATTTGCTCTTCTGCTCTATGAGGTAGATACCTACAGTAAACCCCTTAAAATCAACATGACCCCTGAACTCTAGAATACAAATGTCCTACAATGGTTTAAACTGTCTTAGTCTGTACATCAAGTATGGCAATGGGCAACAAAGACAAGAGCAATGGAGTGTGTTTTGTTTGCTTTTCCCATACTGGAGATTAAAAACCTTGTGCATGCCTGGCAAGCATCTACCAACTGAGTTATATTCCCAGCCCTAGAGACTTTTTGTTTAAATTTTTTATTTTTATTTTATGTGGATTTTTTGTTTGTTTTTGACTGCCAGAAAAGGGCCTCAGATTACCTGAAACTGGAGGTACAAGTGGTTGGAGGTTCCTGTATGCGTTCTGGGAACTGAACATAGACCTTCTAGAAGAGCAGTCAGTGCTCTTAATCACTGAGCCATCTCCCTGAAGACTATTTTATAGGTAGACAGAACAGGACAATTTTCTCCAAAGTTACCATTTAATATAGCTGATTTTTATTTATACATTAAATTCCCAGTATATGAACAATTCAAATATAGGCAGTAAACTGGGATTTAATACATAAGTATGCATTGGCTCCTCACTTTAAAGATAATAATGACTGGGCAGTAGTGGTGCATGCATACTTTAATCCCAGCACTTGGGAGGCAGATCTCTGAATTCAAAGCCAGCCTGGTCTATGGAGCAAGTTACAGGACAGCCAAGGCCACACAGAGAAACCCTGTCCCAAAACAAACAAACAAACAAACAAACAAACAAATAATAATGAAGTACTACAGATTTGTGATCTAAGAATATGTGTGTGTGTGTGTGTGTGTGTGTGTGTGTGTGTGTGTGTGTGTGTGTGTCCCCGTCCGCGTGCACGTGTGTGTTTATGCTAGAGATTGGTGTCAGGTATCTACCTCTGTTACTCTTATTTTTTGAGTAAATCTGGAGCACAACACTTTTTGCTAGACAGACTAGTCAACAACCACTAAGATCTGCCTGTCTCCACGACTTCTCCACCCCCATAGTGATGGACTTACAGGCCATACTACCACAGCTGGCCTTCACATGGGGACTGGGGATCCAAACCCAGGTCCTCATGCGTACACAGCAAGTACTGTATCCACTCAGCCACCTCCCCAGCCCCAATGAAAAAGTAAAACCAAATTCTCATAGATAAAAACATATACAACATATCACGAAATTGACTTCTTAACCTAGTACTATTGTTCATTCAATAAACATATTTTTGAATATATTCCTGTCACAAGATTATTACTTTGAGATTGTATCAAGAATACACAGCAGGAGGTATCTCAGTGATAAAATGCTCAGCATAGCAAGGCAATGTCAGAATTAGGGCAAGGAAAAAAATCTGCTATCTCCCTTCTACTTAAGCTATATTGGCCAAATCAATTAGAGAAAAGGAAGTAATTAAAGACATGAAAAGTTGAAAAGTAAAATATGTATTTCCAAAAGACATTCTAGTAGAAAATCCTAGGAAAAATACTATCAATGATAAAACTAAGCCACTAAAACTTGTTGCAGAATATTTGCTCATACTGACAATCCAAGACTGCAAATAAAGTTTACTTTGAATCAAAGGGTGGAGTTAGAGATTAGCTGACCAGAATTAGCCATGGAGGTTTTGGAGGACCCAGGATACAGATATACGCAGGAAGTAGTAGGGAAGGGCTTTGAAAGATTTGTGGACCCTCTTGGATCAAAAAAGGAAGAGAGAGGAGGTCACTGGCTGCTTCTCTGCTGCTTCTGTGATCAATCAGGTTTTTACCCCATGTCTGACTCCCAAGTTTTATTTAATAATAGATAATAAAAATAGATAATTTAATATAATTAAATGCCTCAAAAAATGATACACACAAGACAACAAAAGTGCCACCTAAAAGAGCAATGATTATTTACAAAATTATACAGAAACCGTATCACCAAGAGCAGCACAAATGATGATCTCTAAAGAATGGACTTTTCAAGACCTAGAATGAATCATCCTAAAATTAACATGGAAGATCAAACACAAAGAAACATGGAAGAAAACCTTTAACATAAAAGTCCCAGAGCAACAGGAATAGCACCATCAAATACTAACACAGACTCTGAGGCTGCAACAACTGAAGTACGGTGAGATGCCATTTCTGATCTTTCAGACTGGTGAAACATAAAGAGTTTAATACCACATGGCAGGGATGTGGGAAGAAGACACTTTCATGAACTGCTAGTAAGAGCTTCGAAAAGTTCTCTTCTCCTAAGACAATTTGGCAATATTTAACAAAACTATACACCAATTTATTCTTCCCTCTGTTGCCTTACTTCCATCATTTATTCCCAAGACAGCTCCACAAGAGCTGGGTAGCAGGTTTGGCAAGAGATTGCATGTGCAGAAGACTACTCATCTGCATCACTGTTACTGTAATGTGTACAATCACCTGAGACTCACTATGTCAGGCACTTGTTTAACAAGCTAGCACACAAACACAATGGAACACAATGCAGGTGTTAAAAAAGAAAGAAGGCTCTCTGAATGTATGAGTAATTTGCAAGAGAAGTGAAAAAAAAGGGCAAAATACAAAAAAAGGGGGTTTCTACATTTACAAAAAAATTAAAAATACACAAATATCCGTATCTTTTCAAAGAGAACAAAGATGATCTGAAACTAAGGAAACTAGTTACAAAGAAAGCACAAGAATGAGGTGAAGATACATGAGGCCCTCAAAGTATGTATGTCTCTTAAACTGTGATTTCAGAATTTTACTAAAATAGAACAGCAAAGATGAGAGACAAGCACAAAAGTAAATAGGGAAACCGAGTTGTGTTATAGTTCAAGCAAGCAGTAAACACCTAATTCCAATCACTGTGTTTTTTTTTTTTTTTGTTTTGTTTTTTTTTAAATGAAATAGGGGTTCTCATTTTGTTGCCAGGCTAGTCCACATTAAAAGGGTCACATGATCCAAAGTGACTACATGCCTGTAGTCATGTGCCACTATACCCAGTTTCCCTGGAAATATTTTAACCTAGTACTTCAAAACCAGAGCTTCAATAAAAACAGAATGCGTCTTTATATTGAAAAAAAGTCCGTAGTTCTACCCGATAGGTTTGTTTATGCGGTATAATGGGTATAGTAGGAGATAATTATGTATCTGTATGTATGTTTCCCCTGAAAGGGCCTGGAAGAAAAAAAAATCTAATAGTCATAAACACACATCATACAGTTTCTATACACTATTACACACCAGGATCTCTAAGGAAAAAAAAGGACAATTCTAGAGCTGAGAAACAAAACTAACTTGAACCTAGGTGATGATGTTTTGTCAGAAAGTAAGGAAAAGTTAAAAAATAATGCGGACACATGAAAAAAGCCAAGGAACCATCCTGAAAGGACTCCCACTGGCTACATCCATGCAGCAAAATGCACAAAAACAGACTGTAGGCCCTTATATGAAATAAAAATCTCAAAAATAAATAAAATAAATCTACTCCCCCCTTACCCAATGACTTACTCAGCACCAGCTTCTAAATGCAGATGGGATGAGTGATTCAGAAAGTGAGAGTATACATGTATCATAACAATAATTCAAGGCAGGACCACCAATACACAGTCAGCAAGATGCTTCCATGGTCTCAAAATATGTCTCATAGGTTCTTTCATTATAAAAGACAAAATACAGTGCAGAAACCAGGACGCCATAACCAAAATTAACTTCAATAAAGACTCAAAGTGACATCTAATGCCTCCTGCCCAAAATGCCTAACCTAAATCTGATCCTGAAAAACTCAAACTAACTTTAGAGCACATTCAGCCTACACTCTGGTTGATGTTGGTATTTGGGGTTATTCATTTATTTGAAACAGGGCCCCACAACACTTCCTAAGCTGACCTGAAATGTACTATGTCTATGTAGCCCAGGCTTGTCTTGAAATTGTACGGCAATGTTAGCTTACAAGCATGCTCAGCTCTGACAGTACTATTTCAATGGTAATATTCTAGCTACAACAACTGGGGAAAGGTACGTAAATACAACAGGTGATCATGGACAGCAGGGGAGAATTGCAAAATTTGAGTTCCGATCTGTATATTACATACTACAATTTTCTATTAAATCTATGTAAAGAGTTTTGTTTTCATATGTGTACATGAGCATACATGTGACACGTGGGTGAACATGCATGCTAAGGAACAGACCCTCAGGAATACCATCCACTTCCTGTGAGACACTGCCTCCTGCTCACTGCTCAGGATGACAGCCAGGGAGTCCTCCCAGCTCGGGCCTCCCCAGCACTGGTATTCCAAGCATGCAGATACCACACCTTGCATTCTACATGGGTTCTGGGGACCAAACTCCTTGTGCTTGAAAGGAAAATGCTTTACTGGCTGAAGCGTCTGTTCTTTGAGACAAGCTCTCACTCAGTAGATTAAGCTGTTTAAGAACTCACTGTATAGCTCACACTGGTCTCAAACTCTGGCAATCCTCTTGCTTCCTGAATGCTGAGACGACAGGAATGAACTACCAGTCCCAGGAAAGAAGACTTTTATTCCTAGATAGCATAAGACTAAACACAGGCACTACTCCTGTAAAGACATCTGATGATTCAACAGCACCTAGTATAATGTACTATGTCTACATGCACCATCAGATATAAAAAGGAAACTAGAAAACAAATATAACTAATAATCAATCTGGATAAAGTATGAATAAGAATTTATGAGGGTGAGTCAGGTGGTGGTGTCGTGGTGCACACCTTTAATCCCAGCACTCAGGGGCAGAGGCAGGTGGATCTCTGTGAGTTTGAGGCCACTGTGGTCTACAGAGTGAGTTCTAGGACAGGTACCAAAACTACACAGAGAAACCCTGTCTCAAAATACTAACTAACTAACCACTAACAAAACAACAACAAAGAATGTACATATCTGTAGCAAAGCTTTTTACTTTTGAAAAGAGAAAACAGGACAAAAAAGAAAACTGCTGTGTTCACTATTGAAGTTTTAACCAGGTTACCCTAAAATCAGACTTTGTTTGGTTTAACCAATGTGTAGCAATATGGAGTTACATAAAAAGGGAGTCAGAATCTATGTGGTCCTCTAATGATAGAAACTCAAAAGAATATACCAAACTCTGTAAGCACTCCTGACCAGTCACTCTTAAAGAACACACTTGGAAACACAGGCTACCAAGGTACTAACTTCAATTAAGAAGAATCTCAGTGGCTGAAGAAATGGCTCAGTGGTTAAGAGTACTTGCTGTTCTTCTAGAAGACCTGAGTTGAACTCCCAGCACCCATGTTGGGCAGCTCACAACCACCTATAATTCCAGCTTTAGGGAATCAGACACCTTTGACCTCTGGGGGCCCTGTACTCATGTGCATGTATAACATATACACAATTAAAAATAATAAATCTTTTTTTAAAAGTTTTAAATTAAAAAAAAAAAGCACAACCCAAAGCACATGGGAAATCAACTTAACCCAAGAACAATCACAGAAAGCATCCTCAACTCTGGGGTGACTATAGACAAACTAAATTCAGCTCTTCAGTAGAGTACCAGAGTCAGGACCCTAGATTTATGTTCTCTGATATTTACTTATTTGCTTATCTATTTATGTGTTGCTAGAGAAAGAACCCAGAGCCTGTGTGTACATTTTAACAGAATGCTCCTACTGACCTCCTGTTTGATTTTATTAACATTGTATTTATTAATCTCTGGACCAAGAGACAAAATAAAACTTGACCCAAAAGACTTCACCATAAAAGGCAAGTTATAATTATAGGATAAGCAGTATCTTTGTAAAGCAACTGATCATTAGACCCACAAAACAAACATTATGTATAATGGTAAGAACGCAAAGACCAGAATTACAAACATTTGCCATCCTTTACAATAAGATGAACATCCAAACAACAGTGTGTGACACAATGTCATTCAAATTCTGTTTTATAAGAAAACTTTCCAGTTTAACCCCCAGTACATTAATGAAATTTATTGATAAACAAAATTTAAACACATGGGATGTACATGAAATATTTAGCAACTATACAAAGTGGAGAGTTATGAATCAATGTTCTGTAAAATGCAAAGCAGGTCTATTATCTGCTATGGAATAATCCTCTTGTACAGTGTAAAGATTTGTCACTTGAATTGGTTTAATAAAATGCTGATTGGCCAGTATCCAGGCAGGAAGCATAGGCAGGCGACCAAACTAAGAATGATGGGAGCCGGGCGGTTGTGGCACACGCCTTTAATCCCAGCACTCGGGAGGCAGAGCCAGGTGGATCTCTGTGAGTTCAAGGCCAGCCTGGGCTACAAAGCAAGTCCCAGGAAAGGCGCAAAGCTACACAGAGAAACCCTGTCTCGAAAAACCAAAAAAAAAAAAAAAAAAAAGAATGATGGGAAGGAGAAGGGCAGAGTCAGGAGTCACCAGCCAGATGTAGAGGGAGGAGGAGATGAACATGCCATGCTAATAAGGGTACTGACACATGGAAAAGCATAAATAGAAATATGGGTTAACTTAAAAATGTAAGAGTTAGTAATAAGCCTGAGCTATTGGCCAATCATTTACAATTAATATAAGTCTCAGAGTGGTTCTTTAGGAACAGGCCGTCAGGACAAGAAACTTCCGTTTACATATGACGCCCTATGCTGGGTGCCAGATGATGCGTAAATCTAATTAATCTTACCAATAAAAACTAGGAGTTAAATATCGGGGTAAAAGAAGCAAGGGAGCAGCTACAGTCACTGCCTACCTCTTAGAATCCTCCAATCAAAAGTGCTGATCTCAGGATCCTGTCTCTGCTCTGCTTTATCACTTCCTGTCTCCTGTCTGTAGAGACCTCCAGACCTCTATGGTTAACTAGTAGTGGCTAGCTCCGCCCTCTGACTCCAAACAGGCTTTGTCAAAACACAAACAGAATATCACACAACAATTACCATGGAAGGAAATAGGAAGGCAAAGGGTACAAAGAGTACTCTCAACACATGAAACATGGTTCCTAACTGGCAATTATGACTGGCATGCAATATTGGGAGTTGAGGCTGGAGACTATCAGTGGTAGAGTGCTTGCCTAGTAGGTGCAAAATCCTAGGTTCAATCCCCAATATGGACAAAAAAGGAGGAAGGACGAGGGGCAAGTGGGGAGGGGGAAGAAGGAAATAGAACCAGAACTATGCCCTTCATAAATAACCTGTAAGCCTCTAGAAGAAAAGTCTCAGGAATATAAAGAATTTTTTGATTGTTTTTTTTTCTAGGATTAAATAACAACAATTGTTTCTAAAATTTGAAATTAAATTAAAGTAACATGTGAGCAAAGCTTTGAAAAATTAAAATACTGGGGCTGGGGAGATGGTCCAATCGGTAGGGTGATCGACGTGGAAATATGAGGACATCAATTTAGATACCCAGCACGCCTACATAAAGCAGCTTATGGGGACTGGAGAGATGGCCTGTGGTTAAGAGCATTGGCCGCTGCTTTTCCAGAGGACCAGGATTCAATTCCTAGCTCCAGACGGTGCTCACAACCATGTGTAACTCCAGTTCTAGAGGATCCAATACCCTCTTCTGGCCTTTGTGGGCATCAGGCATGCATGTAAGTGGTGTACAGACAAGCATGCAGGCAAAACACTCACACACATTAAAAAATAAAACAAACAAAGAAAGCAGGATGTGGTGTGCAACTGTAACCCCAGTGCTGAGGAAGTAGAGACTGGTGGATCCATAAAGCTCATCTGCCAGTCAGCCAACCTGAATATATGAGCTCCAAGTTCATGACAGTCTCACATCAAAAAAGAATGTCGATAGCTATAGAGGATGGCATCCAAAATCAACCTGTTTCCAACACTCGTGCACATTCACCACATGCAAACATACACAAACAAGTACATGTATCCACTACACACACACACACACACACACACACATGGAAATACTGCATTAAACAAGGTATCACATTAGTACAGCTTCTATTTAATTTTAGGGCTTTGAGATGAGGTCTTTCCTGACCCCTCTCCACCCCCCATAGGTAGTACTATTATTCTTACAGTAATTTACAAATGAACTTCCCTAAGAGGAATTGGGACAGAAAAGGAACCTCGCCAAGAAAATAAGCACTGAACAAATTCAGTAAAACCAATGGTTTCTCACTTGGAAAGGAAAGTCCAAACAGGAAAACAATAATAAATATGTTAAGAAAATTCTCTAGTTAGGAAAAACAAACAAATAAACAAAAAGTTGAAGGAAACCTTGTTTTTAACATTTTAAATTTTAAAACCCAAGTTAAATAACTACAGTTAGAATGAGTTAGGACTCAGTAGCTCACTCATGTCTTCTCCCTAAGTCAAACAGAGCTCTAGGTACCTTCTCTGAAACTCAAAGACAAAGTGCAGGGTGTGTCCAGGCTCTGCTTGGTGACAGGTGCAGCTTTAGCAGGTGCCAGAGCAGATGCCACTCAGAGGCTTTGTTCTGGATGTGACCCTGGCCAGCATGCTGGTGCCAAGTGCAGCCAGATACCTCAGCAACTCAATTGATTTCATTGGTACTTAGATCAACTGTTCTCAAACTTGAGCCTACTAACAACTACCTGGGACATGCTTTTTAAAACTACAGTTTCAGTCTACTAACTACTAAGCCCACAGTTCAGTCTTACCATAAAGAACAACTAGGTACCATATGATACCTCAGAGAGCAAAGCACTGCTTATGAAGTAATCCCTACATATTAAAGCTGTGTGTTATCAACCTTTAGCTCCAGCTGTTTTCAGAACAGGATGGAAGAACCAGTTAACTGACTTCAGGAGGAAGTCATCAACCAAGTCCAGAAGGTAGGACCTCCTAAAGGACAAAGTACCTCATTACTCTAGTAAAGAATGGTATCTGGGAAAAAGAAAGCGAACTGACTGTTAAGAAGTAAGACCCAGCCAGGTGGGGGTAGCTCACACCTTTAATCCCAGGACTTGGGAGGCAGGCAGATCTCAGTGAGTTCAAGGCTAGCCGGGTCTACAAAGCAAGCTCCAGGACAGTCAGGACTGTTATACAGAGAAACCCTGCCTCAAAAAAAACAAAAAGAGGTAAGACCCAGCGCCAACACATCAAAAACATCACCTTTTTCAGGTCCTATCACAACACATTATGGGGTTAAGTGGTAGAGTCCTGCACATACTGATCCTGTGTTCACATAACTACAGTTCTGCCATTGACTACAGTAATTATTCCTAGACATCACCAAGAGTTTTCAGTCCCGACAACAGTGAATCACAATTTACTCAGTCAAAAGTGCATGCATTTTGTAAAAATGAATTACCTCAATTAACAATATATTTGCAAAAACTATATAAACCCAATGATACATCTATTTTTTTAACAGAAAAAAAAAATACACAGTTGACTTTGTTTCTTGAAAAGCATAATGATCACATTAACAGATAATCTAAAGGCTAATAAATCCAAACACACATGGACATGGAACATATCTGAGGATATTTAGTAACTGTGAATGGATAATTATATATGATAATTATTTGTGAAACATAAAGGGGTTACGGTGTGTTTTGAAAAACAAGATTTATTTCCAAATTGGCAATTATAGCAGACACGTAAAACTAAGAGTGAAAATCCTTTATTACAGGATACCAAAAAGTTTTATTTCCTATATAAATGCATTAATAGATGGATCTTCAAGGGATACCCAGAACTCATCATCCTCATCTATTATTGTATGATTCTGACCAAATGAAATTGCCAATATTTTTGGCAATACTATGGATAAGTACACCAACAATGTTACCTATATTTATTTTAATTTCAATCAAAACTGCACACACTGTGCTGGAGAGGAGGCTGAAGAGGTGAAAGAGCTTGCCAGGCCAGCCCAAAGGCCTGGGTTTCATCCTGAGGGCCCACACTGTGGGGAGGGAGAACTCTCCAAAACTGTCCTCACCTCGACACATCTGCTGTGACACACACATTCACAATGACCAAATCAATGAATTGAATTTAAATTTTAATATATTTATCATTTTAAGTCATAAACTAACTAGAGAGAGCTTTAGTCCAAACATTTCCCTTCTTCAGTAACATCTAGCCTTAAAACTGTACCTACTGCCAACAGCTTTTTCCCTAATATCAAAACTCAGGGTGTGACCTCCCCAAGTTTCAAAGTCACAGAACTGGAGAAAACCACAAATTTTTAGCAGAACTAGCATCAAATTCAACACAATCACTCTTCTATAAACAATAACTACCACAATTCTCCAGAGAAACTTCTTACAAACTGTTTAAAACTCAAATTTTCAATACAAGTATTATGATTTTCTAAAAAGGCAGTCTCTAGTTAGAATAAACAGGAATTGACTTGTAGGGAGAGCTAACTGAAATAAGCCAAATATAAAGACCCAACAAAATTAAAGTTATTATAAACTCTTACCTTAGAAGGATGACCATGCAAATAAATGTGCCTGAGACTCGATTTTGTCACATTGTTTATTTATTTACTTAGTGTGTTGGGGGTGTGGACATGCCCCAGCACACATGTGGAGCTAAGAGGACAACTTGTGGAAGCTGGCTCTCCCCTTCCACCATGCACGTCCCAGGGATGGAAGCCAGGGGTGGTAGCAAATACCTCTACCCACTGAGACTGCTCACTGGGCCTCAAACTTCATCTTTTGCCATAGGACTGCGACACAGCTCAGGTAGAACACTTGCCCTGAAGGAGGCCCTAAGTTCCATTCCCAACACTACCAAACACTAAGCCAAAACGCCATCTTTTCCTTTTGTATTTGCCCTCGATCACATGATCACATCTGAACTGCAGTTCAAACAGTAGAGAAACCCACACTTTTCATTCTCTCTACACCACTGTCTTTCCTCCATCTTGAGACGAAGCCCACTGCTCCTCGTCCAGGCTCAGATTTTCTTCTAACATTAAAACTGTACTGTGTCTTTACTCTTCTGTTCCTGTCAACCAACATATGGTTTTTTGTTTTTTTTTTTAATTTTTCGAGACAGGGTTTCTCTGTGTAGTTTTGGTGCCTGTCCTGGATCTCACTCTGTAGACCAGGCTGGCCTCGAACTCACAGAGATCCTCCTGGCTCTGCCTCCTGAGTGCTGGGATTAAAGGCATGCGCTACCACCGCCTGGCTACATATGGTACTCTTAATATCCCCCTGGCAAGAACTACTAGTTAACTAGAATCACTACCATAATTTTGCACAATATTTATGAAGATATGGAAATCTGTAACTCTAGGCCAGGAGAAGTGGCACACACCTGTGGCAGGATGACCGCGAGCTCCAAGTCAGCCTGAGCCACAGAGTGAAGCTGTGCCCCAGGTGTTTTAAGTTAAATAGATAGAAACTACATGAGTGTGTAATATAGAAATAGTCCACAGTTTCCCTAGTCAATTGTTTTTTTCCTAATCTCATTTCTTCTAGTTTACAATTCCCAAACTGTGCTTCAAGAAATGTAGTAAGTGCTCCTCAAACATGACGTTTCATACCATATACCACTACGGTGGCACTTGGAGTAAGGACAGAGGTAACAGTGTGATCCCTAACGCTCTGGAGCGTCACACTCCGAAACACAACCTCCAAGTCCTGGGATAAAGTAGCCAACTTTATATTTATGACGCAAAATCATTTGACCTCTCCTATGAGGCACATGCTAAGTGTGAAGAACACTGGTGTTTTATAGTGCACAATACAAGTTTCTGCTTTGACCGTGAATATTAAAGAACACTGAGATGGAAGTGGAGGCAGAGAGGGAATCCACCAGTTCTCACCCTATGGGGCCACGCGTCCCCTCTCAACTCTTGACAAACCCATTTTATCATTAATCTCTATTAGGCTTGGGAGAGGCACAATAAATAGCCTTTACAAAAGAAAAAAACTCTTCCAAAATACTTTACCTACATTTACACTAGCCGAACTTGTCCTCGGTCCAATTTTGCTTAGTTTGAGAATACAAAAGAGCTTATGGAGTGCCGGGCTTCGTAAGACAGAGAGGACCTCACACGAAAATTTACCATGAAAACACCTATTCCTCAAGAGGTGCTCTTATAAAACGGTACATCTAATCAGAAATAAGATATTTTTAGTTCACAGCTGAGGCCTAAGTTTCAAATGAAAAGGCATATGTGCATTTTAGGTGGGCTAAGGATGTAGCACAGTGGTAGAGTTCTTGAACTGCCCCATGCTGGAGGCAGGGGTGGGGGAGGGGTGTTATGAAATCCTCTAGCGTGTAACCTTGGGTCAACTGTCTATCTAGGAAAGTAAACTGACTTCTAGCTTGAGCAAATGTATGCTGCTTAAAAACATGGATTTTGACAGCTGACACTAACCTGAGTTTGATCAGACTTTACACTTCCTTCATCCACTGTTTCCTTCTACTTCCAGGAAGTCTACAAATCTTTCAGAAATGTAACACATTGTCATAAAATATCAAACTCAGGTTTGTTCAAAACAAAAGGATACAACTTATAAAATTAAAGTCCTCACACGAGTATCTTACTAAAATGAAGTTCTCCCTGTCCCCATTATTATTTTATTGACTTTCTTGACTAGTAGTAATCTGTCTATTCAGCTTTGTTTAGCAATTTACAAACTCAGTGTGTTACTTTATTCACTTACTGAAGAATACTGAAGAATATCACTTCACCTCCAATGATTCATAAAAGGCTTCCTCACCGACCTACATGAGAGACACTAGCTGACAATTCCTAAATGCATTCATGTCATTTAACTGATAAAAGTTAAGTGCTGGTAACACAACTACTCAAGTAACTAAAGGTCTCTTTTACCCACCAAGAAAAAATAACAGACTTCACAATGTGACTCCAAAGTCACTACTGTGAACACAATTCTACCCAAACTCCCAAGTATCTCCAAAGTACATGCATACAAAAAGAAGGAGGACTGCAAGGTTCAAATACAAGAAGAACAGAAACATGGAGTTTTCTATAATAAAATTTCAAGGTCTAAGATCATCCACTTCCTTTCTAAAATTCCCAAGTTTTATAAAGAACACATCAAGGTTACCCACAGCTGTACTATAATTACAGCTGCTGCATACCTGGGGCCCATAAATGAAAAAACTCTCAGATTAAATGTTTACTTAAACTTTATAGTGAAACTCCAAATTCTTCTTCTTCTTTTTTTTTTTTTTTTTTCTCGAGACAGGGTTTCTCTATGTAGCCTCAGCTATCCTGGAACTCACCCTGTAGACCAGGCTGACCTCAAACTCAGATATCTGCCTGCCTCTGCCTCCCAACTGATGGGACTACAGGTATGTACCACCATGCCAAGACAAAACTTCAAATTCTTAATCCAAGTAAGAATAGCAAATTGTTCCTAAATCTTAGTACCGAAATAGAGCAAAAAATAAAATGAAATTCATCAATTAAGTAAGTATCACACTGTTCATAGATATACTTGGGCACAGAATTAGCCATATACAATCTCCAACTATAATTTATTAAACTCATTTATGAATAACACACTGAAATCATAATAGCATAAATTTTACCAAGCACATACAACAAATACAATTTTTTGATATTTGAATTTCTCCATCTACAAAACATGGGAAATTACACCTTATCCTTTCTTACTTCTATAGACAGTCTAACAACAAGTATTTGTGGAACACTGAGATGAATATGCCAAGAAAGGTGCTAAATGAAAAACAGGTTACAAGATTTAGGAGCTGATTAAAATATAATTTTAGGGCTGGAGAGATGGCTCAGAGGTTAAGAGCACTGACTTCTCTTCCAGAGGTCCTGAGTTCAATTCCCAGCAACCACATGGTGGCTCACAGCCATCTGTAATGAGATCTGGTGCCCTCTTCTGGCCTGCAGTCATACATGCTGTATACATAATAAATAAGTCTTGGAAAAAAAATATATTTATTATATATATATATATTTTTTTTAAATATAAATGTAATACTTCCACACACTGTCAGCAGGCACTTACACTTTTAAAAATTAAGTACTAGTGTTAAATAATCAACTGCATGTTCGATTTTAGACTGAGAATTTTTGTTTGTTTGTTTTTTGTTTTTTGAGACAGGGTTTCTCTGCATAGCTTTGCGGCCTTTCCTGGAAATCACTTTGGAGACCAGGCTGGCCTCAAACTCACAGAGATCTGCTTGCCTCTGCCTCCCGAGTGCTGGGATTAAAGGCGTGCGCCACCACTGCCTGGCCGAGAATTTTTTTGTAGATAATCTACAGTTGAATGAATGTATATTTGATAGATTTAACCTAACTTTTGGCAAACTACAATGTCTCTACACTTAATGACTATATCTGAACCCAAAAACCCCCAGAGCTGTTAGAACATGTGCATGACTAACCATCTGTTCTTATTTGTCTATAAAAGTATGTAGCTATATCAAATGATACTAGTCTAATAGGTGTCCATTCAATTAACTGTACAGGGTAATGTAGGCAAGTATGAAACTTGAAAAGAGAGCTAACAATATGTCCAATGAAAAAGCAGCTTGAATTAAATATTATGTAGACTATCACTCTAAATATTAAATTCTTATTTCTCACTCTATTGCTAAATCAACAGCTCAGGAAGCCTTTTGTACTGACCCTTTTATTTAAAAGGTAGTCTGACACACATGCTATCAAAACACACACACACACACACACACACACACACACACACACCCATGCCTGGTATTTTCTACAGTTCCTATAGAATGCAGTAACTGCCAAGTTCAGTGAACTCTTCGCTGTCAAATCTGAAGTCAATCTCTCCAACTTGTGACTTGGAGAGAATACTGCAAAGCCAAAACCAAAAGAAACTCACCAAAATACAAGGCATCACCTTCCATACCAGAGAGGACGGTATTAAATCTGATAGAGAACAGAGTTAACTTCTCAAGTCACTTCATTACCATAGCTGACTGAAAAGGCACTCTTAGGGTTAACTAATAGAATTACTGTTAGAGTTTGGCATCTGCTCTGCCAATTAGATTTTTTTAAGAGGAAAAGTGTATAACCCAACATAATGCATATCCTTTAACTGTACAATACACCACTAGGGAAAATTCTCTCAAGGTTGCTAGTAACCAATTTCTGATCATCCTATTTCTTTGCAAGCCATGCAAATCTTCACATGGTTTTATTTTCCAAAACAAATGCTTTAACTTTCCTAAGGGGCCGAGCTCCAGCCCTACAAAAGCAAACCTGGAGTGACATACGGAGGAGAACAAGTTTAGCTAAGGACATGGTCCAAAGCAGCTTCTAATAAGAACATAAAGCCCAAGTTGACCTGAGAACAACGTAAATACTTAAAACAACTTTGAAAGTATCCAGTTAAAAAGACTAACGACAAGCACAATTACTGTATGGCATAATCCCAAGATAGAAAAGACAACAAAAGACAAAATACTTCTAATTAAACTTTGTAAAAGAAAAGAAGTCCAGGTATTTCGTTAATTATACTAAGATTGCTAATAACAATGCAAATTTTACAGAAAAATACACATCTCACCAGCCATATACACCATTCAGAACTGAATACAAAAATTTAATCGATAAACTTAAAAAATACTAGGCATAACTTTAAAATACACAATTTAAATGTACAAAATGCTACAAACATTTTAAATTGATTAGCACAAAGCCCTAGCATGTATTAGCATGATTCTCTCAGATCCTCTTACTATCAAAAACAGATAATCAAGTGACTATCACTCTAAGTATTAAATTCTTATTTCTCACTCTATTGCTAAATCAACAGCTCAGGAAGACTTTTGTACTGACCCTTTTATTTAAAAGGTGCTCTGACACACATGCTATCAACACACACACACACACACACACACACACACACCCCTGGTATTTTCTAGAGTTCCTATAGAACACAGTACCTGCCAAGTTCAGTGAACTCTGCAGCCTCAAGTCTGAAGTCAATCTAAGGCAGCCAATGGGAAGTACACCTGTGCAATTACCCTGTTTCCTATTTCAGAATCCTGAGCTCTATACAGAGTAACTAGTGCATTTGAAGCAATGCAAAACTCAAATTATACAGAAGCTACATTACAAAAATAAAATAAAGGTGATCTTGTAAAATCACATTACCAATGTTTATTAGAAAGAACTACTAAGATCATTATTTTAATTTTAAATAACTAAGAACACTGGGTAATCAAACAAAAATAAAGGTTGACTTCAAAACAAACTACAATATGATTGACTTCAAAACAAACTACAATATGAAAGGGTCTATAGAAGAAAATCTAGGAGGAAAAAAATCCTAAGTCACAAAATACATAATCTAGACTAAATCATATACCAAGTAAGAAATTTATTTTTTTGAGTAAGCAGTCAAAATATAAGGAAAATGAAAGAAAACCTCAACCATAGTACCTAGTTTCATACCATCCCCATTTTTCTAAAGATAATGAATATTTTCAAGTTTCTCAGAAATTCAATGAGTCCAAAAAGTAATCTTGGTCAACCAAGGTATCTATATTATATTATTTATGTAAAAATATTCCATTGAAAACTCTCACTAACAGTTCCAATAAATTTCCTTTAAAAGAAAAAAAAAATCCAGAAAGACAGAATTGTAGAGGGTTAAGGAGTTTCCAAAGAAGAAGAAAAAAGAATCTTGCCACAGGTTACAAAGTTTCATTAAGTATCTTAAGTCTTTTACTAAGCATCATCTTTTCTGGCCCTCAGTGGCTATCAAGCAATCAATAACAATGTCACAAAAGAATGTTTACAAGATAGGACATGGAGTGTCACCTGTAATGACTTTGTATGAAAAATGCAAATGACCGTATTTGAATGTGAGGAAAACGTAGGCCTCCTATCATCTCACTTTATTTACAGTAAATGCTTCTCAGACTGAAATTAACAAGGGGTTGGAAATTGTTTAGAGCGTCGAATTTGTTCTTGTTTAATCGCCCCTAAGTCCCTCGTTTCCAAATACTGTGGAAAAGTCACCACTACTCACCGCAAGTAATACTGTTTTAAAGCAAAGGCAGCGTTAGAACAACTTCTGGGAAAGTTGAACTCTTCAACAATTTCTCCCCACTGATTCTTCTCAGAAACCTGTTAAAAACACAGGCACACTTGTCTGAAAGTGCCCAATCCAAGAAAAACCTAACCCTGACTTGGGAGCTCCATGCCCATTCTGCAGAGATCTGTAGATACCTAAGGCACCAGTGGGTGTCTGGGGTCTATCCACAAGAGCTACTGCGCCAGGGCCACCCGAACCACTGGGTTTTCACCAGAGAGCCCTGAATTTAGCAGCGCTTGTTTTGTTTTTTGGGGGGGCTGGTGGGTTTGTTTTGTTTTTGAAGCCCGGACAATAACCAATCGCAAGTCCCTCTGTCGCCCCCTTTTAAATCTCAACGCGGTCCGTTTGCACTAAAGAAGACAAAAAAAAAAAGTTCAAAAGGATCAATACTGCTCCGGACAGCGACGTCCGCGAGCTCTGGGGGGGTCGGGGCCGGGGCCGACTCCGATCCCTCTCCCAGATCTATCCATCTCCATAGGCCCTTCTTTGAGGCCTACAGCTTCTGCCTAGCCTTGAAGCCTAAGATGGCTATTTGCAGACAGGTCCTGCTTTCTTTTGTTAGCGGTAGAAACCCAGGGCGAGCGGGCCGAGGCTGTGCCCCCGGCCGCCGGGATCATTTCGCAGCCGATTATCGATGTTAAACCTGCCCGCGCTAATTTTGAGTTGCACGAAAACTGCTCAGAGTCTGTGTGTCTCTGTGTCTCCGCCTGTGCTAGAGCGGCAGCGGCGGCGGCGGCGGCGGCGGCGCTGACTCGCGGGCGGGCGGGCGGGCGGCGCGGGGCGGGCGCGGGGCTCGGCGGGCGGGCGGGCGGGCACCCCGCTCGCCCGCCCGCGCTCCCCGCCGCGCCGCTCAGACCCCGCGGGGGCCGGCTGGACACCGGGCAGGACGCTCCCCGCCCGCCCGCCGGGCCGCCCGCCCGCCCGCCGCGCGCACGCGAGCCACCAGGCCGAAAACAGCCCCGCCGCCGCCGCCGCCGCCGCCGGCCGCCTCCGTGCCACCGGCTCGCGAGCGCCGAGAACGCCGTGGGGGACCCCGCCGGCCGCCCCCCCCGGCCCCCGGGCGCCCGCTCCCGGGCCGGAGCAGACTTTTCGGAGCAGGCCGGAGAGAGGGAAATACAAATTAAAACTTCCACTCACCTTCGCGAATCCGCCTAAAGTAGTGACTCTGGTGTAGAGCCCGTGAAGATCCAGCTCCTTCCCACCCACCGCGGGGATCTTCTTAAACGGCGACCTGCGGGCGACAGAAAGCCCCGCACTTGTCACCGGGACCCCCCCCCCCTCTCTCCCCGCGCCCCGCCGCGGGGGTCGCCCCCCGGTTCGCCCCGGCTCGCCCCTCCGGCGCTGCCCTCCCCCGGGTCCTGCTCTCACCCTCTGCTGTGGTGGAACTGCCGCAGCTCGTCCAGGAAAGCCAGTCCCTTCCTCCGCTCGTCCGGAGGCGCCTTCCCCGTCGAGTTTGCCATTATTTTGCCCAAGGAGGTCTCCCGAAAACCCAGATCGCGCTTCAGACGCGGCCCCCGCTCCCCGCGCTCCCTACCAGCGCCCGGAGCCCATTCCTCGGCCGGCGGTGGCGGGGCTCAGTCATGGGCCGGCGGTGGCGGCGGCGGCGGCGGCGGCGGCGGCGGCGGCAGCGGCGGCGGCGGCGGCGGCGGCGGCGCAGGGAGGGAGGAGGGAGGGGGAGGAGGCGAGGAGGAGGGGAAGGAGGGAGCGGGAGGCCAGGGGGAGCGCAGGGCCGGAGGGAGGGGAATTTCTAAAAAAGTTTAAAGAAAACGGGAGCGAAACTAAAGAGGGGCCAGGCGGCCGGGCGGCCGGGCGCGGAGCCGCGGGGCGAACGCGGCCCCCACCCTGCCTCGGCCGCCTCCCCGCGGCCCGGCTCTGGCCGCCTCTCAGCGGCGCCGCCGCCGGCCCCTTAGCGGCTCGGCCCGGGGACGCGATTCAACATGGTGCTGCGGCCGGGGCCGGGGCCGGGGGAGGGGACGCACGAGCCGGCCGGCCCGGGGCCGGGCGAGCGGAGGCGAGGGGCCCGGGCGGCCGCAAGGCCTGGGAGTTTCGGCGGCGGCGGCGGCGGCAGCGGCAGCGGCGGCGCGGCGGGGCCGGGGCAGGCGGGGCCGCGTGGGGAGGGGGAGGTCTGTGTGGTGGCTTGTGGAGAGCGGGGTGACAGCGTGGATCCGGGCCGCGGCTCCGCGGGGCCCTCGCACACATTCACGCGCGGCGGCGGCGGCGGCGGCTGCAGCGGCGGCGGCGGGCCCGGGCGTCCCCGGGCACAGGCTCCGGCGGCAGCCGAGCCGCTGCGCGCCGCCCGCCGGCCTGCCTGCCCGCCAGCCTCCCTCTCAGCCGCCGCCACGGCCGGGCCCCGCCAGCGCCGCACAGCGCCCCCCGAGGGCCGGCCGCGGCACTGCGCCTTGGCTCCACACGGTCGCGGCGGCGGCGGCGGCGGCGGCTCCTCGCGGGGAACAATAGGCTCGGCTCGCCCGGCTTAGGGTTCATCTGCAATGTGCAGCACATTTCACACGCACACAAAAGCCGGCGGAGAGGGGGTGGCGGTGGTGGAAGGGGGGCGGGCGGCGCGGGGAAACGGCCGCTACCGGTTCTTCCAGGGTGAGGGGTGGGGGCGATGTTCGTTCGAGGCCCCGGCGGGGGCCGCGGGCAGAACGGCCTCTCCCGAGTCGCCCCTCGCCGCCGCCGCCGCCGCCTGCACGGCCGGGCCTTCCCGCCGCCCCGAGGGCTGCCCCGCGGCGGCTCGCCCGGCGCAGCCCTCGGCGGCCCGGGCAAGTCCTCTCGCACCCTCTGCAAACGTTTAGGGCTGGAGCGATCGGCCTCTCGGCTTGAGAGGCTCCGATCCCGGGGCCCGAGGAGCCCATTTTCCACGGCGTGGCCATAAAAGTCACTCGGACAAACTGTAGAGCACACACACACTGGTCAACTGCCTGCCCTACTTTTTTGGGGGGGGATGTGTGTGGACTGACTCAGGGCTCGCCTCTCGTCGGTGTCGTGCACCCCCAAACCGGAGTTATGCAAACAGCCCCTGCGCCGGTTAAGAAACCACCTCTCGAACTTTGAGGATAACGTTTATATTTTATGGCACGGGCACCTTGAAATACAGAGGGCAACGTGTGTTTCCCCCCATCCCTCCCTTTTCCATTTCCCGTAGTGATCCCTAAAGGTGTAAACGGGGGGGATTCAACATTTTCATCTCAACCAGCAGCCTCCCCACCACGGTGCGTGTTTACGAGGATGCTGGAGCCCTCCCTCGGCTGCACACGCTGAGCCTCCTGCTTCCTCCGTGGTGGGGGTTCGCCGTCCCATTTCAGAGACGGCCACGACTGACGACTGGCAAAGTCACTAGCCCAAGGTCACACGCTCATCAAAAACAAATCCGGGTGGGTTTATCCCCGGGTCGTCTTTCCCAATGGCACATATGGATTGGGTGGCGGCAAAATAATAAATAAATAAATAAATAAAATATTATGTAACCGAGCGGAGCGTGCTTCCGGTACTCACTCTAGGAAACGGGTTTTTTTTTTATTTCCCAAGGAAAGTTGCATGTCTGCAATGGGGTCGGAATAAGGTGTGGCTAGGAAATTCCTGACACCCGAGGACCAGTGAGTGTCTCGCAAAGCCTGGGAGGGGCGGAGACCCTGCCTGCCCGTGGAGGACGGAGGACGGAGGAGGACGGGGAAGCCGGGCCGGGCCGGGCCGCAGGCGAGGCAGCGGCTCCCGTTTCCCCCTCCAGCACCAGCATCAGCACCATCAGCACCACGCCGCCTCCAGGGCCGCGGCGGCCGCGGCGCGGGCCGGTGGGGGGCGGCGGGGCTGTGCGGGTTCCCCGCGCGCCGCACTTGCGCACGGCCCCTTGCGTAACCGTCAGCGCCGGGGATTCCCTAGAGGGGGGTCAGCGGCTGCAACCATTACACAGCCGGGCCGCGCCGCGCCGCTGCCGCTGCCGCCGCCGCCTCACAAAATGGCGGCGCCCATGGAGCCGGCGGCCGCCGCTCCCCGGGCCCCATTTTGTGGCGAGGCGAGCGATCTGTCAACATGGACTACCTCCGCCGCCGTCGCCGCTGCCGCCGGAGGGGCGGGGAGGGAAAAATGCAATCTGACTGGAGAAGCCGGCGTCGGGGAGCGGAGCCTGCGGGGTGGGGGCCACGTTACACGAGGTCGACGGCGGCGGCGGCGACGCGGCCTCCCGCCTCCCCACCCGCCCCTCCATCACCCCCCACTCCACCCCCCTCCCGGCCCGGCGCTCGGTCCCTCTTCGTCTTCTCCGAGTGCCAGCCTCCGCGGACGGACGGATGGACGGACGGCTGCTCCGGGGGACTCGCGGCGGGGTGACCAGCGGGATCCGGAGGGACGAGGACCCGGGCGGGGATTGGGGTGGGTGGGGGGCCGCTCCGCTGCTTGTCGTCCAGTACGAGCCGGCCTGTGTCCCCCCCACCCCACCCCACCCCGTCGTGCGCGCTCGCAGGGGGGGTCGCCGAAGGTTCCCCCGGAACGCGGAGTCGCGGCGCCGGCAGCGGCAGGCGACCCGGTGGGGACGAAGGTCCGGAGCCCTGACCTTTGAAGTCGTGGGAGCGGCGACCTGGGACCGACTGTACGTTGTGGATGGCTCCGGGTGGACATCCTCCGGGGCCTCCTGCCGGCCCACTCTCTGCGGTGGACAGGCCCCAGGCCACCCCCACCCCCTGCTTGGCTGTCGTTCTCCAAGTCCAGGGGCAGAATGGAGGGGATGACATGTTTGCATTTGACCAGGGAGGTTGCCACTTGGAAGCCGCCGAAGTGCTGTCAGGGTGTGTGGTGTGTGTGTGTGTGTGTGTGTCCACACACCTACCTAGTAGCAATTTGGCTTTTCAGAGCAGGTATCAAAGGGCGAAGGGGCTTGGAGGGACTCTAACCTTTTAAAGCTTTTTCAGGGATTTTAGGATCATTCTCTGTAGAAGAAGGTATAATCTTCAAAATGGAGCCCTAAGTGTATGGATGGATAGGATTTAAATTCTTAACACTTTGGCTATACTCTGATTAAAGTTAAAACAAACATAAAAAGTTGATATTATCAGGTCACCCATCGGTTCAATTTTCTTGCGATTAGGAGGGAAAAAAAAGAAACAATTAACCAACAGTTATTTGCTTGCAAAGGAAAGACTTGAGATTTAGCTGATGGGACTGATATACTTTCCACGAATCGAGTTGACATGTCAAGTCTTCCAATTGCGTCATGGTGCTTGCATGTTTCTGTTGTGTGTTGAGATGTGTATGATGGTACCTTCATATTTCCTTCTGAGTACAGAACAGCCGCCTTCTGCAAGTCGACTGCTCCTGACTGAAGTTCCACACCCTGCCCTCTGCCCCCGCCCTGTGACTGCTGCTGTCCCGTGGAACACCAAGATAGCTCCTGCGCTGTCTGTCCTTCCAGATGTCCGTTACTTAACAAGTTTAGTTACTACTAATCAGTCTGTCTGGCAAGGATGCCATATCTTAGCACCCACCCAAGCAACCAGAGAATGTCCTTACGCTTTTGTACTAAAGTGTCCCCGGTGAGTAGTATCACATTTCTTATTAGCATAAGACATTTCCAATAGTGGGCAGCATGGAGCAGGTGGAGCCTACACAAGACATGTTAAAGGCGCGCTGACAGTTTTACAATAGCTATTCTCTAACTAATTTGATGTAAAGTACAATATAGCTCAGAGTTTTCAAGCATTGATGAAAAGCATTCCCTTAAAAATTACAGCAAGAGTGAACATAGTCCCAACCTTTGTATAGTTTACTGTCGGGGTGAGAACTGTGACCAAGACTTTATTCTAGAAAAAATTCGAAGTGTTGTTTTCAGTAGTGACTGCGGGTCCTAGGCAGAGATTCCTGTCATGTGAATCTTTGTCTCATACCATCTTTTTGATCCATCAAGAATTATGATAAAAATTCCCTTTCAATGCTACTTCAAGAAACCATACCCAATTTCAAATCAAGCATGACAGGTATGTGATTTCAAGGGGTGAAATAACTTAACAGGGGAGATGGCATGTCAACTCAGTGTTGGATTTCCAGTTTCTCTAAGGTCTACAAAAATAACGGTGTGGTTGGTGGAGCAAGGCGTTTGCAGTTCACTTGTTATTTGGAGACGATGTGAAGAAAGTACTGTCAGTGAGATGTGAGGATGCTTTGGGGGCTTGCTGCTTTTGTTGGAATCTGCGGCAGTTTTACATGTGTGCCGACTTGTCTCCTTTGAAAATTTGGTCACAACTTGAGATAATAGCCGTGCCCTCTCCCTCGTGATGGTGAGGCTGGTGGGTTTAGTGACGGGGTGAGGACAGGAAGAGCTGCTGCTACAGACTGGGACAGCGGTGGTGTGGATAGATGCTCGGGAGCCTTCAGCTGACCGGCTTCCGGATGATGTGGCACAAGAGAGTCCAGCAAGCCGTGGGAGATTTTTATTCCTTTCACTAGACATTAGAAGTTAGTCTTTATACAAAAACAGTGTGGTTTTATTTCAAAATAAATGATCGTTTTCAATTTGAAAACTTGAAAAGACTAATTAGAATATTAAACTGTAGGCAGTTATAATACTACACTCTGGAGGTAGCATTGCCATGGGCTTTGACAGAGAGCATTGGCCTCCGACGTTTAGGTTACGTCTCCAATCCTGAATTTTTCCAAATAGTTATGAGTTTAATGTGATACATTTATGCGTTCTTAATGATTTCTGTTTTGCATCATTGAAACTACTTATACAGCTTAGCAATTTAATACTTGATTCTCTGTAATAGCATCTGTGTTTGGGAAGGTACAGACACTAGGCCATGCAGCTCTTTATTTTGTCAGTGTAGATTACAGGCTCACTGTGTAAATAGCTACTGAATGCCTGACTTGGTCAAGAGCTGGAGAGAGAAGGACCTGACCCTCCAGGAGGTCACGTTCTAAACTGCTAGCTTTGGAGGGCTGTGATGAAATATGTAGCCCACAGGGTTCTTAATTGTGAATACTTCAGTAGTGTCTTTAACATTCAAAGATGTTTTCAGGCAAGCCTGTAGCTTTCAGTCGTAATCTCAGCCTAGAATACTAGGACAGGGTTGTGGGTTCCGTGACAGCCAGCGCTAAATTGTGAGACACTGTCACAGACAAGACAAACCAGAACTCTTTTTAGGGACAATTAAATGTGATTCTTTATGAAATAGCATCATGGCATCATATCAGCATTGGGATCACAGTTAGGGTTAGTATTTATTAAAAATGCTGTGATGTTCGTAATAAGTACCTAAATCATATTTGAAAACACAGATCCGTGGCAATCTAGTGATTAACTGTATTTAAGGGACGGGCAGGGGAATGTTCAGTGAGTGTTTTACTTGCACACACACACACACACACACACACACACACACACCCTCCCTACT
Source organism: Peromyscus leucopus (assembly GCF_004664715.2). NCBI lineage: Eukaryota > Metazoa > Chordata > Mammalia > Rodentia > Cricetidae > Peromyscus > Peromyscus leucopus. Next base: position 7,932,616 of record NC_051080.1, read on the forward strand.
CAGCATTGTTTCAATGAATTTTTATTTTCTGTTTCAATTTTTTGGTACATTGACTCCTCTCTACATTGCATTTTGCTATTAATTTAAAAAGTTTAATCCAAAGACATATTAATTTTGTCCTTAATGCAGACTTAATTCTTGACTAGCTGTAAAGCTTAAAGTGTAGGCAGTCATGTTGGCAAAACAATAAAACAGGAATTGAGCTGAAATGCAAAACTGTAATAGGTTCCATAAGGCTCTAACGTTTTTTCAGTTGCTCCATGAGTCAGGATGGTGTTGACTTGGTAATGATTGAATCTATTTAACTCTGTTTCTCTGAGACCTTGATGACCTGCTCATCTGCAGCATCAAAATGGAAACTCGGTGAAGTCTACTGTAAACAAAAAATGTAGATTTCAGAGTATTGTAAGATATTTTTAAGTCAAGCTCCCTTTTATTACCAGTACTGATAACATAACTGTTACCATCAGCGATTATTGATGTGTTGGTCCTGTTTTTAACATCTGTACTCTTGAGCCCCACTTAAGGACATTTCTTCTTAGGATGCTGGGGTTAGGAAGAGGTTGAACGATGGCCTCCTTTCTTTGGAGCATTTGGGACTTGGCTCTCTTCCCACCGAACTGACTCTGCCCTTAACACTGCCATTCGTTAATCTTGGTTGTTTTTCTGCTCCGTTTAGTTGGGGCCACCAAAAGTAGTAGCAACACCATGACTAAACCACCGGGTTGGTACCTGTTGCACATAGGCTCCTTCCTTCCCCATCTGCTTTCTGTGTGGATTTCTAAAGACTCAAGATAGCAATGTCTTCCCAGCTAACTAAGAGATTCAACTTGTGATCTGTGTGGGGGTTGGAGGTATCCGAGAGCCTTGTGAAACAAGACATAGTACTTTGCATTTTCTTAGGGAGAAGAGGCTCCATGGGTGTGAGCATTTTAGGGGGTGCTACAGTATGCACAGAGTTCGAGCTGCTTAAGACAAGGACACAGGAAGCTTAGATCACTTCAGATGCTCTGTTCTGTTCTAAGTGGCGTTGGCCTCCTGCAGAAAAAACATGTTGAAGCTTCAGCTAAGGATAACCACTTCGTTTACAAGATTGGAATAATTCCAACCAGCAGAGGTGTGTTTGTAGAGAACTACATGTACTAGATTATTGAAGGTTCATTTTAAAGGCAACTAGACATTATTTTGGTTTTCCCTTGGAAAATATATAGGATGGCACTAATTAAAAGTTCATTTCACACATTGTTCTTTGACTCACTGGAAATACCTAAAGAAACAATGACTTGTAATGTGAGTAGTGTATATTGTGTTCGTGGATAGTGTCTGGGTGACATTCAACAAAATGCTTCCAATGCTATGGCCAGGTCACATGGCTTTTATTGTTTGTGCTGCTGCTGTTTGCTGTGGTGTCTGAGGATTATGCTGGGCTAGTAGCCCAGATCGGCTTTTATAGAGTTTATTCACAGAGGGGCTTTTTGTTTTGTTTTGTTTGAGGCAGGGTTTCTCTGTGTAGCTTTGGTGCCTGTCCTGGAACTCACTCTGTAGCCCAGGCTGGCCTCGAACTCACAGAGATCCGCCTGGCTCTGCCTCCCAAGTGCTGGGATCAAAGGTGTGTGCCACCACTGCTCACAGAGTATTTTTATCCCTCATCAAATTTTTGTACTTTGTCTGTGGCCCAATGTAGAGTTGAAGCCTTTTTTTGGCAAGGTCTCCTGCTTTATAGCTCAGGCTGGCCTTGAACTCTCTCTCTCTCTCTCTCCTAGCCTCTCAAGGTTGCTGGATTACAGAGGCGCACCAGCAGAGCTGGCCATCATTGGCACTGTAGCTGTAGTGATAGTAATTTGAAAAGGTTTTTTTTTTCCACACTGTCTGTCTGTCTCTCTCTCACTGTGTGTGTGTGTGTGTGTGTGTGTGTGTGTGTGTGTGTGTTGTACAACTTGACAAGGCTTTTTGATGTATGTACTTTGTATTTTGTTTTCTGTGGTGCTGGAGTGTGAACTCAGAGCTTCCTATCTGGTAGCAAAGCACTCTGCCAATAGTCTCTTCCCCTAGCGGTGTTCTTGTTGTTGTGGTTGTTGTTGTTGGGGGGGGGGTTGTTTTGGTTTGGGTTTTGAGACTACCTTTCTCTGTAGCCCCAGCTGATATGACACTTTTGTTCTTCCTGCCTCGTCCACCCAGGTTCTAGGCTTACAGGTGTGCACTGCCGTGCCTTTTAAAACATGCTCAAGTCCAAATGTGAGTGAATTTGATGTGCCCTTTGGGGGGTATTTAGATACTTCTATGAATAATTCTTGATGCTTAAAATCAACAACTCCATGCATTTATGGTAGAGGAGTAGTTAGCGTCTAGAGTAGCTTATATAGGACATTAAGATTCTCTCCTTTGATACCAGGCAGTGGTGGCCAACACCTTATATCCCAGCACTCAGGAGGCAGAGGTAGGCAGATCTCTGTGAGTTCCAGGCCAGCCTGGTCTACAGAGTGAGTTCCAAGACAGCCAGGGCTACACAGAGAAACCCTGTCTCAAAAAAACAGGACAAAAAAAAAAAAGCCTTCCTCTTTGGTGCATTCCTGCTAAGAAGGAAAGGGGCATATTGGAAAGTAAATGTGCACTTTCTTCCAATTCTGATACTTAGGCTTACACATTTGACTTAACTTACACTTTGAGCTCATTCATAGAATGTAAACATTCTACTGTATGCCTCATGGTTTCCAAACCAATGATTTTTCTACTAAATGTTCCTTCTGTCTCGCTAATAAGATCCAGTTCCTAGAATCAGATTAGCTGCTAAGTAAATATGCACAAATGATATATTTATCTAAAGCATTTATAATTTAAAGAAAAGGACATTAAGGTTTAAGCAGAATCATTGATCCATGAAAGTGACAGAAAATAAAATAAAAATGGAATTATGGGAGAGTAGACTAAAAGATCTTTAAGGAATTATTGAATAATTTAAAAATTATTAGCTATAGAGTGAGGGACTTCTTCAATAATACTTTATCTTAGAGTCTGCCTAGACATTGTATGTTAAGGCTTTCTTTTCTAGTGTGCTAGGAAATACCATTTGAGTGCAGACTACAACCTGCAAAACATTTTCATACTATTACTGCCTCGTCTGAATAGGTTAGCGTTTTTTAGCCTCACTGTAATGCTGTGTACAGTTATAACTGCTGAAAGACCTTAAGGTCTTAGCTCTTAGCTTTAGTCCAGTGCCGAGTCACCAAAAAAAAAAAAAAAGTCAGTGTTTTTTTTTTTTTTTTTTGCTTGCTTCTTTGTGGTAATTAGGGGCCTCAGCCCTTGCCAATGTGAGCATGTCTCTTTCCTTGGCTGGCTGCATTGAAGTCTGTAGGATCATAGTGCAATGACCATCCATCCACTCAGGATTCGGCAGATCCAGAGAACAAACCTTATTAATCTTTTGTTGCCTTGCGTATGTTTTTCCTAACCTTGCCACTATAGTGTATACCGTCACATGATGAGAAGGTTAGTTTCCCCAGTCCATGGTGCATCCCAGCGACCCTCCCCCCAAGAGGACACAGAGGCCGAGTGTGTATGGGCTCAGCAAATGAGTTAGAGAGCTTTGTAAGTTATACTGCTGTTTTCTTAAAAGACAGGAGCTGGCGTTCTCATGGGAGATCAAAGTGCCAGCCTAGCATAAGCTCACATAAGCATGGGACAAGAATTCAGAAATGTCAAATGCTGAGTGTAAGGTGGGTCCTTTTGTGTTTTTCTATAAACATTATCTTGAGAAGCCAGTGCATATTCTGAGTATAAAGGTTTTGCTTGCAGCTGTCCAAGCATGACACGTACTATTCAGGAAAGGCACTGGTATGGTAAGGGGATGTTTATTGTTTTGTGGTAGTAGATAGCAGGTCCAGCAATTACAGGATTATTATTTTAACTTGAGATTCTGTAGCGAGTAATATAATCAACATTTATGTATAGGCCCTTTATTTTTAATAAAGTCAATTTTACTTAGACTTATTGACACTTAATACAGCGCTGAATGTTCAGGAAGGCAAGGGTAGTGCTGTGGTCTGAATGTCTGTGTGTCCGTCCATCCCCCCAAATTTATAGGCAGATAATCTAGAGGTGATGGTATTAGGAGGCATGTGGGGATGTCTTTGGAAAATCGGGTTACACGAGCAGAGCTCTTGCGAATGAGTGCCCTTCTACAAGAGCGTTGCGGTGATTCGCCCTTCCCTCGTGAGTTATAGGCAAAAAGACTCTGCCAGCAGCCTGGGAAATTGGTTCTCTCTGGACACCAGTCTACCGCTGGTCTGATCTTGAACTGCCAAGCCCTGAGAACTGGGAAAACAGTTCCTGTTGTTTATAGCCACATAGTCTATGGTAGTTTGTCCTAGCAGCTCCAGTAGTCTAAGACAGGTGGCAGGAAGTAGCCCTCAGGGTTTGCTCAGTGCCCTGTACATGTTCTAGTGCCGATCGTTTGCCGGTCTCCACCGACGAAAGGGATCTGCAATCTTGCTTTCTCTTGTGCAGTGGCAGATCTCAAGAAAGGATTAATTTCCAAGAAGAAAGTAACTAAGTTCCTTGTAGAAACGTTTTCAGAGTCAGAGATCTGCCCCAAAAGTTCTGGAGCCTTTGGACTCCATTCAGAAGTCCAGTCAGCCTAAAGTGTGCAAGTGAAGATTGGACTACACTTACGAAGGACTGTCAAGTATGGAGGAGGCAAGACTTGCCTGTAGTCAGGCAGGTGGAAATTTTAGCTGATTCTTTGTGGACTTGGCTGAAATAGGTCTGGAAACTTATTTGGTCATGTATAAAACATGGGGTGGGCTCTTCCATACCAGAAGGTCCAGAAGTAGGTCTGCCAGCCTTCTGGTTAGCCTTCAGCACTGCCGAAACTGCATGCAAATGGGACCACATCTGGTGAATCTGGTGCTGAATGTCAATGCGTGTGCTATTGCCGACAAATTTCTTTCTTTCTTTTTTTTTTTTTTTTTTTTGGTTTTTTGATGCAGGTTTTCTCTGTGTAGCTTTGGAGCCTGTCCTGGAACTCACTCTGTAGACCAAGCTGGCCTCGAACTCACAGAGATCGCCTGGCTCTGCCTCCCGAGTGCTGGGATTAAAGGTGTGCCACCACCGCCCGGCACTGACACATTTCTTAAAGATAAGATGACATCTTAAAGCACAGATCCAAGGCAGAAAGCCTTCGTGCCTGAGGAGTAGTCCTGAAAACTTAGAAAGCCTCCCTTATGTGGGACTCAAGATATATTTTCCAGTAATGAACCTTAAAAAAAAAAAGTCCATTCTAGTTGCTGAAGTTCTTGTTAGTGTGTGCACATGTATGCAATGAACTACTGTTCGTTTAAAATACCCTCCTTCCACCAACTATGTAGGAAAAGAACACAAGAATACATGTTATTTAATAATGATTAATTTTAGTTTCAGTAGAATCCCAACTGGATGTTATAATTTATGGTTTTTTATACAGACACATGACAAAGACTTTGAGTAATCTCTTACAAACTATATTCTGTAGCAGGAATCTTAAAAGTTCTTATTAATAAAATCAAACCCGGAGCCAGGTATTGGGGTGAACTGGAAGATCAGAGAACCAGAATAAGCCACAGCTAACCTCATCTGGCCAACCTCTCAGCTGGTCCTGTTTCCTCAGACTGGAAGCTTCTGTGTCTTCATCCCAATGGCTCTCAGCTGAACTGCTGCTCCAAAGCCTGAAGCTTAACCAGCCAAATGCTTAACTAGCCAAATGCTGCTAGTTTCTGGTCCTCACATCTTATATATCTTTCTGCTTTCTACCACCTCTCTCTGGGATTAAAGGCGTGTGTCACCATGCTTGGCTTTTTCCAAGGTGGCCTTGAACTCACAGAGATCTACAGGGATTTCTATCTCTGGAATGCTAGGATTAAAGGTGTGTGCTATCACTGCCTAACTAGTGGCTTTTCTGTTCTCTGACTCCCAGATAAGTTTATTAAGGTACATGATATTTTGGGGAACACAATATCACCACAATATTCCCTGGTTATTCTGAATAACTAAATGTTGTTCCAACTTATAATAAAAACTGTCCCAATACCCTTGAGTCCATTCGTGAATGTTATGGAAGTACACATGGCTACCAACATCTCTCTGAACTGTACTGGATATTTACTGAGTGCTGCCGAGAGAGGTGACTTTCTATGCTTGCTGTCCTCCTTTGTTTAGCTTGCAGCCTAATGTGGAAGATGCATAATGTCTGAATGAGTTAGCAGAGGAAGCCAGTTGGTCACTAAAGATAAGAGCAACAACCCTTAGTGGAACAAAAATTTGCTACCACCTTAGTAAAAATAACAGGATTATGTAATACCCATAACAGAGGAGATGTAAAGGACTATTAGACATTTTAGCTCCTCCAAAAGTGAGCATTTTTACAGTTAATTGTGATCAGGAACTAACCAATAGCCTGAGGAGACTCATGTAGTTAGTGATTTTGAGGAGACAAGGATAATCATAAGTGAACACAGCAATTTCTATTACCAAGAAAGAATCTAGAGAAAGCAAGAAGGTTCCCTCTAAGGCTGTGGTTCCTAGCCTTTCTAATGCTGCCACCCTTTAATACAGTTCCTCATGTCGTGGTGACCCCAATCATAACATTATTTTGCTGCTACTTCTTAAATAATTTTGCTACTGTACTAAATTGTAATGTAAATATCTGATAGGGCATCTGATGTGTGACCCCTGTGAAAGGCTTGTTCCACCCCCACCCCCAAAGGGGTCGCAGCCCACATATTGAGAAACACTGCTCTAATGTGTTATACATATTTGTTTGTTTTATCATAGCAGTTATCTTAAATAAGATCTAGTGCATAAATAATATGAAATAGTATTCAACTCTGAAGAACCAATCACAGTATTTGCAGGGAAATGGGTCGACTTAGAATGTGTGTTAAGGACACTGAGTCACAGAAAGAAAAACCAGGTGTTTTGCCTCCTACATGGATCCTATGTATACATGTAGACAGATGGACAGGTGAGTATATGTAGTAATGAAAACAGGGACGGGTAGTATTATTTGATAAGGACAGAGTACAGGTAAATGACACATGAGTCATGAAAAAATAGAGAGCTGGTTGTTTTTTCACTAGTTTTACCCTGTCATAAATTAGGGGGTGGGGTTGTTTTTTTTTTTTTATTTGTGATGGATAAGTACATAGAAATGTAATTGATAGTGTAAAATCCAAAGCGAAGCTCCAGGGCTCCAGAATGACTGTTGTAACTGTATAAAAGTTCATTGAGATGCATAGACTTTGGGTCTGGACAAGTGCTTATTTGAGTGGCTGTGTTAATCTAGCTGAATGATGTCTTTCATTTGCAAGTTCTTTACAATAAAGTGATTTTTTTTAATGTGAAATAATCTCAAAGTCTTTAAAAAAACAAAACCAAAAGTGTGTATGAATGACCATGTATTTGTAAGAAGAAGGATCTATGGTGATTTTTTTTCTCCCATATTAAATAAATTTGCCAAAGACATTTTCAGAGTAAGTTTATTATATTAAATACCAACAAGAACACAAATTTACTAAGTCAGACAACTAACCAGAACTACAGGCCTTTAAATCATGATATTTTCATAGGATATAAGAACACCCAAATTCAGGTATTTGATAAGACTCTTGATTTGAAATACCATAGAAAGGGCCATCTAAAAGACCACGAGCCTATCTGCTTTTTTGCAGCTATAGAAAAAAGGAATATTCTACCCTTTTGATCTTGCTTTTTTTATCCCCCATTATCAGTTTGAGTGTGTAAAGATGGAGTTCCATTAGCTTGCATCAAGAGAAAAGATGAGGTGTCATCCTGATTTCAGAGAGGGCAGAAAGGTGGTGTTAACAGGGGGGTAGAAGGGCTGGCAGTGACTGCCTTCATGTGTAAACTCAGTAAGCAAACCGTCTCAGACTGAGATGTCCGGCTGTAGTCAAAGAAGGCAGAGTTTAATGAAATAATTATGTTTTGAGTTTTGAGTGTTTAAGTTCTAGGACAATTTTTGATCTTCATCAAGCCTAATTTACAGTCACATATAGTTGGGACTTTGGAATGCTCTCCAGCCCTTAACCCCACCCTTCAGATTGTTCTTTTATTTTTTTTTTAAGGATTTATTTATTTATTATGTATACAGAAAAGGGCATCAGATCTCATTACAGATGGTTGTGAGCCACCATGTGGGTGCTGGGAATTGAACTCAGGACCTCTGGAAGAGCAGTCGGTGCTCTTAACCTATGAGCCATCTCTCCAGCCCCTTCAAATTGTTCTTTAAGACTTTTAAGTTCAGTCTTTCATTTGTTTTCTAAAAATGTGAAAGTGTTAGAAGTTGTTTGGACATATATGAGCATATGCTTCCTATCAAATTAATATTTTTCATCTGTTTGTAAGTGTTAAAGGAAGATCGGGTAGTTACATAACATGGAAAATACCAAGTTAAGTAAAGATATACTTATTTTCTACAAAACATCCCAGGGCTTTTAACGGTCTCTTACTGTGCCTTTTAAATATGCCTGTCCTTATAGGACTGGCATTCCTGGGAAAAGTTGGCCTGGGTTTTACTAAAAATTAAACACATCAAAAATGAAAAAACCCCAGAGGCCTTTACTGGAATGGTCTCTGCTCATCCCTTATAATCACTGCATATAACCAATATAATGCTAAACATACTCATACCTTCTTAAATGGGAAGTATTTAAATATTAAACCTAATAACCCTTGAAGTCCAATTCTCAGATCTAATAAGCTTCTGTTTGCTGAAATTAATTATGAAATAGCATGTGTTTTATAGTTAAGGAGTAGGATTTTTATTCTTAATTATATGTGTGTAGGTGTTTTTGCCTGCATGTGTCTCTGCACCCTTCTGCGCCTGGTGCCCAAGGAAGCCAGAAGAGGGTGTCACATGCCCTGGAACTGGAGTTAGAGATGGTTGTGAGCGACTGTGTGTTACTGAGAATTTGAACCCAAGTCCTCCAGAAGAGCAGCCGGTGGGCTTAGCCACCCTCTCTCCAGGCCTCCAGAAGCAGGCTAGTTTTCAATAAACAACAGTTTCATAGTTAGGATGATGGTCATCTGTCCTACCTGTGGAGTTGTAAACTGACACAGAATAGATCTGTTCATCAACCACTGTCACATTTCAGAGTCACAGATGCAGAAATAAGAAATGCCTGATTTGTTGTACTTCACCCTTAACATTTACTCCTGTGGGAATTATATATATTCTTTTTCTTAAACTGTCTCTCATGACCTGGGTCCTGCGTAGTGTCTCAGAATTCAGAGAATACCCTTCTACACATATCCCCACCTCTTCAGACTGTGGAGCCTCCCTGTACTTCCTACAGAGAATCCTGCTTGTCACAGTAAAGAGCACCAAGTCCACCTCCTGTGTAGGGACTCTGAAGAGACCACGTGCCGTGTATACAGAGGGCCGAGAAAACTCTGCCGTCTTTCTTCCTAAGCTAAAAGGCAAACGCTGGTATTTGAGGAGACTTAGGGGCTCTTAAGATGATCACAGTTTTATATATTTTCAGTTGGGCAATCTGCTCAATACTGAAGACCTTAGACTATAAAAAAAAAAAATGCTAGAAGAAAACAGGGAAAGGGAAATAGATGAGTGAATTCTTGAATTATAGAAAAAAAAACTATGTGCAGGAATGAATACTATCACTAAATCAGTCCAAAGACACATGAATTAGCTGAATTATTCTACTTTTTGAATGATGCTTAGTGGAAAGTATGAAATTGTTATGAAGATCACCTTTTTTTTTTTTTTTATAAAATTTTATGAGAATTCCCAATGTAAAAGAGAAGTTTAGACAAAGTCTAACTGGTAGATTTGAAGTGTTCGTAATAGTAATAATCCTAAGAGTAATTACAAAATGTCCCCTTTTGCAGGCATTTTAAGACAGTAGATATTCATGGTTAGTTTAAGTGAATAAGTGAATCAGTGTTGTGAAGAACCACATTTTTTCTCACTCTATGAAAGTGCTTACACATTGGTAGGGTACCCACTATGCATGAACCCACGTTGGTAAGGATAAAAAGAAAACTAGAAGCCAGACAACTCTGTGGACCCCGGTCAGTTAGTCTTAGCATTTCCCTGTTGCTGTCCAAAGGATAACCACACGAGTGCAGTCCCCAGACCCAGGCCCTCCCTGTGGTCTGCTCTGCCACATTTGACACACGGGAGTGTGTGAAAAGGAACGGCCTTGTTACAGATCATTTCAGACACATAGTTTTGGACATGTGTGTGCCCTTTAAACTTCTTACTTATGCACAGCTGGAGAAGATAGGTGTCTGGACATAGGCTGAGTAGGAGGGGCTCGTCATACAGAATATTCGGAAGCCACTAGCATAACGGGGAACTGGAAGTGGGGTTTCATTTCTGGAGGGGAAAGAAAGGATAGATGTTCAAAGATACTGAGAAACACAGTTCGAGAGACTTGACTGAACACCAAGATTTACACCATAGGTCAATTCTAATAATACTTCCAGGCACCCTCCCCCACTCCTGTCTCTCAATTTTTTTTAATCCTTTAAGTTGCTTTGAAACTAAGATGGAGAGGAGTTGATACAGTTGTCTTGACAACGGCAGGTTACACCTGGAAAGGGAGTTGACTCTGTGCCAGTGCCTTATGTTTCCTTGTCTCACGTTACAGCAGAAACATAGTTTATGGTGCATAAATTGTATGGATACACTTCTGGAAGTTCAATATAAATATTTCAAGGTCTCCTCTGGCCCCTCCCACCACAGCCTTCCCCTGGCGGTATCCACTGGTTATTTGATGGATGTTTCCTCTTAGCCACTTTTTCTGCATTTCCTTGTGTAATTTGTGTGTGTGTGTACACATGCCCTCATCATGTGAGTACATGTATGTGTATGCTATGTAAATAATTTTTGACTAGTGTTTTTTAATATACCTGGTTTTGTATAATAGAAGTTGGTTATTTTTATATATATATAAATGTGTATGTACCTTACACTCTGTAAATGGAACAGGTCTGCTACTTAGGGTCCTCTCTGTAACTTCATTTACTCATTCAGTGCTCACTGCAGTCTGCCTTCACAAAGGTACTTCACAAAGACTACCTTCTATACTTATAAAAATGAAAAGTATACAAAAAAACTAATATCAAGCAAGTTATTAAAAATGTATAAGGAGTCATTCTGTTATATGGCATTAGCTGAAGAGCTGGATTGCATGGGAAAGCAATTTTAAATAGATTATACAAACCTCTTCGATGTCATTTGTTGTAAATTGCCTGTTTGTGTTAGAGGTATTTGGGCTCTACTCCTGTTGACCCTAACTGGACTTGAAGACACTGATGGAGATCTCAAGTACCTTGAAATTAACACTAGCATGATATTTAGGTGTTTGTCTGTTGTCTGTTTCCCCTGGGAATTTGAAGCCAGGTAGGACGGACTCGTGGGCATGCAGAGATAAACCATGTGTCGGTCACCCGTGATTTTCTAAATATAAGAAAAAACATATTCGTTTTAGAATTAGCTCAGGCACAAACAGTAGAGAGAAAAACGTCAAGAATTCCAAGTATTTATTGATCTGTTAGTTGGCTCTGAGCACCTCTAGTTTCAGTAATAGAATCTAGGTGTCTAAGAAGCAATCTTAGATCATGGTAACTTTTCCATTTTAAAAAAAAAAAGATTCTGACTGCCATGTGCACAGAGTAATAATCACCTCAAGCCAGGCAGTTATGTACAGTAGTTATTTCAGTCTCAGATTATTCAACCAGTTCAAAAAGTGAAAGTTATTTTTACATGAAATGAAATTAATGTTCTCTGAGGACCCTGCACTATAAAATAATTCCTTTTCCAGAATAGTTATTTGTTACAGTTAAAGGAAAATGCCCTAAAATATTTAGATATTTCTCATTTGTTCTGGCATACAATGAGCAACTATATATATTTTATCAAACCCTAGAGCTTAAGTGCTTTTATAATTATTGCAATTGATAATTTTAGCAATTGTTAATGTCTAAATTGTCTAAAAATAAAATAAGAATTCTGGATCCTAATACTGGTTTACTTTGAAATGTTGAATGGGCAGTTTTATATTTATAGCCTTATTTCTCCAAAGCTGGGGCAAGATTTTTTTCATACATATGATAAACTGTTTGAAAACCCTAGTTATTGGGTACTGTATTGTTTGAAGTGGTACCTATTCAAAGACACCCTAGAAGGAAATAGTTTAGATTGAAAGATACAAGATTTTAAAAAATATCTTTTTGCTATAAATGATATGACTGAAATAGCACCTTTTCAAAGCTAAATATAGGTCTTCATGGTTCTTGGGGAGAAAATAAAACTTCATGTAGATGTTTGTTGTTCCTGTGTTTTGAGTCCACAGTGGCGAACAGTGACCTCATTATTTGGGTCTGAGCCTACCACCACATTAAATGTTGGGGCTGAGGAGACAGCTCCGTGGTAAAGAATGTGGGGCAGGGTGTGGCAGTGTACTGGGGATCCCAGTCTTCCGGAGGTGGAGATGGGGGTCCCTAGAGCAGGCTGGCACCTAGACTAGGCAAATGAGTGCCTCTAGGTTCACTGAGAGACCCCGCCTCAGTAAATAAAGTGGAGAGTGATCAAGGAAGCCTCCTGCCATCAACCGCTGGTCTCTATATGCATGCACCCGCTCCACACATGCACATGCATAAGCAACACACATGCACCCACTCCACACATGCACATGCATAAGCACCACACATGCACCCGCTCCACACATGCACCCACTCCACACATACACATGTATAAGCACCACACATGTACCCGCTTCACACACGCACATGCATAAGCACCACATGTGCACCCTCTCCACACATGCACATGCATAAGCACCACACATGCACCCACTCCACACATGCACATGCATAAGCACCACACATGCACCCTCTCCTCACATGCACATGCATAAGCACCACACATGCACCCGCTCCACACATGCACATGCATAAGCACCACACATGCACCCTCTCCACACATGCACATGCATAAGCACCACACGTGCACCCACTCCACACATGCACCTGCTCCACACATACACATGCACCCGCTCCACACATGCACCCACTCCACACATGCACATGCATAAGTACCACACATGTACCCGCTCCACACATGCACCCGCTCCACACATACACATGCATAAGCACCACACATGCACCCATTCCACACATGCACATGCATAAGCACCACACATGCACCCACTCCACACATACACATGCACCCGCTTCACACATGCACCCACTCCACACATACACATGTATAAGCACTACACATGCACCCGCTCCACACATGCACATGCATAAGCACCACACATGCACTCACTCCACACATACACATTCATAAGCACCACACATGCACCCACTCTACACATGCACATGCACCCGATCCACACATACACATGCACCCGCTCCACACATGCACCCACTCCACACATGCACCCACTCCACACATACACATGTATAAGCACCACACATGCACCCACTCCACACATGCATCCACTCCACACATACACATGCATAAGCACCACACATGCACCCACCCACTCCACACATACACACATTTGAACCTATGGAGGTTTGAAAGAGAATGGCCCCTGTAAGCTCATATGTTGACTACTTGGTCCCAGTTGATGGAATTATTTGGGAAAGATTAGGAAGTATGGCCTTACTGGAGGAAGTGTCTCCCTGGGGGCAGGCTTTGAGGTTCCAAAAGACTTGTGCCCTCCTTACCTCCTGCTTTACAAGAGCTCACAGCTGCCGCTTCCCACCATGCTGCCTGCCTGCTGCTGTGTCCCCTGCCAAGATGGTCACGGACTCCTACCCTCCAGGAACCGAGTCCCAAATACACCCTCCTCTGTCTTGGTTAGGTGTTTTATCACGTAATAATAGAGAAGTAACTGATACAGACCTTTTACTAGAGATGAAGGCAGCCCCTCAAAATAGTGTAGATCTCAAGGTCTTGCACTCAAACTAAAGAGAAAAATAAGAATCGTGGAATAACTTGAATATAAAGTCTGTACAATCTGCTTGTAATCGTTTCTACATACTTTGCTGATTTATGACAAACCCCAGCTATAATTGTATAGTTTCAAGCATGTAATAGTAGACATTTCTAAGTGAAAAAAGTTTTTCATGGAGTAAGAAGAAAGTCAAGATGTTGTTTTAAATGAAATGAAAACAGTAAACATGGAGACTTTTTATAAATTATTGAAGAAATTGAAACTGGGAAGAGTGAAGTTTGTCAGAAAGAGATAAAGAGAAAGGGAAGGAAGGAAAGAATCAATCCACATGTTGGCTGCTCCGTGGCTCCATGGTAAAGAGCTGGCCTGGCATGTGTGAGGGTGTAGGTTCCATCTCTAGCCCTGGCTTGGTTGGGGGAGTGCAGAGGTGTCTTGAGAGGTCAAGATGGGAAAAAAATTAAGTAAGTCATAGCCAGTTGTCATGCTCCTTCAGTGGCTGGTTGGAGATTTTTTTTAATTTTTACTGTTCCAGTCACTGTAAATGCCAGTGAAGAAGTAGGAACAGTTGGAAGCAATATATATGGAGAATGGAGTTTGTAGGGTATTCAGAAAAGAACAGATTTTTGATGTTTGCTTGGGACAAGGTGGCACTGTAATCCAGAATGGCCTGGAGCTCCCTGTGGAGCCCAGATTGACCTCAGTCTCTTGACACTCACTTTTTGGTTCAGCTTCCCAATTGCTGGGTGACAAGTGTGAGCAAGTCTACCCAGCTGGAAATAAACCTTTAAAGTATTAAGTAGTCAGAATCCAAAGTTGCTCTAGGGACTGGATGTGACAACACCCTCTTTTGGCCTCTGCAGGTACGAGACACGAATGTGGAGAACATACATTCATGCAGGCACTCATGTATGCACATAAAATAAAAATTAGTAAGTTTTTAATTGCGTAAGCCCCACCACCACCCCTGGGCCAATAACTGAAAAGTCCGGCACCTCAAGATGTCCTTTCAGTTTTACCGTGTCCTTGCCACAGCCTCTCGGGACAGCTATTGAAAATGCTTGCTTTGATTGGTTGGTTGGTTGCCTTTGGTTTTTCAAGACAGGGTTTCTCTGTGTAGCTCTGTAGATCCGCCTGCCTCTGCCTCCCAAGTGCTGGGATTAAAGGCGTGCACCACCACTCTAAAATGTGTACTATTTATGTCATCCATCCCCCATTGGAATGGAAGTTCCTTGATTTTTTTTGTTGTTTTTCTTTTTTTGTTTTTAAGTGCCTCTTTTATAGCTAGGTCATCAGTACTGAAACTGTTTAATAAAGGAATTCTGGTATAACTATCTGTGTTGAAATTCGGCCTGTTTTGCTAGGTTTGGTAGTTCGTGCCTCTAATTCCAGCACTTAGAGGCTGAGCCAGGGGGATTGGAACAAGTTCATGGATCACATAGTGAGTTTGAGGCTAACCTGGGCTAGCTCAAAAACACAAAATATGTGTAGCCCTCTAATGTAGTGCTTAGGATCACTTGATAAGGATCAAATAAATTTGATAGGACCTCAGGGGTCATGCTGCCCATTGCATGTCTGTGGGTATTTTGAGAAGGTTTTTACTACTTTAGTCCTACTTTGGCCTTGAGGATGACAATTTATGTTTGTTTGTTTTTTTTTTTTAATTAAACGATTTTTCAGTGTAACAGTACAGCTCTGGTCCAGTCTCCCCCTGAATGGAATAGTTCTTTCTCGGGTGTATTTCTGTAGTTCATATAACAATGAAGGCTCATCTAGGACTGGAGAGCACACTCCTGGTATATGCCTCTGTGTGTGTGATCCAGTAAGTATTTCCTAAATGGCTCCTATGTTCAAGGCTAAGAATTCTAATGATTAAATGGGGCATTTCCTGCTTCACAGGATTTACAGTCTGGTGAAATTTTACTTGTAGCAAATGAAGTCTCAACTCTCCCATGTCCTGTTTTCTCAAAGCTCTTTGGAAAGAAAGGCAGAGTAATTAGAAGAAATAAAGAACAAAGAGAGTTAAGCCTCCACTTTAAAAAAAATCAAGACTTTAGTTTGTAAGTTTTAAAATTCAATCTTGATTCCATTCAGCAAGCACTTGCTGAGTGTCTGTACCCCTGGCTGGATTCTGAGGATGAAAGCTGAATAAGAAACAGAGGAAACATGAAAGTGTGTAAATACGGTTATGTGTGGTAAGTGCTGTGTGGTTCCATGACTCCCCATGGATACCAAAAGGAGGATGCACAGAAGCCTACACAGTCCTCTCACAGTTTACATGCCTCTCACTAAATGCTATGCAAACAGTTGTACCACTAGAAACCAAAACCATTTCAGTATGGATGCATTCTTTCAAGTAGTTTTTATTCACAAGTTGTTCTGTTGGATGAGGAACTGGAAGATTCAGAGGGCCAACTGTTAATGGTGGTGATGATTTAAATTAAATCCCACTGTTGTTTAATTGGTCAAGCTTCTAAATAAACCAGACACCTGTCCTTGGACCTCTGGAACGTGTGCTGTCTCTTTCATTCTTCACAGCTTGTGGGAAGGCAGTCTTCAGGCATGTCCTCCTCACTGGCTTCCCAGCCACTCCACAGTCTTGCAATCTAGGTTCCGGTGCTTTTACTACCTCAACAGTACCTCTGACTCCTTGGTTTCCTACTTACTTCATCCAAAGAAAAATTTTCTTTTATTCTCTTTAAACGTATGTGATGGTTACCTTGCTCTCCTCTCTTCCTTCTGTTCTTGATTGCTAACATAACGTCACACTCACTTTCAACTGACCTTATGGGTTATCTAATTCTCCTGTAATGCTGGTCTTCCTCCACAGTTGGCATGGTGGTTCAAACTGGCATCTGTCAATGAATCCAAATCTGAAGTGCTATACCAATTTTAAATTCCTGATTCTTTCTCAGTGTGTGCGCAAGTGGACTCACTGGCAACTGCCGCCTCTCTCCATGGACATCAGTCCCTTTCATTCATTTACTCAAGACAATCACTTGAAAATTATCTTAGATCCTTCCTTTCCTCCCACAGCTCCACCTGAATGGACAGTAAGTCCCAACTCTTCCTTCAGTCAGCCTCTGCTTTGCTCCCTCACTGCCTTAATTTTTAGGGTACAGTAGGATTGCCTCTGAGAGGGACGTGGAGTGTGGTGGTAGAATTGATGTCTCCCGGCCCCTGTTTGTTCTCGTTTGAAAGTTTATACTTTTATCAGGGTGGCCCTTGATTTGAATGGGCTCTTTTGAAGAGCCCCTTCTATTGAAAGACCAAGACAAGGCATTGGTTCTAGAAGCCAAGGTTGGAGGGAAATTGGTGTCAGCAACGGTTACTGCTCAAAAGAATGAGGCATTTAAAAAACCAAGAGTTCAAAAATGGCTTGAATCTCATTGAAAAGTTTCCTAAGAAAGTTGAGTACAATAACGAACACCAATAACACTAGCTGAAGAGTGTAGGCCCTGCCTTTAACGTCTTTAAGTGTCCACAGGGTACAAATGGCATAGACATCAGCAGAACAGCTACTGTTCCTGACTGTTGGCTGGGAATGAAATTTAGCAGCAGATTTTGTTCTGCAAAGCTATTGATACTGCACTCTCACCTTCCCCCGGTACCAAATTTCTGGGAAGGGGACACTTAGGGTAACACCCTAGCCTCTTACGGCTATTGGAATTTGTCACCTTTTACTTTCCTTTACCTAGTCTACCATTTAGCAGAATCAGCCAAAATGATAACCAATCACACTGATCTCAAAAGAGCTGCTTTTTTTTTTTTTTTAATTGCTGTTTTGGTGTGCAATTGTTGGCTGGCCTGGAGAGGTCCACTGCTGAAATCTTCTTCATAAAAGCGTGTGACTGTGATTACTAGATGCAGAGTGAGTGCATCTTTGGAGTGGGGAGGACATTTCCAGTTTGTAACTTTTCCCAACACAGTATCAGTGGGTCACTTTCACTCAAAAAAAAGGTCAGCTTTCTTTTACGCTCAGGAGGTTATCTTCATCAGGCAGCCTCTTTATGAGCTGTTGTATGTGAAACTTTTCCTCCTGTTCATGAGACCTCTTTTTTGAGTAGCTGGGTTGTTTTCATCACCTACACATGGTGACTCATTACTGCTCAGGTTTCCCTTTCTAAGCCGTGGCTAGAAAGCTTAGTTCCAAATTTGCCGTCTGCCTTAAAGCAGGTGCATGAAGCCCAACATATAAACTCTTAACTCACTCTTTCGCTGTTCTTTGTCCCTTTCTTCCCTGCTCATTTCTAGTTGATTTCTTGATTTTCATGCATCGTCGCCAGGCATCTTAAATTCCCTTTGAAATAAGGAGTGAATAAGGAAGCCCCTGACAAACTTCCAGAATCTAACCGTTAACTCTGGGTGACTCCGGAGGAGCACTTGTACAGGTTGACTGGTCCATGTTCCCTGTCTGGGTTGTTTCTTAGATCTGGGATAACTTCTGGATGAGTTATAGGCCAAATGAGATGAATTGTTGAGGGTATGAAGGTTGACCCTGCCTCTGACCAGTCAGCCAACTTTAAATACAGCTAACATCACTTTTCAGAGCTGGGGAGGGAAGTGATCTATCTGGCTCAGTGAAAAACAAAGACTAAGAATTTGTAGCCAGACATACCTGTCTCTGCCTCTGTATCGCCGGAGGAAGATGATTCACTTTCTCAGTGACCGCCCTGTAGCTTTGGGCCGCTGATATTACAGCCAGTGAGATAATATGTGTCATGTGCTTGGCCTTCCATTCGATGTCAGGGACCTTTTCTCTCATGATTAGTAACTTCACAACAAACAAATCGGGACCACTAAGGACTTTGCCTCTGGTAAGGACTGTAGATCTTCCTTTTTGAAATGAAATGACAAGGGGTTTCTGCCCTGCAGCGTAGCCAGCTGGGCAGTTTGGCTTTCCCGCAACAGAGCTCCTAAAATCAGAATAAGCTGCAATAAGCCAACATGCTTTTCAGTGTATAGTGCAGCTTTCAAGACAACTCCCACACACACCTTCACACACCTTTCCCCAAAAGAGAAAGCAAAGAAACTGGAAGTAAAGTCAGTGAAACATGATTGTTTTGAGATCATGTGCTGAGATCAGGAACCTCAAGTTCCAGACACTACAGATTTCAGAGGTTCAGGAATTCACCAGCCAAGGCCTATGAGCATGGGCAGGGCTAATTCTGAGACACCTCAAGAGACTCCAGCCTTGGCAAGTGAATGAACCTGCCATAGAGCTTGTAAGGAAACCCAGTTATCCTCGTCATAGCTAAAGAGGAAAAGCAAAGACTGTGATGTGTTCCAGGGTTTAAATATATTCCCCGTGGCCAGGACATGAAATTAAATGATGCCTAGCAGAAGTAATCAAAGATCTTTTCTGTAGAAAAGCACTCTTTAAGCCCCTTGGGAAATTTTCAAATCCAGCCAAATATGAAGGCACAAGAAAAAAATTAGATGTTAGGCTGGCAAAATGGCCCAGTGGGTAAGGGCGCTTGCTGCCACATCTGTTGACCTCAGTTCCATCCCTGATGTCCACACGGTGGAAGGAGAGCACCGCTCCTACAAGTTGTCCTTCGACCTCCCGCTCACAGGAGCACAAACGTGTACGTGCGCACATATAAACAAATGTACAATAAAACATGCACGAGTGCTAAGAAAAGGCAGAGTCGCACCTGTAAGGATTTCAGACTTCAAATATTAATATACTATGGAATACAGAATATGAAATAACGTTGAAACAGGTCAAAGATGGAATTGAAAAGGTGAACTAAAACTAAAGCATGCCACATTATAGAGTATAAAAAGAACCAGGCCTAGTATCTAAAAAGACAAATATCACAATTTAAGAAGTAAAATAAGCTGGGCGGTGGTGGCGCATGTCTTTAATCCCAGCACTTGGGAGGCAGAGGCAGGTGGATCTCTGTGAGTTCGAGGCCAGCCTGGGCTACAGAGAGAGATCCAGGAAAAGCGCAAAGCTACACAGAGAAACCCTGTCTCGAAAAAAAAAAAAAAAAAAGTAAAGAAGTAAAATAATAGATGAACAGCAAACTAAGCATAATTGAAGAGAATTTATGAATTGAAAACGAAACACAAGCTTTAAACAAAAAATTTTTTTTTGAAGAAAGAACAGAGAAAATGTCTTTAAAAATTATTTAATAAGACAGGTTGGTACATACCTGTAATCTAATACTTGGGAAGCAGAGGCAAGAGGATCACTAGGTCAAGGCTAGCCTCTCCGTGTGTATGATTTTTCCATCTTATAAATCTCTTAGAATTGAGGAAATTCTCAGATTTAAGAGACTCAGTGAATCAGGATAGGACCAAGAACAACAAATTCACATTTAGACACATTGTAATAAAAATGAGCTATCTCAAAAACAAATAGAACACATTGGTAGGACTCCTCCCCCCCCCCAAAAAAAAAAGATGGTCACTAAATTAAAAAAAATAAAAATAAAAAAGATAGGCTCACTATATAGTCCTGGCTGTCCTGGGACTCATTATGTCAACTAAGCTGACCTCCAACTCAGAAATTCCTCTGCCTCTGCCACTGAGTGCTGGGATGTCAATTAGACCAGCAGACTTCACAATGGCAAAAGAATCCAGAGGCAGTCAAGTAATACTTGAGAAATGCTAAGAGAAAGTAACTTTAAACTGAGAATCTACATTTCAAAAATGGCAGTGGCATAAAGATGCTTCCAGATAAGAACCCTATAGTCATTGTGTTCTGTGCAGAGTGTGCAGCGAAATAATAATAGCTATTTTCCTGTAGGTTTCCTCAATGTCTGGTCCAGAGAACTTTAAATCTTAGTAATTACCCCGTCTTTTTTAGTAGATGACGGGCTACCACTAAGGTCCTTGTTTTAAAGGCACAATGAAGTTTAATAGTACCACAGAAAATTTGAAATGAAGAGAAAACCTTGTTCTTTAGAATGTATGTTTTTTTTGTTTGTTTGTTTGTTTGTTTGTTTTTTGGTTTTTCCGAGACAGGGTTTCTCTGTGTAGCTTTGCGCCTTTTCCTGGGACTCACTTGGTAGTCCAGGCTGGCCTCGAACTCATAGAGATCCGCCTGGCTCTGCCTCCCAAGTGCTCGGATTAAAGGCGTGCGCCACCACCGCCCGGCCAGAATGTATGTTTTTTTAATCACATTTTTTTCTAGAATATGCTTTGGGGGGACTGTAATCCCCCCTTTTAAACATTTCTGTATGAGTGTTAGACAGCTACATTTTTGCCACACTAAGAAAAAAAATATATCTGAGCAATAATCAGAAATGACATATTGCCATATCTCAAATAAACTATTTCAAATTTGTTCTGATAGAATTATAAAGTAGTTACACACAACATTTCGTGGTAAATGTGGCAGATGTTCCATTTGAGATAAATCATTTTAGTATTTTTAAAAACATTTATCTCATCTTTTTATAGCTAGATAATTCTTTGTAATAGCTGAAACTATGTGGTCTACTCAGAAATTAAACTAGGCACTCTCAGATATCCTGCTGGATACCCTTGCTCAAATGATTGGAACATGTGAAAAGGAGAAAAGCTCTGTGGCCCCCAGCTTCCACTACTGGAATTCTATTCCTGTCTCAGTAGGGCCGGAAAAAACACGGGGATGATTTTGTGTCATTTTAATAGAACAGCTTTCTTAACTAGAGTGTGATGCATGGAGATGTTTTGTAATGACAAGGGACATACATAGTGCCTCTGACATGTCAACACTGTCAATAAAGACTAGGTTTTGCTTTGCAAATGTCCTTGTATTGTGGACAAGAAACTAGGGGAAGTAACAGTGAAGAACTTGACAATAGGGAGAAAAGCCACGTATGCCGTAGCCATGTTCCGCACGTACAGTGTTCTTTCAAATTCCAGATCCCGACTTGGGCTATCCGTTGGAATCCTCAACAGATGTCAACAAAGTACATCTAATTTAGGCCTTTTGAACTTAAGGTCTGTGAGACTGCACTGTTTTTGCATGAAGAGTATCGACCCAAAGTAAACAGCAAAGTACATCCGATTAAGCCTTCTGCATTTAAGTTCTGTGGCCCTCTATTGTTCTTGTGTGAAGGATACTGGCACTCAGTAAACAGAATTTAACATGGTCTTGCTTCATGAAACAGTCTTCCTGTGAAAAACAGCCTGGTTTCTGACTAAGCAGAAAATATCCACATAGCCCTGAAACAGCACTAGCGAGGCACTAAGATGCGGCAGGAGTCCTCGGTCTTGTGCTTGTATCTGTTTCTTCTTAAAATGACAGCTTCACTATTTGCTAATTAGCCAGTTTCTGTGACAGGGTTTGAAAGGACTATCGTCAGAGCCTGCTCCCCGGCAGACCAGAATTACCTGTGTGAGAAAAGACCTCAACTAGTCAAATTTAAATTGCACTTTAACAAAACACCCCTAAGAATCAATTAAGGTTTTAAAACAAAATAATAAAGGGCACCTGGTTACAGTGCAGTCACATGACCTAGAAATGACAAAGCTTGGTGACAAGAGGAAAACTGAGGTGCTGTCACCCAATCCGGAGCGGGTGGTGTTTCTGCTATTTGGAACGGGGGTGGGGTGGGGGTGGGGGGCTAGAGGAACATTGAGCAATAGCAGTTTCCTCCAGCAAGCCAATGAAAGCCAGGTGCAGCTGTCTCCAGGTCCCAACCTGTGTAAAAACTTATTTTAGGAACCTCCTCTGGAAATGTTTACAAGACATCACTGTCTTTGAAATCTTTCTTTTTAATTCTCTCTCTCTCTCTCTCTCTCTCTCTCTCTCTCTCTCTCTCTCTCTCTCTCTCTCTCTCTCTCTGTCTCTGAGACAGGGTTTCTCTGTGTAGCTCTAACTGTCCTGGAACTCACAGAGATCTACCCGCCTCCCAAGTGTTGGGATTAAAGATGTGCCCCACCACCACCTAGTTGAAATCTCTGTTTTAAGCAAAACTTTATCCTTCTCAGTCACCTCCAGTCAACCATCATATCCCACACAATAATCTTTACACAGTAAAATGGGACAGAGGGGGTGACTTACAGGGGAGACCATGTCCATCTAGCTGCTGTAAAGGCTAGTATATTCTGCTTTAGGTTAACCGTGGTATTCAGCAAAGAAAAAAAAAAAACTCCACACACTGAGTCTTATTTGAGGTCCGTCATCATAGTCTTGGTCAACAGTCTAGAAGGAATGAGACTCTTCACTGGACAGAAATTGGCCAACTTCTCCCAAAAGAAACCTTGAAGAACTTGACTGAATTTTAGTCAAACATTCTATTTTTGTAGTTGTTCACCAAAAGAGAATTAGACCCTTCTAAGAACACTGTGACAAGAAAAAACTCTATTTATGGTTCCTTTGGTAAGTAACAGAGGTCAGTTGTTGATGCTTAAGATGGTAGGAGGTGGGGCTGGAGAGATGGCTTAGGAGTTAAGAGCACTGGCTATTCTTCCAGTGGACCTGGGTTCAATTCCCAGCACCCACATGACAGCTCACAACTGTCTGTAACTCCAAGATCTGATACCCTCACACAGACATACATGCAGGCAAAACACCAATGCACATAAAGTAAAAAGAAATATTTTTTTTTAAAGATCATAGCAAGTGAGGTTTGAGAGGAGTGCACAAACATTATCTGGGATGAAGAAAATGTATCTCCTCCTGGCATGATGAAGCTCCACCACACAATCTGACCTGATAAAGCTTTACATAGGTAGAGCATCACAAAAAACAAATGCTGTTAGAAGATACTACAGACGCCGGGCGGTGGTGGCGCACGCCTTTAATCCCAGCACTCGGGAGGCAGAGCCAGGCGGGTCTCAGTGAGTTCGAGGCCAGCCTGGACTACCAAGTGAGTTCCAGGAAAGGTGCAAAGCTACACAGAGAAACCCTGTCTCGAAAAACCAAAAAAAAAAAATAAATAAATAAAATAAAATAAAATTAAATTAAAATTAAAAAAAAAAAAAGAAGATACTACAGGCAACATGTATGTTGCCATGGAAAAGATCACCTCCCAAGGTCAGATCCTTCTTGGTGAAATTTTCTTTTGCACAGAAATAAAGGCAGCAATTAGTGTTTGCTTTTCTTTTTAGAAGTTGCTCATTTTTGTATAAAAGAGAGTGTAGCAGGCTTTCTCTTGGGCCACCAACCAGCTCCCAAATCATGACATGGAGACGTCTCCCTCTTTCCCTCCTCGCTCCCCCATGTTCTCCATTGTAACTGAGGACCAGCTTCCAATACTGCTGTAACTAAATCCTTCCAGTCTTGTGGGATATTTCTGCCTGGTTAGCTCAGTCGGTAGAGCATGAAACTCTTAATCTCAGGGTCGTGGGTTCGTGCCCCACGTTGGGCACCAGTTGCCCATGAATTTAACATCTGTTTTACAAAGGGTGAATGCATACCATATGAAACAACTGCTTCCTTAAATCTTCTCAAATCTAACATTGCTACAGGATTCCAATTAACTTCTGCAGGACCTTGGGGCTTCCTATCATCTGGTGATCATTCTTGTATGGTAATTGGTTATATTAAGGTTGGTGTTCTAATAACCTTAGGCCATTCCTCTTCAGTTTCATAATGCAATGGTGCAGAAGATTCTGCTCTAAATTCCTCTATCTGTGTGAATATTTTTCTTATTTTCATTGGTAGGTCTTTCTAAGGTTTATATCTTATCAATAAAATTATTATATTTGGCAGTTATCAAACCACTTTATTTTTTTTCCAAGACAAGATTTCTCTGTGGTTTTGGTGCCTGTCCTGGATCTTGCTCTGTACAACAGGCTGACCTCAAAATCACAGAGATCTGCCTGGCTCTGCCTCCTGAGTGCTGAGTTTAAAGGCATGCACCACCACCATCTGGCTCAAACCACTTTTTAAAGGAGAAAATATTAATTACCAAACTGATAGTAATTGCAATCAACATTATGTCAATCCCAGCTGGGTCATTTATCCCCTCATTTACATTTTTCACCAAACTATCTATAATATCACTATACAGGGTCCTAGCACTCTGCATGGTGATGTTCCCCATTCTTAACATGGGAAACATCTTAACATCCCTCCTAAAGGATTTCCCAGGTATCACGCCAAATCTGCTGACTTCTCAGTTTGTCCACAGTGTCAGAAGCAAAGTCAAGCCCCTCCTGCACTTTCCAAACTCATGCCTGCTTTTTGGAGCTCCAGCAAGCGGCAGTCACCTGTTGTAAATGCCTGTGCCGAGAGACCCAGACACAACTGCAGCAGAGAAGGCCATTGTGACCCCTCCATCTGTGAGATTGTGCCACATGTTGAAGCACCAAAATGCTGTCTTGCCTTCCTCACAGTGGCCAGGCTTTACACTACTAGCTGCGGGTTACTAAAGCCGTAGCCTGGGAGGAATTCTGTCCCCCTAGACAATGGCTCTGTTGCTGCTGCTAAAGGGAGCTTTAACTAAATCTCTATGGTTATAATAAAACTCCAGATTCAAAGGCTGGGGTGAAAACCTGCAAGCTCAGAGAGTTGGAGTAGCAACTGTCTAAGTTTCTCTCAGCTGGCATCTCCAGAAGCCGTCCTCCTTCCACATCACCCCAACTAAAAAAATCCATGCCATGCTCCTCTCGGCTACTTCCTGTCAACTAGTTGCTAACCCCACCTCTCTGTACATGGAGGCTGTTTTCTGTCCTGCTCCGCACTCAGAAGCTTGATATTAATTACAAACCATTCGGCCTGTTGTTCAGGCTTATTACTAACTAGTTTCTACAACTTAAATTAACCCAGTTCCATTAATCTAGGTATCACCACATGGCCCGTGGCTTACCGGTAATGCTCTGGCATCTTACTCCTCCCGTGGCTGCTGGCATATCTCTTAACTCTGCCCTTCTGCCCTACCATAGGCCAAAGCAGCTTTTTTTTTCCCTCCCCGGGGGTGGGGGTGGGGGTTTCTCTGTGTAGTTTTGGTGCCTTTCCTGAATCTTGCTCTGTAGACCAGGCTAGCCTCGAACTCTGCCTCCCTAGTGCTGGGATTAAAGGCATGCACCATCGCCACCTGGCTGGCCAAAGCAGCTTTACTCATGAACCAGTAAAAGCAACATGTATTTGTAGCATACAAAAGGACATTCCACATTACCTCTCTGAGCACAGGTTAATTTTATTTAATTAATTCAAATACAACACAAATGCATCATAAACTAATGAACACATTTTTGCCTAGCTCAACAAATATTCAGAGAGAAAGAGAGAGAGAGAGAGAGAGAGAGAGAGAGAGAGAGAGAGATAAATCTTAGTCAAGAGATTGTGTGTATGTGTGTGTGTTCATTTGAATGCATGTGCATGTATGTGCATATATGTTCATCTGAAGGCTAGAAGACAACTGTGAATGTCATTCCATTGATACCATCCACCAGGTTTTGGGGAGACGGTCACTCACGGCCTGAAACCTGCTGAGTAGACTGACTGGCCTGCAAGCCCCAAGGGTCCATTTGCCCCTCAACCCCCAAGTACTGGAATTACAAGTACATCACACCACACCTGGATGCTGTGGGATGTCTGAGTGCCGGCAGGACCGGATGGGACACAGTAAAACTTCCGGCTACATTTGGCACTCACCGTCGGGCATTAATCCATGTAGACCTAAGAAAGCTTAAAGATTCTGAATGCACAGGAACAAAGCCACACTAGGCTTCCTAGTCTCACAGTCTCATGCCAGTAGCAATGTAGAGACTTGTCTCTCAACAGCTGCTTGTGAGATGGAACTGGCCACCATAAGCTAAGCAGCATGGCAGGTTCCGTACACAGTGATGTCTCCAAGCCGAGCAGCACACTATGTGGTAGATTTAGCTTTTGCTAGTACAGACAAAAAATAAAGAATAATAAAATAAAAAGAGGTTTCTGGGCTACATGCTGCTGGATGGAGACATGGATCCACTGCCTCCCAGAGTCAGTGGAGAGCATGGCTTCCAGAGCTGGAGGTAAATTACCTCCACCAGGTTGAAAAGCCGAAATGGGCAGAGTCAGCAGCCAAGGCTGCCACTTTAGTCCTAAACATGCAGTTTAGCAGTTTAAAAATCTCTCCTGGTCAGAGAAGGATTATAGATTCACAATAAGGCAGATTCAGAGGGAATAAACCGCTAAATGGTTTACATTATGTGTAAAAATGCATGCAGGCTTGAAAAAGAGAGGAAAAGGATGATAGACCATTATATAAAGAAATAGCTTTAAAAAATAAAATCTTTAAAGAGACAATAAAAGTAATATAAAAAATAAGCCACATAAAGATGGAAATTACACAGAGAGTCTGGATTATATTGTCTTTGGGATTTTTAACTACAGAAAGACATTTGGTTGTAAAGGCTGTGAGTTAAACCCATATATTTATTTTAAAGTTATCTTGACTTCAAAATTTGGATCTAAGAATATGTTGCTTTGGAAAGGAGGCTCTGCTTTTGTTTCCACAGGAAGCAAGAGGCTATGGATTTGTTCCAGGTTAAGATGGATCATATTTGATAAAGCCAGACATCCTGAAAGGTCTCTGATGACACCATGGCCCAGATGATCCAACATCCAAAAACAGCTTCAAGGCAACAGGCTCAGACAATGCAGCCTCACAGACTACTCCAGTCAGGACTCAACCATAATTCTTAATATTCTCAGGATCTCCATAAGATTTCCAGTGCCCTCAATCAGCAGGAAGTAGTATGAAAAGCTACGCCCAAATTTCCAAAATATTGTTTATAAATGTTTATTTTTATTTAAAGCAGGTTGATTATAAATGCAATCTCTTTCTAAAGAAAAAAAGGGAATATGATATAGATATGATAGGATGAAAGAATAGATTATTGAATCTACTTTTAAAGAGCAACAACTTGTTTGAAATGTTTTACAATACTATGGGTTTTAGTTTATTGATACAAATTTAAAGTTAATTTTGTTATACTGTATGTATATTTCTACTCTTGTTTAAGGTATTATGTTTGTGCAGCTCATTTAAAATTGTAATGTATAATTAAGAAATAAAGATTAAATATTAGTTATCCATGATAATCAAACTTGTAGTCATATTAGTTAAGTTTTCTAGGTATACATTGATATATTTCAGATAGATGGTAATCTTCAAACATTTCAAAGACCTATAGAATATGGCATTTAAAATGTTTTTTTTTGTTTGTTTGTTTGTTTTTGTTTTTTTTTTTTTTTTTTTGATTTTTTTTGAGACAGGGTTTCTCTGTGTAGCTTTGCGCCTTTCCTGGAACTCACTTGGTAGCCCAGGCTGGCCTCGAACTCACAGAGATCCGCCTGGCTCTGCCTCCCGAGTGCTGAGATTAAAGGCGTGCGCCACCACCGCCCGGCCATTTAAAATGTTTTAAAAACTTAGACTTTCTGGACAGTGAGACATATCTGCTCCTGGCAGCACCAATTTACTTCAAAGAGGAAGATGGGCATCAAAGACACTCCATATGGAGTTTATCTTCTTCTTGGCAGAAATAGCCATTTGGGCAAGAAACTGCTCTTGCCTGGTCTGCTGATAATATGTTATATAATCTAGACATACAGGACCCATAGGAAGATGACCACTGAATTTTGCAAGGCAAAATGGTTCTTCAGGTTCCTGTTCTTTGCAGAGGAGACTGTCACATATTCTACAGGACACATGGAGAAGTGACTAAAAAACTCTAAGCCTGTTGGCTGAAGATGGATGCCTCAACATTACAGAGGGACTTTGGGAGACTGTCCTGGCAGCCAGCTGTTTCTGTCATTCTAGATTTTTGGAAGTTGCTTATAATGCTCTTCCTGTTTACTTAGGTAATATATCCTTCTGAAGCCTTTGATGTAGTTGAAGACTAGTTAGTTATAATTTTCCTTAGTTATAATAAAAGATACATTAGATATGAAACTTTAGACTCATAAATATAGGATAGATAGATTTTTTTTAATTTTCCAAATACAAATAGACTAGATATTGTAAATGTAATTCTTGCTTGATAACTGTTATATATAATTTTACTATGTTAAAGTTAAAACCTTCCTTTTTGATTAGAAAGAAAAGGGGAAGTATTGTGGGATGTCTTTCTGTATGCTTTGAATATGTGTTGCTCTGATTGGTTGATAAGTAAAGCTGTTTGGCCTATGACAAGGCAGCTTATAGGCAGGCAGAAAATCCAGGAGAGAGACAGGAAGAAGAAAGGCAGAGGCAGAGGAGATGCCACCCTGCCTTCCAGGGAACAGCATGTAATGGCACACAGGTAAAGCTCCACAGAACACGTGGTGACATATAGATTAATAGAAATGGGCTGATTTAGTTATAAGAACTAACTAGCAAAAAAAAAAAAAAAAAAAAAAAATTGATCCATAGGCCATGGCCATGCAATTTGTAATTGATATAAGCCTCTGTATGTTTATTTGGGTCTGAGTGGCTGCAGGACCAGGCAGGACACAGGAAAACTTCCAGCAACACCTGGACTTAAAAATAAATAAAATGTGGGTTCTGGAGCTTAAACTTGGGTCCTCATTCTTACAAGGCAAGAACTTTACCAACTGAGCTTTTGCCCTAGGCCTTACTGAAGAGGTGGAGATTTTTTTGTTTTTTGTTTTTTTTGTTTTTGGTTTTTTAAGATTTACCTATTTTAAGATCTCTTTTAAAAATATTTTTAATTATGTGTGTGTCTATGTTTGGTTATGTGCACGTGAGTACAAATGCCTGGGGAAGCCAAAGGAGCCCCTTGGGTCCTCTGCAGCTGGAGTTACAGGTGTTTATGTGTCACCTGATGTGGGTGTTGGGATGCAAACTTGGATCCTCTGTAAGAGCAAAATATGATCTATAGCCTTCCTTAGCAAAGAATTTTTTAAAAAAAATGTCATATAAGTTAAACTTACTTTTCTAAGCAGAAACAGTCTTTTTTCAAAATCATATGGAAGCACAAAAGACTCTGGGTAGCCAAAGAAAGTTTGAGAAAAAATAATAAGAAAAAAAATAATGAGAAGTCGTCAGTGTACCTGATTTCAAAGTATAGTACAGAGCCATAGTAATAACGTGGTGCTGGCACAAACTGGATACATAAGTCAAAGGACCAGAATAGAGGGCCCAGACATAAAGCCAAGCAGCTACAACTACCAGAGTTATTTTAAAGATGCCAAAAATATACACTGGAGAAAATACAGTCCCTTCAGCAAATGGTGCTGAAAAAACTGTATTACCTATATGTGAAAGATTGAAACTAGAGCCTTCCTTCTTATCCTGTATAAAAATCAACTCCAGGGAATCAAAGAACCCAATGTAAATCCCAAGCACTGAAACTGTCACAAGAAAAAGTATGGAAAACACTTCAAGATATAGGAATAGGCAAGGAATTTCTGAACAGAAATCCAGTCTCTCAGGAAACAGTGTCAACAACCAACAAAAGGGATCTCATGCAATTACAAAGCTTTAATACATCAAAAGAAATTGTTAATAAATGAAGAGACAGCTTACAGAGTTGGGGGATCTATGTTAACTACATGTGTGACAGAGGATGCATATCTAGACTATACAAAGAATGCAAAAACTAAACAAGAAGAAAGCAAACAACCCAATCAGTAAGTGAAACAAAGTGCTTTCAAGACGGCCAATAAACATGTGGGGAAAAAATTTCAACCATCAGGGAAATGCAAATTAAAGCTGGGATGATTCCACCTCATCCCAGTCAGAACGACAGTATGGCAGTCATTTGGAAACCAATTAACAAATCCTGGTGAGGATGTGGACAAAAGGGAGCGCTTGTACACTGGTGGTGGAACTGGTATAACCCATGCTAGAAATCAGTATGGAAGTTCCTTTGCAGGAAAACCGATACAACTGGAGATAATCATACAAGTGAATTTGTGAAAGACAAATAATTTTTTTCTCATAAGTGGTTACTAGATTTTATACACAAACATATAATTGTGGTGTGAATAGGAAACAGGAAAGGAGAGGCAAGCCTGTCTAAAGGAGTGACAGAAGGGCAGGGGACATGTGAGGAATGTACCTCAGTGTGTGATGCATACCTGTGTAAATGTCTTATGGGGATGTAGAGAGATGCTCAGTGCTTACAAGCATTTGCTGTTCTTTCAAAAGATCTGAATTTGGTTCCCAGCACCCACTTGGGGTGGCTCACAGTGGTTGGTCATTCCAACTACAGGGGAATCTAACCCTGTCCTTCTGGCCTCCTGGGCACCTACACACAAATGGCATACACCCACATGGACACATACACATATGTATAAACAAAAATTTTAAATCTTTTAAAATGGTTTTTAAAGGTCCATGTACAATGAATATATGTAATAAAAGATTTTAAAGTAAAAATAAATAAAAAGCTGTGAATCATGTAAAACTCCATTTTCAAGGCAACGAAATTAATTGTATGTAAACACGTTGGTGCACACTGTTATGTACAATCTTTTGGAGGGAGGTTCCACAGCTTTTATTGATTCACAAATGAGTTCCTCCTGTGCCTGTACCCATTCCTCCACCCACTGCTCATGTGTTATTCATGTAGAGTTTAGAATACCCTTCCAGTCATACAACCCTTGCTCTGAAATCTCAATAACCTGCTTGTTATCAGCACACTTTGAGGATCGGGTGACCTTTTGAGGATTATTTCTTCTCTTAGCACTATGCATTTGAAGAGTGAGAAGATGCCGTGTCTCCTTATTTAACTGGCTACACACAGTAAACTTTTTATGCTAGTTTAATTGTACTGGGCTTTTAAAAAATGAATTAATTTGTGTAAGTGTGTGTGTGTGTGTGTGTGTGTGTGTGTGTGTGTGTGAATGTATGTATGTATGTGTGTATGTATGTATGTGTGTGTGTGTGTGTGTGTGTGTGTGTGTGTATGAATGTGTACATGTGCCATAGGACCAGTGTGGAGGTCAGAAGACAAAAGAACTCATTACACCCTGTTGAGGCAGGGTCTTTCTTGCTTTTGCTGTTGTACTGTGCACTTCAGACTAGCTGGCCCTCAAACTTCCAGTCAGTGTTCCTATCTGTGGCTCTCATATCCATGTAAGAGTACAGGGATTACAGATGCGTACCTCCGCATGTGGCTTTTTATGTGGCCTTTGGGTCTCAAATGTGGGTCACCAGGCTTGCCACTCCAAGTGCTCTCACCTGCTTAGCCATGTCCCCAGCCCAATTTCTGCTAGCTTAATTTTTTAAAAACAGATGTTAGGATCAAATAGCATTCTGATATATTAATGCAATGACCTATGTATGACACTAATCAATATAGCGTACCAAGAATGTGAGATACCCCAAATACAAATTGAATCCTCTGCACACCAAAATTATTTCTCCGTGTACTCAATATATAAGTGCTAAGTTACATACTTATGCTGCATTTTCATAGTATATGTTCCTATTCAGGATATGCATGAAAAAGGAAATTGCGATTTTTGCCTCAATTTTTCCTAGCACCAGAGTGCTTCTTGGCATAAATAAGTTAATAATAACTTGTTGAATATGCTGTGTAAACTTTTCCTAGGCAGACATTGACAAATGTCTCTTCACCCTAGATAAAACACAATGACCTAAGTAACCATCCCACCCGAAACTAGCTCGGTCAAGCAGTGAATTCATCCAGCTTACCTACAAGAACACAGGTGCCCGCTGTATTACAGCTGAATAGCTGTATGAAAAGTTTCATGCCAGCACAGATGACCACTTCCCCATAGATGTATGGCTGGATCCCCATCTTCAGTTAACCTTCCAGGCTCCACATACTCAGACTCCCAAACACCTATACCTGGAGAAGAGTTACATACAGCTGGGAGGTGAACAAGAGGGAGTGTCGGAAATGTTAAATGATGAACTGATGATGCTTCCCACCACCTCCTTTTATGAAGGACCATCAACAGGCCAGACCTTGCTGAGGATCACTTGAGAGCAAGTGCAGCTGTTATGCTCTTAGCACAGGCTTTACCACAGTGGTAACGTAATAATAGTATTATATTAATATTATAGCTTTTGGCAAGATGCTTACAATACATAACGTTATTTGCTTCCTTCTGTGTAGCATAGCAAGGATGGAATGGAGAATACATAACATTGGTTTTGCTGTTAACTGTCTGTGCTTTGTTTTTCCTTTTTCCTGCTCACAGGACTGCCTAAAATCCGATCGAAGGGATTTTGCAGGACATAAAATAAGAACGATGAGAAATACCAAGAATCTGTGTTCCTGTTGATGTTATAAGGATGTTGATGTTTCTATGCCAAAACTCTTTTTTTTCTAAATCGAAGTGATGTTCATTTTTCCCCCAAAGCTGACTGTCTGTGCAAAGCAAGGCAACCATGGTTAATGTTCATTGCGCAGCCACCATAGGCAGCACTTTGGGGGCTACTTCCCGAGAGTCTTAGGGTGATATAAAAGGGGAGAAGAGAAGAGAGCAGGAAGTGTTAAATGGGGTGGGGGATAGAATTGTAGTGAAGAGGACAGACTCGGCAGTGGGATAGCTAGCATGAAGAACCCTTCAAAAGTCATAGGGAAACCTACTGTAGAAGCTTCCTAAAAATCCACATATACATACATAAGAATTTAAATGGAGTTACTTTATAATAAGGGGGACAATATGCTATGGAATAATCCTTCTTGTACACTGTGAATATGTATCACTCTCATTGGTTACTGAACGGGCCTATAGCAAGGCAGGATAAAGTTAAGTGGTATAATCAAACAGGATAGTAGGATGAAGAAGGGCGGAGTCAGGAGAGACACCAGCCAGCCACTGAGGAAGCAGGACATTTAGAAAATGAGGTAACAAGCCATGAGCCATGTGGCAAAGCACAGTAAGAAATATGGGTTAATTTAAATGCAAGAGTTAGCTAGTAACAAGCCTGAGCTATTGGCCGATCATTTATATGTAATATTAAGCCTCTCAGTGTTTATTTGGGAACTAGCAGGCAGGAGAGAAATGTCTGACTATAACAATACCCAAACTTGATATTACATGCTAGCAAGTAAAAAACTCCAGTACCAGAAAAAAGGTTACCCTTTTTTGAGTTGTTGGCCAATGGGATCCCATAGCTTCTCAAACATCACAGGCTCTTACTGATGTTCTTGTTTACTCTCCTAAATTTGACAGTAAGATCCTTTGCTGAAGACACCACATACACAAGTCATACAACATGGAGAAACCAAGTGAGTGCTGATCTGGAAGCTTCATCCCTCCAGGATAGCTTTCATAGTGCCTGAAGGTCCTGTGTGGGAGGAGAAAATCGGGCATCAATCTCATTCAGCTGCAGACACTGTGAGCTCCAATAATGACTGTCCTGGCAAGATATGCCTATGGAAGCGAGCCTTAAATTCAATCAGCACTCCATGAGATGGAACCCATACCTGGCAACTGGGGCCAAGAACCGGTGGTTAGAGAGGTTACAGGTCCTAGGAAAGAATTATCTACTATTATTCTACTAAATGGATGTGGTATTAAAATATCTCCTAATGTATTATTACTATACCCACAGATTGGTGCATCCCTCAACCCTGCTCAGTCAGAAAAGTCTCTTTTCACAATAAATGACAATCCACATGCAAAGTTTGTGAGATTTTGGAGTGCTGGACCCTAAGTGGGACATCTGGATCACATGTCCCGTCCCCCCCTCCCCTTACAGATAAGGGATTGTTGAGGAAGGGGGAATGGAAAGTTTTTTTTTTAAATATTTTATTTGTTTATTATATATACAGTGTTCCACCTGCATGTATGCTTTTCAGAGCCAGGGGTGGTAGATGTTTTCTGGACACCATAGGGCAGTTGCATACATGAACTCTCAGCGACTGTGACAGTGTGCACAAGACGTGGACAAGCTCAAGCTAAACAAAATCCTAGCATGGAGTGGGTGGGGGAAGGTAGGCATGAAGTACCCCCCCCCCAGCTTAGGAGCTACTGACATTTAACAGTTGCTGGGAGAGAGTCAATGTAAGAGTTGACGCCTGACAGCGTGACCACAGTGTGGGGCAGGCCTCACATGCAAGAGTATTGAGAAAACACAAAATGGATGGGATGAATATTTAAAAAACAAACACGGAGTTGGGTGTGTAGGAAGCTATGTGCAGATCTAGAAGGAGTTGGGGAAGGTGAGGGTGAATATGACCAAATTCACTATGAACTTCTTGGAGAATTAATAGAAGTATTATTTTAAAAATAACTCTATGATAGGCATAGTATAATTTTCCCTGTCTTATACATGGAATGTAGGACTTAGATAGGGTTTAATATGCTACACAATGTAATACCCTTAATAGTAATGAAAGTAGGACTTGTATTCTGGCAATCTGGGTGCAGAGCCAACACTAAATGGCCGCTTCCAGTTTCTTCATGGAAAGTTGAAGCCAAGGAGCTATTGTTCTAAGCAGTGTCAGCATTTTCAATGGGCCAGAAAAAATTTCCGGGGACAAGCAGTTTAATAACTTGCTTTTCTTCAACTCTCTCTCTCTCTCTCTCTCTCTCTCTCTCTCTCTCTCTCTCTCTCTCTCTCTCTCTCTCTCTCTCTCTGTGTGTGTGTGTGTGTGAGTGCCTCCCATGGAGCTGGAATTTACATAGGCAATAGTGACCTCCCAGTGTGTGTGGTAGGGACTGAACTTGAATCTTCTGGAATAGAAGCAATTCTATTAACCTCTGAGCCTCTTTCAGCCCCATAAAATGTTAATGTTATCATTGCCCATCACTCTGGAACTTAATCTCTGGAGTTTGTATTATGCGTCTTGCTGACTGGATTGGATTAAAAGTAGCATTTTGTTTAAAGCACGAGGAAAACAAAGATGTTCAGAAAGAACTCAGTTCTGATTTCCTTTTAATAAAACATAAAAGTGTTTATTAAAGAGGGCTCAAAATGTTGTTTCAAAAGACAAAACAAAAACAACAAAAAGCCTTGGAATGTGTTCTAATTCAGTGCCTTCGTCGTGCCTCCTTGAGCACATCCGGTTCTTACTCTTGGGTGGGCACCTGAAAGCTTATTTTCAAATAACTATGATTTGATTTTGCAAAAAGCATTTGTATACTCCCACACAGCCTCAAACCCATCTAAGTTTGCAAAGTTAGTCTTTTCTCACAGATCTAGGAAAGAGTCGGGGGAAGAGGTCACTGGGAATGGCCGTTAGTGGTCCAAGGCCATGAACTTCTGCTGTTGAGTCTGTCTGTTCCCTCTCAGATGTCTCCTTGACTGTGTTAAATCTGAAACAGGTTAGACCCCTGAGATCTGAAAAGGAACTGAACAATGAATGGCACAGCCATTACCTGATGAAAGTGTTAAATTACATTTTATTTAGTATGCAGCCAAGTACCAATGGCTTACATGTTTCATAACAGCATCTACAATGTAACTCATAGTTGAATTTTAGGAGAAAGTGCATTTTATTCTTTTAATTTTTTTTTAAAAAATTGTATGTATATGGTTGTTTTCTTTGCATGTATGTCTATGTACCATGTATATGCCTGCTGCCTGCAGATGTCTGAAGAAGCATCAGGACTCCTGGAACTGGAGTTATAGATGGCTGTTACGGCCCTGGGGGTGCTGGGAATCACCCCTGAATCCTCTGGTTGAGTGGCCATTGCTCTTAACTGCTGAGCCATCTCTCTAGACTTATGCTCTTTTTTTCCCTTCAACCTTTGGACATCGAAAAATGCACAAAAACACAGTATTTGGTTTGACGTGGGCATTAAAATGTATTCGGACAGAACGTGTCCATTAGCAGTTGATTTCTCTTAAAACTCTGACAAGGGCCGGGCGGTGGTGGCACACACCTTTAATCCCAGCACTCGGGAGGCAGAGCCAGGCGGATCTCTGTGAGTTCGAGGCCAGCCTGGGCTACTAAGTGAGTTCCAGGAAAGGCGCAAAGCTACGCAGAGAAACCCTGTCTCAAAAAAAAAAAAAAAAAACTCTGACATGGACATCTGATTCCCGGAAGATCCGAAAAGTAGGTTCCACTGATACTTTTCCTAACAAAGCGGCACCAGGCCTCAGTAATTTTAAGTCAGAGAATGGACAGGGTTGTTCTGTATGTTCTCCGCAGACCCCAGCCTGACTACACGTGGAGGGGGCATTTGCCATGTAATAAATACCCCAGCCTGACTACACGTGGAGGAGTAGGTATTCGCCATGTAATAAACACTTAAACTAGCAGAGCCATGAGGAATGCTGCAGTCATTTGCTATGGGGCTTTCATTACTTGGCAAATGAACATTTTCAAACACCAAAGTCCTCATGAGTGTATACAATACATGGATCTCAACTACATTTTTGTGTGTTTCCCAGAGGCCTGTGCAGGTTAAGTCAGGCCACTCGTCCCTCGCCATCCTCCTGACAAACAAAACAGTTTGGTAAACTCAATATTCAGGTGGGGCGGGACTGCTGAAATGCTTCCAGTTTTCTGGCTGTGTTTCCACTTCTCCACGTGAACTCAAGAATTCGGAGGCGCCAAGCACTCTGAGAGCAGGTGTGCCTCTCAGGTTTACTTCTTCCAGTGCCTTCTGTATTCCTTACTTTCCTTGTGCTGTGAAAAAAAATTATCTCACAAAAGAACTTGGATTTTTATTTTATTTTATTTTACAATACAATTCAGTTCTACATATTAGCCACGGATTCCCTTGTTCTCCCCCTTCTCGCCCTGAACTTGGGTTTTCTTTCTTTCTTTCTTTCTTTCTTTCTTTCTTTCTTTCTTTCTTTCTTTCTTTCTTTCTTTCTTTCTTTCTTTCTTTCTTTCTTTCTTTCTCTCTCTCTCTCTCTCTCTCTCTCTCTCTCTCTCTCTCTCTCTCTCTTTCTTCCTTTCTTTTTTTTTTTTTTTTTTGGTGAGATAAGGAAGAGTTGGTTTGGGCTTATAGGGCAGTGTGTCCTGTCAGGAAGTCGGCCACAGGAGCGTGAGGCAGCTTGTCACTTGGATCCGCCGTCAGGAAACAGGAGCGTGCTGAACGCTGGTGCTCAGCTCACTTTCTCCCTTTTCCTCAGTCCAGGATGGCCAACCCCACCAGATGGTAGAGTCTGCCTTCGGGGTGCGTCTTCCCACTTCCACTAAACCTTTCTGAAATGTTCTCATCGACACACTCAGAGGTGTGTTTCTATGGTAGTTCTCAATCCAGTCAATTTATTAATGAAAGTTAACCATCAGAGGGCTGCTTTTTTTCCTCTTTTTTTTTTAACAGCTAATGAGGGATGCATCCACTCAGCTATTCCATCAAGCAGCTGGAGCTTCTTCATTTCACAGGGAAACTGGGCAGTTGTTAGAAACAGATGACTCAGAGAATCCCAAGAAGGCCAGGAGACACTGCAATGTTTATATACCAACTCCTGAGATCAGTCATTAGGTGGGGGCTGTTGGCCAGTTGGAAGCTCAGGCCTCTTTTTGTGAGGTTCAAAGATGGGACAGGATGGGGAGCGGAGGAAACAGCCTCTCACATTGTTGTTGGTTGGTCTTTGGTCATTTTGGGGGGACCCACCACCCAGCTCCCAAATAAATCATACATGGAGGCTTTTTATTACTTATGAATGCCCAGCCTTAGCTTGGCTTAGTTTCTAGCCAGCTTTCCTTATCTTAACTTACCCCGTCTACCTTTTGCCTCTGGGCTTTTCCCGTTCTCTAACTTCTGTAAATCTTATTCTTACTTCGTGGCTTGCTTTGTAGCTGGGTGGCTGGCCCCTGGAGTCCTCCCCCTTGTCTGGCTCCTAGATCTTAGTTTTCCAATCCCTTCTCCCAGATTTCTCCCTCTATATATTCTTTCTGCCTGCCCGCCCCATCTATCCTTTCTCCTACCTTGCTATTGGCTGTTCAGCTCTTTATTAGACCAACAGGTGTTTCACACAGGCACAGTAACACAGCTTCGCAGAATTAAACAAATGTAATATAAACAAAATTAGCACACCTTAGAATAATATTCTACTACACTCTAGGGCAGTTAGACACTGACTGTGGTAGGAGCCAGAGCACAATGAAAGGCTAGACACTTTAATGTCTGCTACGACCCCCCAGAATTGTGTAGGTACAACATCACTTGGTGTATTTTAATTTCCTACCATTGGTAAAAATTTCTCCTTTATATTGCTTTGTACTCTTTATGGAAGATGACAGTCTTCAGGGTCCAACTACAGTTTCTTCAAATGTCGTATCACACAATATTCTACATGGATTCATTATGTTAAGAGCACACATCCTAAGATGTGATGTTTACTCTATTTGAAGACTTCACTTTCTCTCTCTCTCTCTCTCTCTCTCTCTCTCTCTCTCTCTCTCTCTCTCTCTCTCTCTCACCCACTCTGTAAAATCCCCCATCGAGTTTCTTTGCCCTCAACGACTTGATTGTAAGACATCATGTATGTAATGTAAATCCAAAGTGAGTAGAAGAGGAGAGAGACATCCCCCGCTCCCCTGCAGTTCTCTGCTGCTGCCGCTCCTCCTGAGTGGCTGTGCTTCTTCTTCCGGCCGCACGTGTAATGTTCGCGACCTTGGACAGGGACCTCGATCCTGTGTGGGGACAGTTTTCATAGTCAGGTTTTCAGAATTTACAGACATAATTCAGGTACCTTAAGGACCGAGACTCCTCCATACTGTTCTGTAGATGTTATTATTATTATACTCTCTTACATATGTAAACAAGTATGCCACCTTTCAGTTTGGCACAAGTCAGACCACACAATACCTTCAGCTTTTCCATTGATATTTACACGATGCCTACAATTACCTAACATTTTAGACCTCTATTAGCGAACGATTTTAGTCTTACAATATTTATTATTAATTATGAGAAAAATTAACATGATGCTTAAGTGAACTGAAAATAGGACTTTTATGTTACTTTTTTTCCTCCTGCTAGATTTTTTTTTCAATGTTCAGAATTTAACATATATTTGGAATCCTCTCATTTTTACTACAATTGTGTGTAAACCACTGACTCCAAGGGCTATGAACCCTTGAGTTCTAAGGTTGCTATTAAAATGTTTTCCCTGGGGGAGATGTAAACGTTTATCCCTTCTCCAAAGGTCCCTCCAACAAACTGTGGCACTATTCCCCCCCTCAAAGGCCACTCTGGGGAACCAGGGAGTTTATTGGGCTTCCTTACAAAGCATGCGTGAGGTTGTCACAGGATGTGGGTGCTCCTCTAGCGTGCAGTTAGGACAGAATTGCATACGGCTGATTGGGAGGAGCAGGCTGCATACACAGGTGATAGTCCCGTGACTCTTCCTGCCCCCTCCTTCTATAGGGGAACAGGCTCGGCTGTGGTGACCTTTTGGGAGAAGGCCCAGCGGAGCTCCTGGGGATGGTAGCGGTTTGGCTCAGAGGATAGTCCTGAACAACACAGGTTCATATAGATATGACCTCTACTGTTGTTTGCAAGGGACAGATCAAAAAGAGCACGGAGTGGCTGGACAAGATGGAGTATTTCCGTGCCATGTAAAAAAATCTGTGCATCCTCTGTACCTCCTTTAAAAGCTGTACAGATGCCAGGCGGTGGTGGCGCACCCCTTTAATCCCAGCACTCGAGAGGCAGAGGCAGGTGGATCTCTGTGAGTTCGAGGCCAACCTGGTGTACAATGCTAGTTCCAGGACAGCCAGGACTGTTAGACAGAGAAAACTTGTCTTGAAAAATAAAAACAAAACAACAAACAAACAAACAAAAAGAGCACTTACCAACTACCTCTTGTGTACGCATGGCAGATTCACACAGCAAACGTCACAGTTTAACCATTTTAAATGAATGGCTTAGTTCTTTGGCATTAAACATACTCGCCTTGCTGTGCAGCCGTTACCAGCGTCATATCTAGAATGCTTTTTATCTTTTTCAAGCAGAAATTTCAGTAAATAATTCTTCTCTCTCCAGCCCCTGGCAGTCACTCTGCTCTCTGTCACTGTGATCTGGCCTCTCCAAATCCGGGAGTGGAGTCCCTGCCAGCATTTGTCTATGACTGGTCTAGTCCAGCAAACAGCATGGCATCCGTGTCCACTTGTTAGGTAGCATGTGCCAGACAGAATTCCCTTTGCAAGGCCCAGGGTTATTCCATTGCGTACTGAAGTCACATGTACTTTTCCATGTATGTGCTGGTAGGTGGTCGGGTTGCTTCTTTGTTTTTTGGTTACTATGAATAATGCTATTATCCTACTTGGATACCAGAGGATTTTATTAATACTGTTTTTTTTTTGTTGTTGTTTGTTTGGTTTTTTTACTTCTGGAATTGTAAGGATGTATATGTGTGTGAGTGTGTCCATGTGAGGGAAGGTACCTAAGGAGTTCAGAAGAGGGCATCAGATCCCCTAGTGCTGGAGTTACAAAGGGTTGTGAGCCACCCAGGGTGGGTGCTAGAAATTGAACTCAGATCCTCTGGAAGTACAGTACACTCTCTTAACTGTTCTGACAAAACACCAGCCCCACTAGAGGATTTTCAAAAGTTAGAAATGTGACACTGGACAGTCTGAGCATCATTTTCTGACATTTCGCAGTGTGCCCTTTTCTAAACAAGCAGTACAGACTGTCGTGGCACGTGGTCGCCTTCAGAGAAACTGATCGCATGTAGCCCTGTGCCGAGTTGGTCGTGTGGGGCTTTGTGTGTTTGCTTCCTTGCATTTTGTTTTTGAGAGTGTCTCACGATGTAGCCCTGGTTTCCCGGTCCTGGAAGCGGCCTGTAGACCATGCTGAACTTGAACTCACAGAGACCCCAGGTTTGTGTCTCCCCAGCGCTGGGATAAAAGACATACACTACCTTGCTCACCCTTTCTATTCTGTTTTTGTTGATGTGTGGGAGGGAGTTCCTGAGTACCCACATAGTGGCAGTATTTGGGCTGTTAAAATTGATTTTACATTAAATGAATGTTAAGTCACAAAGTAGTTATCAAAATCACTCTATTCAGATCATGTAAGCAGGGTTTTCATACCATAGGATGGGTAGACAGGCATTTCTGTTGAGCAAGTCAGGCGACAAAAGCATGAAAAAAATTTATAGCTTGTCTCCCCCTATCGGGGACTACGGGGGTCCATCCCCTCAGATAGTCCCCTCCCAGGGTCTGGGAAGAATCTACAACCAGCTGATAATTAATCTTTGATGAAAAGAAATCAATCTATGTACACGAAACTCCTTAGTCCATATACTTTATTATTTTGTGTCGGTTCTCTTTCTACAAGCTTATACTCTGCTCTCATTTTTAGCTCCTTTCTTGCCCAATTTCTCCTTACATTTATCTACTGTCCCCTCTAAGTTCTATCTTAATTCCTTCATCTTAGTTCTGCTCCATCTAGGTTCTCATCCATCTAGTTCTTTCCCATATCAGCTCCTCTCTCATCTCCTTTTCTCTCGTCTTGTTCTTCCTCATCTTGTTCTTCCCCATCTGGCTCTTCCTCATCTTCCATCTCGTTCCTCTAGTCCTCTCTTCTAGCCCTTCAGTCTAGTTCTTCCCCATCTCAGTTTGTTCCTCTCAAGTTCTTACCCATCTAGTTCTTCCATTCTCTTTTCTCTTCTCTGTCCTCCACGTGCCCCGGAAGTCCTGGTATATATACACTTACAAGCAGTATTCCCTTAGCAGTGCAAAGCCAGGCTTCCAGGGTCAAACAGAGGGGTGATAAGAATCACATAGAGAGGCAGTAACCATTAATTATCATTTACAACCCTAAAGGGATGTGACCAATGGGGAAATGAATTAACTAAAGGCTAAATTTGGGTAATATCTAAGAAGAGGGATC
The DNA here is from genome assembly GCF_004664715.2 of Peromyscus leucopus. Lineage (NCBI taxonomy): Eukaryota > Metazoa > Chordata > Mammalia > Rodentia > Cricetidae > Peromyscus > Peromyscus leucopus. The sequence continues at coordinate 7,975,201 of NC_051080.1, forward strand.
TTATGTGCTCAATTATAGTCTTAAACGTGCTTAGTAGAAAATGTTAAGAATCTATAAGTTGCTAGGTCAATGGGAGAAAATAAAACTACCTTCTTTTTCCTGTGGCTCCTATCTGTCTGAGCTCTCTGCCGGGTTTTTGGTTTTTTTTGTTTTTTTGTTTTTTTTTTGTTCTGCAGGGTGGGGGAAAGTATGCTCAGTCGCTAGGCAACCTGTGTACAGGTAGATGCCTCTGGTGATAGTTAAAGGGAGATCTGGAACTGGAGGCCCGATTTGGGAAAGGAGGAAGTTAAGCTTAATTGGCACATCCGCCAGGCCTTCTCAAACAGGTAGCCTGGATGCTTAAGTCTATCAGAGTACAGAGGTATCTCTGATAAGGTACTTTCCTCCATCTGGGGATGGACCTGGCCAGATGCTGCCAATGGTGATAATTACAGGGAGGCTTGAACTGGGGTTCTGGCTGAGCATAGCTGTCAGCACAGAAGGTTATCTAAATATTCCCAGAAGTGGTTAGGTAAGTAGTTAGAGGTCTATAAAGTTAGTAAGGCTGTAAGAAAGGAGGATCTGAGCTGAATTGTGTAAAGCTATTACTTAATGTCTACCTGACCTAGGCGGTGTCCCCTTGTGGAATTTACCTTAAATCAGGAAACTTGTTATTACTCTTAATCCTTGAAAGTTGCCAAGGGAGATATCTAATTCCAGAGGAAGCCTTTCCTGAGGCTGTTCTCCAAATTCCTGGAACGTGTATGTCTAGAGAGTGATCAGTCCACACTGTTAGCCCTTCTTAGGGAAAAATCAATTGGGAAAACTATGAAGGCACACATGATTTTCATAACAGAAGACAGCTGATATATAACAAGCCAAGTAACACCAAAAACTCCTTGGGATTTGGCTTTATCTGGAGGAATTCCTGATCCCTCCAGATAGTGACTTTGCCATAACCAGCTGAGTTCTTATGATATATTCCTGCGGCCCACAGCATTCCCCCTCTGAAGTTGTGTGATTCTTGATCATTGCATAATGCTCAGATGATTTTTAGTTAGATTCTAGAATGAGATTTTTAAGATTTTTTTTTTTTAAGAATTATGTCTACATATGTATAAGGGTGTATGCGCGCTCCTGAATACAGTGCCTGAGGAGGCCATTGGAATCCGATCCCGGGAGCTGGAGTTAGAAGCTCTTGCGAGCCACCCCCTTCCACGTGGGTGCTAGGAACCAAAGCTCAAGTCCTCTGCAAGAGCGGCAAACAGTGGGAGCTGCTGAGCCGTCTCTCCTGCCCTAGAATGAGATGTTATTGTGCTATTCAAATTTGTACAAAAGGTTGCCACTGAGAAATGGACAGATGAATTATAGAATCACAAATATCAGATCCCCCCCCCCCAAAGGAAATCAGTTTACTTTAAAATGTGAGGCAGGACAGGGAGAAGGGTGAGCAGAAGATAAATAAAACAGGCGTGGTCGTGGGTTGGCAATCACTCAGGCAATGGGTCCAAAAGGGCCATCTCCTGTTTCTATTTACTTCTGTGTATGTTTGACTATGGTTTAAAAAAAAAAAAAGTTTGCAGTAAACAAACAAGACCTGCTCTGTTCATGTAAGCCTCTAGCCCAGGGGCTTTTCGGTCAGAAAAGTGGGAAAATGGCTGTGAGAGCGATGTAGCACACACACTTTTGTCAAAGAAATGTCTGAAAGGAGACTGGAGCCCCAGGATGTGTGGCATCCTGGGATGGATGGGACCATGAGCAAGAACTGGTAACCTGTGGTGAACCATCCTAGGGTGAAGGCCTGGGAGGACTTTATTGTTGTCGGAGGGTAAACTTCCACAGGAGCTGTATTCAGTCCCCAGAATTAATTCACCCTCAGAGCTTTCCTTGGACTGGGAATTCAGCCTTTCCTCTCATGTTCACAGTTAACTCCCACACCTGGCTCGCTGATCTCTTGTCTTCCACTCCTCTGGGCTATCACTGCATCAGTCTCTCTCTCTCTCTCTCTCTCTCTCTCTCTCTCTCCACCCCCCCGCCCCTATATTCAGCCTTTCTGACCACCAGCCCCTGTCCTCACAGCTTGCCCGTGTAGATCTTCTAAAACTTGCCATCTCCCTCTAAGATGATTCCGGTCCCCTCTCTTGCTCCCTTCTTAAGCAGTATTCCCCCCCATTCTCCAGCTTTCTTACCGGCCTTTTAGCCACAAGACTTCTGCAGCCACCATATTCTTCAAACTACAGGGGTGAAAAACACAAGGTGCCTAATTAACAAATGTGATGTCTGCCTTAATCCGACTGCCTCTCACATGCATTTATTTTGTGTGTGACGTAGTATACACATGGAGGTCAGAGAACAACTTTCTGGAGTTGGTTCTGGAGATCAAACTCAGCATGGGTGGCAAGCACCTTTACCCCGAGCCACCTCATTGGCCCTGCTTGCTTTTAAAAAACGATTATAAAGCAGAGACAGTTTTACATGCTTTGTAAATGTCTGCTCATTCAACCCCAACAACACCCTTTATTGTAGGCACTATTATTGTCTCCATTTGTATGTAGGTGAATAAGCAGGTGGAGAAGGAGAGAAGGGGTTGAACTAGATCACGACCATTTGCTTCTTTATTTGATACTTTGGTCCATTTTGTTGACTGGCTTCTAAGAAGATGGCCATGGCAAACAGATCGGTGTCCCCTCTCATCTTCCACTACGTGGATCCACGTCCTAATCCTTAGACTGTGTGACTATATTGGGTTCCACAGCAAAGGGGAATTAACCAATCAGCTGATAAGGAGAATCTCCTGGGTTATCCAGCTGAACCCAGTGTAACCACAAGTATCCTTAAAGCCAGGAGCACATGAGTTAGTTCCACCCACAGTACTTGTGGCTTGGGATGTGGACTATAATCAGTAGTCTCTCCCTCCCTCCCCGTCTCCCTCCTTCTCTCTCTCTCTCTCTCTCTTTTTTTTTTTTTCTTTTGAGACAGGGTTTCTCTGTGTAGCCCTGGCTGTCCTCAAACTCAGAGATCTGCCTGCCTCTGCCTCCAGAGTGCTGGGATTAAAGGCGTGTGCCACCACCGCTAGACGAGTCTCTTAAGACATTCTATCTCAAGGCTAACAAACTACTCAAACTCATATGCTCTTCTTCTTTAGAAAAGAATAACTCCCTGTATTTTTGTGTGTGGGGTGTACACATCTGGAGAAACTCTGAAGTCTTTCCTCTTGTCCTCTAAACTCCTTCACAGGAGATAAGTTCAATTGATTTTTACCACTGTAATTTGTCCACGTTAGTGGTTTTCAACCTGTGGGTCAAGACCCCCACAGGGGTTACTTTCAGTTACTCTGCACATCAGGTATTTACATTACAATTCATAACAGTAACAAATTCACAGTTATGAAGTTGCAATGAAACAGTTTTATGGTTGGGGGTCACCACGGCATGGACTGTATTAAAGTATTGGAAGGCTGAGAACCACTGATCCAGACCATTTCCTGCTCTCAATCCCACCCCTCCACTCCCGCACCTCATCACTGGCCCACTTCTCTTGACTTCGTGGTCCTTACCAGTAGCTGGGGAACTACCGACTCTTTACCACACCTGTCTTATTGGTCACTCTCAAGTAATTTCCCAGGTGACCACCAGAGACACTTCTCAAACTATGCTCCTTCATCGGCTGAAATCCCTTAGTGTCTTCTCACTCCCTCCATTGCATCACAAGGCTGAAAAAGACCAGGGTCCTGCCCAGCTCTGCAGGCTGGCTTCCTCACAAGCTTGCTGTTTCATGCGATGTCAGAATCCTACTCTTGGAATGTGGTCCTCGGCTTTCTACCTATTATCATGACAATCATTGCCTCACCTGGGGAGTCTTCCTTGCTCCTCCCCAGTGGAATGAAACACGTTTTCTTTTGTTCCTCTGAACATTTCCGTCGAAGGACTTCTCACTGTTGTTTGTCTACTTTCCCCAGGTTGAGGTCTCTGAGTAAGAAGTAGACTCTATTCACCTTTCTATCCCTAGTATTTAGCACAAAGCCTGGCACCTATGTGGCACATATTACTTGTTGAATACAGAAAGGCTTCTTGAAGCATCTAGGCATGGTGGCACACGCCTTTAATCCCAGCTCTCAGGAAGTAGAGGTAAGAGGATCTTTGTGAGTTTGAGGCCAGCTTGGTCAGTATAATGAGTTCTCTGACAGCCAGGGATAAATAAAGAGACCCAATCTCAAAACAAACAAGACTTCCTGAGACTATAGTCAGTGGGAAAAAGAAGAGAAATGAGGGGCTCTTAGATAACTCTAGTTACTAGAGAACATAATAAAGTATTGGCAGATGATACTGTGAAGTTGAGTATTAGAATCCTTGGGTTGTGGTCCAGTCATTGATTTGGAAAAATAAGTCAACACTCCTCTGACCAGGCTAGTGTCTAATACACAGCACATGCTAAAGAAATATGCTAAACAGCTACTGCTGCTGCTCCAGGAAAAGCCATTGTGGAGGGCAGGCCCGGAGGATCCAACCAGGATTAGGAGGTTGCAGAGGCTTCCAGGGAGGATCCAGCTTTGGTCTTAATGGTCATGGTCGATCTGTGGCCCTGGTGGAGGCTGCAGGGTTCATGGAGGTAAAGCCAAAAACAAGGGGTGGATCCCCATCACCAGCCTGAGCTGCTTGGTCCAGGAATGAAGATCAAGTCCCTGGAAGAGATCTACCTGTTCTCTCTGCCATTAAGGAATCCAAGATTTTGACCTTTTTCCTGGACACATCCCTAAAGGATGAGGTTCTGAAAGACCATGCCAGTGCAGAAGGACCAGCTTTTGCCCCTATTGGGGACTACAATGGTCATGTTGGTCTTGGCATTAAGTGCTCCAAGGAGGTAGCCACTGCCGTCAGAGAGGTCATCATCTTGGCCAAGCTTTCTATTGTCCCTATGCTGAGAGGCTACTGGGGGAACAAGATTGGACAGCCTCGACAGGTAGTGGTGGCACATGCCTTTAATCCCAGCACTTGGAAGGAAGTGGCAGGTGAATCTCTGTGAGTTCAAGGCCAGCCTGGTCTACAGAGCAAGTTCCAGGACAGTCAGGGCTACACAGAGAAACCCTGCCTTGAAATAAACAAAACAAAACAAAAACTGACAAACAAAAATTGGCAAGCCCCACACTGCTCCATGCAAGGTGACAGGCCACTGTGGTTCTTTCTGTGTTGGTGCGTCTCATCCCTGCCCCCAGAGGCACTGCCATCATCTCTACTTCTGTACCCAAGAAGCTACTGATGATGGCCTGTATAATGACTACACGTCAGCCAGGGGCTGCACTGCCATCCTGGGCAACTTTATCAAGGCCACCTTTGATGCCATCTCTGAGACCTTCAGCTTCCTGACCCCCCAACCTCTGGAAAGAGACTGTGTTCACCAAGTCTCCTTATCAGGAATTCACTGACCATCTTGTGAAAACCCACATTAGAGTCTCTGCTCAGAGGACCCAGGCTCCAGCTGTGGTCACCGCATAAAATACGGTGAATTAAATCTGTGAAAAAAAATGTGTTCAACAAATGATTTATTTCATTTACAATGGGATAAGGGAGAGACTGTGATGGAGGTAGAGTTCATTAGAATGTTGTTACAAGGAGCAACATCAAGGGCACAGACATGAAGGTAGTGATGTAGCCAGTTAGAGAAACAAAAGAACAGTGGATGGATAAATGGTCGCAATAGGGAAATAGAGGCGATAGAGAAAGGGAAAAGGGGACAGAGAGATGTATAGACAGGACAAGCTGGTGGCCAGGGAGACTCAGAGAATCCCTCTATGCTTCACGTCTGAGCTGATGAAGGTCTGGGTCAAGAGGGATGGACTCAAATAGGAAAGAGCTCTAGAGAAGACAGGGAATGCTCTAGAAAAATTAGTGAATGATTCCATAAAGACTACAAGAAAAGGAAGATTGTAAACTTCAAAGAAATGACTAGATTAAACAAGTTCAGAAAGGGATCTGACTTTGCAATAAAATAAAGCATCATGACCATGTTAGAAACCAAATTAAGATAAACACATTCTTCTTCAAATTCTGTAATCATTGTTGGGTGCAACCTAGAAAGATCATCATAGTTTTCTCCAATAACCTTTGTCCTAATTACAAAATAGTGGTTTATGCAGAACCAAAAAGAAACCCACATAGAGTTAAAGAAAAAAAATCCATAATTCAACCATTGAAGTATAATGACCAAGTTAAAATTTGGATGCACATCTTTGGGTTGCATTTCAATGTGTTGATGCTGTTATAGTATAGATACTATTATTCAATTAGAGGTCATTTCTTCACTGTCATTAATCTTAGACTTTTAAAATGTTTAAACATGGAGTGCATAGTATTTGTTCCAAAAGCATTAAAAACAGCTCAGAAATATGTGAATTTACCTAGAATCTTCCAATTTTACCCCTCCTTCAGTTCTACCAATCTCTGTCTTCTACAGGAACCATTCTTAACAGTTTTCATCATTTGGTGCATAATTCTGCTCAGACATATTTTGTATTTACAGATATACTATCTATCCATCTGTCTGTCTGTCTGTCTATGCATCTAACCTATCTACCTGTCTATGCATTCATGTACCGTATTATAATGCTACCTGGTGTTCATATTATGAATGTGTCATAACTTACTTAATAGTCAATTGTTAACCATGACACCTAGGCTGTTCATTTTTTGTACTTGACAAAACTGTAGTAAAGGAGCTGGAGAGATGGCTCAGAGGTTAACAGCACTGGCTGCTCTTCCAGAGGTCTTGAGCTCAACTCCCAGCAACCACATGGTGGCTCACAACCGTCTATAAAGGTATCTGATGCCCTCTTCTGTCACACAGACAGAACACTGTATACATAATAAATAATAATAATAAAATGTAGTAAAGAACATCTTTGTCTTTATTCTGAGTTTGTTGGGAATTGGTTTTATGTTTCACTGTTAAATATACTTGCCTAGATAGTATTCTTTGTCATGGTAAAAGGGACTGTGTCTCTAGTTTACGGAGATGTTTTTCTTAACTACACTTAATACATAGTGCTAGCTAGTGCTTTTTGTTTGAGTTGATATTACTTCCTGACCTAGTAATGTGATCAGTCTTATTCATGTGTTAATAACTAGTGCTCACTGCTTACCTGGTTAGGCTTGTTAAGCAATCAGTCCTTTAACAATAAACCATCGAATTCCCATTTGCTCACTTTTTATTTAGGATTTTAATTCTATAGTTCTCTGTTGATATTTTTACCTTGACTAGAAACAGTTTCCTGGATGTTTAAAGGCTGTGTCATTGCAAATATCAGAGACTTGAAAATAGACACACACCCAGTGGCCTAGGAATCTGGGATGCCTTCCACACGGCTCCCATAAGGAGCAACTGTTTCAGTCCTTATTAAAAATAGGAAAGATTTCCCACCCCTCCTGTCCTAAGTAACCCTACCTCTTCCCCAGGCCTCCAACTGGGGAGACAGGCATCGGATAAGACCTGGTCAGTGTTGCTGCCCTTCCATCCAACCCAAAGAGCTTTGATCCTTTCAGGGGAAGCTGTTTGCTCCTTCCTTAAGGTGGAGTGACTGGAGACAAGCCACCTCAACTTACTTTTTGAAGAGAAACAGGAAACAAACAAATGAGATTTCAATTAACATCTGGGCTTAGGATATTACTGTCAGCAAGTGCTTGCCATTCATTCAAGCATGAGGACCCGAGTTTGTAGCCTTAGTACTCATGGAAAAAGCTGGGTGCTGCACCACACACCTGTACCCCAGATCTGGGGAGGTAGAAACAGCAAATTCCCTCAGAGTTGCTGGCCAGATGGTCTAGCAGCTCACTGAGCTCAGATTTAATAGGAGAAGAGATCTAAAAATAAAATAAGGTTGAGAGTGATTAAGGAAGACACCCAAACCAACAATGGCTTTCCATGCAATCTCAAATACATTCATGTACACTTGCAGAAACACACACAAAAATAAACAAAACATCTAATTCATTTGGATAGCTTGTATTCTGGGTAACTATTTTTAAATAGGAAACTTAGGATGATTCCTTTTTTTAAAGATTTATTTATTTATTATGTACACAGAAGAGTATGCCAGATCTCATTACAGATGGTTGTGAGCCACCATGTGGGTGCTGGGAATTGAACTCAGGACCTCTGGAAGAACAGTCAGTGCTCTTAACCTCTGAGCCATCTCTCCAGCCCTTAAGATGATTCTTATTGGCACTTGAGTTTTAAAAATCAAATTCATGTGGAGCTATGTTCTTTTTATAAATTACAATGTGTAAGAAAATTGTGTTTTTTAGGCTAGGGAGGGGGTGTAGCCCATCAGTAAGGCTCTTGCCTAATGTATGAAAACCCTGGCTTTGATCCCAACCATCACCTACATCCTTATCATTGCCCTACATGCACACACTTGCACATATTAGTTGCTTTTAAAATTTTTGTTAAGAAATAAAATTTCCCTGTTACCCCCAGAACTGATAGAGCCCAAACAAACTCACTTTGGGGAAAACAAAAAACAAAAAACAAAAAACAAACTGTTTGTAATTACCTGGAAAGAGCCATCCCATGAGTAAGACAAAGGATTTCATAGAGGAGATATGGTTGGAATAGATTCAGTTTCTAGCACTCATTCCCAGGGTAACACAGGAAAGTGGTATTCTTCATTCTCTGGCCCCTGATGTAATGGTGACACTCTCTCTTCATATTGCTCCTGCCAAGTAGAGTTCATGGTGAGGATGAAATAAATTAGTATATATAAAATGGTTTTACTGGCACATAGTAGACCTTTGATAAATGTTATGAAGTTATTATACAATGTTATTATTTCGAGAGTGGAAAGCTTTGGGCATAGTTCCTGTGATCCTCACTGTTTTAAATCTATGTCATTTTATAATCTCCACCAAGTTGTGAGTCGCTTCTGATAATAGACTATGGCAACGATTGATGGAATGCCACCAGGGGATGAGAACTACAGTCAGCGGTGACTCCCATTTTGCAGGACTCTGTTTTCTTTTCCAGTGTTCCCGCAGGGCAGACTGCCAAATAGTGAGACTGCACAACACAGAATTAAGGATACTTTCTGTCTACAGCCTGGAAGGAACTGTATCCTGTTGCCAACCCCATGAGGAAGCTTAGAGGTAGGTTCTTCCCAGGCAAACCTCGAGATGCCTACAGCCATGGAGAACTTGACTGCTGCCTATCAAAGCCTCTGGGTCAGAGGATCCAGCCAAGGTGTTCTCCAATTCCTGACCATAGACACTGTTGTGTTAAGCCTCTGAATTTGGGGATAATTTGTTATGCCACTTGTAGATGATAATAATAACAAGTAGTAGTAACAGTGTGACATAGAGTTAAGGCTATAGGTTCTGGAACCAGATGGTCTGAATTTGAATACATGCCATTTACTAACTATTGGGCTTCATAAAAATTATAAGCAGTTGCCTGGTGAAGTACACAACTTTAATCCCCTTACTCTGAAGGCAGAAGCAGGCAGATCTCTGTGAGTTCCAGGCTAGCCAGGGCTAGATTGTAAGAGTCTTTGTAAAGGAATTTAAATTGCAAACCCTCCTTGATTTATAATGGGCTAAGTCCCAATCAATCCATGGCAAGTTAAAAAAATCCTAAGTGGGGCTGGAGAGATGGCTCAGCAGTTAAGAGCAACCGCTCTTCCGGAGGTCCTTGAGTTCAATTCCCAGCATCCACATGGCAGCTCACAACTGTAACTCCAGTTCCAGGGGATTTGACACCTTTCACACCAATGCACATAGAATAAATTTTTAAAAATGTCCTGTGTAAAAAAGGCACACACTATACCTGCCCCCCTGAGCCTGATAGCTGAGCCACATCACAGAGCACCATGGGGGAGCTATTGCTTGCCTTCATTATTGCACAGCTGACTGACAGCTTGCATTCAGCATCAGCATAATAATCGAGCACCACATGGAACATCACCAGTGCAGGAGAAGATCAGAATTTCAAGTGTGGCTTCCACGGAATTGCTGTGGCTTGCAAACCATCCTAAGTCAAGCACTGCCTGTGCTCTCCTCATCTGGATAAGGAGGACAGATCAGCTACGAAGAGTCAATGAATTCATGCACGGAACAGCCCCGCATGTGGTAAGCACAAGTCTCTTGGCGGCTGTTGTTATTTTATTCAGAGTCCTTGTTCCATTAATCATCAGCACTGGATTCCAGCTCCGCGTCGTGCCAAGCAAGAATGCTTTCTAACTGAGGTTATAAGTGTGTTCAGCCCTGTGCTGAAGCGAGACACAAAGAGAACACTGGGTTCTCCACCGCTGCAGGAGAAGGCATGAGAAGTCCTTGCAAGTCAGTTTCCAGGGAGAGAGCCATGGTGTGGTTCTCTCAAACAGAAGTGAAACCCCCTGCCTCCTTGCTCTCCACCCTCCAATCCTGCACAGTACTTTCATGGGTTCCAGTGCACAGCTCTTATGTGACAAGGTCAGCATAGCCCACAATTAGGTAACGGAGCCAAACAGAAGCCAGAGCTTCCAAGAAGCTGGGCAGAGTCGAAAGAAGTAACCCCACTGAGTAAGGCATTCAATCTTGAGATAATTTAAGACCAAAGAAAAATTTAAGACCAAAGAGATAGTTGTGGGGGACAAAGATGATGTGCCAGAGACCTCAAAATAACCAAAGGTCATTTGTGTGGCCCCTCCGAGTTGACCAACTGTTTTCACGCGTGGTGTTTTGCTAGATAGTCAGCGTACAAGGCAAGAGGGGTCAGCGCGAGCTCAGAGGGTTGAGTTACCTCCTTGACGTGAGCTAGTCACTAAGTAGGATGAGATTCACCATTTTTTTCCTGGTCCATTTGATCTGATGTAGCTGCCGGATTATGTTTATCTATTTCTGTGTCCTGTAAGTTACAACTATTTAGGACCTAACATTCACCAAGAGTAATATACCCTGTGTGAGCAGGGCATTGCATACACCTTGTAAGTGAGCATGGATTTTGAATTCCAAGTTCCAAGTAGGTTCACTTTATTCTGTATAAAACCTTCTTTCTCTATGTCCTGTTCAGTAACTATTTTGTGGCAATTTCCCAAGTTCCCTGCAATCTTTTGATAAAAATTGAATACACGAGGTTACATGTACATTCAAAATAATGATTCTCCATTAAAACCAGCCATCACTACCCACTGATGACATTTTACAATATTTTACAGTATAGCTCTGGAGATGATTGTAGTATAGAAACATCATTTGGTATAATAAGAAAAATGGCCCTGGATTATACTTTAAAAAACAAAACAGCCGGGTGGTGGTGGTGCACTCCTTTAATCCCAGCACTCGGGAGACAGAGGCAGGCGGATCTCTGGGAGTTCGAGGCCAGTCTGGTCTACAGAGTGAGTTCCAGGACAGCCAAGGCTACACAGAGAAACCCTCTCTCAAAAAATCAAAAAGCAAAATCAAAGAAACAAAAAAACTGAAGCCCTCATAAATATTGTAAAATGAAGATTTTTTTATCTAACCTTAAACATCTTTTAGAAGGAAATAGAATATGTGCCACCTGTTTCCTCCTTTGCCAAATATTATGTGTCAGCAAACTTTATATATTGTATATATGCATATATTTTATATAACATGACACAAAGATATGCTATATTTATATTATATATAATATTTTAATATATTATGCATAAATGTATGTGAGACCTAGAGTCTTCTTTCTGAACCACAGTCCAGGAAAGGACATAAACTGCCATGTCCATGGAAAATTTTTCTCCTTTACCACCCAGTGTTTTCTTGATGGACATCTCTCCCTGGGACTCTCAGATGTACTGTTTTCTGGAATGAGCACGGGGTTGCAGGCTTTTCTGTCACTTTCCTCGTCCTTTCGTGTCAGGGCACTATGTCACACCCTCTGAGGATACAATTTCAAGAAGGGTGACAGTATGCATTCTTCAAACAACTATATGCTGGCCTCCATGAGGAGATATCCAGTCATCATGAAGGCAAAAGCAGATTTACTTAGGGATGTGGCCATTATTTTTCTTACCACTATAACCAAACACCTAACACAATGAATCTAACCTTCTCTAAATGGCAGTTCCTAGCTGAATGGCAGGAAAGGCATGGCCGCTGTGGGCAGACCCTTCTTGGGAGCTTGTGGCAGGTCACATCATGGCAGAGTGGGAAGCTGAGAGCTACTTGAGCCAGAACCCCATCATCCCCTCCCACCCCACCCCACTCTCCACCCCCTCACCCCACCCCAACCCCGTTGACTTCAGTTGCAACAACTTCCCCTAACTATCAGCTAGGGACCAAGTGTTAAAACTCACAGGCCTGTGGGGACAATTCACATTCAAATTGTCATACTCCTCCCCCTAGCCTCCACAGGCTCCTGGCCATTTCATAATGTAAGAATGTTTTCAGTCCACTTGCAGAAGCCTCCATAGTTTGGGGTCTCTATACCCCAGCTGTCTGCCTCATGAGTGCGGTGGCCTGTGTGTGCCTTGGTGGCCTCCTGCAGGAAGACATTTCTCCGGGGTGGGGGTGGGGGTTGGGGGGGTGGTTTCCAGCAGGGAACCCTTGAGGCAGCATTCTAGGTTCAGGCTCTCCTTTCAAATGAATTTGCATTTTTTCCGAGCTGAGGCTTTCAGAGGGGAAATCTCGCCTCCCAGTGTAAACAACTTGGTTTGTCTTTAGCGATACAAATCTCTTTGACAATTAATCCATTTGCAATTTTAACCACATTCACACTTCTTTCCTGGCCAAACTGCATACCTTCCACATCTTCCTGGGTTGAGAGTGATAACAAAGCCACATCCTGAATGGTATGCTAGCTTTAGATTACCCCACTCAACAACTGGGTCTGTTACCATTTGTCGTAACTTAGAGTGTCAGGACAAGAGCAGAGCGTGGCTCTGGTCCAGTCCCTGATCCCAGCCCTCGCTCGCTCGCCTCTGAGATCCTGTGAGCACCGACTGTATTGCTTGCCTTTCTTTGGACACTCTTGTCTTCCGCTCTTCTACCAGAAAGGTCCGTGAAGCGCTCTTACAGTGTTCTAGGGCTTCTCTAGCCCACAGCTCCACACGTTTCTAAATCCTTACACGCTAGTTCTAAAGGTGTGCGAACCACATGGTAGCTTTATCTCGGCCACGACCCGACTCTTGGGCACAGATTTCCTATATTGCTTCCTTTTCTCATTGCTGGAACCAGTTTAAGGAAAACAGGAAGTAGTTTAAGGAAGGAAGGAAGGAAGGAAGGAAGGAAGGAAGGAAGGAAGGAAGGAAGGAAGGTAGGTGGTAGGTAGCTCCAGGGTGGCAGAACTGTACAGCTGGGACATCTTACTTCCTCAAGGATCAGTGGGACGGGAGGCAAGAAGTGAATCCAGCTGGAATGTAACACATACGCCCGCACCCCATGGCCTACTTCTTCCAGACAAACCTCAGCTCTTAAAGGTCCATAACGTCCCTCAAATACTGCCAACTGGGGCCAGTGTTCCAATACTGTGGGGAGTGTTTACATTCATACCACCACAGGTGCGGAGTCCTAAAGAAAATTTTTTTTGTATGCCCCCTCCCTGCCCCGTGTGTGTGTGTGTGTGTGTGTGTGTGTGTGTGTGTGTGTGCATGCATTTATGTGCGAGGGAAGTACATGTGTGTCCATGTGCATACGATGATGGTGATACTGAGCACTCATGTCTATTTTATATCCCAGTTAGGGAATATAAAGTATGTTATGTGCATAAGTTCAGTTGATCTGGAGTAGGGGGAAGTCAGAGAAGGGACCCCGAGTTGCCCCTAACTGTGGCATTGTGTATTGGCCACGGGAAGCTTTTGGATGGATGCTGCAGTAGTAAGAGAACCAGACAACAGGAAGCACATGTAGTGCACAAACAGAAACCTGTCTGAGGTGACGGGGGAAGTGTCTTGGAGACCACCCCATCATAATGGTACCTTGACAATCACTGTAGGGGCGATTTTCTCTTACTGGAGACAATATAGCATACAAGGACAGTAAAGAGTTCGAATTTAAGAAAGCAAAAGGGTTTCTTTTGGGTCTAGGCTGCTGGAGGCAGGAGAAATCCTTCCACATGGTTTCTACTGACCTATCTGAGGTTCTTAAGGGTCTAAGAAGCAGAACAAGTTTTCAAAAGCTCCAGTTCCATCTCTGGTGGTGCACACCTTTATTCCCAGCACTGGAGAGGCAGAGGCAGGGGGATCTCTGTGAGTTCCAGGCCAGTCTGTTTTATAGAGTGAGTTCCAGGACAGCCAGGGCTCCACAGAGAAACCCTGTCTCGGGGGAGGGAGGGATGGGACGGGGCTGTGGGCTGGGGTGGGGGTGAGGGTGGAATGGGGCAGGCAGAGAGAGGGGGTGGTGGTGGACAACAGGACAGGATATGACAATCAAACTCCATCTCATTTTTCCATGCCTTCCTAATCAAGCAGAGAGGACTGACTCCTTCAAGTCACCTTGTGGCTTATCTACCTCGGGAGGTGCCACCTCTGGGTTAACTTTCTTGTTCTTGTGATTGATTCCTGGCAAGAAGCACCTAGGCAAGGAAGGGTTTATTTGACTCAGGTATGGGTACAGTCAACCACGGCAGGGAAAGTATAACAGCGGGAACACAAGGCAACTGGTCACGTGGTTTACGGACTCAGTTAGCCAAGAGATGAACGCTGGTGCTCAGCTGCCCGGTTCCTTCATCTCTTCTTATTCAGTGTGTAAACCCATGAGATGTTACTGCCCACATTCAGGACAGGTGTTCCCCCACACGTAAGGCCAACCTCTCCAGAAAAGCCCTCATACATACAGCTCCAAAAATGTGTCTCGTTAATGACCTACATTTTTTTTATCCAATCAAATTGACAACTGAAATTAATTATCACACCTGACTTCTGAGACTCATACTCATGTCTGTCCCATTGGTTTTCAGTGTCCATGAGAATTTTTTTTTTTAAATGGGCTGTGAAGTTTCTCATGCAATTTCCCTCCAAACTAACATTACAGCATTTAGTTTTGCTTGATAAATAGCATGCTAAGGAAACTCCCTCTGTTGGCATACTTTTTCGAAAACTCCCAACACAAAAGACAATGATAATTTGAATATCTTAATGCCATTGCATTAACAGGGAAATTGCTTCAGCGTGACGCTGTCACAATTTTTATTACAAATCTCAGTGACTAGAAAGAGACTTTACTCATGAGATGATGAGGATAAAGGAGGGCAGATTGCTCTGAGCTTCTGCAGAGATGTATCTTAATTTACTAAGTACATTTAATGGCAAAAATTTCTTTTCTTTCTGGATGTTTTCTTTTCTTTTTAAATTGTAAATGTCTCTGAGAATTTATTCAAATCACGCTATTGGCTGTAGAACAAAAAGCATGACCGATGACATAAGAAGGTGGCTTTTTGGGATGAGCATAAAGAGTTTGACCTGGTGTTTCAGTTTATGAATATGCTAATAACTGTTAATTGGTTCTGTTTTAAGGGGTTTTGTTCCAGTAGCTCTTTAGGAACTTTGAAATGGTAATTTGCCAGGTGACTTTTTCTCTGTCAAAGGCAGGCCACAGTTCTAATAATATTTGAGTGGTTAAAAAACAAACAACAGTGTAAGCAGAGCCAAGGAAGGAGGCAAGGAGGAGAGGTTGCTTCACGATGTGTCTTTGTCGTTGATCTGGTTTCTAAAAGTGATAACCAAAGATATCAAATGGCTTAAGTTTCAATTATACAAATAATTTAGCCTTGAGTTCTTGTAAACAGCAACAGTGCCAACACTACATACACTTAACTAAAATTAAGTTATGGAATTCTCTCACTACAGTGTATTAATTATCAAGTCAGAGGGAAAAAAAAGTCTTCATCACAAATCACAATTTGCTACTGAAATGAACAGGGTGGGTCCCACAGGCTTCCACACTCCCTTCTCATCATCCTTCTGCCTGCTCCTGAACATTAGCAGTACCCACAAACCAAGTGCCACGTCTCATTCTGACTCCTGCCGGAAGATGAAGACTCATCTTTCCAATGACTGTATCCTCCTAGGTTATGGAACCAGAGACATTGCAGTCCCCAAACATTCTCCTCTTTTCCCTTTCAACGTTTTGTTAATGGCACTAAATGGTTCATCTTGGTGCTCAGATTATAAACCTAGAGACTATCCTGAAATCCCTTCTCTGTTACTGTCTGCACCCCTTGGGTAATGGTCTCCTTTAAATTACATGCTTAGAAACAAACAAACAAACAGTCCCTGAATTTATCTCTGCTCCATTTCTTCTGCCTCTGCTATCCTCTTTATCTCTCATATGAATTCTAGCTAGTGTCCGCATCTCCTCACCCTTCCAGGCTACTAGCAAAGCGTCAGCTGCAGTGACCTTCCTGAGATGCAAATCTGATCAGTCATCCCCATCCTTGCCATCCTTCAAAGGCAAAGCCCAGGCTCCTGATGCTGTGGCCTTTGCTCTGTAGCACTCTGTTTTGAAGTCATGTTGGATGACTCATGATCCCTCAAATAATCTTCCCTTTATCTTTACACGTCATCTTCTGAAAAGCCTTCCTTTTGCCCTTCATTCAGAAAATTTCAGGGCATACCTTGAAACTTAATTTCAGTACAGCCTGTTTCTGAGGCTTCTTTAACTCTGCAAGCAGATAAACATCTCCTCTGTGCATCCATAGTGGAGTTAGCATTTGTAACATTCACATACACATCCCATTGCTATTTAGTCTGTATGTTTCCCTTCATAGAATTAGAGTTCTGCAAAGCCAGAACAGTTTTCTACTCATTTTTACAGCTTCAGTGTCTAGGATATATCTGTACGGGAAGTGAAGCCAGGTTATAGAGATGAATAACACAGATAGCAAAGGGCCTGGTGTAGTCACCTATCCATACACATTTACACACCTATTTTTTTATCCACCCACCCACCCATCCATCCATCCTTTTATCCATCCATCCATCCATCCATCCATCCATCATCTACCCACCCACCCACCCATCCACCTACCTACCCATTCATCCACCCACCCACCGACCCATCTATCCATCCACCCATCCATCCACTCATCCATGCACCCATCCATCCATGCATCCATGCATCCATCCATCCATCCATCCATTCAATAATACATGTTGAGCCTACTAAGGTAAGCGACAATCCTGTATCTTCTAATGATGAGCAAATAACACAATCTCTGCTCTCCTGAAGCATATAACTTACTAAGACAGTAATTTTCAACCTGTGGGATGCAACCCCTAGGGTTGAAGGACCCTTTCACAGGAGTTGCCTAAGACTATCAGAAAACATAGATATTCTGCATAGCAGTAGCTAAATTACAATTTTGAAGTAGCAACAAAAATAATTTTAAGATTGGGGGGTCACCAAAACATGAGGAACTGTGTTAAAGGGTAGCAGCATTAGGAAGGTTGAGAACTGCTATATTAAGAGAAGTAAATATTAAAAGAGGGTGTATATAAATTGATCATTGCAAACTGTAAAGCGTCTATGAAGGGAAAGAACCAACTATGACAAGAAAGAATTGTGGTCGGATTTTTGTTTTGGACCACCAGCTCACAAAAAAAAAAAAAAAAAAAAAAAATGACACAGAGATTTATTATTAATTATGAAAGCTCAGCCGATAGCTTAGGCTTGTTTCTAACTAGCTCTTATAATTTAAATGAGCCCATTTCTATTAATTTATGTGTTGCTGTGTGGCTCATGATTTGTTACCTCATCTCCTACATGTTCTGCTTCCAGAGTCTCTTCACAACTCAGCCCCTCTTCTCCCCAGCATTCTCTCTGCCCCCCAAATCCTGCCTAGCTCTTAGCCATATAGCTTTTTATTAAGCCAATCACAGTGACACATCTTCACACAGTATAAAGGAATATTCCACTGCTGTGGGATGTTCTGTATGGCAAATGTGTTGCTCTGATTGGTCAATAAATAAAACACTGATTGGCCAGTGGCTAGGCAGGAAGTATAGGCGGGACTAACAGAGAGAAGAAAAGAGAGAACAGGAAGGCAGAAGGGGTCACTGCCAGCCGCAGCCATGACAAGCAGCATGTGAAGACGCCAGTAAGCCACGAACCACATGGCAAGGTATAGATTTATGGAAATGGATTAATTTAAGCTATAAGAACAGTTAGCAAGAAGCCTGTCACGGCCATACAGTTTGTAAGCAATATAAGTCTCTGTGTTTACTTGGTTGGGTCTGAGCGGCTGTGGGACTGGCGGGTGACAGAGATTTGTCCTGACTCTGGGCAAGGCAGGAAAACTCTAGCTACATTCCACAACAGAGAATGATATAAGAAAAACTTTTAGATTGAGTGTTCAGTTGGCGCCCAACATGTTGGCAAAAGTTTCCACCTAAAACCTGAAAAAAAAAAAAGACTCTAAAACAGAGCTAAAAACAGCTTCCTAGTTTCTCTCTCAAGCTTGCAGGTTCCTGGCGTGCAAGCTCGACCTGCAGTATGGCGGGAATGAGGTGTCTGCAAGCAGTACATAATGCTGTGTGGATTTAGCCTTTCCTAGTACAAAAAAAAAAAGTTTCTGGGCTACACGCTGCTTTGATAAAAGCATAGACCCACTGTTTCTAAGAGTTGATGGCTCCCAGAGCTGGCGGTAATGTACCACTGCCATGCTGGGAAGCTGAGGTGGGCGGAGCCACCAGCCACAGCGGCCATTTTGGTCTTACAAATGCTGCAGTTTAAAGCAATAGTTCCAAAATAAGGCAGATTCAGATGAAACAAGACTTTAAATGCTTTACAATGTGTGTAAAAATGTACGTAGCCTTGGAAGAGAGAGAAAAAGGAATATATACAGTTATATAAACAAATATATAGTTTTTAAAAATAAAGTCTTTAAAGAGACTATGGTGATATTTTATTTGTACTGAAATGTGATTTTAATTTTATGTTAATAAAGTTGCCCTGGGGTCAGAGCTATTAGAGCCATAGCAAGAGCGTGGTGGTTAGAAGAGCTAGGTAGATTTCTGTGTGTTCAGGGATACAGCCAGTATTGGAGACATATGCCTTTAATACCTGGAGGGCGGTACTTACAGGCAGTGACGAGGCAGTCATGTGGTTGGGTTTACAACCAATGAAAAGGCAGAACAGAAAGACTATTTAAAGACAGACAAACAGGAAGAAGCTCTCTCGGGGAAGCTAGGAGCACTGCAGGAGGTAACATTTTAGCTCTGAGCTCTGACCTCTCGGCTTTCTCTTTTACATTGGCTCCTCTGTGTTTCTTATTTTAATAAGACGATTGGTTACATCTACAAGAGACAGTAAAGGTACTATAAAAAAATAACCCATATAAAGATGGTTATCACACAGAAAATCTGGATTATGTTCTCTTTGATATTCGTAACTAAAGAAAAACATTTGATTATAAACGCTGTTGAGTTATGCCAAAATGTATATTTAAAAGTTACCTTGACTTCAAATTTTGGATGTAAAGATATGTTGCTTTGGAAAAGAGGCTCTGCTTTTGTTTCCACAGAAAGCCAGAGGCTATGGATTTGTTCCAAATTAAGATATATCAGGTTTGACCAGCCAAGACCCCCTGAAAGGTCTCCGATGACACCAAGGCCCAGATGATCCAACATTGAGAACCATTTCAAGGCAACTGGCTCAGATGATACACCCTCACGGACTACTCCATAATCCTAAAATTTTCTTTGTGTCCCCATAAGATACAGTGCCCCCCTCCAGCAGGAAGTAGTAAGAGAAGCTATGCCACCATGGCAGGCACATGAGGGAGAAGAGAGGACAACCCATGGAAGCCAATGGGTTAATTTAAGATAGAAGAAGCAGATAACAAGTAGCCTGCCATGGCCATACAGTTTATAAGTAATATAAGCATCGGAGTGATTATTTTATACGTGGGTTGTGGGACTGCGGGGAGCTTGGTGGGACCTGGAGAGAAGCTCTCCAGCAGCATTCAGTAGCCACTCTTAAGAGGTAGCAAGTCACTAGGCAGCAGTACTTAAATGTTTGCTGAAAAGATGGAATGAGATAGAGTTGAGAACGGCCATTCCCGAAGAAGTATATTCCTGTCTTTAGTGCCAAAGAGGTGGCAGATTCTCAGAGCTGAATGTCCCCAAGCTACCTGAGCTGCCCAGAGTTGGAGACTGTTACTATGACTCTGTCTAATAAAGATACGGATCTTTTCTCTAAGATTTGGCATTCATAGTTTGGGTGTTTGTTTTGTATCCCTGGGGATTGAACCCAAAGCCTTTTGCTTGCTTAGTTAGCCCTCTACCACTGAGCAACCAAGCACCATAGGCTCAGAGAGGATTTTCCCATGAAGACTTCTTCAAACAACTGAAGCTACTGGCTTGACCATAGTCAGTTTTCTTGACTTTATCACTCTTGGCTTCCACTCTCATCCTTTCCTGTTTTTTATCAAAGACATGGTCCTGCCTATTAGCTCAGCATCCTGGCTTCCTGGGGTTGTTTCTTCTCTATAACACGCTTTTTTTTTTTTCTTTTCCATTTCTCCTATAATCCCTTCAATCTTTTGTTTTCTTGTTTTTACCTGCCTTATTGCACCACAAACCCTCATTTCTAGACTGTATTTAAAAAACAAACAACTGGGCTGGAGAGATGGCTCATTGGTTAAGAGTACCGGCTACCCTTCCAGAGGACCCAGGTTCGATTCCCAACACTTACATGGCAGCTCACAACTGTCTGTAACTCCATTTCCAGGGGATCTGACATCTTTATACCAAAGCACATAACAGAGAAATAAATTATTTTAAAAATAAAAAAAAAACAACAACATGTATCTATATGTATGTGTGTGTGTGTAAAGCTTGAGTGTAGGTGCCAATAGAATCCACAGAGGGCTTTGGATCTCCTGGAGCTGCAGATACAATCAATTTAGAGCCCCTTAATGTGGGTGGTGGGAACCCAACTCAGGTCCTTTGCAAGGACACTACATGTTTTACGTACTTAGCCATCTCCCCAGTTCCTTTTTTTCCCCTCCTCTCTTTTGAGATCGGGTCTTGCTATGTAGCCCAGGCAGCCTCTACCTCCTGAGCTTTGTGATTACAGTATATACCACTAGTCTTGCCTCGACTGTATTTTTAATTCTATTTTGTATGCATGAATTTTTATTACTTTCTTTTTATTTCTACTTTTAAACAGTTATTGTGTTTATTATTGTTGTTGTTATTATGTGTGTGTATGGTTGTCTACATACTGTGGCAGGCACATGAGGGAGAAGAGAGGACAACCCACGGAAGTCAATTCTCTTCTTCCACCATTTCTGTTTCAGGACTCAAGTCATCAGCCTTGGCAGCAAGCAACCTTAACTGCAGAGTTACATTGCTGGCCCTGCTTTTTTTTTTTTTTTTTTTTAAACTACTTTAATGTTTTAACTTTTTAGCTATGGTTCCTATTCATATTCTACTTTAAAATATTTAAAAAATTTAACAGGACTTTAATAATTTTAGTATAATTGGTTATTTGTTTGTTTAAGTTCTTATAATGTTCAAGAAAAAGTTTATAAATAAATTAATATTTGCTTAATCAAATTTGCAAGCTATATAGATATATAAAGTAAATATTATCTCAAGTTTTATCATCCTGAGATATCACTAAGACAACATATTATGAATATATTACATATTACTGTATATATATTACTATGTATTTGTATTTAAATATAATATTTGGAGGTCATTTGGAGCTTTGAATCTTGCTTTCTCATTTAAATGTATGTCTAGGACAGTTTATGACATCATTTGCATTATAGGCTCATAGAAAATAGTATGGGCTCATAGAAAACATCTTCATAAAATTCCAATCCGTGACCCTCAAGCAAGGAGAGTTAGAAAACACTCCAAGGTGGTTTGAATACTCTACCCTTCTTAGGAAGGAGTTGCTGGGTCCTTCTGGGCTTATCAACCCAGTGGGCTGCATGCTAGCCACTGGGCTTTGCAGATGTCCTGAAACATCCCATTTCTCATCTCCGTCCAGTGTGTTCTCTAAAGGGCTGGTTGAGCAGAAGCTATAAAACTGAAATGGCTTCACATGGAGGACATGGAGAGGAACTGGGTTGACATCGGCTCTAGTATTAACATGGAGTGTGAGTCTACAAACTGAGTGCTAGTTATACTTAGAGAGCTTTTGCTCAAGTTGACTCTCCTAAACACTGGGAAATAGGTTTTCAGTTTTAATGTGTGAAATCCCATCTGATTGCAATTTTCAGAATGTCCTGATTCATTACTATTTGATACTACAAGAATATCCATGTATTCCATGTACAAACCACATCTGACGTGTAAGGATCATCGAGTTTCAGCTCCTGGGTAATGCCGTGATTGGGCCTCTCTGGCCTCACTCCACAACTGCCCACCCTTGCTTCAGATTCTCTTAAGTGAAAAGTGGGTTAATTTTCATAAAGCCTCCTGGGAAGAGGACATACTATTGGAATCTGGGAGTCCTGGAAGTCTTGGAAATGTTTAAATGATGATAGAGTTGAAATATCTCAAAAAAGGGTTAAAAATTGCAGACTGCTGAGGGCAAAGTTATCTTGCATAGGGAGGCTCCTCCAGCACAGGTTTGGCTATGTTGTCCAAGTACTTCTGGCCTTTCAAGATAAATCTTTGAATAATAAAAAGTTTCCCAATCCCACACAAAATGGTTGGCAGCAGCTGGGATTAGACATCACAGGAAGTATCCCCAGTAGAAGTTTCTGGAACTGCAATCTTTCTGGAAGTGAAGGCATGTCTCTTGCCCCATGTTGGAAGAGAATGTTTAGGGAGGGATAAGACAGGACCAGGACAAATATAAATATCATCTTTGGTTTCTCTGTTAGTTCTTACAACTGCGGTTAACAAATTATTGAGTATTTGACTACTTCAGGTTAACAAATTATTGAGTATTTGGCTACTTCAAACTACACATATTCAATCTACGATTGTTGTGGGGACCAGAAGTCTGAAATCAGCTTCACTGGATTAAGCCAAGGGTCAGTGGGGTTAGTAACCTTAGAAGGCTCTCAAGAGAATCCATCCCGTGATTCCTCTAGCTTTTAGAAGTTGCTGACACTCCTTGGCTTATGGAAGCAACAGTCCTGTCTCTGTCTCTCAGCTGCCACCTAACGTTCTCTTCCTCTCATCTGCTTTCCTCTCATAAGGATTCCTGTGATTCTTCAGGCATGCTGGGTAATCCAGCATAATTTCTCTAGGTCAGTATCCTTAATTTACCGCATATTCAAAATCCTTTTGCATATAAATCAGTGCTCACAGGTTCTGGAAGATTAGGATAGGGACATCTCTTGGGGAAGGATATCGTTATTCATTCGACCATATCTTCTAAAATGCTACAATTATTTCTGTGGATCAATAGAATTCTTCCTTCTTGAAATAGGTTCTTATTGGGGGCAGTGAAAACAAAAACCAAGGTATATTACTTTTAATATTAAAATTAGATAGTGTCCAAAAAAATGAGAATTTTTAATTTTCTTGAGAACAGTAAAGAGACACTTTATATTTCAAAATTATAGTTGTTCACATTAAGTGGCTCCCCTAGATAGTCTAAATCATATAGATTCTAGAAGTAGTCTCATTGTTATTAATTTTGGATATTGTATGTTGGTCTGAGAAGTCACATGGGAAGTAGTCTGGCTATTTTATAGACTAAACACTTGACTGACTGTATCCTCACATCCTTCCTTTCACCAGTTTCTGGAATCAGGCTTTATAAGAATGTTGGAGTTATGTTTTTTCTAGAAGCCCATGTCCCATTGAGCTGAGACAGGAGGTTGGAGAGCAGTAATTATGGGTAATGACCATAGAATACTATGGTGGTTCCTATGGAGAACTTCCATCTTTTCTCCTTGTGGAAAAAATCCATGGTTTCTACAAAAAAATCAGAGGGACCATCTCCCTAAAGTTTGTATCTATTATATTCTTGGGAAGGGCCTCAAGTATGAGACAAGAAAGTGAGTTCTTAGAATCCAGACGTGGTCTCAATCACATAGCTATTCTGTAATTAGGGTTGGTACAGATAACCCATCAAATTCCCCGTATGTCCGTGAATGATACCAGCAACCAACCAGAAACTAGGAATCACCTGGACCTCTTCCCTTCCTTTCTCTGCTAATACACCATCAAGACCTGTCACTCTCATCCCAATACACCATTAGAACACATCCTTCAAATTCTGCTAACCTCCTCAGTAAAGTTTCATGGAGATCTTGGCAACAAGGTCCTCATTTGTTCTTTGTCTTCAATTTGACTACAGTTGTCATAAGATGAGACCTACTTCCTGGGTTCATCCACATCCTCAGGGAAGCAAATGCCATTTAGTGAAAGGACCAAGTAGATGCCATAATAGGCTGTTCAGTCTTCTCTCAGAGATCAGGCCTCAATTTCAATTTCCTGAGACTTGAGCAAGCAGTTTCTGGGAGGGCCATGAACAAAAGACATAGTCCTTGCAGTAGCTCCCTTTTTGTACGTTCCCTGATTGCTCAAGGTTCAGCCAGTTGTTTACTGTCTGGGATCTCTCACCAACTTAGAGCTACGTGCATGGGTCAATGTGAACGTGCGAGGCCAGCCAGCCTCCATGGCAGCTCAAGGTCAGAGCCTGGGCCACTGAGTCAACCCCCACAGTCAGTATGTGCTAGGCTAGCGAGCCTCCATGGCAGCTCAAGGACAAAGCCTGGGACTTGTCCAGGCCTGCCCAAAAATGATAACTGTAACCCCCAACCAGTAAATTCAAAGGTTACACACCCTCACCAATCATACGACGCAAAGGCTTGTACCACCCTGCTTTCAGTTTTTCCCTTAAAAAACCCCTCACCCTGAGAGCTCAGGGCCATTCTCCTCCATCCGCTGGGTCGGAGTATTGAACATGGACCAAGCCCGGGCTTGCTTGTTATCAATAAACCCCTGTGTGTTTTGCATCGGGTATCGGCTCCGTGGTGGTCTTGCTCAGGAGTCTTGTGTCGTAGGCACAACAATAGAACTAGAAAGTGATTTGTCGAGGAAATGCTGTGGTTTGGATAAATGATCCCCAAAGTACTAGAGTCCCCATCTTAAGGGTTAGGTCTCTAGAGTGGTGTTTTGGGGAGCTGATGGAGACTTTGGGAGGAGGGACCTTGTAGAAGAGATTGTGAGATGTGGTTCCCTTCCCCTTGCTTTTTGTTTTTGAGACAGGGTTTCTTTATATCCTTAGCTGTCCTGGACACTGTGGCTGGCCTTGAACTCACAGAGATCCACCTGCCTTTGCCTCCCAAGTGCTGGGATTAAAGGCGTGCGCCACCACTGCCGGGCTGTATATGATGTTTTACTTGCATGTATGTCTGTGTACCACATGTGTGTGGAGATCAGAAGAAGGCATCCAATCCCCTGGAACTGGAGTTATGGACATTCATGAGCTGCCATGCATGCTGGGAATTGAACCTGGGCCTTCTGTAAGAACAGCAAGTGCCCTTAGCCTCTAAGCCATCTCTCCAGCCCTTCCTTCTTAATCATGAGATAAAGAGTTTCATCCTATCACTCACCCACCCTGTGAAATACTATCTTGCCACATCCCCCAAAACTGTGGGACCAAACGATAATGGATTGGAACCTCCAACATCGTGAGCTAAAATAAGTCCTCTTTCTTTATAAATTGACCATGTCCGGCATTTTGTCAACAGTGATGAAAAGCTGACTCCTCCAGGGAAATACCTGTGAAAGACAAAGGAAAGATGGAAGAATACATAGGCGGAGCTGTGACCATCACAAGACAGAGAGAGACAGAAAAGGAGGAGGCCCAGTGCAGTGTGAAGTCTTAGCCAGAGTCTTAGTATCTATTGCTGTGATAAAAACACCATGAACAAAAGCAACCTGGGGAGGAAAGGGTTTCTAGTGCCTTACAGTTTGCAAATCCATCACTGTGAGAAGCTGGGGTGGGAATTCAGGCCAGGAACCTGGGGGCAGGAACTGGAGCAGAAGCCAAGGAGGAGTGCTGTTTATTGACTTGCTCCCCCAGGGTTTGCTCAATCTGCTTTCTTATGCGCTCCAGGGCCACCTGCCTGGAGGTGGCAACCCCCTCCCCCCACAGTGAACTGGGCCCTCCAACATTAATCCTCAATTAAGAAAATGCCCCACAGGTGGATCTGGTTGGGGGCATTTTTTCTTTTCAGTTTAGGTTCTTTCTTCCCTAAGGACTGCAGCTTGTGTCAAGTTGGCATCAAACCGACCACCACAGCCAGTCAGATGAGGAACCTGTTAGCCTAAATTGCCTGATCAAGTGAGGAGTCCCATGCTAGGCAGCAGTGGCCAGGTTAACTGAAACTGCAGTCACTGCTGGCAGGAAGAATGGCTATGGTGTGAACCATGGGGTAGAATGGCTACAGTGTGAACACTGTATTAGAATGGCTATATAAACACTGTGGCTATGGTGTGAACAGTGTAGTAGACTGGCTGTGATGTGAACAGTGTGCTAGAATGGCTATGGTGTGAACAGTGTGCTAGAATGGCTATGGTGTGAACAGTATGGTAGAATGGCTACAGTGTAAACACTGGCTACAGTGTGAACACTGTATTAAAATGGCTATGGTATAAACACTGGAGCTATGGTAGATTGGCTATGGTGTGAACAGTGTGGTAGATTGGCTATGGTGTGAACAGTGTGGTAGAATGGCTACAGTGTAAACACTGTGGCTACAGTGTGAACACTGTATTAAAATGGCTATGGTATAAACACTGTAGCTATGGTAGATTGGCTATGGTGTGAACAGTGTGGTAAATTGGCTATGGTGTGAACAGTGTGGGAGAATGGGTACAGTATAAACACTGTGGCTACAGTGTGAACACTGCGTTGGAATGGCTATGGTGTGAACAATGTGGTAGACCCATGTGTTGCAGGTGGATACTTGTAGACATCAATACTCTGCAGCAGGCCCTCTTTTGAAGGCCTATTTGATTGGGGCATTTCTAAGACAGCCATAATTCTAGTATTTTTAGAATCGGTCAGTTACCTCCCTTCTGGCATGCACACAAGTCCTGAAGCTTGCCTGTCTGTATAACCTTATCTCACTGTTCCTTCTACTCTACGCCTCAAATTCTCTGTTCTGGATCTTCTCTCTGAGGATGGATCTCCACGTGAAATACCCTTTCCTCTCCTCCTCCTTTGCATCCTGTTTGTCATCGTATTTCTACTTTCACGCTTCCTCCCATATAGTAGCACGCATCTGTTTACTCCTGTTCACTTAGCTGTGTACTCATGGATCCAACTCAAGTTTAAGCATGATACCTACACCTGATTAACTGAACAGGACACTAACAACAAGCCCATTCTCCGTGTGTACCTCCTCTAGCCTTTTTTTTTTTTAACTTTAATCTGGCAGATACCATTATAAACTCTACCCATTTTATGACCTGATACATTTTGAGTGAGACCTTTCAACTTCATGCCATGAAATGTGAAGAATGTAGCTTCCTCCTCCTTTTCCTTCTTGCCTCTGGGCTCTGATTTATATATTTAAGTTTTATTTTTTGTCTTTACCTTTGTGCATTTATAATGTTTTATATTTTTAATGAATAACTTCTCCACAAGATAAGGAAATTAGCAGATGTCTACTTTGCCCAGATGCATCTCTCCTCCTTTATCTTATTAACTATCACAAGCTTACATATTATAAACCTGTTCTGGTTTTATTTCTATGCCTTAGAAAATAGAATCCAGTTTTTCACGCTTTTCCTATAAAGGCGATAGATGACATTTATAATATCAAACATGTAAACACTTTCCATTTGAGGAGTAAGCGCTACAAGTGGACACGTGGGGGAAACGATCACGTGACTAGATCTAGCCTATTAGAAAGGACAACCCCAAGCATTCATTTACTTCCCCTCTAAAAAAATGGCGAAAAATTGAGTTTTCAATTGCTTTTTTTTTCTTTACTTGACCAAAGACATAAATGCTACCAATAGGCTCGCTCCCCTTTGGGCTCCATTGTGGGGTGCACACCTGGAGCCCCAGCACTCAGGAGTCCAAAGCAGAAGGAGAAGGGAGTTCGAGGACAGGCTGCATTACAGAGTGACAAGAGAGATAATCTGTCCTTCCTCTCCGATGACGTCCTTTCTGGAGCACACACATCCTCCTTCAATTTTTTAAATTTCCTCTTCTCCTGTCATCGTGAAGTGTCTCACCAGGTTGGTGGCCGAGGGTCCCAGATTCTGGGGTTCTGGGCCTTCTTCTTTCTTGGAGTCCATCTCACTGAAGTGCAGCCTCAGGTCATTTTTTTCCCTAAAGATTTATTTATTTTGATGTGGATATGTGTGCCTTCTGGTCTGTATGCACACCATCTGCAGCAGGTGCCCGTGGGAACCAGAAGAGGGCGGTGGGTGCCCTGTGCTGGGAACTGAACGCTTGTCCTCTGAATGCACAGCAATTGTTCTTAACCACTGACCCACCCTTCCGGTCATTCTTTTCAGGAAGACTACATGAGCCACAAATTTGGAGACTGACCACCAGCATGGCACTCTCACGTTGTCATTAAAAGAGTGGCAGGCTTTGAATTCAGCCAAACTTCCTGGGTCCAAAGCCTGAGTCTGCCTTCTGTGACTGCAATGGCCTGACAGTTTTCTTCTCTCTGACTCTGTTTTCTCATCTGTGAAACCAAGACTATAACAATGGTTCCAAGTTCGTTGTTGTGTTCTGGGGACAGACTTAATAAGTTAATTACAAATACAAATATAATATGTTATATAATATATTATATATACATATATATAACATGTGTTAATATATTAAACATATAATGAGAGTTTAATAAACTGTAATTGTTACTATAAAATGGAAAGTGTCATTATTTCCCCCACCATGGAATAGTTCACTGAAGCATGGAATCTAGAGTGAAGATAATTCCCTCTTACTTTTGTGTAACTACACACATGTGCTATTGACCTGCATGGTTTTACTTCTTTTTCAGATTAACCTTCTTTGGTTTTTGTTGTTGCTGTTTCTGCCTTTTTAGGGTATCTGAGCATTTTTCTCTTTATGCTAAGAATCCTGAAAGTGTTCCAGGAGATGCTTGGATGTATTAGTATTCAGTGACGTTGTCCCAGGGACATTTTCTCCTGGGTGTACATTCACTGACCCTCACAGAACCTTTCTCTTTCCTTGGTAGACTTGAACCCATGAAAAGTGTATTTCTCGGAGCACCCATTGTGTTGGGCCCATTCTTTCTACCACGTCGCTTGTCTGTTGGCTTTTTCCCTTCCAACAGTCACATGTCAAGGTCTTTCTCATAGCCTGTCCTTGATCATTTTTCATAGCAGCCTTTCTTATTGTGTTCTTGCACCGTCCTCTCAAGTCTCTGTGAGGATACTGTCTTTAATTTATTAAAGTTCCTCTGGGTTCCCTGATCGTGTCTCTTTCTTCTTCTTTTTTTTTTCCCAAATCAAATTTGATTTTACGTATGCTAAAAAAAAACCCTTACATAAGTTCAGAAGAGAGGAATCAAGAGCCTTTTGATTTGATCAGCTGTCCATTGATAAACTCTTTATTCCTAAATCCTGTTCTTTGTTCAAATGATGAATATTAGGCTAAATAGGAGACAGAAGCGTATTAATGGTGTAAACACCCAGTTTGGGTCAATGTTGCCTATTACTACTTTTGAAGTCTAAAATCAATCTAAAAATCTGAATTTAGTGTTTTAAGCAGATTTGGGAAACATAATCTGTTTCCAGATTCTGTTACCAACCCAGGAAACCTTTCTGCCAAGGCAGATGAGAAACAAAGCATTAATAGCTGTTGGACATGCATTTTAAACTACACTGTGATTCATGTCATAGACCACCTGCTAAGGAGTCACAAAGATGGAGTCATCCCAGCTTTTTTATACAACTAAGAAAAAAATATGTTTTCATGACAATAATTAGACCTCATATACAGGGACTTGATGATACTATTGGCCTGACATATTTTATCCAAAGTCACCCACTAATTGAGATGCCTGTACATGTGTGTTAGCGGGTTGTCTTTATTGGGATAAAAATGAGATTCCTCATGTCTTATATTTTTGATTATGAGCCTAGCCTTTAACAGCTGAGCCATCTCTCCATCTATCCCTCATGTCTTTATTACAGTTTTGCAACTTGGAAATGTGTCTCTGAACTTAGGTGTTACCCTGATCCGCCAGGAATGGGCAAACATGGCTGCTATCTTTTTTGGCTTGCTGGTTCTTGATTAATACATTCCTAAACCACTGTGATGACAAAAATCTAGCTGTAAAATACATACATGATTTTTTTTTTCCGAGACAGGGTTTCTCTGTGTAGCTTTGCGCCTTTCCTGGGACTCACTTGGTAGCCCAGGCTGGCCTCGAACTCACAGAGATCCGCCTGACTCTGCCTCCCGAGTGCTGGGATTAAAGGCGTGCGCCACCACCGCCCGGCACATACATGATTTTTAAAAGCGTTTATATAATATCAAGTCAGTGGACAGGTCTTAACAATTACAGGATTAAGGGAAGTTCTCCAAGATGTAGAAACAATGGGTACATTTCCTATTATTTGCACAGGTGCCTCCCCATCCTGTTCCTCTACCTCCATACCTCACATGTGCCAGATAAACTACAGACTGTTCAGATAAGCCTGAAGTTCAGGTAAGTATTTTTAGCATCAGATATGTTATAGCATATTCGTGATTAATTTGGTAAACATGACAAATTTTGATCTAATGTAATTATTGTCCAAATACAGAGACGAAAATCTCTAATAAAGTAGTGCTCCAAGCTGATGATGCTCTATTAGGTCTTACACCTGTATCCTTCTAGAATGTACAGAGATTCACATAGAAGGCAGAGGAGGCTTTGCATCCTCACTGGAGCTCATCTATGAGACCTCCTTTATGGGTTAACTCCTAAAAGAAAAAGGCAAATATATACGCCTAGACCTGGTGAGATGCAACTCATTCTACACAGACAATAGATGCTAACAGTAAATAAGTAAAAATCTTAGCAGATGCTACTTTTAGCAGGGAAGGAGTGAAGGTTAAATCTAATCCCCAAACCTTCCAAAACAGCCATTTAAATAAGAAAAAATTCCAAATAATTCCCATACTCATGCTGTATGTTGCAGGTATTTTATTGCATCTAGACTATGTAACATGAAGATCATTATCTTGGCAGGATAGAGAGATTAACAAAGCTGAGCATAGCTTATGCATGTTCTTTTTAATGAGTTTTATTTTTTGAAATTAAAATACAATTATATCATTTTTCTCTTTCCCTTTCTTTCTTCCAATCTCTCCCATGTATCCCAACTCTGTCTT
Organism: Peromyscus leucopus; assembly: GCF_004664715.2. NCBI lineage: Eukaryota > Metazoa > Chordata > Mammalia > Rodentia > Cricetidae > Peromyscus > Peromyscus leucopus. Next base: position 8,006,418 of record NC_051080.1, read on the forward strand.
GCCCTCCCTCAATTCATGGCCTCTTTACACACACACACACACACACACACACACACACACACACACACACACACACATCCCTAAATATATAAATACAATATGCTCAACTATACAGCATTGCTTGTATGCATATGTTTTCAGGGCTGACCGCTTGGTATTAAAGAACCAACTGAAGAACTCTTCAAGTGCTCTTCCCCGGGGAAGACTATTTCTTCTGCTCAAAGCATTCCTTTTTTGCCTGCCTGAAGTTCTTTGTCTAGGTTGGGAACCCCATGAACTTTCCCCTTCTATGTTAACATGCCTGTTATTATCATCCTTGTTCAGCTCATGGGTAGGCAGCCATATTGGTGAGACTTTATGGGTGTGGCTCCCCTAACATGTCTAAAAGACAAAATCTCCCAGCAAACTTCCTCTTCTTTTGGTTTGTATATTTCCACCCTCTCATCCTCTATGCTCTCTGAGCCTTAGGTACAGGAATTATGTTGTAGGTTGATCATTTAGGACTAGGCACCACGTACGTAACCACTTGTTCCCTGCATTTTAATTAGTTGTGTGTGTGTGTGTGTGTGTGTGTGTGTGTGTGTGTGTGTGTGTTTGTAATGGTCTTTGTTTCAAGGAGGTTTCTTTGATGAGAGCTGGGTGTTCCACTTATCTGTGGGTATAAAGACAAATATTTACAATGCAGTTATTAATTAAGCTGTATAAGTAAAGTGACAGTTATAGGTTCTCTTTCAACTTACTAGCCCTGGGGAATTGGCTAGGGTTCCAGTACCAGGCATAGTTTTCTTCTTGTTGAGGGGGCATTAAATCCAATTGAGAAGCTATTGGTTGCTGCCAGAATCTACATGCCACTATTGTATTGTTGGTGGTATCATGCCATGCTGTTCATTGGTATGGTTCATAATCTTCACAGCTAGGTATGACTATTGGTTGATTTCCTCCCTTGGAAGCTTACATGGCGCCTTCTGGTACCATGATAGTTAATCTCTAGGGAGGAGGCTTACAAGTCAGATCCAACTCAGATCCTCTGTGTCCTGTGTCTAAAGTACATGTTGTTTTCATCAATAAGAACTTACCATCAACTTCTTGGAGGCAAGCAAGGGCAAGAGCAATAGCCTGTAATGTTTTGGGAGTCTCTTGGACTCCCATAACCAACAAATCATAGGGGTGTTTCTAATGTCTGGTACTGGAGATTTTGTTAGATAGTTTATGCCCCTTGATGGGAGAGCATTACCAGCTATCTTAGTTACTGTTCTGTTGCTGTGAAGAGACATCATGACCAAGGCAACTTATAAAATAAATCATCTAATTTGGGTCGTGTTTACAGTCTCAGAGGGTTAGTCCATAATCATTACGGTGGGGAGTATGGTAGCAGGCAAGAAGTCATGGTGTTGGGGCAGTAGCTGAGATCTCATATCGATCCACAAGTAGGCAGAGAGAGAGAGAGAGAGAGTGAGATTGGGCCTGGCATGGTCTTTTGAAATCTCAAAGCTCACTGCTAGTGTCACACCTCCTAATCCTTCCCAAACAGTTCCACTACCTGGGGGCCAAGCATTCAAACATATGAGCCTATGGGGGCCATTCTCATTCAAACTACCACACCAGCCCAGGTGGGAAAATTTGCTTAAACTATATACGTATATATACGTATATATGTATATGCATAGACATATATATATATAAATATATATGTAATTTTATTTTACATATATTATATGTAATTTTAGGATTTGGATTTAGAAATCACAGATGAAAGAAAACATTCAATGTTTGACTTTCTGGGATTGTATTACTCATTCAGTAGAATATTTTCTAGTTCCATTCATTTGCCTACTAGCACAGCCATATCTGAATGGAATGGCAGAAGTCATAAAGCCAGCACAGCTGCTTGACAAAGATCCAGCAGAGCTGAGCCGCATGATTGATGGCTGCCATGCCACCTTTGGTTGTCACCTACACCTGTTGCACACTTGGGGCACTTTTAATATTTGTACAATTTGGGGATGTTGGATTGACGGAAATTTTCTTATGAATCATTTATGCCTTATCCCAGGAATGTTGCTTCTAAGCTTCTCCAGGACGGTCCTGAACATACTATCCCCCCTGCTTTTAGGGAGATATCCTTATCTACTTAAAGGTCTTCCTTACACCTTGGAGGTTGTGACACATAAAGAAGCCAGAGGTTTCCTCATGAGGTTATGAGACATTCTTGAAACATCTGTCCCTGTACTTACACAGGAAGAAGATATTCAAAACAAAGTAAACTTAAAAAGGTTAACAAGATTTGGTGGGCTACCGGAATTGTCCACAGTTCAGATTACAAGCCTCTTCCCATTGTACACTCAGATCTCTGCCCTACACAGAGACATATTGATGAACAAAGTATAGAGTGGAAAGATGATAAAAGTATGAAATGTCAGGACCTTCCTTTCTTAGAAAAGTTAGCTCATGCAGAGCCACTATGGTGACACATGACCAAGGAACAACAGAATGCCAGGATTAGACCTATAGGCAAATTCTATAAAGATATAAAATATAAATATTGTATTATGCCATAATTTGAATAATAACTGCAGCACCTTTAGCCTGAGGATTTTTCCTGGGCACTCTGACCACTAAGAGTTAATGATACACTGCTTGAGACATGGCAAAATGCCCAGGGTGGTTTAAAGACTTTGTTTTGGTCTAGTGTCCTTGAAGCAACCAAAGCTACCAGCCTGAACACAGGCTCTCATATGCCTCTAGATTCTTAAAAAATTGGGTCATAGGGTTAATGAGGAAGAATGATAACTCTGTTTATTAATGATGACAAAACTTGAGGAAAAAGATTGGAAATGATAACTCTGTTCTGTCATAGTTTGTTAATGATGACTAAAAGATGAACAAAAGGAAAGGAAACACATGTCCAAAAACAAAAATGTTATGATCTATGTTTTGGAACATCATTAATGTATCCCTGCTAACTAAATTCTGTATAAATAAAGAAACACTCTGGCTGCTAGTCAGTCAGGCTGCAAGATTCTCACCAACTCCTTACATCCTCTGCTGGGACCTGACCTATTGAGAATGGCTCCCATCAGAGTAGGACAAGCCATACTGAGACATGCTTCCTCTCTGTCCATCTCTCCTAAAATGAAACTAAGAAGTGTCCTGTTTCTGATTCCTCCCATCACTGCTCTTGACCCATCTTCAGTCCCTGCCTTCATCCGGAGCTGGACTCCAGCAGCCTATGAATTTCATTTCCTTTATAGCTGAGTAATATCCCATACTCTCTTCATTCTTCTGCTCATTTTCATTATCCATTTATTATCTATTCATTGGTTGGAGGACATTTAGGTTGTATCCATTTCCTAGCTATTGTGAATACAGCAGCAATGAACACGGCTGAGCAAATCTCTGTGGACTGGTTTGTGGAGTTTGTACATATACCACGGAGTGGTACAGCTGGGTCGTATGGTAGATTTATGGTTAGATGTTTGAGGGCTGTCCAGGCTGATTTCCAGACTGGCTGGACCAGTTTGCAGTTCTACCAGCAGTGAATGAGGACTCCTCTGTATTCTCCATTGTCTCCATATTCTCCAGCATTTGTTGTCTGCTGTCTTGCTGATCTCAGCCACTGTGACTGGGGTAAGATGAAATCTCAGTGGGTTTTTGGGTTTTTTTTTTTTTTGTTTTTTTGTTTTTAACTTGCATTTCCCTAATTGTTGGGGATGATAAACATTTTCTGAGATATTTCATCATCACTTTTATTTTTTCTTTTCAGAACTCTGTTCAGATCCATACCTCATGTTTTGAATGGGCCATTTGTTCTCTTGACTCTGATTTTTCTTTTTCTTTTTTGTGTGTCTTCTTTATGTATTCTGGATATGAATGCTCTGCCAGATGAATAGCTGGACAAATTCGCTCCGAATCTGCCCGCTTTGTCTTATTGATTCTTTAAGCTGGGAAGGAACTTTTTAGTTTTATGAAGTCTTCCATGTCAATTGTTGGCCTCAACAAACCAGTCAACTCAAGAAGTCCTTCCCTACACGTGTATCTCGTAGGGTACTGCCGACGGCTTTGATCAGTTTCAGTGTTTCACATTTAGGCCTTTGATACTATTGGAATTAGTTTTATGCAAGGTGATAGATGCAGATCTTATGTAATTCTTCCACATTTGGACATCAGTTTTCACTGCAATCTTTGTGGAAGATGCTTTCTTGTCTCCTGTGTGTGCTTTCGGTGTCATTGTCGAATATTCGATCGCTGTCACCACCTGTCCTCAGGCTTGGATTTCCTGTTGGTCCCATTGGTCTTCGTTTCCATGTTTATGCCAGTACCATATTGTTTTTATTACTGTGGCTCTGTACTATATCTTGAGGTAAAGAACAGCAATCTCCCAGCACAGTTCTTTTTGCCCATTCGCTTTGACTGTCTTTTGTGGTTCCATACAAATGTTAGAGTACTTTTTCTCTTTCTGTGAAGAATGAGATGAGGATTTAGATTGGGATTGCATTAACTATGTAAAATTTTTTGGTTGAGTGGTCCTTTTCATAATATTCATTCTATAAATACATGAGCATGGAATGTCTGTTTTTCTAGTGCCTCTCTCTTCTTCCAAAAGGTTAAAGTTTTCATCGTTGAGGTCTTTCACCTCCTTGATTAGGCTGATTTCTAGATACTTTACTTTATTTTATGCTGTTATGAATGGGAGCGTGTCCATGCTACACTCAGCTGTTCTGGCCTCACAGGAGAGGGGACAGGCTGCTGCACTGTTCCTCAAGCTTCTGCCCCTTAGCGTAAACACGTCCACCTCTGAGGTTGCTGACTCTCACCTCAGATCTCTGCAGAGGACCCGAAAGAACAGCCATCCTCATGTGCTGTTTTACTCTCTGAGAATGTGGAATCACAGTTTCTTTTGTCATGGTTTATCTGTCCATTTGAGCCCAGATGTTTCCCACATCTTAGAGAAATATCATTTTTTTTTTGCCCTCTGAAAGTATGGTTTATTTCATGGATAGATTCTATTTTATGCTACTCCTGGAATTTAATTGGGTCATGAGAGAGGTGGAAAATGAATGCTCATTCAGTTATCTTGAACCAGAGCTTCTACACTAATTAAAAAAAAAAAAAAGAGATTCATTCAAATAATATTAACTTTTTGAATAGGTAATATGTTCACACCATTCAAAATCCCAAGGACTATAGTGGTTCTGAGTGGAACAGGAAATGAGTGATATACACTGGAAGTGTGCATGTGTGTGTATGTGTGCGTGTGTGTTTGTGTTCATGTGTGCATGCTCACAGACTTGGCTGCAGTAATCCACAGAGCAGAATCAGGACAGGCTGTGGACGCCTCTGGAAAGCGCTCAGCTCTGCTTGTACCCAACTTCAGGCTCACAGTCTTCACGTGTCACCTGAATGAACCCAACAGGCATTATTTATGAACTAGGTTGCTCCTCTGAATAAAGAGAAGCTGAGTTATCTTGGGAGTAGTTTTGTAGCTAGTGTCCACAGGGACCCCTCCACAAATACCCAAGTCCAAGGATGCCTGGGTCCTTTATGTAATATGTAGTAATAGTCACATATAACCTTACAATCTTCCTATACTTTGAAGCTTCTCTGAACTACTGGTCATTCTAAAAGCAATGTAAATGTTTGTCTTAGGGTTTCTATTGCCGTGAAGAGACACCACGACGATGACAACTCTTATAAAGGAAAATGTTTAATTGGGCCGTTTACAGTTTCAGAGGTTTAGTCCATTGCCATTATGGTGGGACATGGCAACATGCAGGCAGACATGGTGCTGGAGAAGGAGCTGAGAGTTCTGTATCTGGATCCACAGGCAACATTTCATTAGTCTCCCAATTTCATTTCCTTAGAGATGTATCTAGAAGAGCAATACCTGGATCCTATGGTAGACCAATGTTTCATTTTTTAGGACGTTCTGCGGGATTTTTCATGCAGCTGTACAAATTAACATTCTCCCCAACAAGGAATAAAAGTTCCTTTTTAAATTGTTTTCTATGCCTGAATGTGTCATTTTGTGTTTTACTTTTCCTGACAACAGTTTCTTTAACTCTGTGAGATAGCATCTCCTTGTAGTTTTGATTTGAATTTCCCTGATGGTGAATGACACAAGTATTTTTCAGGTTGTTGTTGGCTGTTGGTATTTCTTCCTCTGGAAAGTGTGCACAGTGATTATTAGCCCATTTTTAAATGGAATCACCTGTTGTCTGTTGAATGCTCTGGATGTTAAATCTGTCAGGTGAGTAGCTGGCAGGCATTTTCTCCACTCTGTAAACCGGTTTTAAAGTGGATGTGGTTCCATTTGTCAACTCTCTCCACATAGTCTATGCTTTTGCAGCCCTATCCAGAAAATAGATCGCCTGTGCCACTGTTTTGGAGTGTTCCCCTACATTATTTCTAGGATTTTCTGGATCTCAGATATTTGATACTCTTTGAGTTTATTTAATTTTTCTTCTTGCAGTGCTGGGGACTGAACTGAGGGTCCAATGCATGCCAGGCAAGCCCTCTACCACTGAGCCACACTGCCAGCCCCATTCAGTTGATTTTTTTGCACAGAACAAGAGATTGTTATGAAGTTTCAATCTTTTCCAGTTGTGTTTTTGGAGCTTTGTTGGAATCCTTTGGTTCTACCTCTGGGCATGCCATCTTACCCCCACTGATATGTGTATCTGTCTATATGGCTCTGCGGAATGTCATGATACCAGGTCCTGTGGCGTTTCCAGCTCTGTTCTTTTTCTATGGGTTAAGATCATTTTTCTTGTCCTGCGAGGAATGTCATTGTTATTTTGATGGGGGTTGAATGCTTTTGATGTGATCGTTTTGTGCAGAATAGGCGTCTGTTTTTTAGATTTGCCATTTTTTACTTTATGGATGTGTAGCTGCACACGTGGAAGTCAGAGGAGCTGAATCCCTTGGAGTTGAAGTTACAAGCGCCTGTGAGCTGCTGTGTGGGGGCTGGGATTCAGACTGGTGTCCTTACAAGAGCAGTACAGGCTCTTAACAACGGGGCCATCGCTCCGTCCCCAGTATGGGCATCTTATCAACACTCTGTTTGGGGTCTGTTGTTTGTTTTTGTTTTTATAATTCAAGAGCATGGGTGATCTTTCCAGTCTTTTCTGCCTTGTGCAGTTTCTCTCATCCAGGTTTCGTCTTTTCATGGCAGAAGTCTTCCACTTTCTTGGTTAAGTTCATTCCCTCCACCAGGAGGGAGTGCTTCTGTGCATGCAATTGCTTTCATGATCTGTGTACTCTTCCCCTCCTCCTCCTTCTCCTCCTCCTTTCCCTCCTCCCCCTCCTTCCCCCCTCTTCCTTCCTCTCCTCCTTCCCCCTCCTCTTCCTTCCCCACTCTTCCTTCCCCTCCCCCTCCTCTTCCCCTCTCCTCCTTCCCTTCCTCCTCCTCCTTCTGCTCTTCCTCCTTCCCCCTCCTCCTTCCCTTCCTCCTCCCCTTCCTCTCCTCCTCCTTCCCCTCTTCTTCCTTCCCCTCCCTTCCTTCCTTCCTTCTCTTTCATTTCTTCCCATCTCCCTTCCCCCCTTTCCTCCTCCTCCTTCAGATAGTCTTGAGCAGTGGTCCTAGCTACCCTTGAAATCCTGACTATTCAGTCTTGACCTCCCAGAACACGGAGATTACAGGTGTGTGCCACCATATCCAGCTTGCATTCAAGAGTTCTTTATTGTTGGGGGGTTTTGCTCTTTTGGGGGGGGGCCTGTCACCCTTCTCCCAAATAAATCACACATGGAAGTTTATTCTTTCTTATGAATGCTTGGCCTTAGCTTGGCTTAGTTTCTAGACACCTTTCCTTAACTTAAATTATCCCATCGACCTTTTGCCTCTAGGCTTTTTCTGTTCTCTTACTTCTTGTAAACCTTACTTTTACTCCATGGCTTGCTGTGTAGCTGGGTGACTGGCTCCTGATGTCCTCCTCCTTCTCTGGCTCCTAGTTCTCTCCTCCAAGTTTTCTCCTGCTCTATATATTACTCTCTGCCTGCCAGCCCTGCCTATCCTTTCTCCTGTCTCACTTCATTAGCCCATCAGGTGTTTTAGACAGGCACAGTAACACAGCTCCACAGAGTTAAACAAATGCAACATAAACAAAAGTAGCACACCTTAAAATAATATTCCCCAACACTTCTGGCTCAGCAAATTCATTATCAGTGTTTAGAAAGGCTAATACATGTATGTTGACATCTACCCAGCTACAACACTGAATTCATTAGATCTTATTGTCCTCGGGTGGAATCTTTATGTTTTTCTGTCTAAAATCATATAATTTGCTGTTGTAGTAGGAATGGCTTGTTGTCTTCCCTTTTGTCTAGTTTGACTAAAAATTCTAGCAGTCCATTGAGTAAAAGTGCTCAACAGAGTTGGCAGTTTAGTCCTGTTTCCAGTGTTCCAGAATGTGCCTTCAGGTGTCCTCCTTCCGGATGATGCTGGCTTGAGTCCTCACACTTGACCTTTAGTGTGTTGGAGTTGAAGCTCCATCTTTTTACACCCAGCTTATTCCAGGCTGTTGTCATGGGAGGATGGAGAAGTTTATTAACTGCCTTTCTGCATCTGTTGAGATGGTGCTTCTTCAACTTTATTCTCTTGGTTCTTATGGAGCTTTTAAAAACCATTTGCAAATATTTTTCTCAGGTATTTTATCCATTTTTAAAAATGTGTCACTAGAGAGCAACTGTGTTCTTGTAGAGGCAACATATTATCTTTTAAAAAATATTTGTTTCCTTACATGAGACCTGCGTACCTGATGATGGGCCAGACATCTTTCTTCTTTTTCTATTTTATTTTATTTTTTCCTGTGAGTTTTTTAGTACATGGCTTTCTCCTGAAGATTTGTCTTGACGTGTTAGCTTGTGCACTGTTGGTTTTGAGTCTAACCGGACACTGTAGTATGGCTTGCTTGTCACTTCTTGGGCTGTGATTAGTGAGTTTGGAACCGTGTGTCCTGTGGCAGCGTCAAAGAGACCCACTGCCTCTGTGAGTCGTGTGAGAGCGGGGACCCTCTGGAGAGCTGGGAAGATGATGACTCAGTGGATGACAGCACTCGCTGGGTGAGCACCAAGTCCTCAGGTAGAACCTTAGCCTCTCCGGCACTCCTTGGCATGGCCGCATGGGCCTGTTACCCCAGCATGGCAGGACAGAGACAAGTGGATTGGTGGTCCTGCTCACCAGCTACCCTCGGCAAAACAGCAAACTTCAGGTTTAGTGGGAGACAGATTCTCAGGAATAAGACAGAGGGAGAAAGGAGGATATCTTCCTCTGGCCTTTACATGTGCACCCATAGATGAATGTATCTACACACACACACACACACACCCCACACCACCACTACCACCACCACCACCACCACCACCACCAAAGAATGGAGGCATTCAAACAGTTGAGGAAGGAGATATGCAGACAACATTAGATTTGGGGTACTTATGGTATGGCCACTCCTACAGTGGGATGGTGGCCCTTACCGAGCAATGCGACTTCCTTGGACTTTCTTGATTCTAGCTTTGCCACTTTGAAGGCCTCTGGCACTGCCAACATCAGCAGGTGTCGAGGGTCCTGAAACACTTTCCTCCATCTGGGCGGCAGTAAGAGCCCACATCCTGCATGAGGACAAGCGGAAGCAGGAACCACACTATCCTCCTCTTAGCCTCCCGTTGGTCCTGAGAGCAACAGAAGGCCAGACGAGGTAGATCGAGGGAGAAGCGGCACAAAGCGGAGCATCCTTCTCTGATGCTTTGGTGGTAGCACCCACCCAAGTAGGACCTTGGCTAGAGCCAGGGAAAGTTGTACTGACTCCCCAGCCCAGGTGGGCATAGCCAGAAGTTGGCCCATAGCCAGAGTCATAATTTCTCCAGGCTCCCATGTGAAGAGGGTGATAGCAGGACTTCTGGCGTTTGTCTCTATCCTATCATTCACAGAGCCATGACCGTGGGGCAGCAGGGAGGGTTGGTAGGAGCCATGGGAGTGCCTGATTCAGGCCTAGTACTGGTAGGAGTCCACCTGCTCCCTCAAGTCCTGACTCTTAAGTATGACAGTCTTCATTTTCCATCCTGTGCAAGATAGCCAGAGGGTTAACGCTCAAGTAGTTCTGCTGGACTGGGGTGAGCCCGTGAGGCACCTCCTCCTAGGACAATGCAGTGGACTGTCTGGGATCTCAGAGGCGGGGATAGACAGGCTTTGTGACTCACAGAGTCGTCTAAAGTCAGACAATACTCTTTCTCAAGATGGCTTCTGGCTGTAGCACTCCAGGGGGTTGATAGGAGAAGATGTGTGATACATTTCCAAAGCAGTGCTCCTATGCATATTTCAAGTTACTTATCTACCTGAGCTGGGGACCTATGGAGATCATAAAATTCTCCTGTATCTGGGATTGCAGTATCTGCACTGATAGAATTTGTGTGGACTCTCTTTCATTCTTACCATTGCAAAAGAGGTACTTCCTGACCACTGGCTGCTGCGTTGGAGCAGAAAAGCTGTCGGAATTTTCTGTAATTTTTTCACAGGTTCTCTAAACCTCGCAAGTTTCCACTCTCTGCCTTCTGACTCCCAGTGTTCTCCATGATTCACTCCCCAGGAAATGTAGTCATGTACCTGTTACTTTGGTCCTGCCTTATAGGAGAGGAGGTGAGTGCGGGGCAGCTGTATTCCACTATCCTGGAACTTTCGAGCAAATTTGCCTTTTTTGCTAGTGACTCTGAGTCTTGAAAAGTAGTTAAAGACTCCCTGGTCAGTAGCCACAAACATGATCAGGGGTTTCCTTTGATTCCCTTAGTCTGTTACTTTCTACATCAAATCCCCACCCCCACCCCCACCGCATTGAACTTGGCTTTGTGTTAAGCAAGAGCTACTGATTTAATTATCTATATTTTTTTTCTAAACGGGCACTCATTTGTCTTGACAATGTGTGCACTCTTTTTTTTTTTTTTTTTTTTATTTTGACATCTGGGTCATTTCCCCAAGCCATGGCTGACCTGTTAACATTCCAGGTATGAGGCTGAGAGGAAGTAAACTAACTTGGAATCTAGGAGCAGGGCCAGCCAAGAGAGACAATCACTAGAGTCTAAGGCAGTGAATCCTTGGAAGGCACCAGAGTCGGCACGCCTGCTTGGATCCTTTTAGACTTGGTGGATTGCTTGAACATGACTTATCAGTGATGAGCAGTATGAGCTCCATCCTGGAAGAAAGGAAGATTGCCTGTTGCTGTTCCCAAAGATGGGGACTCTTCTGTATTGGGTTATCTGCTATTTTATAACATCACACTTTTAATCACAGAGACCTGGATTTCACATTGTCTGTTTTCCAATGCTTTCAAATTCTACCTTCAGCTATCACAGAAGATCCTTTGGTCAAAGGTAGGAGTAGACAGGAAGTCCTTTTCTTCTCAGACTCAAGACAGGCACTCTGATCTGTTGGTCAGGTGTTTTCTTTTGTTCTGATTTGTTTCTTGGCAAGATGCACATGATTGTTTTCACAGGTATATACTCCCTGTCAAAGGGTGCATTGTCTTATTGGACAAATGGAGCTATATGTTTATTCAGCCTTCATTTACTCGACATAGTTTCCAATGGGTTGAATTGCTTTCTGGGGACCTCAGAGCCACGCCTGGAGATATGGTCAATGGAATCTTCCTAACTGGGAATTGTTGGGGATGGGGGCATGGGAGAGAGAACACTTCCTGGAACCATCTTTAAAACCGTATACATTTTCTTCCACACAGAATATTTCCCTCCCATCTTTATTTAGGAAACAGATCTGCTAGAACTGTAAGAACATGGGCTCATTCTGGGACAGTTTATCCACCCCGCCCCCAAAAAACACCTAGCTGCATTAATTACTTTCTGTTGCTATGACAAAATACCACACCCCAAAGCAACTTAAGGTCCCAGAATCTATAATCACAAAGAAGGCATGGCAGCAGGTGGCCAGAGCAGGAAGCTGGCTGATCACACAAGAAGCTGAGAAAGTCACCTGGGAGTCAGGCCCCAGCGATGTTCCTTCTTCTAGCAAGACCCCATCCAAAGGTTCCAGAACTTCCCACACTGCCACCAACTGGAGACCCACTATTCAAAGGCCTGAGTCCATGGGGGACATTTCCTACTCAAACCAATATACTAACACCATAGATAAGGCTAGCCTTGGTCCGTGCGTTCTAGTTAGCACGACCCTTTCAGACAGCACAAAGAGCAATTACTTCTGCAACCTTTCTGCATTCGGCTGAGTCTGTGCTCAGAATTAGCTGAGGTTTTGGGAACCAGGAACAGACGATGCACAGGACCTCTACATGCATGGGACCTCTACATTTTAGTTTCTGAAAATTTAAGAACTTAAAACATCCTTGTGTGCGTTGAGGAGTAGATGTCGCCTGACATATTCTGGGACTGATGATTAGAAACTGTTTTAAACTGCACTTTAGTCTAACAAATGGCTATGTTTTCTTCTACTTTGGCAAAATTTCTCCTTCACAGACAAAAATCCTAGCCGCTATCATAAGGTAACCTACAAAGAAAACTTAGAAGGGGGCCTCTCATGACTTTATGACATTTGAACCCATAGCATGATAGTGCATACAGACAGACAGACATATTGTTGCCCGTGGTTCCTAACTTTTCCCCTCAGGCAAGGTGTAGCTCCATAAAAACCAAAAGGATAGGCTTCATAGAACCTCTGGATAGCTGAACATGTGTGGGTTCCCTGAGCATGGCACATCTGGGGAGGGTATGGAAACCCCAGTGCCTATAATACATACCTTACCCTATGCATCTCATTATCTGCTTTTGTAATAGTGTTTATAATGAACCAGTAAGCATGAGTACTTCCCTACGTTCTGTGAGCCTCTTTGACAAGCTAACAGGATCTGCAGAGGGGGTTATGGAAGCCCTGGTCTGTAGCAGGTCAAATGACCTATGCCTTATGACGGGCATACAGAGGTGGGTGGGGCAGCCTTGGCACAGTGTGTTAAACCTGCTGTACCTGATACGCTAGGCAGCGTCAGAATTGGACTGTGTCGGTGATAACTGGTGGCTGTTGCAAGTTTTCTTTTCTTTTCTTTCTTTTTATTTATTTTCAAGACAAGGTTTTCCTGTATAGCCCTGACTGTCCTGGAACTCATTCAGTAGCCCAGGCTGTCCTCACACTCACAGAGATCCACCTGCCTCTGCTTCCCAAGTACTGGGATTAAAGGTGTGTACCACCACTGCCTGGCTACCTGCAAATTTTCTTATTTGCTTGGTGTGTGAAGAAAAACATAAGCCTCATATATCAGTCTGATGTTATCTGTGTTGTGTGCTGGAAAAATTAAAATTTGAAGTTGTTTTTCCTTTGTACACCTCAGAAAATCATACTATCAATTTATAGCTATATGAGAAGAAAAGTATGGTAAAGACAAAAGAACCTGAATTCAGCTTAGGTGTCCAGTGCCTGAAGAAGATGCAGGCACAGTGTCATAGAAGGCATGAGTCTGATAAGTGGAAGTAGAGTGCAGAATGTATTCATTCTCTGAGTGCCTTCTTTTCCTGATTTTACAAACCACGATTAGTGTCCTTCACATTTGTAGATGCCATGCCAAGTCATAACTGAAGAGTTAATATTAACATCTACATGGTGTACTGTTCAAAGAAAACATCTTTGGGTAAATGAGAGCCTCAAAAAAGCCTTCTCTTCCTTCTGAGTTAATGGACAAGCAGTGCTCAATACAAGTATGTTTCTGGGGAGAACGGTTGGGCATGTGTATAATCCCAGCACCTCTGAGGCAGATCTCTGTGAGTTCAAGGCCAGCCTGGGGTAGAGAGCGAGTTCCCAGCCAGTCGTAGTTAAAGACTGAGACCCTGCCTCGGAAGTAAAAAAGTTCGTTGTTGCTTTGTGCTTTTTTTTTTTTTTTTTCTATGCTTAAGACTGGACAGAGGACTGTGCCATACCAACCACATATTTTCCCATGGAGCTACACCCTGTGCCTTGGTAAAGGTTTTCACTTTTCACTGTTTGCTCTTACTGAAGTTATATATGTGATTCTGTTAGCGGATGCTACACGATCGCCTTGCAGTTTTCAGGAATGAGAAACTCTTTTTCCACTAAAATTATTGACACATCAATTTCTAAATATGCGTGGAAAACATCGATTAATTTCCTTGTTCAGTTCTATGCCTGGGACTTGTGGACTGACGCTAGCCTTGATGTATCTGCTAGCTTTGGACTTGGCTATCTCAGTACGAGCAGAACTGCATTGTTCAACATTGTGTAAGAGGAAATACTACGGTTTTACATCTTCACCTCACAGAGGGACCCACCTTGTTTTCCTAATGTTTATTTACCTTTTCCTTTGGTTATTGCATTATATTATGACTATGTTTGAGACTTATCAATATATTTTCAAAACTGATTTTTAAACATTATGCCAGGCTGGGTGGTGGTGGTGGTGGCGGCGGCGGCGGCGGCGGCGGCGGCGGCGGCGGCGGCGGCGGCGGCGGCGGCAGCAGCAGCAGCAGCAGCAGCACACACCTTTAATCCCAGCACTCGGGAGGCAGAGCCAGGTGGATCTCTGTGAGTTTGAGGACAGCCTGGGCTACATACAGAGTGAGTTCCAGGAAAAGCTCCAAAGCTACACAGAGAAACCCTGTCTCGAAAAACAAAACAAAACAAAACCCAAACAAACAAACAAACAAACAAACAAAAAAACACATTATGTCAGGTCTTTGCAACAACTCAAATGGCCCAAGAGGGACACATTTTGATGTTATGGGTACCTGTGCTCCTTTGTCATAGTTCTATGAGACTATAGACACTGTGTTCTGACCAGAATGAATTTTTTTGTTTCTGAATCTTTTAATTTTTTTTAAAATGATTTATTTATTTTTATTTTACATGCATTGGTGTTTTACCTGCATTTATGTCTGTGTGAGGGTGTTGGATCCCCTGAAATTGGAGTTACAGACAGTTGTGAGTGGCCATATGGGTGCTGGGAATTGAACCAAGGTCCTCTGCAAGAGCAGCCAGTACTCTCAAGCGCTGATTCACCTCTCCAGCCCACATCCCTGAATCTTATAAAATGCTGTGATCAGCATTATGCATCCTCCATGAATTGCAAGCTTGAAAATCAACTGTGTATAGTTTTTAGTAAAATTGCTTTTCCCTAGAAGAAGAATATTATTTTAAAGATATATATATATAACCTTAGTGGGACCAAAGGACAAGAAAACACAACCAAAAATTTTATCTTGTAGATGTACAAAACATAGGTGTGTCTTCAGACTGGCTGCCTCTAAAGGGCTAAATCAAATCTATTCAGAACATCATCCCCTGAACTCACTAGGGAAATTACTTACATTTCCATGGGAAGGGTGTGAGCTGATAACTGTGGGAAAAACTAATGGAAACAGGAGGCTAAGGAAATGGATGTAGATCAGTGGTTCTCAACCTTCCTCACACTGCGACCCTTTAATGCAGTTCCTCATGCGGTGGTGACCCCCGGCCATGAAATTATTTGGTTGCTACTTCATAACTGTAATTTTGCTACTGTTATGAACCATAAAGTAAATATCTGATATGTGATCCCCAGGGAGGTCAAGACCCATAGGTTGAGAACTGATGATGTAGATAATCAACATGGAAAAGTTTCGATTTGAATTTCACTTGAATTTTAATTACAGTAAGAAAGAGCTGTGGTATACTCAAATGATCGCATAGGATTGTAGCACCGTTCAAGGGTTAAGGCTGTTGGCATCTCAAAGCTGATAGAAGGAAGAAGAAGAAAAAAACCTCAGATTATTGTCTGATTTATGGTGCAGACTCATTGCCAGGTGATGATGAGATAGGTCATATGAGGGGAAACAAAGAGGATAAATTCAGCACGGGTTATAAATTGTGTGGAGACGTTATCAGAGGGAATCCACATAGGGATTTTTACGGGCAGTTGGATAAATGGATCCCGAGGTGAGAAAAGGGATGCAGGCCAGTAACAGAGGCAAGGTGAGGAGTTGGGGATGTAACTATGGACAAAGCCAAAGCAATGGATTAAGGATGCTTCTGAGAGTGTGTAGACTAGGAAACAAAGAGGTCCCACTTGGTGCTTTGTGGGCCACAGTGAGTTGATATGGAGGAGATGATGCAATCTTGAGTCTATCTTTTCCTTCCAACCCACATAGCACGATGTTTTGTGTATGTAGGAGAATGTTTTGTGTGTGTTTTTTTTTTTTTTCCCGAGACAGGATTTCTCTATGTAGCTAGCTTTGCACCTTTCCTGGAACTCACTCTGTAGACCAGGCTGGCCTCGAACTCACAGAGATCCGCCTGCCTCTGCCTCCCAAGTGCTGGGATTAAAGGTGTGCGCCACCACCGCCCGGCAGGAGAATGTTTTAGTAATTTACACTCCAACCTCAGTTTAACAAGGCAATCCCATTTTTTTTCATTCAAATAAGTGTACTATGAGAGCCTTAATTGGAGGCAAACTCTGAACTATGGGCATGACTCAGGACATCATTAAGTCTGACAAACTTCTTCATATATATTTATTTACAGGGTGAATAGGAAGCATTACTAATAGTCATGGAGCTGTTGACCAAAGATTTATCTGTTGTCCGAATCCATAACTCTAAAGCATGTCCCCAGTGGGGACAATATGGCAGCTCTTAAAGGCAGATTTAGGTTCTTGAGGAGCAAGGAGATCTCAGATACTAACATTGCAGTACCCATAGCTTAGTTCTCCCTGACAAAGGAGTACTTTTATTTTTAGTACTTTATTTTCTTCACTTAAATTAAAATTTAAAATTCTCCTTATAAGTCAATAATGGGAAAAGATTAAAACTGAGAATCATTATTCTAGAAACATGAAAATGACTTTGTAATGGGAGGTTAAAAGATAAAACATTGTATTTTTCTCGTGAGGAATCTGGCTTTGTGTACCTTCGTGTGTGTGTGTGTGTGTGTGTGTGTGTGTGTGTGTGTGTGTGTGTATGTGATACAAAAGTAGAAGGGAGCTATTTGGAGGAAGAAGGAGACCAATGAGAAGGAACAGGAAGGATGGGGGAGGGTAACAACAGGCAAATATTATCAAGTACAATTGTTTATGAACACACATATGTGCAGTTGTCATAATGAAATCCATTATTTTTCATGTAACTAAAACAAGAATAAAAATAATTTATAAGAGAAGTTATTTTTAGCTCTTTTCCTTATGGTGTCTGTGCTACTGAATTTTTAACAACTTGACATAAACCAGAGTCACCTAGAAAGAGAGGACCTCAATTGAGGAGTTGCCTCAACTGGATTGGTCTGTGGATATGTCTGTGGGCATTTTCTTGATTGCTAATTGGAGGATCTAGTCCACTGTGGGTGTTACGATCCCTAAGCAAGTGGACCTAGGCTGTATAAGAAAGGTAGCTGTGGTAGTGCGAATGTATTTGGCCCCAATAATCTCATAGGGAGTGGCACTATTAACGAGGTGATGCTTTGCTGGAGTAGGTGTGGCTTTGTTGGAGGAAGTGTGTCACTGTGGGGACTGGCTTTGAGGTTTCCTATGCTCAGGAAACCTTTCAGTCGACTTTCTGTTGCCTGCAAGATGTAGGACTCTCAACTATTCCTCCAGCACCACATCTGCCTGCAGGCCGCCATGCTCCCCACCATGATCATAATGGACAGAACCTCTGAAACTATAATGGAGCCACCCCAATTATATGTTTTCTTTGTAAGAGTTCCTGTGGTCATGGTGTCTTTTCAGAGCAATAGAAAACCCTAATTAAGATAGTAGCTGTACAAACCACTCTGAGCCAAGAGTTGAGCAGATTTTCTACATGCTCCTGTTTGAGTTCCTGCCCTTTCAACAGACAGATTGTAACCAGGAAATGTAACAACCCCCCACCCCCAGCCTGCTTTTGGTCATGTTGTTTATCACAGCCACAGTAAGCAAACTAGGACAGTGTCTGACATGGCTATTCTGTGTGTGCAAGTTCACGCGACAGAAAGAACAAACTGAAAATCTAACCTAAATTTAATGTGACAAGACTTTGCATCTATTTAATGTAGGCTATATAGAAAATGTGGGACTCCAACTATATAATTATTCAGCAAGAAGATCTTTTAACCTCCCATTACAAAGTCATTTTCATGTTTCTAGAATAATGATTCTCAGTTTTAATCTTTTCCCATTATTGACTTATAAGGAGAATTTTAAATTTTAATTTAAGTGAAGAAAATAAAGTACTAATTTTTTTCTCTACTTGATCCTAAAATGATCTGATTCTTTTGGGTTTTAGTCCACATATTTAATAACTAAATATGTAGAAACCATTTGCTCATTAGTAACTTAAATACACTAGACCTAGTAACTGAATCTTTGGTGTGGTGATGGCATGAGAACCAGTCATGGGTTTAAAGATACTGTGTGAAAATGGAAATAGCATCTGAACATCTTATGTGTAAGAAGGATCCAGGGGAAAGTTTGAGCGTCTACTGTGAACACGTCCCTAGCGAGGTGAGCCACAGCCAGACCCCACCATTGGCTGATGCTGTGTGGAATGGCTGCCGGCAGCTATGATAGGTTAAATGATGGTGTTGCCACCAATGCCAGTCCCGCCACCCTGTGTGTATGCCAGGAAGACCCTGCAACAGTGCCACTGTGCTGCTGAGACGGGTCTTTGACTCTTGGTTGGGTACTCCATTTTGTTTCAAAGTATAGATAGCACTCCCTGCCAACGGTCTGGGGAATATTTTGGCCTTGGCTCCCATAGTGAAGCACAGACCTTGCTCCCCACTTACCTAGAGATTCCCCCCAAATTGAATGGGGTTTCTATACCGAGAAGTCAAGTGTCTGATGTAATATCAATAGACTTGAGTTTCAACATACTGTGCAGATTGCAGTGTCTTGATATATTTACAGGTCTCGATTATTTGTCCTGGCTGGTTTTGTGTCAACTTGACACAAGCTAGAGTCATCAGAGAGGAAGGATCCTCAGTTGTGGAAATATCTCGATGAAATCTAGCCGTAAGGCGTTTTCTCTACTAGTGATCAAGGGGAAGGGATTAGTCCATGGTGGATGGTGCCATCCCTGGGCAGGGGGTCCCAGGTGCTATAAGAAGGTGGGCTAAGGGAGCCATGTGAGACAAGCCAGTAAGCAGCCCCCCTCCATGGCCTCTGCATCAGCTCCTGCCTCTGGGATCCTGCCCAGTTTGAGTTCCTGTCCTGACTTCCTTCAGTGATGAACAGCAATGCTGGAGTGTAAGCTTAATAAACCCTTTCCTCCCCAACTTGCTTTCTGGTCATGGTGTTTCATCACAGCAATAGAAACCCTAACTAAGACAATATTATAGGAAATATTTCCTTCTTTGAGATAGGAAAACTAAAATTCACAAGGTTAATTGGCTAACCCCAAGTTGGCACATCTGTGTGTGCCTGTGGCGTGTTGAGCTTAGATGCATTCACAGACGGTTTCTTATTTAAATCTCACGCCGTAACGCTCACCATTACTCCCCACGTTAGTCAAGAGAGGGGTTTATCCAGGTTTTCTGTGGAAAGATATATTCTCACTTTACATCCTCAGTGAGTGTGCCTTCCCTTTTGGCTCCTTGTTCATCGTTTTTGTGCCAGCTATTGTTGTATTCGGCTTGTGTCACAAAGGTATTTGTTGGATAAATTCATGTGCCTTCCCCGAGGCATTGGTCACTGGACGATAGTGTGCAAAGGTATTTTCCGACAACTTTGCTCCCGAGTACCAGTCAGTGAGAAGCGGAAACGGTTCTGTTTCTAGGGGTGTGCGCTTACCTTGGGCATATTTCATATCAGATATATCACAGAAAATGTAAACACTACCAAATGGAAGGTGTAAAATTGGAAATGTAAAACTGAGACATGTTTGTGTGGTGCACATTCAGTGTGATATGCTTCTCGCCATCACGGTTTCAGTCATCTCTTTGGTGCCCATGAAGCCTAGGAGTCCCGCTTTCTCACTCAAGTGGCTATGACTGGGGAGGATATCTTAGTGGTCACCGCTCCTGAACAGGATAAAGCATCATCCAATGTCTTTAACTATGATGGACATCTGGATGCTTGCACTTCTAGGGCTGCCAGCTTCCAGCACAGTGGAGTCCAGGCTCCAGCCACACGTTTGGACTTCATTCCCAAGCATAACCCTTGATGATTCTGCTTTTCAGTGCTGTAGTCCAGAGATGTGAGCACTTGGAGACTGACATGTGTCTCATTGCCTTGGTTTATCTTTCTGTATTGGATCCTTGTCAGTCTACGGCAGGTTTCATCAGGCTTCTTTGTCTCCCTACCCATGTTATTTTTTTGCTCCCTTTTAGAATTGATCTGACAGAACTTTGAGTTAAAAGAAGTCTGGATAAGTATGTAACTATTATAAAGGACCTTGATGCAAATACTTTTTTAAAAAATTGTTTTATTTTAAATTATGTGTGTGTATCTATGTATGGATATGAGCATGTAGGTACCTGGAAGCTAAAGTAGGTCATCGTATGCCCTGGAACTGGAGTCACAGGCAGTTGTGAATCACTGAATGTGGGTGCTGGGAACTCAACTCCGGTCTACAAGAGCAGCCTCATCTCTAACTGCTGAACCATCTCTCTAGCCCCTTATGCAAACACTCTTGAGCAGTATCTATTTTACTCCATTTCCTGGTAGTACAGATACACGAACTGGCCTGCAGCCCTGTACTCTGGTTGGCTTCCTGAGCACAGAGCTGGGCAGGTGGGGGGCTTTTAGCCACAGCCAGCTTTTCATTGCCTCTCCCTGGGGGTCCTGGGCCCTCAGGCAAAGAAGCAGCTATCCAGAAGGCTAGAGACCTAAGCTTTGGGGAATTGAGCTTGGTTTTAAAACTAAACTTTCAGGTGAAAAACCTGGAGTCTGCCTAGGCTGCTGGTGCAATACAGCTCCAAAGGCAAATGTAAATGCATTTCCGGTCCTTCAGCTTTTCACCTGCACCGTGTGTCGTATGTTTAAACAACAATGTTGAGAACTTCTCAACGTCTATTGATATAGGATGCAGGAACCTGCTGTTGGTTGTTTTTGCTCTTTAGGGGCCCCACCACCCAGCTCCCAAACAAGTCACACATGGAGGCTTATTTTTAATCATAAATGCCTGGCCTTAGCTTGGTTTATTTCTAGCCAGCTTTTCTTAACTTTAAATTATCCCATCTACCTTTTGCCTCTGGGCTTTTTCCTTTTCTTAGTTCTGTATATCTTACTCCATGGCTGGCTGGGTGACTGGCTCCTAGCATCCTCCTCTCCCTGTTCTCTGTGTCTCCCTTGCAGACAAGGTTTCTCTGTGTGGCTTTGTGCCTTTCCTGGAACTCACTCTGTAGCCCAGGCTGGCCTCGAACTCACAGAGATCCGCCTGCCTCTGCCTCCCGAGTGCTGGGATTAAAGGCGTGTGCCACCACCACCTGGCTTGCTCTTTTTTTCTTTCCCAGATTTCTCCTATTTCTTTTCTCTGCCTGGCAGCCCTGCCTATCCTATCTTCTGCCTCTCTATTGGCTGTTCAGCTCCTTATTAGACCAATCAGGTGTTTTAGGCAGGCACAGTAACACAGCTTCGCAGAGTTAAACAAATGCAACGTAAAAGAACACAACACATCTTTGCATCATTAAAACAAATGTTCCACAGCATAAACAAATGTAACACACCTTAAAATCATATTCTACAACAGGAACCACTGGGGAGATGAGATCTGAGCAAGATTTGAACATGTCGAACTTCTCTTGTATGACATTACGGTCCCTTCCAGTTGTTCAGCGAGTCTGCTCTGGCAGGAGCTAGATCTCCAGCTGTCATGGGTAGAACCGAAGCCTGGGGTGTGGGACAGAACACCGGATATGGAAAAGATCTGGGGGCAGGGGACTCTGCCTGAAAATGATGTCTGTAGGTAAAAATACGTATTTTTATATAAACAGGAAAATCTTGCAAATGATTTTTTTAAAAAAACTTTCTAAACAACACTGTAACTTGGGATTTAGACTTTGCAAATATAGGGCAATATCACACACATTCACACCACAGAAATAAAATTATACATGAATAATATTTTTTTTCACAGACTTACTCTCTCAGCTCTGAAACTTCCTTTTCACAACATCACCAAACGTGCAAATGGGAATTGTTTTTGATTAGTAGAAGGAAGAGTGCTGGCTTAAAAACCCTATATTTGGGTCTTGATTTATATAACTTAGGAGACCGAAGTTTTGTCCTCTAAGTTAGAATATATCACAGGAAACATTTTTATAGATCAAAAATATATATTTTATCACCTGCCCCTAACCTTAAATCTGTGTGTATTATCAGGTGTTTAGTTGGGAAATGAAGTACTATACTGGCATGTAAATAGTTAGAAAGGTGAATTTTAACTAGAACATCAGAACTGAGTTCTTCTAGACACATGAATCAGATGTCCAGGGAAAAGTATAGGGATGTCTATACACACTGTTGAATAAGCCTCTGTGTATAGACATATATTGTGGCTTTTTTATTGTTTTATTAAACAATAAATCTCGGTAGTCAGATATTAGGGAATATACCTGAAAGACTTGCAGAGCAACAGAGAAATGATCTCCTCAGCCTCTCCTCCACCTTCCCCGATTGAACCCCCCATCTCTTTTGGCCCCTCATTACTCCTCCTGTGTGCCCCTCTAGCTTCCTCTGAGTTCACCAGAAAACTCTAAGGTCCACTCCAAGATCGGACTCCTTTGGTGGTCTCGGGGCAACAACACAAACAAATCTCTTGCAATATATGGTGTACTACCATTGCTTAGGAGGTGTTAGTGGTTCTTAACCCGTGGGTTGTGACCCCCTGGGGGGGCAGTCAAACAACTCTTTCACAGGGCTTGCCTAAGACCATCTGCATATCAGGTTTTCACATTATGATCTATAACAGTAACAAGATCACAGTTATGATGTAGCAATGAAAATAATGTCATGGCTGGGGGTCATCACCACATGAGGAACTGTGTTAAAGGGTCGCAGCATTAGGAAGGTTGAGAACCCCAGTGGTAGTGACGTCAGGCTTCATGAGTGTAGTTCTTTTTGTCCCTAGTACCTGACAATGAATCTTCCACTTTCAGTGAATGGATGAGTGAGTGGTTTACTTTGTTTTGGATTCATTGAAAAAAATCTAATATTGCTTAACACATAAAGAAAAGTGTTTCCCGGTATCATTTTCATACAGGTATTGTTATGCTGTGTTCTTATTTGCCCCTATCCTTCCATTTCCCATTCCGCTCATTCCTGTCCTCCGAAGAGTCCTCATGACATGTCCAGTCCATATCCACCCTCGTCCCCCTTCACCCCTTTAGACCTCTCCTCCCCTCCCACAGTCCCCTGTTTTCATGACACCCCCTCTACATTCTGAACATGGCAGAAGATCTCTGCCACCTGTTCCTGAGCCCGCCTCATTTTGTTTAGTGTAACCATCCTTAGGTCCGTCCATCTCCCTGCCAATGCCGTAATTTTATTTTTATTTGAAGTCAAATAGAATTCTGTTGTGCACGTACACCACATTTTCTTTACCCGGATGGCCGTGGAAGCTGCCTCTCAACTGTGGCTGTTGGGAGCACTTTGGCAGTAAGCATGGATGGATGAAGACCTCCCTGGAGGCTGGCTTAATGCCCTGCGGGGAGATGATGCCAGGAGAGGTGGAGTCAGGTCAGATGGTAGTTGTGCTTTTCACTGAGGACCCTTCATCTATTTCCATGATGGCTACACCAGGTTACACTCCCACCAGCATTCGGAGTTCTTTGGAGAATTTTTCTCTTCGTTTCATCAGCCCATTTGTCAATCAGACTATTCGGTTTTTTAGTTTTCAGTTTCTGCAGGTTTTTTAAAAATACATATTCTAGATATGAATCTCCCATCAGCTGTATAGTGGTCAGGGGCTTTCCCACGCATTCCGCAGGCTGGTTTCTCACGCCGGTGACTGTGACCTTTGCTATGCAGATGGTGTTTCTAATATGTAATATAATGTGATTTATTGAATTTGAACTCCATTGCTAGTAAAAAAGTCCAAGCAGATATATATATTTTTAAAAATTTAAAAAAAACATTCTCTTCAGAAACAACGCATAGTTGAAAAAGAAATGCTTAAAATACTTTAGATATTAATGACCCTTATAGGACTTTCAAGTACTTTGGGTGAAGCTGAGATAAAAACTTTGCCGTGCCAATTGGAGCTTCCTAATCAGGCATAAAGCAATGCTTTGTCATATTAGTATAAGACTTAATAATATTAAAACTTAATATTATTAAAACTTAATATTATTGAAAACTATTTTTTCAGTTATTTATACATCAGCTTCTACTAAAGCAAACTGGTTGTTCTTCCGGTCTGCATGGTCATACTGAACTATGTGCTTTCATACTCTAACTTTCTTTTCCTCTTGTTGAAAGTAGATATTCTTCCCCCCTCACATACTATATTCTGATTATGGTTTCCCCCTCTCTACTTCTCCCAGCTCCTCCCCACCTTCCCTCCCATCCAGATCCACCCCTTTTCTGTCTCTCATTAGAAAACAAATAGGCTTCGAAGGGGTAATAATAAAATGTAACAAAGTAAAATATAGTAAGATAAAACAAAAACTAACACATCCAAGTTGGACAAGACAAACACACAGAAGGAAAAGAACCCAAGAGAAGGCACCAGAATTCTCGTATAATATTAGCGGGACCAGCCTTAATATTATACATCCCAGGGGCTCAGGAGAGAGAACTACTAACAGCGAGGACTATTTTCAGGAAATAGAATCTCAGCACACCGAGCTCTATAGTCCACTTGCTTTAATTCCTCTGGCATAACATCCTTTATACACAGCTTCAGTTCTGTTCTCATGCCTAGCTCCTTTCTTGCCTGATTTCTCTCTATATTTATCTACTGCTCCCTCTAAGTTCTATCTTAATTCTCTCGTCTTAACTCTGCCTCATCTAGGTCCTTTTCACCTTGTTCTTACCCAGCTAGTACTCCCCCATCTGACTCTTCCTCATCTTCCATCTCATTCTTCTAGTACTCTTTTCTAGCCCTTCAATCTAGTTCTTCCCCATCTCAGTTTGTTCCTCTCAATTTCTTACCCATCTAGTTCTTCCATTCTCTTTCCTCTTCTCCCTCCTCCAATGCCCTGGAAGTCTTGGTATATATACACTTATAAGCAGTATTCCCTTAGCAGTGTAAAGCCAGGCTTCCAGGGTCAAACAGAGGGGTGATAAGAATCGCATAGAGGGGTAATAAGCGTTAATTATCATTTGCAACTCCAAAGGGAAGTGACCAATGAGGAAATGAATTAACTAAAGGCTAAATTTGGGTAATATCTAAGAAGAGGGATCTTATGTGCTCAACTATAGTCTTAAAAGCGATTAGTAGAAAATGTTAAGAATCTATAAGTTGCTAGGTGAATGGGAGAAAATAAAACTGCCTTCTTTCTCCTGTGGCTCCTATCTGTTTGAGCTCTCTGCTGTTTTTTTTTTTTTTTTTTTTTTTTTTTTTTTTTTTTTTTTTTTTTTTTTTTTTTTTCCCCTGCAGGGTGGGGGAAGGTGTGCTCAGTCGCTAGGCAACCTGTGTACAGGTAGATGCCTCTGGTGATAGTTAAAGGGAGATCTGGAACTGGAGGCAAGATTTAGGAAAGGAGGAAGTTAAGCTTAATTGGCACATCCATCAGGCCTTCTCAAACAGGTAGCCTGGATGCTTAAGTCTATCAGAGTACAGAGATAAGATACTTTCCTCCATCTGGGGATGGACCTGGCCGGATGCTGCCAATGATGATAATTACAGGGAGGCTTGAACTGGGGTTCTGGCTGAGCATAGCTGTCAGCACAGAAGGTTATCTAAATATTCCCAGAAGTGGTTAGGTAAGAAGTTAAAGGTCTATAAAGTTAGTAAGGCTGTAAGAAAGGAGGATCTGAGCTAAATTGTGTAAAGCTATTACTTAACGTCCATCTGACCTAGGTAGTGTTTCCTTGTGGAATTTACCTTAAATCAGGAGACTTGTTATTTCTGTTAGTCCTTGAGAGTGGCTAAGGGAGATATCTGATTCCAGAGACAGCCTTTCCTGAGGCTGTTTTCCAAATACCTGGAATGTGTAATTCCAGAGAGTGATCAGTCCACACTGTTAGCCCTTCTTAGGGAAAAGTCAATTGGGAAAACTATGAAGGCACACATGATTTTCATAACAGAAGACAGCTGATATATAACAAGCCAAATAACACCAAAAGCTCCTTGGGATTTGGCTTTCTCTGGAGGAATTCCCTGATCCCTCCAGGTAGTGACTTTGCCATAACCAGCTGAGTTCTTATGGTATAGTCCTGCGGCCTACAGCACAGAATCAGAGACCACTCATTCTCACACTCAGGAATCTCATAAAAACACCAAACTGAAGCCATAATATATAAGCAAAGGACCCTGTGCAGACCTGTACAGACCTGTGCAGACCTGTGCAAACCTGTGCAGGCCCTGTGCATGCGGCCTCCGTCTGTGATTTCATATAAGCTTGGATCATGTGATTCAGAGGACCTTGCTTTCTTGGTGTCCTTTACGCCCTCTGGCTCTTGCGCTCTTTCTGTCTCCTTACCTTCAGGGTCTCTTGAGCTCTGAGAAGAGAGATTTGATGGGCACATCCCATTTCGGACTGAGTGTTCCAAGGCCTCTCCTTCCCTGTATAACACCTGGCTGTGGGTCTCTGCATTTGCTCCCATCTTCTGCAGGAGGAAGCTCCTCTGAGGATGATTGAGCAAGGCAGTGATCTTTGAGTACAGCAGACTATCGTTGGGAGGCATTTTATTGCCACTTTTTTGTTTTTATTAAAATAACAGCAGTATTTGGTTTTACCCTAGGTCCCTGGGCTATATCTAGTCTCAGGTTCTAGGTCACTCAAGCAGTGTATATGGGTTTAATCTGTGGAGTGGGCCTTAAATCAGATATTATTACTCCCACAAGCTCTGTGGCACCATTGGTCTAGCATATCTTGCAGGTATCATTTTATATATATATATATATATATATATATATATATATATATATAT
This sequence comes from Peromyscus leucopus, assembly GCF_004664715.2. Taxonomy (NCBI): domain Eukaryota; kingdom Metazoa; phylum Chordata; class Mammalia; order Rodentia; family Cricetidae; genus Peromyscus; species Peromyscus leucopus. Next base: position 8,033,417 of record NC_051080.1, read on the forward strand.
ATATATAAACGATATTTACATTTTTCTTTTGGTAGCATGAAAAGTACCTTCCTGTACCAAAGACACTAGCACTTAGGGGTGAGGGCTCTGTGTAGGCTCCAGTTCAACTTCTTCAATGAGTCGTGCAGGTGTTATCTTCAGCAATGGGGCTGATTTGGTCAGTCCAGGCCACTGGGACCACCCCTCAGGCAAGGGGTGGAGTCAGCTCTCCTAGCCCACGCCTTTGGGCCAGCCCTCCCACACCCGTGGTGAGGGGTGGGGCCAGCTCTTCTGCTACAGTGGCCAGCAAGGGGCAGGGCCACCAGCTCTCCCAGGGCAAGCACAGGGTGGTATCAGCACAGTAGGGCCCTGGCTATCGAGGGTCCCTTGTGGTATCTTGGGTCATGGAGATCAGCACAGACCCCCAGCTGCAGCAGGACTACAGACCTAGACACGGTCCTCTGCAGCCACAGCCTGGAGGTCACCGTGGCCCTGGTGGCAGCACAGTGTTTGAGTACTAATGAAAGGTTAGGTGTTTATGGCTTTCTGGATTTACTTCTGGATCTTTTAATCCACTTTAATTGTCTGCTCCCTGTTGTTTGGTTTTGTGTTGGCAACATGCTAGTTCTGCTCTGATGGCTTAACATTTTTTTTTTTCACCCGTGAAATCCCGAGCACGAAGCCAACAGTAGGTTATTTTCCGGTACCAGCCAAGGGGTATCTAGTCTCAGGCCTCTGAACCTGGTGGGTCGGTGCTGAAGCCTCCCATTAGGCAGAAACTCTGTGTCCCAGAGGTTGTCGCCATTGGCAGTTAGCGGCACCTTCTCCTGCATGCACTTCCTGTCCTGGATTCTTCCCTGACCCCCCTGGATCCGAAACGCTTGCCACAGTGTATCTGCTCACAGGGATGGCAGGGACTGCATGTCTCTCTCTCCTCAGACACACCCCCTGCCACAGAAAGGGTTTTCTTCCCCTTCTGATGTGACGGGAAGTCACCTTTAGCCATATCCTGTACTCCTCTGTGGTTCAGGCTTCAGAGAGCTAAACATACGCAGCTCTTAAAATTCCAAACCAGGACTTTTCATGACCATTTCCTGTTTTGAGTTAAAGTTTATTTTGGAAATCAATGCTAGAAAATGATCTCTTTTATATCTTTGCTGTGCAGAGTGTGGTCCACTTTGAGTTCTAGCACCCAGCTTACCCCCGTGGGACTCATCACCATACAGAAACTTAGGGCCTGCCTTGTATCTGCTGAGTCAGCACCTATACTTAATGAAAACCCCTTGTGATCTTTATGTGTATTGGAATTTGAAAAGCAACCATCCTAGTTGATTTACACTTCATACCTCAATGAAGAGACGGTGACACATTTATGGGAAATTTAAAATGCATCAAGAAATTACATAGATATATGTGTGTGTGTGTGTGTGTGTGTGTGTGTGTGTGTGTGTGTATTTCAGCCCCCAAAGTCAGCATCTTACTTAATGATGAAATTCACCCCTAAATCAGACATAAGACAAGGGTGGTCAGTATCACTACTGCTGTCTAAAACTACTTTAAAAATGTCAGGGCTGGAGAGATGACTCAGGGGTTAAGAGCACTGACTGCTCTTCCAGAGGGCCTGAGTTCAATTCCCAGCAACCACGTGGCAGCCCCCAACTGTCTGTAAATTCAGTTCCAGGGGATCCAACACCCATGGCAAAACACCTATGCACATAAAAAAAAAAGTCATTCAATGTCACTAGAGAAAGGAGCATTTTTCAGAGAGGAAGAGGGCCTGGGGAGATACCTCTGTGGTAAAGTGTTTGTTGAAGCATGAGGGCCTGAGTTCAGATTCTCTGTACCCACATAAAGTGTTTGTTTGTAAAGTGTTTATTGAAGCATGAGGGCCAGAGTTCAGATTCTCTGTACCCACATAAAAAGTCAGGCGTGGTGGTGGGAATCTGTTATCCCAGCATGAAGGGCATGAGAAGGAAACAAGGAGAGATGCACCTGCCAACAACCTCTGACCTCTATACATGAGCACATGCACCCACATATGTGTCTATATAACACATACTATAGGGCAGTCACCTGTGTTGATAGGTCACATTATGGAGCCCATGGATAATGCATTTAAGTCTTTGAAGACACGCCTTAAACACTGAAGTTAGTAAAGTATCAGAGTTTACAGTGAGTGTTCCGAGGGGCTGGTAAGGTGGTTCCATAGGGAAAATTCTTGCCACAAAACCATGCTGACCTGAGATCAATCTCTAGAATCCACAGCGAAAGGAAAGAACCAATTTCCAAAGGTTATCCTCTGATCTCCACATGGGTCCTGTGTATGTGCGTGCCCATACACACATACACACACAAACAACACATTAAATAAGTAATGTTTAAATGAAATTAGCATATAGAAAGCAATAAATTTCATGTGTAAAAGAATAAGAAACTACTAAGATTTTTTTTTAGATTGACACAAAAATACTTCAGCATAGACCTAATAAGAACTGATCAAAATGTATGGGTACAGTGTTCCTCAAATATGTAGAATTTGAATAAGAAAATCTATTCTTATAAAACTATACATATCAGTTTTGTCCTTGAAGTTTAACAAATTGATTATATATTTCATTTTGAAAAACTAAATATAAGTATCTTAGAAAACCTTAAAAAGAAAAATAATGAGCAAGAACTCAGTTTTAAGCCAGATGTTAAAGCATTTTACAAAGTCTCTATAATTAGAAGATGATCATATTGGCAGGTGAGTAAATTGGCAACCAATGGAACCAAATAGAAAGTGCAGAAATAGCCCTGAGTGCGCATGAGACATTAGACTCCAAGGAAAGCTGCTCCTGCAATCAGTGGAGAAACACAGACTTTTCAGAAGTGACATTGGGACAGTGGACCTCCATATGGAAAAACCAGAAATGACTCATCCTGTGCATGACACACTAGTCTGTTAGTCCAAATGCTAGAGGAAAAATGGTGAGACTCAGTGAAGTTTCCCCAGATTTAGGGGAGACTTAATTATTTTAGTTACATATTAAAAGTTCTGTGTGGAAAGTAAGCCAGCAATCCACCCAAAAGCTAAGCAAGACATTAGTGCTGTCTGGGGAAATACCTGTGACTCCTCTTATCAATGAAAGGTTAACGTCTTAACGGCTAATGATTTCTATAAATTGAGAAGACAAATAACACTGGCCTTGTAAAACTGAGCAGGAAATCCACACATGGTTCACAAGAAAAAAAATGCAAATGGCCCTTCCAGATGCGATAAGATGTTCCAACCCGATCCTCATTAGAGAGAGGAAAATGAAAACCACATTAAAATACCATCTCTGCCCTGTCAGACTGGCAAAACTCCAAGGGTCTAACAATGAGATTGGCGAGGTTGGAGAGAAATTGGCACTCCCATGCTTTGTTGATGAGATAAAAGGCCCAGAGGAGGCAATGTGTCCATTATCAGTGTTCCACAAGCATTTATATTTTGACCCATCAATTCCATGTCAAGAAATCTTTCTTAGAGAGTCACTGGCGGAAAATATGGAATGGCACATAAACAAGACGATTCAATTTGTGTGTGACAGAAAACTAGAAAACAACCCATGCCCGGTGCCAAGAGCCTGCTTAAAACAAACTCTTACATATCCACACAATGGAGAAAAGTTCAAGGGCAGAGAGTGCCTATAGTATGCGACTCCTTCCCTGAGAACAGGGATACATGCTTTGTCTGTTTACGCTAATTAATTAATACAATCTATATTATATTAATATTAACTAATTAAGCAATGGATAGAGAAAAGCCCACACTACTGAAAATGATTATCTGGGGAGCAGAGAGGAGGAAAACAGGGTTGCAGGGGTAGAAATGGCGGCCTAGGCGTCTTTAAATGTGTTTTGTCATATAGATGCACTTAGTTGGATTTTTAGAACCATGCAGTAAACATTTTTACCCAATATTAAAATAAAATTGGGTAAGTATGAAAAAAAAAAACAACAAGAAGCAAGGAGATCTTTAAGAAATGAGAACAAAGAAGCAAAATTGAAAAAAAAAAATGTGTTTCCTATTAGTGGATTTGTGTCTCAGTCACACAGAGGATCATTTCCTGTGACTTTAAGGAGCATGCAAGTTCAGATATTCACAGTGCAATACACCCTGCTGACAAGAAGAACCAAGAATCATGTTGCATTTAGTGGGCATGTTGGTAATATTTATATGGATATTCTGAAGCCATAGTAATAAATGAAGTAAGCAATTATGCGTTGTCATTTAGCACCAAGATCTTTCAGGATAAAGTGATGCATATATAAAATTAATGCCATTAAATTAAAATCCTGCAGTCTGGAAATAGATGAATGCATATTTCTGTCCCTGAGAAAACGATACTAAGCACAGCAGAACTTATGTCCTCACTCTGGGCACTGAAAAGGGCTGGCAACTGGCATACCAGAGCAGCGATTATTATCTTCAGTTAGTGCTCAGCCTCTCAGTTCCGTGTCTTAAGATTCCTTGGAGAAAGTGTTGATTCCTGGTCTAAAGCAGCGATAGACAAGTTATTCCTGGAACACCACGTGGGACTGGGAGAGAAGAGGACAGCTGGGACGGCAGGCATTGTTGGAAATGGCTTAGAAGCCAGTCTGAGGAGTCTTCCACTGGCCGCAGATGAGGCTGTGTGAACGTACGAAAGGATAATGACTATAATGAACTAAAAAGTCAAATACAGGGCTCAGAAGCTGGCTCACTGGGGAAAATGCTAACCGGGCAGTTGTGAGAACCTGAGTTGAAAATCCTCAGAATCCAGGAATGGTAGCACCCACATCTGTAATCCCAGCATGCCCTGCGGGGAGGCGGGAGGCAGAGACAGGAGAATCTGAAGCTCTTGGGCCTGCTGTCCTGATGTACACAGTGGAAAAACAAAAAGAGCCCGACTTCAAGTAAGGTGGAAAGTGGAGACCAACAGCTGTTATCCTTTGCTCTCCACAGGATATCCACGTCTTGGCTCTCATGCACAAATATATATACATATGTGTCACACACACACAAGACTTAAAAAAAATATATTTATTTTTATTTTATATGTATGAGTGTTTTGCCTGCATGTACGTGCACTACTGTGTGTCTGGTGCCTGTGGAGTTCAGAAGAGGGTGAAGGATCCTCTGGAACTAGAACTGGAGTTACCCACCCTGTGGGTGCTTAGAATCGAACCCAGATCCTTGACAAGAGCAGTCAGTGCTCTTAACCACTGAACCATTGCTCCACATACACAAGATTCTCAAAATATAAAATACATTAAAAGCTCGTTCTCTCGGGGCTAGAGAGATGGCTCAGAGGTTAAGAGCATCGACTGCTCTTCCAGAGGCCCTGAGTTCAATTCCCAGCACCCACATGGTGGCTCACAACCATCTGTAATGAGATCTGGTGCCCTCTTCTGTATACACAATAAATAAATAGATCTTAAAAAAAAAAAAAAAAGCTCATTCTCATAGAGGAAACAAAAATGAATTGGTAACCCTCAAAAACTGTTTGACACCATTTCAATATTTTAAAAACGAATGAGAAAAAGAACAAAGCGTTTTCCCAATTTCATGAGCAAACTCGAAAGTCACAGTGATTGTCATGTAAAGGATAATCTGTACAGGATAATTTTTAGCTGAAGGGTGCTGAGCATCTTAGAAGGAGGAAAAAACAAAACAAAACCAGACCCACATTTTGCAGCCATCATGGAGCTGTGGACCTCTCGTGGCTGCTAGAGTCACTGGGTAAAAGGTGGATGGAGAGCATCCCAGGGTGGCTCAGGCAGGCACACCCGTGGATTCATTAATCTTTACCAGGAGTGGCAACCAGACGTTAATGCTTCCTGAAGTGACAGGATTGCAAGGCCCAGTATCACTTCCAAACATTGCCCCTGAGAAGAGTCCAGGTGAAACCAGTCCTTACTGGGCATGACAACACAGGTCTCTAATCCTCGGATTGGAGAGGCAGAGCCAGACAGAGCTCCTTACAGACCAGCCAGGCTGCCTAGTAACACCCTGTCTCAAAAGCAAGACAAAACAAACCCCCAAACACACGTGCACGCACACACGCAAACCCACTGCAAGAACTTTACATCTGTAGCTACCAGAACACAAAAAACAGGACACACTGAATGACATTCCAAGGAGGCACTCAGCCAACCCAAATGGGGTAAATTTATCAGCAACTTCGTTTCTTTAACAATTAAAGGCACAAGAAAAAAAAATGTGGGTGATGGGAGTTATCAATTAGCTGACTTTAGAGACCAATTAGTGAAGCACAATGTGTAGCGTTTGCCTGGGTTTCCATTCACACAAACCAGTTATAAAGACATTCGTGACACAAGCAGAGTTTCATCATCAACAGATACGGGGGGCGTAGTATAAAACAGGCGGTTAAAATGACCATTTTAGTCACTCTTAATTGTATGGTCACCTCAGTGGTGTCAAAGACATTGTACAGTCACCACGACAACCCGGATCAGAACTTCTCTTGCATCTTCCCAGGTTGAAAGTCTGCGCCCAGGGACTGTAAGTCCTCAGACCCTGAAACCCACTGTTATGCTCTCTGTATCTTTCTACACTCACCATTCCTCCTCTCTTGTGAGTGGCTTGCTTCCCACTGCATAGTGCTTTCAGTATTCATCCACACATGCATGGCGCGTGCCGGTTTCCTTCATTGTTAAAGGTTGTGTGACAGTCCATTGTCTGCATAGACAGCGTTTGATTGACTTGTCCATCTATCTACGGACACCTGGCTGCTTCTACCTCTTGACTGCTGTGAACGTGGATGAGAAGACAGACGTCTGTCCGACTTCTGCTTTCAATTCATTTGGACATATCCAGGAAGGGGGAGCACTGGGTCCTGGGGCAGCTCTGTTTTTAACTTTTGAAGGATTTGCCCTCCTGTTTTCCACAGTGTCAGTGCTGATTTAAGTTTTACCAGCCGTGTGCACATATTTCCATTTCTCCTTAATCTCATCCGTCCACCTTCTGTTTTGATAACTGCAATCCTAAGGGAAGTGAAGGGGTATCTTACTGTAGTTTTGATCAATGATATTGATCATGTGTTAATTTGCTTATTAGCTTTCTTGGGTGTTTTTCTTTAGAAAAATGTCTATTCAAGTCCGTTTCCCATTTCAAACTCAAGTTTGTCTTTGTTGTTGGGTTTAGGAGTTCATTGCATGGCATGGACATTAAGCCCTTATCAAATATATAATTTTCAACTCTGTTGGCAATATTCTTTAGCCGTAAAATTAAAAATTATTTTGAAGTCCAACTGGTCTTTGTTAGAACATCTAAACTATCAATGTTAAGTTCATTGTCAGTCTAAGATTTTTATAAGCTATTAAGCTTAATGTTGATATATTTTTAATTTTTTTTGTATTGTTGCCAGATAAGAGTCCAAACTTCAGACTCTGCCTGGGATCCCCAGGGGCCACACTGGACCTAGACTGAGGGAAATGGATGGAACTAGAAAAAAACATCCTGAGTGAAGTAACTCAGACCCAAAAAGATAAATATGGTGTGTATTCTCTTCTGTGTGGATGTTAGCTTTTAAGCCTTTGATAGGCATGCTACTATATGGATAAGCACAGAGGCTAGGTCTAGAGTAAGGAATTAGAAGGGAGGGAAGGAGCTCCCAAAGAAAGGGGAAATAGAATATATAGTTAGGTAGAAACAAGGGGGAGACTGGAACGGGAGGATTAACCACAGTGGGTGACGGAAGAACAAGGGAGGGAACATGGGGAGGGGCAGTTAATACTAAAGGCCATTTCAGGGGTCATATGGAAACCTACTACAGTAGAAACTTCGTTAATACTAAAGGCCATTTCAGGGGTTCTATACTTACTACACTAGGAACTTCTTTAAATACATATATGAAAGAAATCTAAGTGGAGTCACCAAATAACTGGAAAGACAAGCCTCAACTAGAAATCTCTTGCCACCAAGTAAAACCTCCCATGCCAAGAATGGGTTACAGCAAAGTGAACTGTTGGCCAAAGGGGCCCCATGGAAACCTCCAAACAGTTCAGGCTTCTGCCAAAGGCTATTGGTTACTTTCCACAAACTGATGGCAAAGCCCTGTTGCTGAAGTCAACTCCTTCATAGCCCATTGATCACGGAGAAGTCAAGCTGGTACTAACTAACTAGGGCCTTCACCCCTAGTGACTAGTGTTCCTGGTACTAGAAGATACTCTGCATGCTACCAGAGGGGAAAGGAACCACCAGCCCAGCTACAAACCCTGCCATCTACAGTGATGATCTGCCTCCGTGATATGCTGGTGCAGTAGTGGTACAAGCTTTGTGAGTGTAACCAACCACTCTCTGATTGGATTTTAGGTCCACTCTATGCGATGGAACCCATGCCTGACACAGCTTAGGTGGCCAGGAATCAGAGACTAGTTAGTTAGGCCTGGGGCAAACCAAATACTATTGTTCTGCTTAAGGAATATAGCAGTAAAATGACTCCTATGATGTTCAACATTCAGTGTCTTAGCCATCGTCAGAGATGCTTCTTCTTGCAGGAGATGGGAACTGATACAGAGACACACAGTTGGACAGTGTGCAAAGAGTGAGGGAGGTCTTGGAACACTCAGTCCTAAATGGGGTGTCTTCATCAAATCTTTCTCCTCAGGGCTCAGGTAACTGCTGGGGGATGTCTTTCTGTATGCTGTGAATATATGTTGTTCCCATTGGTTGATAAATAAAGCTGCATTGGCCTATGGCAAGGCAGCTTAGAGGCAGGCAGGAAATCTGAGCAGATATGTGGAGAGAAGAAAGGAGAGGAGAGGGAGATGCCAGCCCGCCACCCAAGGAGCCAGCAGACTGGTAATGCCATGTCCACGTGGCAATACATAGATTAATAGAAATGGGTTAATTTGAGGTGAAAGAGCTAGCTAGCAAGAAGCTGAGGGACTGCGGGGCCAGGAGGGACTGGAGGACCGTGGGACCGTGGGGCTGGGCAGGACCGGAGAAACTTAAGGCTACAGGTAACTATATAGAAGAGGAAGTGGGAAGATAAGAACTGGAGTGGATGATGACACCAAGGAAACCATGTTTTCCAGACACAATAGGATGTCTTTCTGTATGCTGTGAATATGTGTTGCTCTGATTGGCTGATAAATAAAGCTACATTGGCCTATGGCAGGGCAGGATGGAGCCAGGCGGGGAAATCCAAGAGAGATAGAGGAAGAAGAAAGGAGAGTAAGGGGAGATGCCAGCCACCCAGGGAGCAGCAGATGCCAGCAGACTGGTAATGCCCCGGCCACATGGCAATTTATAGATTAGTAGAAATGGGTTGTTATAAGAGCTAACTAGCAAGAAGCTTGAGCCATAGGCCATCCAATTCGTAATTAATATAAGCCTCTGAGTGACTATTTTATAAGCGGCCACAGGACCGCAGGGCTGGCCAGGCAGGACCAGAGAAATCTTCTGGCTACACTGAGGTACATATGAACTCAGAGACTGTAGCAGCATGCACAGGCCTGCACAGATCCAAACCAGACAGGTACTCGGTGCTGAGATGCGGAAGCAGATATGAACTCCCATTCTGAACCAAGAAGCTCTTTCTAATTAACAACTGCTCACGAAGGAAAAGTAGTTTCCCCAAGGGAGTCTCACTGGGTATACAAGCTACACTTAAAGGCAGGACCCACGCCCAGCAGTAGATGGTCAATACAAAATGAACTCAAAGGTATTTTTGGAGATCTTTTGTCTCTTGCTTTTGAGCGTGTGTGTGTGTGTGTGTGTGTGTGTGTGTGTGTGTGTGTGTGGTTATTTTTTGTTTCTTTTGCACTTTACTGGTCTTTTGCTGTATCATGGTTTCTGATTTTGAGTTTTTATGGGATGTGTGTGTGTGTGTGTGTGTGTGTGTGTGTGTATGCACATGCACGTGTGCGCTCACACTCACATGTTCCTTATGTTCTTAGTTATTTTGTTTTTTGCTTGTTAGTTTGTTTGTTTTGTCTGTCTTTTTTATTTGCCTGTTTGTTTTCTTAGGAGAGAGAAGGAAGTTGTGAAGTTGGAAGGATCAGGAAGTGGGGTGATCTGGGAGGAGATGGAGGGAGGAGAAATTGTCATCAGAGTATATTGTATGAAAATTATTTTAAATTAAAAGTAAAATTATATTAAAAAGAGAGTCCAACTTCATACTCTTTAACCCGTGGATATCTAGTTTTCCTAATACCATCTTGAAAATGGTATTTTTAAATAAATACTGTTTAGGGAAGACTGGAGGGACGGGTCAGCAGTTAAGAGCACTGGCTGCTCTTCTACATGCAGGCAGAACACCAGTGTACATAAAATAAAAATAAATAAATCATTAAAAATTCAAAAGTGTTTAAGAATTTCACACATCCATATAATATATTTTTATCAAGTTCACCCCGTCCCTCCCTCCTGTTCCTCCCCTCTCCCTCCACTCCCATTATTCCTTCTGAATTTTGTGTATTCTGTTTTTAATCCACCGACTCCACTTAGTGATGCCAGTATTTGCATGAATGCAAGGTCACCTGCAGGATTGTGGGAGCCTCTCAGGGTCCACATCACTGAAGAAAGCCAACTCCCTCTCCAGCAGCCATCGGTTGCCAATATCTCCTCAGCTGGTGGTAGGACCTCGTGACTGCCTTCCCCCTCCACACCTTGGATTTTGCCTGGTTTAATCATGTGTAGGTCTTGTGACTGCTGTCACAAGCCTTGCGGGGGTGGGGGTGGTAATACTCTTGTGGGATCTTTGATACCCCACTGACCAACAGTTACTCAGGAAGAGGTAGCCACTGGGCTTTTTGTTTGACAGACTGTGGTGTCTCTGTGATAGCCTAGGAGGCACACTGTCTCCTTGTTACAGGCTAACGCCATTTAAACCCATAATGAAGCAAAGAAACAAACAGAACAAAAAAGCAAATACTCCAGGTATTTCACTCTAACCATAGTTGGCCTGGACTCTCTATGTAGACCACACTGGTTTTGAACTCATGGAGATCAATCTGCATCTACCTCCAAGTGCTGGGCTTAAGACAAATGCCACCCCACTTGGCTAAGTTTGTTTTGTATACTGTGTTTGTACATGTCTTAGGAAGTTTTTACAGTAGTAGGTTTCCATGTGGGTCTTTCAAAGTGTTAGTTATCCTTCCGTATACTCACTGCCCTGCCGTGCCCTCCCATGTCCACCTCACTTAATGCTTCTTACTCCATTTCCCCACCCCTCTTCATACCACCTGTGCTCTAGTTCCTCTCCCTGGAAGGCCCCAGGCCCCATGGTCCCTTACTACTTTCCTGAATTCTATGGGTATTTCAGTTTAAGTATACACACCTAAAGAGTCAAAGCTAGCATCCAGACATCGGAGTCATGTGATATTTGTCTTTCTGCATGTGGGTTACCTGACTCAATATAGTAGTTCTCAGCTCCATCCATTTCATTTTTCTTAACAGCTGAATAATATTCCACTGTGTAAATGGACCATATTTTCATTTTCCATTTAATGGCCATCGAGGCTGCTTCCGTTCCCTGGCTACTGTAAAGAGCAGCAGTGAACATGGATGAGCAAGTATCTTATAGTAGGGCATAGAATCCTTTATGCATATGCCAGATTGGTATAGCTGGATCAAATGGTAGGCCTATTATTTCTAGGCTTTTGAGGAATCTCCACATTGATTTCTTTGTGGCTGCACTAGTTTGCAGTCCCTCAGTGAACAAGTATTTCCCTTTCCCCACATCTGCACCAGCATTTATTGACTTTAAAAAAATCTTAGTCATTTCTGACTGGGGTTAAATGAAATCTCAAAGTTGTATTAATTTGCATTTCCCTGATGCTGTTGTTATTAAACATTTTAAAAAGTATTTCTCAGGCATTTGTATTTCTTCTTTTAAAAAGTCTCTGCTTAGTTCCATGTTCCAGCTTTTAGTTGCATTGGTGTTTAATTTGTTTTACTTCTTTGTATACTGTGGACATTAGCCCTCTGTCAGATGTATAGTTTGTAAAGATTTTGTTTCATTCTGTAATCTCTTTCTCCACTCACATGATAGTGTGTTCTCTTCACTCAATGATAGTGTATTCTCTCCATTCACGTGATAGTGTGTTCTCTTCACTCAATAATAGTGTATTCTCTTCACTCAATGATAGTGTATTCTCTTCACTCAATATAGTGTGTTCTCTTCACTCAATGATAGTGTATTCTCTCCATTCATGTGATAGTGTGGTCTCTTCACTCAATGATAGTGTATTCTCTTCACTCAGTGATAGTGTGGTCTCTTCACTCACATGATATATATTCTCTTCACTCATGTGATAATGACTTTTGCTGTACAGAAAACTTTTAATATTATGGATCCCTTTTAACAATTGTTGGTCTTAATGCCTGTCTCACCAGGATCCTGTTGGGAAGGTCGTTTCCTGTGCCTGTAACTAGAAGTGTATTTCCTCGTAGGGAATTTTATCTTTTCATGTAGCTGATTCAGGTATCTTGCCCATGATCTATTGGGAGTTTTGTGCAGTGAGTGGTAAGGATCTAGATTTCATTCTTCTAATGGAGCTTCCATTTGGAGCAGCACCACTTGCTGGTGAGTATCTTTCCCCCAGTGGGTAGTTTTAACCTCTTTGTCAATAATCAGATGGTTGTTAGAATGTGGGCTTCTATTTGCATACTCAATTCTATTCCATTGATAAATGTGTTTGCATTTATGCCAGTACCCTACTGTTTTGATTAATGTAGCTCTGGAGAATAACTTGAAATCTGATGCAGAGATAGCTCTGGCAATGTTTTTATTGTTTAGGATTGTTTTTGCCCATACTGGTCCTTTTGCATTTCCATATGAAATTGAAGATTATTTTTCAAATTTCTGTGAGGAATTGCATTGGAAGTTTGATGGGGATTGTGTTGACACTGAAATTGCTTTTGGTAGGGTGTCCATTTTCACAATATTACTCTGGCCAATACACAAGTATGGGAGGGCTTTCCATCCTTTGGGATTGTCTTCTGTTTCCTTTTTCAGTATCTTAAAGTTTTTAATTAGACAGATTTTTTTCACTTCCTTGGTTTATGACTTAGGGTTTTTATTGCTGTGATTAAAATACCATGACCAAAAGCAACTTGGGGAAAAAGGGTTTATTTCATCTTACACTTCCAAGTAACAGTCTATACTGAGGGAAGTCAGGGCAGGAACTCAAGCAGGGCAGGAACCCGGAGACAGGAACTGAAGCTGAGACCGTGGAAGATGCTGCTTCCTGGGTTGCTCTCCATGGCTTGCTCGGTCTGCTTTCTCATACCATTCAGAACCTTGGACTCAGGGATGGCACAACCCACAGTGGTCTAGGCCCACATACATCAATCATTAATTAAAAATATGCTCCACAGGCATGCCCATCAGTCAATATGGTGGGGGCATTATCTTAATTGTGTTTCTCTTCCCAGATAACTCTAGCCTGTGTAAGTTGACATAAAAACTAGCCAGTACACTACGGGAGTACTAATTTCTTTAAAATAATATTTTTATTATTTGAGAATTTCACACAATATATTTTGATGATACTCATTTCCTTTCCCCAACTACTCCTACATGGATCGCTGTCTCTCTACCCACCCAACTTCATGTTCTTTATTTAAGCCCATCAAATCAGTTTATGTTGGCCAGCTCCTTCTGGGTGTGGAATCTATTGTGGAGTGCCGGCATGTAGTACAGAGTTCACTCCATGGCTTCTTGGGGACTCAAACTCCAGTACTCATATTTGTGTGCTGCAAGCACTGAGCCATTTCAACCGCCCAACATTAGTTTTTGAGCTCAGGATCTCTCACCGAACCGGAGCTTACTGATTTGGCGCTGTTGGTTGTCTGGCAAGCCTCTGGCATCTCCATCCCTCCAGTCCTGGGATTACAGATGAGTACAGTTACACCAGACTTCTGTGCAGAGGCTGGGATCCAAAGGCTGGTTCTCATGATCACACAGCAAGGACTTTACCCAGCGAGCCACTTCCCTAGGCTCCAACTGATTTCTTCTTAAAACTTTCCCATGGATTTCTTTCACATTAAGGATGAAACCCAGACTCCTTCAAGGCCCTCTCTCAGTTGTCCCTGACTACGCTTCCCCCACCTTCTTACTCTTCTCAAAAGGTTCTCCTGCAAGAAGCAAGTCTCAGCTCAGTCAGGGCTCAACCTACCACCATTTCTTTCAAAAAAATCTTTTTAATGACTCTATCCAAAGTTGAAAGTATCAACCTATCAAAGCAACCAGCAAAGGTGATTTTCCTTTTAAGATACGTGTTTATGTATGCTTTCTTTTATAAACAGGGTCTTGCTATGCAGCCTAGGTTGGTCTCAAACTCTCATCAGCTTGCCCCAAAGCCACAGTGCTGGGATTATAGCTGCACTATGAGTCAGCTGTATGTATGTGTGTGGTCCCTTACTTACGGTTACTACTCACTGGAGAGTAATGATCTTGTCTCATTCATTCCTGATTGATTCACTTGCCCCAGATCTCTGCCTGGTGCTTGAACCGGTATTTGGTGAATTTGCATTGGATTAGTGAATTTGCTTCCAGGATATTTCCAGCTGTGTGGAATGAGTTCTGGTTTCTCCTGGAAAGAGAACTGCATCAGCCATTTTTCTAATCACTACAGGAACACCTGACAGAAACAGCTTGAAGAATGTTTTGTTGTTGTTGTTGACCATGTAAGAGAGTACACGAGCTTCTGGTTACATGATTTCAGGAGTTAGGAGGCAGAGAGAGAGAGAAACACTGGCTGGAACCCGGGCCAGACTGCAGCCCATAAGGCCTGCCACTCCAGGGACCAGCTCTCTCCAGGGAGGCTCCACATTCTAAAGGTTCTCCAACCTTCTAATACAGCCAGCTGGGAACCAGGTGTTCAAACACACAGGCCAATGGGGGGACGTCAACCATCCAAACCAGAACATGAATCAACTGAAAAAACAGGAGGATGACTCTTGTGATAGCCTAGATGGAGAGGTGTGGGGGTCAGTTCAGGCCTCTTCTCAAGTGAAGAGAAGAAAGACACCCGTATGGCAAGATTAGGTTTGACTCATTGCTTGACTGAAAAGAGACAAGAAGAAGAAGATGAAGGTTCTGACCCAAAGTTACATGGCTGGGGAGTGACAGTGGTATCATTAATAAGAACAGAAATGGGAGTGAGGAGAGGCTTACGGAGTCTATTTTTGATGTAGCATGGCAGGGCGCTAACGGGGGGATTAGATATGAGGAATGTGACTGGAGAGAGAGGTCACCTCTGGAGACGCCACTTTGGGAACTAACGTCTGCATGAAAGTGCTAATTAAACCCATGGGGCTGATTGGAAGCTGCCAAACCAAGAAGCCCAGAGAAAATACAGTCTGCATCAGCGGCAAGCCGGCCTGGAGGAGAGGAGGGTGGTGGGTGGAAGAACTAACTGCCCAGCGCTGAACGCCGCCCCAGGCTGCTGGGATGAAGTGGACGAAGTCTCAAGAATCTGTCTCCCGCTCACATGATTCTCTGCTTTCCAAACTTTGGTTTCTCTCCCCTGTAAAAGCTGTCTTCTTTCTAGACCTCTCTTAGCCTATTAGCTTTTAAGTCTAATAGTCTATTAGCCGAAACAAACGCGAGTCATTCCGTAAAAGCTCTACCTTTCCAGGGCTCCCGCACTGTACCATGTCCTAACACATTCCAGTTGTGGTTCGCATGTGTTCAGCCCTCCAAGGGCTCCCGTGCTGGAAGCTTGGTCCCTAATTCAGCTGTGTGAAGAGGAGTGGTGGTCGACACCTGCTACAGGAAGCTCACTGGGCTAGCCTGGGCTATACAGTGATGCTGTCTCAAGCAAACAAACAAGAGAGGCTGCAGATTGTGGGAGCCCGTTCTCGGGTTCCTCGTGGCTTCACCCAGCAGGACCGCATGGAGGATGATCAGGACCACGGGCCCTGAGTGCAGGTGTCTGAGATGATCTGCACTTGGCTGTGCTGGGGGAGGAGGTCATTTGCTCCACCCCTTGGCATCTCTATAAAAACCCTGGGCCAGAGACAGTCGGGGCCCCGTTGGAATAGGTTCCAGGCCCTCTCGAGGCTATCCTTTATCTCCGCAAGATTCTCCGCTATAAATCCTTCTATCTAATATTTCCTGCTGCTCGCACTCAAGAAAACTCTGGAGAACTGTGGGGGTGGTGGGTAAACGCCAAACAGCAGATGTAGCTCACTGGTAAGGAAGGCACTTGCCTAGCTCACAACCGCTTCCCCAACAACAACAACAACAAAAAAAAAAACAACAAAGCAAACAACAACAGCACAGACAAACATAAAATCTAGTGGACTGGGTTCTAGTTGAAGGTCATTTGGTCATTAGGGGATTACCCTGGGGCAGGAATAACGGCATTCTTGTGGGACCCCTATTTGGTTCGCACAAGAGTGAGTTAATACCCCCAAGTGAGATGAGCCTTTCTCCGGTCTCTGGCTTTCTTTTCCCGTGTGATCTCTCTCTCACGTGTCCTGTCATGATGCAATGTGCCCTGTTGTGACGCAGCCCAAGGGACTCCCAGCAGAGGTTGAATAGGTAAGACTGAGGCTCCAGTCATCTCAGCTTCCAAACCCTCTAGTCAGTAGACGTTTGTCTTCCTTCTCCCTTCCAGCGACTGAGTTCCCAGCCTCTCCAGCCCGAGGGCAGAGATTGCTGGACTATTTAGACGGTATCGTGTAAACTGGCCCTATAGTTCCCTTAGTACGTATCCATTCTGTTGCTCTGAGGATCCTGTCTAATACTCCTATAATAACATCCCCCCGAAGTGCTTTTTCCTTTGGTTTCAGCTAGGACATCTCGTGGGGAACACACGATAAACAAACAGGGAAGTGTTTCTGTCCATCATTTTAACCCTTTGGACACCTGTCCCACCACCTTGAGTTAAACATACCCTACCCAGGAAGGTATCTGTGATATCTCCTTATTGAACTCTGGCTGTAACTGCCCATGCTCAGTGTCTGTTTCCAAAGTGCTTTCCTGGGTGAGCAGGAGCATGCAGGGGCTCACAGAGGAGACCCCCGCTTCCTTTGCTCTTCACCCTGCTTTCCCAATGACTCCAGTGCTCTCCTTACTGGGTGCAGGCAGTAACCTTCCTTTATGTTAGCGTCTGGGGGTCAGTTTTGCCTGTGGTCACAAGATGTTAACTACAGTCTTTTCTGTTCTTTCTTTCTTTCTTTTTTTTTTTTTTTTTTTTTTTTTTTTTGCCTGTGCTGTGACAAAATACCCTGTTAAAATCAAGATAGGGGAGGAGAGTGTATTACTCAGGGTTCTCTAAAGGAACAGACCTGTTTATATATATATGATTTATTCAACTGACTTACAGGCTGTGGTCCCGGTAGTCCAACAACGGCTCTCTTGATGGGAGGGCTGAAAATCCGCAGTCATTCAGTCCAGGCGGCTGGATGTCTCTGCAGTTCTGATCTGGTGCTGGAGTCCTGCAGGGTCTGGAGAGCTGCTGGTCTTCAGCCTATGTTGAAAACCTAAAGAAGTTGGATTTAATAGCAGCAGCAACAGGCTAGATGAGCTTGTCAGGGAAAACGAGGGCAAGCAGGCAAACAGCAAGTTCCCTTCTCCCGTGTCCTTCGTGGGGGCTGCCACCAGAAATGTGGCCCAGATTTGGGGTGGGCCCTCCTGCTTCAGATAATCTGATGAAGACACTCTCTCACAGGAGTACTCAGTAGCCTGGGCGTTAGCTGATTCTAGATGCAGTCACGTGGACAATCGGGATAGCCATCGCAGGGAGAATGGGTTTATTTTGGCTTACAATACCGGAGCAGATATAGTCTGTCATGGCAGCAGGAACATGAGGGTAGACTGACAGTTGGGAAACAGAGAGAGAGAGAGAGACAGAGACAGAGAGAGACAGAGACACAGAGAGAGACACAGACACAGAGACAGAGAGAAAGCAAGAGAGACAGAAAATAGGAAGTGTAGTTGTGTTATACAACCTCAAAACCTGCCCCCAATAATCCTTCTCCCAGTAAGACCCCTTCCTTCTTAAGGGTTCCATAACTTTCCCAACTGGGGATCAAGCATCCAAACATGTGAGCCCACAGAAGATGTCTCTTACAGCCTCTGAATATCCAGAAGGTGTACTCTGTTTATTTCCAGGGTTCTCCAGCATGATTCCTCCATGAACCCACCCTAGATAGCCTGAGGCCATCATTTCAGCCACCTCACCTCTTCCTCCGCCTCAGTCCCCAGTCCCGTGAAAGCATTTGAAGGAGCGTCCCACCGACACCACCCTATGGAGGAGAGCCATACTCCCTGTGTGCCAGCATGCTGCCTGGGTTGTGTCCTCCTCCGCAGCTCTTCTTTGCAGAAGGCACTTGGGGATTGTGCATGGAAGACTGGGCTAGGGGAGAGTCAGCAGGCACCCGGCCTCTTCCGAGGTGCCCGTCTGCATCCACCGGAAGTTTGCAGTTAAAGCTTCCGGCTGTGAGCACTGGTTACAGCACTTCCTTGCCTGAACCACAGACCCACCTTTGTATCCCAGATCTCACAGGTCACTCTCTTTAAAGTTTTTGGACCTTTTTTCCTTAAAAAAAAAAAAAAAAAAGTATGTAGCTGCAAACATGGCCTTTTTTTTTTTTTTTAAGTAAATACGCAGAAGAAAGGACAAACTTATTTATTACAGTCTTTAGTTATGAAGACATTTGTTGAGACGTTTGTGTTTTTAAACCATCTTAATTGGCTTAATTTTCAAGTTTGGAATTGTCCCACACTCGGTTCTGTAACAGGATAAGAAGCACGTGTTTTTATAGATAGAAAGGGTGTAAACAGAAACAACAGAGTAGGATTGCTCTGGTCCCTTGAGTAGACCGCTCAGTTTTTATCCTGACCTCTTCTTTCCTGGGCTTTCCTCTCACCCACCTTCTGTTCCTTCATCACTGATCACTGCTTCTTCACTTGACTGTAAAATATATCTGCTGTGCTCGGGAACGTGTGTGAAGACTGTTGTATCCGTGTTTCCCCAGAGACCACCGAGGAGCCAGTTTCCGATGCAAGCACACAGGGTCTTTTTATTTTCAGATTCTAACCTGGGTCACCACCCTAGGCTCCGACACGAATGGAGGGAAATGTGGCAGCGGCGGAGACTGACTCAGGGGTGGGAGAGTTTTTAAAGGAAAAAAAACCCACAAGCCGGGAATCACATGCCTTGGTGTTTGGAGATTAGGTGGAAGGGATATGTGGCAAGGTGATTTTTTTTTTTTTTTGAAACTATTGGTCTAGACTTTTGCGAAACTACATTTGACACTATTGGGTTAGACTTTTGGTGTGGAACCATAACCTGCTGACACAATTATCTGGATATCTGCAAGGGCCATAAACTGTCCACAGGATGTCTGTAGGAGTATCTGGATCTTGTTAAACTTTACTGCCCCTGTTTCTTAATTGGCTGCTTCTAGGGTATCTGTTCAAGTTGTCATGGCACATTCCTGAGGTTCTTCCTGGAACTGAGTACAGCCCCCAGTCACCAGGTGGTCTAAGATGGTGGCCCTTCCCTAAGATGGAGTCTGTCAAGTCAAGTCTAGGCCTTCATATTGCCTTCACAAGTATCTGTGCCGATGGCTGGTGGCAAGCCTGGAGGAAGAGCCAGCATGATAGCGTAGGGGCCTCAGGGTGACACTGTTCTGCTACAGATGAAGTACTCTTTCAGAGCCTGTAGACTCCGTTATGATTTGGACAGGAGTATTTCAAGTGTCCCATGTTATTGGATATCCGCCGTTGCTGATATAATACGCTAATCAAACTGGACTGATAAATCCAGGTTTAATGAACAGAGCAAAGGAACTCCTGGGTGACCCTAAGGAGGGCAGAAGAGGAGTCACATGGCAAATATGGCTACCAGGTCTTAAATAGCCTGCAGGTGTGGTCTTAAGTAGCCCCAGGGAGGGGCTGACTTGGGGGAGGGGCTTTCTCAGGGGGCGGGGTTTGGAGAGGGCAGTTCCAGGAGATATCCCCAACAGGTACCATTTTGGGAGGTCTGGGAGACTTTAGGAGGTGGATCTAGGTAAAGGAAGTAGGTTACTCGGGCCGTGTATTTGAAGGTTATGGACCACAGAGGAAACGATAAATAATTATCTCCTCAAGGGATGCAAACTGACCAGCGAAAACTTCATCGAGCAGCCACCTTTTCAGGTGGCTTCTCAACCCAGGGATGGAGAATGTTCAGAAATGTGCTGTAAGAGGATCAGGTTAGAGAAGCGAGAGCTCATTGTGGGGTCATTTAATCTATTTAAAAAGCTGCTTGTTGTATGTGACCGTTCTTTGAGCCACCAAACTGCCATCTTGGAGTTTGGCTGCACCCATCGGGCAAGATGATTATGCCAGCTGGGCTTGTTGACCGTTGACATGCGGCTCATGGGGTGAGGAGGGTCATGCGACCCTCACCTGAGTGTCCAGCTGCTCTCTATTACCTGCTGTATACAACCCTGCTTTAATTGCCGTGGCCTCCTCCAGGAGGGGGTGGAATGTATCAGCCAGGGAAGACTTGGGGGGCCACCATCTGTGAGGCTAAGAGGAAGCGCTATGCCTACTGGGTAAAGGCTTTTCCAGTGCAGCCTGTTGGGGGAGGGGACACCTCTTGTAGGTAACCCCTCACCTATTCTTCCTGAGGACGCCTCAATCAACTCCTGGGTTCCCCAGAGAGAATTCTGGCAGAATCGTGCCTCCATTTGTCATGAGGACCCGAGGAGAAGAGGCAGACATTGCTTATGCTCCCAGGAAAGAATTTTAGTAACTCTGCGGCATAGGTAGAAGTGGGAAATAATTTGCTTCGCTTATTGCCATAAAGATTTCTGACAGTCATTTGTCGAACTCATTTGCCTAGGAAGAGTGGTGGGTGCTCCTGTGGGTAGAGCTCCCTGACTCTGGGCCGGTGGTCACCACATCCCTTCAGGGATGATGACATCCCCTTCCTGCTCCCCTGAGCTTTCCCCCTCCCTCCTTCCCCCTTCCTCCTCCTCCTCTCCTCCCTTTACTATAATGGCTGCTCATAGAATGTATTACGGCTGAAAGCAAATTCATATTTTGTGATTTTTTTTCCTACCAAAGATTGTGAACTTACTTCAGACACTGGCTTGCCAGTATTTTGGTGATAATAAAGACGATATTTATGGAGCATTATATATTATTCTAAGTGATGTACCTGAACTATTTTTGTACCACAGCAATCCCCATAGGTGTGACCACTATGACTTACAGGCGAGGACTCTATGCTTTAGAGAGGTTAACTTACCCAAGCCCTCTCAACTATGAGGCCACGACGTGTTTGTTTCTAGAGTCCTGCCTCTCTTTAAGAGAGCCATTTGGGCTGTGATTCAAGTTGATACTTTATGCATCAAATACAGAGTGTGTACTATGTAGATATGATTCCTGTCACACACATAATATTTTTTTAAGATTTTAAGTAATTAGGGTTTCAGAAGGCAAACAGAAGCCAGAAAACAAATGATACCTTGTATCTGAAAAACTGTCTCCAGCATTACAGTGGAAGTGGTGAGAGGTTAGACTCGAACCAACCTTAAAACATTTTTGCAAGGCTGCAGTATGAAGAATTAGCCATTGAAGGAGTCTATGTTGAGATCATTTAAAAAAAAAAAAAAGGCAATTATGTATGCACGGGCAGGGGCAGCGGAAGCCCTCTTCAGTGTTGACAGTACACTCATTTAGTCCATATGATTAGCAGGATTTGTCAGCAATGAATTACAAATTTTCCCTTGTAAAGGCTGTTTCCTCCCTCATTTATATATAGGCAAAAGCCATATCTAGCATAGAAAACAAAATAAAAATAACTGCATGTATTATAAGCATCTCTGTTTATAAGTCAGTACATTCCCCTTTTGAGAAAACAGTGTATGATCCAAGTGTGGGCGGTAGTTTGAATATGGAGCTCTGTCATGTGCTTTCAGAAGCACTTCAAGAAAAGCGCTGAGCTAATTAAGTCTATTATTCCTCTTCCTCCTTCGAAGGAAAGCACACACACACACACACACACACACACACACACACACACACACACACACACACACACGCTGCCTGGGGCAGATCATATTCATAAGGAAAAAGCCCCGCACTGTGGGTCTTGTTACAGCTCTCAGCTCTTCCCTGTTGTGACCCGGGGAGAAAATGTACAGGTAGAATTTTCCACAGGAAAAAGAAAGATTTTTTTTTTTTTGCCTTAGAGAAGTTAGAAAGTTCGTCGCTTTCACATGGAATAAAAGTCACATTGGCAGCAAAGAGAAGGCCTGGTCCTCACCTCCTACAACATCGCCCACTGAGGGGGAAGCTGCCAGCTATTTCTTTGTGTGTTCTCCAGGAGTTAAGCAATCACGCACATCTGGTTTGGAAATTGAGAATTCTCTCTGTTGTAGGTTAAGTGCATGAGTGAATTAAGAAAGGTAAACCAGCCATCTGCTAAGGGCTCCCTCGCCAGGCAGCAGGGGCAGGCAGCATTTACCTCTCAAGGAATCCTGGTTGCAAAGTTTTGCCAGGCTCTTATTTGTCTTCCGGATGCTACCCTGTCCTCGAGGGCCTGGCTAATGATCTGCAGAACATATGGCCGGGGTGCTTTCCTCCTCTGTTGGCATTTGGTCTCAATGTCTGCAGGCAGGGTTGGACACCCACGTGTTACCTTGTAGCACCTGGAATTCAGCTGTGCTCAATCTTGGATTGATTTGGAATAGTTTCATGGAACAGTGTCAACCTCAACACCAATCCTGTCATTTTAAGGAGTCTACTGATGATACAGATATTAGTTTTTAAGGCTTACCACCATAAAACAAACACACACTAATACTGGGTATCTCTTAGATGGTCTTTAAACTTTAGGTCAGGTAAAGCATTGTTACAAATGAAGTCAAATGTGTTTTTATAATGAAATGTTTGCAACACTCAGTATTCTGAAAGCACATAATCAAAAGCCTGATACTTTGAATACTTTCAATAATAATCATAGAAGTGCAGAGATGACCCGTATATATGTGATCAATTTAAATAACGGAGGAGATGAGATTGACAAGGACAGCATACTTGCCTCTATCGCCTGTATTCACTCATTACAGTTGAAGTTTGAGTCCCTGCTTCCCTCCCTCCCTTTCTCCCTCCCTCTCTCCCTTCTTCCCTCCCTCCGCCTTCCTACCTCCCCCTCTCCCCCTCTCCTCTCTTTCTGCATGGTGTATATGGTGTATGCACTTGAGGTTGGGGCATGGACACCCTTGCAGAAGCTGAAGGAGGCATATGATGTTTTTCTCTAACCATCTCTGCCTTGTGCCTTAAGGCTGGCTGGGTCTCTAATTAAACTGGAAGCTCTTGGTTATCAGCTAGACTGACTGGCTAGTGAGCTCCTGAGATCTGCCTGCATGACCACTGCCTGTGTTTCTTTTATTTGTTTTTAAATAACTTATTTAAATTTATCTTATGTGCATTGGTATGAAGGTATCAGATCCTCTGGAACTGGAGTTACAGGGAGTTGTGAGTTGCCATGTGGGTGCTGGGAATTGAACCTTGGGTCCTCTGGAAGAGCAGTCAGTGCTCTTAACTGCTGAGCCATCTCTCCAGCCCCCATTTCTGTTTTTTATGTGAATGCTTTGAATTTGAAGTCACCAAGCACTGTTACCCACTGATCTGTTTGCCTAATTCTGAGGTTTGAGTTTTAGTAAGTACATTTATGAATTCCCAAGAATGTTATTTCAACTAAGAACTATAATTTTTGTATCTACCCTAAAAAGGAAATTTATTAGGAGTATGAATCCCCAAAAGACAGCCTGGCTTTGCATGAAGACACTGAATTATGATATTGTTCCCTTTCAATGCCATGACTTCTGCTTGTGAGCCTGGAGGAAGTGCTCTACCATGCTGTCAATCCTTCCCATTCAATGGGATCAAGAGGAGCAGTGTAAGGTCCATACAATCTATAATGCAATGTACACACAGCAAATGAAACTCCATGAATACAATAGCCACAGGAATCTTACCAGGTCATTGCAGCAATCAAGATTTATAACACACGGTGGGAAAACCTGAGCTTAGGTCAGTGTGCAAAACCCCTCACTCTGCCCTCAATTTTCATAAGTACTTTAAAGTGGTTTATATATTGGTTAACTCTTTCCTATTCCTAAAGCTATAGTAAGAAAGTTCAGTTACCTGCTAGATTCCATTCACTTGTTTCTTTGTTCTGGCCAGTCTCCTAACTGGGCCATTTAGCAATATGATTTAAGCTTATTATTTGTCCTGGGCACATGAAAATATAAATGTTTTTATAAAAGAATGGAAGTAAAAGCCAGATGCAGCCCAGAGATCATCAGATCTGGAGTTGAGTTGCGTCATTGGGACATGTCATCTTTGGGGTGCATGAGGTAACCTCAAACCTATTGATTTCTTCATCTGAAAGTAGGAAATACCTCCTGTCTATATAAAAGGGTCATTATAGTTCCGGAGAGGTGGGAGAGGGCTCGAATGTGAGGATCAAACGGGTGGGGGGGGAGGAGACAGGGAGGACTATGGAAAGGGACCAGCTAAAACTAAGAGTCAAGGAGGGTCATATGGAAACCTAATGCAGTAGATGTTTCCTATGTTATATAAATATATGAAGGCAATCTAAATGAAATGTCCAAATAATGCAGGAGACAGAGCCCCACCTGGACATCTCTCACCACCAAAGAAAGTTTCCAGTACTGAGAATAGGTTACATCGAATTGAGTTGTTGGCCAAAGGGGCCCCATGGAAACTCCCAAACAACCTCTGCTATTTCCAAGGCTATTGATAGCTCTCCACAAAGGAAAGGTAAGGCCCTGTTGCTGAAGACAACACCCAGACAACTCACTGGACATGGAGAAGTTGAGCTGGTGCCTACCTAGAGCCCTCACCCATATGAGCTGGTATTCACGGTATGGGAAGGTACTCTTCGTGTTAACAAATGAGAAAGGTAAACACCAACCCAGCAACAAACTTTCAGTCTGCAGGAGTGACCGGCCTGAAGACACACCGGTGCAACAGTGGTACAAAGCTTGCAGGGGTAAACAACCCATCCCTGATTGGAGTCGAGGCCCAGCCCAGGAGATGGAACCCATACCCAATGCTGCTTGGGTGGCCAAGAATCTGAGACTAGATAGATAGGTCAGGGACCAAGGGAAAAACCAAACACTTCTGTTGTGCTAAAGGAATGTAGCAATAAAACGACTCCTAATAACATTCTGCTAAATTTGTAGGTAGGTGCCTTGCTCATCAACCATTGGAGAAGCCTGTAGCAGATGGGAACAAATACAGAGACCCACCGCCAGCCAAATCCTGAGAGAGAGACCTTGAACTATTCTGCCCTAAAAGGGATGTCTCCATCAAATACCCTTCCTCAAGGCTCAGGGAACTCTGTGGAAGTAGAGACAGAAAGACTGTAAGAGCCACAGGGGATGGGAGACACCAAAGAGCGAAGGCCTAAATCCAGTAGGCCAGATGCATGGATGACCTCACAGAGCTTGTGGCAGCATGCACAGTATCTACACAGGTCTGGGCCAAGTGGGGTCCTAGAGCTGAAAGGAGAAGTGGACACCGGCCTCCGTCCCTAATCTAGAAGTAGCAACTTGCAGATAAAAAATTAGTCCTCCTCCCCAAGAGAGTCTTACTAAGGATACAAACCACTCTTAGGAACAGGCCTCATGCCTAGTAGTAGATGGCCACCACGAAATGAACTCAATGGCGTCTTTGCAGATTTTTTGTCTCATGATGCTGTCAGGGCGTTTTTTGTTTTTGTTTTTAACCTTACCCGGTCCTTTGTGTGCACATTGTGGCTTCTGGTTTTGGGTTTTTATGGGTCCCTGACTGTGAGAACATGCTTGTCTCCACATCTGTGTGCTTCTTGTGCTTTTTCCTTGCCTCTTTTTCTTGTTTGGTGGTTTGGTCATATTCTGATTGGTATGTTTTCCACTTTTATTATATTATTATTCCTTAGATGCCTGTTTGTTTTCTAACAAGAGACAGAAAGAGTGTGGATTTGGATGGGGAAGGGGTTAGAGGGGAATTGGGAGGAGTTGGGGGAGGGGAACCATTCTCAGAATATATTGTATAAAAAAATCTATTTTCAATACAAGAAAAAAAGGGGGCTATTATGACACCAGAGGTAAGGCATATATTAAAATTTTACACATAACAGAGCATAATTAATAAGAATGACATTGAACTTAGTTATCAGTATTATTTTGAAATTTCTTTCCCCAGAGACCAGCATTTTTATTTTCTACTCATAAATTTATTTATTTATTTATCTATCTATTTATTTATTTTTATTTATTTGTTGGCTTTTCGAGACAGGGCTTCTCTGTATAGTTTTGGTGCCTGTCCTGGATCTCGCTCTGTAGACCAGGCTGGCCTCGAACTCACAGAGATCCGCCTGACTCTGCCTCCCAAGTGCTGGGATTAAAGGCGTGTGCCACCGCCGCCCAGTACTGCTCATAAATTTAAACAACTAGAGGTTTCTTCCAGCCTACTGGCCCTTCTCTCCTTGTTGAATTGGCAGACCTCTTTACATTAAAGTTATAAGATTGTATAGACAAGGTTGTGACTTTAATTAACTACGCACCAGAGTTTAGAGTCAATGCGCACACTGATCCTTGACTCTGCCCATAAGCACATTTTTGGTAAATGAGACATTACTGCCTGCATGTGTGCTGCGGGCAGTGGGTTAGTTCTGGGCTTTGAAAAACCCTTTAAATTCTCCTTCATGCAGGAATTAAGGAGAAAGAAATGCCAGCTGGTTCATAGTTGGTTTAAAAAGTGTGTACGTTTTCCACAGTGGCATCAGTACATTCCTAAACATCCCAATTTCTAAACTATCCCAAGACAGGTACTTCCAAGCAATTCTGGTTTTTAAAGTATTTCTGAGGTGGAACATTCCAAACATAGATGGCGGCTCGTCCAGTGTCAGATTCAGTCTTTCTGGCACTGTAGTATAGAACTTTCTAGCAAAATTTCAGCATTTGTTTTACAGCACATTGTGTGAATGGGGGCAGATGCAAAAATCTTCCTCCTAGAAGGGACACCGTGGTTACACAGATCTGTGGAACAGTTGCAGCAGGCAGGGCTGGCTGCTAGTACAGTACAATGGAGGGCTGCTTGGAGGATGGATTAAGGGGTATCAGTTACTCTCAGATGCCACCTCATTCGGGTGCAACCAACCTTGAAATACCACCGATAGGAGCGCATGCACGTTGTTCCTTAGGGGCGTTCCTTTCAGGTAATTTAAACTGAAAAATAGTCCCTTGTCAAATAAACAAATTGTCTCTAGTATATAGAAATGCAGGAGTACCCGGACGAGGTAGTCTGTATGTGGTCGTCACTTAGAAGGAGCCCTTTCTTTTCTAGGCATCCCATGTGCCTCAGGGGATGTCCACCCCCAACTCTGGTTTATTGTTGTTGGGAGGGGCTGGTCCTGGAGTTTGACTGCAAGCCTACCACTGTGTGGTTTAACAGAGCCAACGATGGATACTTGATCTGAAGGGGTCCTGAAAGATGAACAGATAGATTTCTTCTTTTTAATTGTATTTTAAAATACATTTATTTATCTTATGGGGGTATGTGTATGCTACAACACATCACATGGAGGGCTGAGGACAACTTTCAGGAGTTGGTTCTTTCCTTCCATCATGTGGGTCCTGGGGATCGAACTCGGGTTGTCAGGTTTCATAGCAGGCACCTTTACCCCCTGGGCCATCTAGTTGGCCCCAGATCGATTTCTATTCCATGACTGTGAGGTATGACTTTGTTCTGAGTTGTTTGATGTACCTGAGACAATGTTACCCCCAATGTTTCTGTCTCACCAGCTGCCTTGGCAGTGACTACACTGACCAGATGAATGTAAGAAACTGAGGTCAATCCCCATGTCTGTAAGTGGGGCATCTTGTTAAAGTAGAAAGAAATGTTCCTTATTGTTGAAATGATTTTCAGTGTGTTTTCTATCTCCCCAAAGCATATTAGTTACTATTATCCTCAGTGAATATTGATTAAGTTTTGTTGACTCACAGAATCAAAGGAAAGGCTAGTGGGCAGGAGGACACCAGGGAAGATGGAGGACCACACCTTTAGCGAGATTTAATTCACATACTGTAGTGCCACACACACTGTGTGTGTGTGTGTGTGTGTGTGTGTGTGTGTGACAAAGTTTCTTAAGTTAGCCCAGGATAGCCTCCAACTCATGGTCCTCCTGCCTTAGTCTCCAAGTGCTGAAATTACAGATGAATGTCACTGTGTCACATGGCTCCTAAAATGTACACCGTTAAAGTGTTTGGATCAGTGGGTTTTGTTGTTGTTGTTTTCTTTAGTATAGTCCCAGAGCTGTGCAAATTCCACTAATGTCCAAGACTTTCAGGTTTCTTTCCCCTCTTCCTTCCACCACCGGCCCCGGAACCACCGCTTCCATCTCTGTAGATTTGTCCTTTCTTGACCCCTACGTTAGGGTTTCTTCCCCTGGGCATGTCCTCCAGCCCTCCGGCCATCTCGCAGCACGTAGATTTGCTTCAGTGCTCTATGGCTCACATGTACCCCCAGGATGGGTATGTCATAGCTTCCTTACTTACCAATTGATGGGTACTTGGGTTATCTCTAGTTTGGGATCACGGTGCTGTGAACATTTATCTACACGTTTGTATGGACATGCTTATGTATGGAAGCTTTGTTAGCTCCCTTGTATATGCATCTAGGAGTAGAACTGGTGGATCGTATGGAAAGTCTGGGGTTAGCTCTTTGAGGGACCACTGGTCGTTTTCCAGAGTGTCTGCACTAGTTTCCACCCGCTGCAGAAATGTACACAGGACCCAATCTTTCTGCATCTTTACCAGTGTGTATTTGCTGTGGAATAATCTCTTTGTACACTGTGAAGATTTATTGCTGTGATTGGTTTAATAAATAAGCTGACTGGTTAATAGCTGAGCAGGATAAAGTTAGGCAGGAGAGCCAGACAAGGAGAATCCTGGCATGAGGAAGTGTCATCAGCAAGATGGAAAGTAATCTGGACATACAAAAATAGAGAGGTAAAAGCCACAAGCCTCGGAGTAGCACATCCATTAATAGAAATGGGTTAAGTTGTAAGAGCTAGTCAGTAACAAGCCTGAGCTATTGGATGAGCATTTATAATTTATATTAAGTTTCTGAGTTAGTTATTTGGGAAGCAGCTGTTAGTTATTTTGGAGGAGGTAGTCAGGACAGGAAAACTCCACCTGCATATATTGTCAATCTTCAAAATTTTATCTTCTTGTCACCATGGTGTAGTATTTCATAATTTTTCCCTGTACATATTTTTGAGAAAACCAACGAATCTGAATCAAGCACCTCTTTGACATCGGTCAAAAGGCTTGCTCTGCCACTCTCTGGCTACCTTCTGAGGATTCTTGTCTCCCAGGGAACAACTGAAAGATTAAAAATACCCCTGGAGCCAGGTTGTGGTGGTACATGCCTTTAATCCCAGCACATGGGAGGCAGAAATAGGTGGATCTCTGTGAGTTCAAGGCCAGTTTGACATACAGAGTGAGTTCCAGGATAACCAGGGCTACATAGCAAAACCCTGTCTTGAAAAAAACAAACAAACAAATAAATTAAATTAAAATGAAAAATACCCCTAGCAACCTTGTAGACCAACTGGGGTTTGCCTGCTTATAAAGGTGTCCATTGTGTCTATTTTTGACACTGTAGCTTGTGAACACCCTAAAACGGTAAGACACTTATTGTGGAATATAAAGATGTGCTACATTCATTTGTACTGTCGAATATTTGTTTAATGATACGAAGATGTGTTGCATTCTATTATGTTACATTTTTTAAAAACTCTGTGAAGCTGTGTTATTTTGCCTGTCTAAAATACCTGATTGGTCTAATAAAGAGCTGAATGGCTAATAGCTGAGCAGGAGAGAGAAATAGGCAGGGCTGGCAGGGAGAGAGAATAAATAGAGAAGAGAGAGCAGAGGAGAATCAAGGAGCAAGGACACCAGGGACCCGCCACCCAGCTACACAGCAAGCCATGGAGTAAGACATAAAGAAAGGTAAATAGAACAGAGAAAGCTAAAAGCCCAGAGGTAAAAGGTAGACTGTAGTCAGAAGGTTCTCCGGTCCCGCCTAGCCCTGCAGTCAGGACAAATCTCTCCCACCTACGATCCTGTAGCCACTTGGCCCCAAGTAAACACACAAAGGCTTAATATTATTTATTAACTGCTCAGCCGTTAGCTCAGGCTTATTACTGAGCAGCTCCTACACTTAAATTAACCTATAGGTCTTATCTATGGTTAACCACGTGGCTTGGTACCTTTTCTCAGTTCTGCCTTGTCATCTTGCTTCTTCTGTGTCTGGCTAGTGACCCCTCCTTCTGCCCTTTCTCTTCCCAGCATTCTCCTCATCTGTTCACCCTGCCTATACTTCCTGCCTGGCTACTGGCCAATCAGCGTATTATTAAACCAGTGTACAAGAGCATTATCCCACAGCAGTAGACAGGATAATTTCAGTTAAGAAAAGCTGGCTAGAAACAAGCC
The DNA here is from genome assembly GCF_004664715.2 of Peromyscus leucopus. NCBI lineage: Eukaryota > Metazoa > Chordata > Mammalia > Rodentia > Cricetidae > Peromyscus > Peromyscus leucopus. Next base: position 8,063,895 of record NC_051080.1, read on the forward strand.
AAGTGAAGGCTGGGGCATTTATCACAAGAGTAAGCCTCTGTGTGATTTATTTGGGAACTGGGTGGCAGGGCCCCCAAAAGAGCCACAAAGTAAAAACAACCAACTACACAGATGGCTACTTTCTAACCACTTATGGATCTATTTGAGAAGCCTGGTGATACCCCAGTCATGGAGGGCTTTAGCACTAACTGTAAGCCGAGCTAACAGAAATGACACTTGATAGCATCCTTAGGCTACGCCAAACATTAGGCTGCATCAATGTGGATGAAGCTCAGTTTATGCCTATCAGGGATTCTGTCGGACTGTTACTTAGTACATGTGGTCCACTTAGTAGAAAATATCTTTAGTAAGGTAGCCTGGGAATCGGACAAATGATTACACGTTTTTTATTCCATTTTGCTCATTTACTGTGGGAGGGGGTCAGAAGACCATGTCAGTAGTCAGTTCTCACTCTGCCATGCTGGCAAAGGTTTGGAGGCAGGTGCCTGTACTGGATAAAAGATTCAAAAATAGTTTTTCTTTTTCTAACCAAGGCAGTACCACATTGATTAAGGCTAACCTCCTACCTGTGTGACACTGGGCAAGTCACTTAACCTCTCCGAGACTCATCTCTATATAGTCATCTATAAAATAAGGAAGTGTGTCAATGAAACAGCTGTTTACCTAACGAGCTCACAGGCTGTGAGACAGTAAGTGCGGCCGAGGGGCAGCGGCATGCATGTTTATGCTAAATTGACAGGACAACAACCCCTCACCTAAGAGCAGAGGGCGGGAGCCCTTGGAAGGCTTGCTAGGGCTTAACAACCACCAGACCCAGAATTAACTCAGAGCTCCTGCTGCTCGCCCCTCGCCCCTGCATTCTCCCCGGCCGCCCGCCGAGAGGAAGTTGTTAAATGCCATGCCTTCCTTCTCTCCAATCCTATGTCTGTGCTCAGATTCACAGAAAGAGGAAGAGTCCTGGCAAGGAGAGACGCAGTGCTCTCTAAGCCGTGGGGTACAGTCCTGTTCTCTGGACTTGCCTCGGGGTTGGTGGCTGGGTCAGCAGTCTCCCACTCCACTGGTTCTGAGGTGCAAAGGAAGAAGGGACTTGAAGAGGCAGGAGCCGTTTCCAGCTGCAGCCCAGTTTCCCTGCTGTGGCTGTGGCTCCTGATTGAAGTAATAAGGATGCCTACTGACTACGACGGATTTCTACTGGGTTGGAGTCAGGAGCAAGGCAAAGCCGTGTTGCAAAAAGAATAAGTTTGGAGTTAAACGCATCTTCCAGTCATCACGACAGAAAGAGAATGTGACATTGCACTTCACCTAATGAGCCAAAGTGAAGACGAATTTGTGAAGACAGACAGCAAGGAACACCCAGACCTTCTCTCTCTCTCTCTCTCTCTCTCTCTCTCTCTCTCTCTCTCTCTCTCTCTCTCTCACACACACACACACACACACACACACACACACACACACACACACACACACTCTTACACAGGGTTCTATCTCATTAGAAAACAGGCTAGATTAGATAAGTAACTTTTAATTCTGTGTCCATGATCCATGTGGCAAGGAGTGCATTACACAACCCTGAGTACACACACATGCACTGAATTTTTTGAAACAATTTTTTTTGCCTTTACTAAATGGAATGCATTAGGACATTCTCTCTTTTAATTTCATTTAAAAAAACCCCCACATACTGTAATTGATTAAATTCATCTTGGAACCCTGTTTCACTTGTAATCTGTAGTTTTTTATTTTTATTTTTTGAATATACATATTCAAGAGATCTTTGAGATTCCCATCCTTAGTTCTTTAATAGTCTTTAATAGATAATAATTTTTAATAATTAGAATATCAAGGGTATGAATGAGTCTCTTCCTTGCACACTTACTCTTTTATGTGGCCCGGGATGATGATGGTCCTTCTGCTTCCATCTTCTGAGTCCTGGGACTGTGCCAGGCTGCCCTGACATCATCCTCTGAAAGTAGAGAAGGATCATGCATTCAGGATAGTCTTATAGGAAAAACACCTTTTTGACTCATTCTTCACTTCTTTCTGGGGTTTGCTGCATTTCTTAAATTCAAAGAAACTACTCATGTAGCCTAAGGTGAACCTTCCCATGTCTATTGGTTTATAAATAATTCATTGATAATAGCCTTTAGGTGTATTAGGAGAGAGATGAAGTCTAGTGTTAACTGTATATTAAAACTTCCACTGTTTGCAGATTTATTGCCTTGAAATACAGTTTTGTGTGTATAAAGGGAAGTTACTAAGCAACCTTCTTGTTGCTAATATTTTAGAAAACCCCTGTGCATGTGTGTTTACGGAGTGTTTTCATGAAAAGAGGTGGGTGACTGGTTGTTTCATGATAGAAAGCCTGGGACACCAGGGATCCTGTTTGGGAAGTTTTACTTCTGTAGTGTATGTTTTTGTACAATTTGTGGGGAAAATGCCAGTGTTACTGTATATAGTCAACACTTTTGAAAAATGAATGGGTTGAGCTAATATGATCGCTGAGGTCCCTTTTGCTCTAAAAGTCCACGAATATAAACTCTTGTTTTATGTGCTCAGGTAACCAACCTATAACCAAAGCAAGTTGATCAAAACCACTCTTTTACTGAGGAATTTATTTCTTCAAGAGACTGGGCATTGGTCAGACCTGATGGTGTACCCTCACCCAAGAGCCTGAGGCAGGAAGGTCATATGTTTAAAGCTTACCTGGGCTACAAAGGGGGACAGAGAACTGTGGCCCAGTGGGGTGTCACTTGTCTAGCATGAGTGAGGCTCTGGGCTTCATCCCCAGCAGAAGATGAGCATTGACTATTTATACCAGAAAGAACATAAGTGCCATCATTCACAGATATGTTTGCTTAGCTATAGAAGTAGTTGTTCTACAAGATAGCCTTTAAGAATCATCTTAGCTATTTTAAGAATACTTTTAGATGGAGACCCATATAAAATAATGCATCCCCACTTGATCAGGGAATTGTATGGACGCAGCGGGTCATCGTTATGAACTGAAGGCCCCAGCAAGACAGCGATGTGACAGGAGAGTTGCAGAATCCTCTGAGTGCGCAGGGCCATGGGTGTGCGAGGTCAGAGATGTCACCTCACAGGTTCTGGAGGTTTTCTTTTTCTGGAGTCCCTGTCGACATGGTCAGCACACATACACGTTCTCTCTCACATACAAACACATACACACACATTCTCTCTCACACATACTCTTTCTCTCATACACAACATATTTAAAAAAAAACAGAATAGATACAGAATATTTAGATACTAGGAATTCTGCCATTTTCATTATTCTTACTTAAGGAAAGATAAAGTTTTGTTCACATAACATACATTCCTATTTAAAAAGAAACAAAGAGAAGAGCCATGTTTTATTTTTGATACATTAAGTTAATGTTTCACACATATCTCAATGATGATGCAGTGGACACAGCACTGGTGATGATGATGCAGTGGATGCAGCGCTGGTGATGATGCAGTGGATGCAGCGCTGGTGATGATGATGCAGTGGACGCAGCACTGGGGACGATGATGCAGTGGACACAGCGCTGGTGATGATGATGCAGTGGACGCAGTGTTTCCCCGCTGTTGGGGACTCAGGAACTGCTGGTCTCTTCCAAGGCTTTGTTCCTCCACAGAATTGCTTAAGTCGAACAAATGAAAGAAAAGTCCATACCAGCCCCTGGGAGTTGATTCAGTAGGACAGGAGCAAGGATACCTGCAGAGTTAAGCCACCCACCCGTAGGCAGCTCGGAAAGGGCCTCTTGATTGGCCAGTTGAAGGAGATTCCTACCTCAAGACCTGTGGGAGCCCACAGGGGTTTCCTAAGCAGATCTGAGCATGCTTTACCCATCAGGGCTGCATTAGGGGATGGCTTGATCAGGTGCATGGTCACCAGGTATCTGGAATGGTCTGCACTTGGCTGTGCTGGGGGGAGGTCTTTTGTTCCACCCCTTGGCATTCCTTTAAAAGCCCTTTAGCAGAGCCAGAAGGGGCTGGTGGGTTTTGACCCAGGCCCCTCCTAGCTACCCAATGTTTAACTGTCTCCCTCCTCTATCCTTCTATCTAAATATTTCTCATTTCTCCCTCCTCAAGAGTACCCTTGGGGGAAAAGTAGGAGCAGGTCTCCTTCAAAGACAATGGATACTGTTACTTTTCTTCTTGCTTTGAAAAAAAAAATATGACAGGAAGAAACTTAAGACAGGAAGGGTTTATTCTGGTTTACTGTCCATCACGGTGGGGAAGCCGAGGCAGCAAGAGCTTGGGGCAGCAGGTCACGTTGCATCTGCAACCAGAAAACAGAGACCAGCGAAGGCTGTGGCTCAGCATACATTCTCCTTTCGATTCAGTCCAGGACCCCAGCCCATTGAATGGTTCTGTCCACAGTTGAGGCAGGTCTTTCTACCTCAGATTAATCTGGGTGCTTCACAGGCATTCCCAGAGGCTTGTCTCTGAAGCACTTCTAGATTCTGTCACTGTGACAATATTAACCACCACAGACATTGTCAGAACATTTACTATATGTGCCCACTGTGGAGTGAGTTTGGGCTATTTTTGCCATAATAAATTGTATCCCTTATCTTGTGGTTCAGTTGGTACGGCCAAAATGTACCACATTGTGGTGGTTTGAAAGAAAATGACCCCCAAAGGGAGTGGCACTATTAGGAGATGTGGCCTTGTTGGAGGAAGTGTGTCACTGTGGGGGCAGGCTTTGAGGTCTCTTTTGCCCAAGCTTTGCTCAGAGTGACATTCAGGCCACTTCCTGTTACTTGCAAGATGTAGGACTCTCAGCTACTTACTTCTCCAGTACCATGTCTGTCTACACACTGCCAAGACCCACCATGATGATAATGGACTGTAAGCGAGCCATCCCATTAAATGTTCTCCTTTATAAAAGTTGCTGTGATCATGGTGTTCCTTCATAGCAACAGAAACCCTCACTAAGACATAACTAAGACATAAGTTGGTGCTGGGAGTGGGGTATTGTTGTGATAAGCCTGACCATGTTTTTGTTTGGAGGAATTTGGACTTTGGCACTTTGGGTTAGGAAAGCAGTGGAATGCTTTAAGCACTGCTCAATGGGCCATCCTAGTAGGAGCATGGAAGACAGTGGTGCTGAGAATGATTTGAACTGTGGGGGGCTGGCTCAAGAGTTTTCAGAGGAGAAGAATTTTAGTATGTTGCCTAGAGATCGGTCTTGTGATATTTTGGTAAAGAACGTGACTGCTTTGTGCTCTTGTTGGGTGAGACTGCCTGAGCCTCAAAGTAAAGAGGAAATCTCAAAACAGCCTAGTATTGACTCAGTTGTGTGGTTATTACTGGTCACTCTTACATGGACTGATAATGAAGAGGAGTAAGAAAATGTAAAATTTGAGGAGAAAAGGAGCACCAGGAAGTGGAATGGAGCTAAATCCCGTGTTCAAGGAGATAAACAGAATAAGTAATGGAATAAAGGGAGTGGTGACCTCAGAGCAAGATCCCACCCAGCTAAATTTCCAACTTGTGAAAAGGAATTAAAGCAAACCTTAGAGCCAAGTGTGGTGGTACACATCTTTAATCCCAGCACTCTGAAGGCAGAGGCTGGCAGACCTCTGAGTTTGAGGTCAGCCTGCTCCACAAAGTGAGTTCAAGGACAGCCAAACTTATGCAGTGAGGGAAACCATCAAAACCCAGGAAGCTGGTGAAGACTTAACTGAACCAAGGGGCCATGTTCCAGCCCCAGCAAGCAGAAGAACTTGGCAACCAGCACGTGGTTCTGGCTTTAGAGTCAAGGAATGACTAAGGAAAGGCACTGAGGCCAGGCAGGTGTCAGGCGTGTCCTTCCATGGAGACCCAGAGAGGCCGTTTCATGAAGCTGTGAAGCTGAAGCCTGGGTTACCTTGGAGACCCCAAGATGTTGGAGATGCCAGAGTGGAATACCTGCCGAGGAGAGCTGCTAACGGAGTGGAACCAGCCCCAGATGAAGAAGAGTGTTGCAGTCAACAAAGTTGAAAGGAGTTGGAGATCTGAAGAGCATTTTGACATCAGACATGTAGATGCAGAGTTTGGAGTTTGCCCAGCTGGTTTTTGGTCTTAGTTTGGTCTAGTATTTCCTCATTATGCTCCCTTCCCTATCTTTTGGAATGAGAATGTATATATCCTGTGCCATTATATGTTGGAAGTATGTGATCTGCTTTTTGATTTTGATTTTACAGGGGATTATAGTTAAGAGACTGCATGAGTCTCAAAGAGACTTTGAACTTTAGACTTTTAAATAAGTTTGAGTCTGTGATAGACTATGGGGACTTTTGAAGTTGGACTGAATGCATTTTTGCATTATGATATGGTTACAAGCCTTTTGGGGGCCAGGGAGGGGAACGTGGTGGTTTGAAAGAAAATGGCCTCCAAAGGGAGTGGCACTATTAGGAGGTGCTGAGACACACATCAAAGATAAAGTCTTCTGAGGGCAGGATGCTAAACTCTTCAACATAAAATACAAAAGGAAACCTACCCACAAGCCCCCATGCCCCAGGAAGCAAGGTCACACTCTGCTGAGGCTTTTCCATGAGGGAGAGAGGAACCACAGGAGCATAGTAGGGCCTTTGCATTATACCGAGACTTGAGCAAAACCTTTGATTAGGCACGCTGGGTAATTTTCCTGGATGCATCGTTCCTGAGCAGCCCTGGAAACACCACAGCCACACAAACTGAAGGAAGCTAAACCCGCCTGCAAGAGGTGAGGAAGGGACACCCTGCGCCACTCTGACAGCTTGCCTCATAGCAGGCTCTGTGGTTCACGCTTTATGAATGTATTAATCATCTGAAAGAAAGAATGAGCAAATGCTCATGACAGTCGTGGGGAAGACTGAATCGGGAGGTGTTACAAGCTTTGATAAATGGCCAGGATATGAACAGCAGTGTGGTTCACAAAGACCAAAAAAAAAAAAAAAAAAAAAAAAAAACCAAATCAGAAATCCGGATGGAAAAACATGAAATTGCTCTCTGAAAGATACAAACAGATATCTGGCAAAACCATTCTAGATGCAATCTCTAGAGAAGCAATGGGGGGGGGGACGGTTGCTGGAGACGGTGGGCAGCTTTAGACAAACGTGAATTTGCAAAAAGGGATGTTGGCATTGGCCATGGTGGTGCGTGAGCGTCACGGGGGAGGGAGCTGGGGTTCTCTCGCATGAATGTGTTTGAAAGCACCCTGAAACAACTGTATTCCATTTTCGGCACCCAAATAAACAAGCGACGCTGACAGTCTTGGAAGGAATCCAGGGGAAAATAATGAAAATGATTAATGGAAGGGAGGGATTGATTTATGAAGATTTATGGAGTGTATCATCTGGGTTAAGCAATGGCAGAAGACACCGTGATACATTCTGGAAATGTTGGCAATCCTTACAGTTCAGATTTGAGGAAAGGCATTTGAAAAAACAAGAACAGGATTAAATAGGGTAGAATTAATTTTCATACAGGAAAACAGGGTTGAGTTTTTTAAACAGTGCTGACTGAACACGCCTAGAGATCACTAAATACTTCGATGGACAAGTACTTAACTTCATGTCAACTTTTAAGGTAGATGTTGAAGCACACATCAGCTGTGACCTTGCACCCCCAACATCAGCTGTGACCTTGCACCCCCAAACCTCACCGAAACATCCTAGTGGCGGTGTGCATAGACCAAGCTAACGTGGTATTGCTAAGGTTGTTTCTCTGCCTTGACCTGTAAGCAGACAGATGTGCTGTCAACAGATCCTAAAACAGATGCCTCTGGCAGCTTAGTAAGGAGAAGTGACAGGGAGAAGAAGTTCCCTCTTAATCCTAGTTTAAGCAAAATTGTAGTGTCGTGTTTTCTGTTGACATCTCCCTGAGCGAATTATGTCCAAGCGGGAAGGGGTTGGTGGAGGGACTTAAGGGCCTTACGTTGTTTTGAGAGACATCTGCCTACTCACCTTCATGTTCGGGGTCAGGAGGGTTTTACAGTTTTAGAAACACTCTTCGGGCTGTTCTCTGACACTGACGGAGCAGACACAGGACTCTTCCCATGGACCGTGCGAGTGGGCATTTCAGCGTATTTGAAGACTGAGCCTGTAAAGTAGCCTCGTTGTGTTCCCATCATCCCCTTACCACATTAGAAGTCAATACAGTTCACTGAAGGGAAACAAGACCTTCAACACAGACCCCGATGAAGGGTAAGAGCCGTGTCCAGGGGTCTCAGTCTGATGGGCTCTCTTAGGGAAAGTGAGGTCCGCGTAGTACCAGCAAAGTTACACTAGCAAGCTAGGATTTAGGAAAATCTGGTTATCAAGGAACTTAATATCCTAAAGGAAATTCTTGAGCCTAAAGGAAAAATGAAGCTAATTGTTCATGGTGAGATAAATGTAATCGGAAAACTTTAAATATCCCAAGGTTTTAGCTTGAGGTTAAATTTACAGCTTAGCTCTAATTTTGTGTTGGTGTATGTAATGAAATCGTTACAAATTACAGTGATCTTGGGTTTCCTGCCGTCATGAGGTGATACATATTCATAGCCTATGGAGTAGGCAATGGTTACCTAGCGTTCAATTGGCCCTTAATAGATATTTGTTAAATAAGTTAATGAAGGAAGTTACAGGGAGGTGGTGGCTCTGAGGAGATGAGGTGAATCCATAGTTGATCCTAAAAGTCTCCATGTGTCGAATCTATATCTATCCCAGTACGCATTTCTCCAGCATCCGTCAAATGTGGCTACATTGTCCCTCCGACCCCTTATGCCTACCATATTCTCACAAGTTATGCGTTCTTGAGATCCAGGTTTCAATATCCATTTGATTGACCAGGCATTTGCAGAGCTGTTCCTTGGTGCTGAGGACTGGGCTCACTTCTGTGAAGCAGAAAGAATGAGCCAAGCGGTCTTCTGAAGGAGTTTACAGTCTGGCTAGGAAGACAAGCTGACGAATTATATGGTCATCATACCCAGCTATAAATATATGGAACCAGTAGTCAAAATTCAACGAGATGAGTATCCCAGGAGGCAGTTGGGTCAGGAGCCAACAAGGTACTAAAAAGAGAGCATCTAAATCCAGGACAGACTTGAAATGGGAACAAATGCTTCTTTTCCTCTCTAAGGATCCCCTGACCTACACTGTGAGTGGAGTCTGTGTACACACATTCGCTTCTAGAGGAAAAGGTGATGCTCTCTGGACTCCAGGCTTTCCCTGCCCTCTGCCTTCTATATAACACACCAGGGCATCTCTTTTGTTTGGGAAGTTTGGCCTTTAATGCTCTAAATTGCCTGCCAGTAAGGACAAAAAGGTTTGCTTAGGATTCTTCGGTGACTTCTCCGTACCACATTAATGCGTCTGTGTGACTGTTTCGATGATGTTCTGAAGAAATCATTTCAAAGGAAATCAGTTGGCAGGAATGTGTCAAACAAAGAGACCCACTAAAAACTATTTATTCTCAGCAGGATTGAAGCATGTAAAATTGCTGGTTTGCAGAATTTACTTGAATGTATTGTTTTTATCAGCGTATTTTGTAGTAAGCAGTGGAGGTGCACAGCACAGGGAAGTCTGTAGCCTGTAGTATCTAAAAAAACAAAACTACTTAGCAGCATATTAGGTATGCTTTATTCTGTCCACATAACACTGAGGTTTTTAATTTAATTTATGTTTCTGTTGACCGAATGTAAATAAATAAAAGGTAGGAAGTTCTTTGCACAGTACTCTCTCAGGGGAAGGCCAAATAGCGCTAGCCTGCACTTGGATCATGTTATTTTACAATCAAGATCTGAGGTGGCAGATTTAAGACAGGTCCTGTAGATTGCTGTTTGGCTTTGATTAGGGAGGCCTGATGTGAACAGGATATACACCACAATATAATATTACTATCCATCTTCTACTTCCACCAGATTTCAGTGCCCAGCAGTGAATCACTGAGCTAGATACTAAGGGCTGTGTAAATCCCCTGCCTGGTCTCTGTATGAGTTTAAATATAAATGTATTGCCTTGTTGAAGTACAGTTTAGATTATCGTCAGCCCTGTTATCCACTTCAGATTTCAAAATAAGGTTAGCCATAGAGGAAATAAAAGCACGCGTCCTTCCTTCCCTTTTGAGATGTTCCTGTCATCCTACACTTCAGCAATGGATTGGAAACCACAGCCTGTCACGGGGTCCCCACACGAAAGGACAAATAGCATAAAAGGATCAGGGTAGAACTGTAAGGCAGAAAAACTCCACTTTACTACAGAGGGCTCAACAGAGACCACGTCATGCTCCGGCTTTTCGTTTGGGCTCTGAGAAACATTTCAGTTGAGACCCTTAAAGTCATTTTACCTGCTTAGGAGCAACATCTTGTGCTTCTCATAGAATTAATGTTTTTTTTTTCAGTTATGATATTTCATTAGATCAGTTAATATATGGAAAACACATAAAACATCCCTGGCATTCAGTAATGAGTAATTCCTGGTAGTGGTAATGAAGAGGAGAAGAAAAATCACATTTTTATCAGGCTGCAAGTTGGGGGGGACAAGTAGTGCTTTGTAGTATCTGAGAGAGGGGCCTCCTCAATTCACAATCCGAACGCCTCATTTACATCTCCCTAGACCTGGCCTTGATTTTAATATTACCAATATTAGCAATACTACACAAAAATCTCATTGCTGTACAATTACAAATCATATAGTTTATACCTGTAGGCCCTGCTGGCAGCCATGAGGGATTAATTACAAATAGAAACTAGTTACGATCTGTATTTGAAACATGAACAAGAGATACATTTTTAAAATAAATGTGTCTTACTTTTCTATTGCTGTGAAGAGACATCATGACCAAGACAACTTAAAAGAGCACATTTTATTGGGGCTTGCTTACAGTTTCAGAGGGTGAGCCCGTGACCATCATGGCGGGGAGCATGGCAGCAGACAGGTGGTATTGAGTAGCTGGGAGCTTTCATCTGGTCCGAGAGAGAGAGAGAGAGAGAGAGAGAGAGAGAGAGAGAGAGAGAGAGAGAGAAGAGAAGGGGAGGGGAGGGAGGGGAGGGGAGAGGAGAGGAGGGGAGGGGAGGGGAGAGGAGAGGAGAGGAGAGGAGAGGAGAGGCAGAGAGAGATTGGGTCTGGTGTGGGCTTTTGAAACCTCAAAGCCTACCCACAATGACACACCTCCTCCAACAAGGCCACAATTCCTAATTCTTCCTAAACAGCCCACAAACTGGGACCAGAACATTAAATATATGAGCCTATGGGGGCCAATCTCATGTAAACTACTACGTTACTCATCTGTATATTTGATTGATGTTTAAAATGTGTATTTTGTGTGGAGCAGTGTTCTAAAATTATACATGTACACAAACACTGTATGTATATGTAGATCATGCTGTGTTCTGTGACCTAACAGTATAAAATCATCTTACAATCACATGCTGGGCATACATTGTGAGTGTGAAACTCACTAGGGCACATGCCTTGCACTGGTGTAGAAGTACCTCTTGCCTTCTAAGGACTCAGCTGTTTGAAAGTTTCCCTGGTCGGGGGAATGAATGGCTGTGTTTTTCACTGTCTTGCCTGCTTCACCCTTGACTCACAGTTAACCTATCTGCCAGGAACTCAAGACAATTGGAGGAAGAGCATCAGTTAGAACTCAGGTCCCCGGCATCCCTCTGCTGGAAGAGAAAACTGTTAGACATTGACATGACTTTTCTGTTCCTTCCTCCAGTCTGATACAGTCATGGTAGTCAAAGGAAGGAAAAATATATCTCAAGAGGAGGTGGAGGGAGACAGAGGTGACTGCAGAGCACCTGGCCAGTGTCAGGCTGGGGCACGGTCCGTGTGCACGCAGTTCTAAGCAGGGCCATTGAGAATGAAGTGTAGGTGTGTTTATGCAAATAGGTCCCTGCCTTCTTGTTCATGACACTGAAGAGAAAGACAAGTGTAGCAGGAATCTTAAAAGTTCTTATTCATAAAATCAAACCCGAGGCCAGTTATTGGGGTCAATGCTGGTAGATCAGAGAGACAGAACAAGCCACAGCTATCTCACCTCGCCGGATCCTCAACTGGTCCTATTTCCTCAGACTGGAAGCCTCTGAGTCCTCATCCAGAATGAATCTCAGCTGAACTGTGCTGCTCGAAAGCCTGAAGCTTAACCAGCCAAATGCTGAACCAGCCAAATGCTTAAACAGCCAAATGCCTCTAGTTTCTGGTCCTCGTGCCTTATATACCTTTCTACTTTCTACCACCACTCCCTGGGATTAAAAGGCTTGCTTTCTGGGATTAAAGGCGTGTGTCACCATGCTTGGCTATTTCCAATGTGGCCTTGAACTCACAGAGATCCAGAGGGATTTCTATCTCTGGAATGCTAGGATTAAAGGTGTGAGTGCCACCATTTTCTAGCCTTTGTATCTAGTGGCTGTCTGTTCTCTGACCCCAGATAAATTTATTAGAGTACACAATATTTTGGGGAACACAATACCGCCACAGACAAGGTTAGTGTCTCCATCGAGTCTCTGTGTATGTTTCAGAGTCTTTCTTTCTTTTTTTTTTTTTTAAGTTAATAAGTCCCTGCCTAAAGCAAGAAATCCCAGGCATTTGGATACTCAGAAGACCTGGCAGGAAGCATAGTATTAGTTGTTTAACATTTTAAATGAATTAATTTGTGTGATATGTGTGCCCGTGCATGGAGGTATGTGTACCACCTGCAAGCAGGTGCCTGCAGCGGCCAGAGGGTCTTGGATCCCCCGGAACTGGAGTTACAGACAGCCGTGAGTCACCTGACATGGGTGCTGGACACCAAACCCAGGTCATCTGCAGGAGCACTGAGCACCGAGCACTTCATCACTGAGCCACCACTTCAGCCCCTGCTCTTTAGGTTTGTAAATATCTAACTCTGTATGAATTCCTTCTCCAGGAAGTAATAAATAAGTGTTACATCCCTTCAAACAGCTTCCTACTCTTCTGTCTTTGTCTTCTTTCCTTTTTAGCCCAGAAGACTTTCCTCTACAAGGTAATACAACATCTGTGGACTTAGATGAAGGGTGTTGGGTGTGTTAGGATTTCACAGGAATGGTGTAGTCTGGATAAAGTGTTCAGGGACTTCCCCTACCCGCCCCCCACACACACCGAATTTCCCATGTCTGCCATGTTCTCATGTTAATATACATCCAGTGCTCTTTAGCGTTAACAACGTATTCTATAGTGTGCTTATACAGATGTTTATTAACTGCACCCCCACTCGTTATAAATAATGAAACAGTATTTGTTCAGTAGGTATCTGCTGAATATATGAATAAATAATTTCCCCTAGCTTGCCAGCAGAAGGGGGGGTGCTCTTTAGGAGTGGTTAACCACAGGACACATGCAATCGAAACTGACTATATGTGCTTTGTTGTGGACAATTTCTTCAGATGACGCCGGTAATAACCATCAGTCGCTTCTTACTGTGTAAGAGATGCTGTGTCAGCACTTCTCATTCATGTCCTCATCTATGAGAATATTATCTTCATTTTACTAATGAGGAAATTAAGGCTTAATGAGCTTCTGTAGCTTGCCTAAGCCTCACTGCTAATAAGGGGTGGAATGTGCTTTAAACGTGGACCGGGGGCTCTCGTGGTTGTCCTCTGGCAGTACCTGACTTTTACAATTTAGAGAGAGGAAACCGGAGAAAGGCTACTTTGTTCCCTCTGCTTCTACTTTTAACTCTTTCTTTGTACGTTATTAAATAAATATATGACTTAGAGAGTGGGGGTGTATGGGATGGAGATGGGAAACAGTATGGAGGACAAGGTATGCAAGTTAAGTGTAGACAAGGGTGTGGAGTGAAGGTGATGTGTAGAAAAAAAAAAAAAGACAAGTCTACTGGTTTTGGGATAGACCATCTCAACTCACAAAATAAACCAGATAATTTTTGGAGTCGATATGATACATAATGGTTATTATACTGCTGTACTTTAAAATGTATTCATGGCAGTGTGGCCAGCTTTCTGATGAATGGTGTGCTGGCTTGAATGAGAAATGCCCCCCATAGGCTCAGGCATTTGAACACGTGACTGCCTGTAGGTAGTACTATTTGGGAAGGTTTAGGTGGCGCAGACTTGCTGGAGGAACCACATCTCTAGGGCTAGAATTTGAGAGTTAAAAACCTACACCTATTCCCAGTTTGCTTTCTTTGTGCTTGAGTTGAGGACATGAGCTCTCAGCTTCCTCTTTCTGATGCCAGTCCTGCCTCTTGCTTCCATGCCTCCTTGACCTGAAGGACTTTTATCCTCTGGAACCATAAGGTCAAATAAACTTTTTTCTATAAGTTATCTTGGTCATGATGGTTTATCACAGCAACAGAGAAGTAACTAATACAGAAGTTGGTACCATAGAGTGAGCTGCTGCTATGAAGAACTTGACCATGGTGTTTTTTTGTGGGGGATGTAGAAAATTTGGGGATTTTGGACCAGACAATTAGTTTAACAGTGCAATTAAGGTTAACAAGCCATTCTAGTAGGAGCTAGGAGGCTGGAGCACTTGAGTAGTGCTAAGAACAATATAGACTGTAAAGACCCAGCTCAAGAGGTTTCAGAGGGGAACAAGATTAGCAACTGGGATGAAGGCCATTCCTATGATATTTTGGCAAAGAATGTGGCTGTCTTTTACCTTTGTCCTAAGAACTTGCCTGAGACAAAATTTTAAAGTAATGAACTAATTCTTTTGGTAGAGACAATTTCAAGGCACTATAATGTTTAATCCGTGATGTGGTTATTATTAATAACTCTTATGCTGATTTATAATGAAAAAGAGCACACAGGACAAAAAGAGATACAAAATGTAAGGTGTGGAGAGAAAAAGAGGGCCAGGAAACAATGTTGCGGCTGAGGCTTGTGCTGAAAGAGATAAGGAGATTAACACCATCAAAAAGAGGCCTCCAGTTCATGACAACAACAAGGGAAGGGCTTGTCCTGCAGGGCAAGACACCCCCCTCCCCCACACCACCACTTGAGCCTTAAACTCTTAAAAAGACCTAGAGCATTCTCTGCTCCTAGAAAGAAACTGTAAACATAAGCTGCTGCTAATACGGTTCAAAGGGGCCAGAGTCCATCCCCTTCAAGCGAGCAGCTTGAACTTGGCAGTGTCCTTCATGTGGTGCTGGCTTTACAAACGTGAAGGACGCAAGATTCTTTCTTCATGGTTTCCTTTCCTCATGGTTTCCGACAGCCCTTGAGGCCAGGCAGCATGTGGAAGAGTGGTGTAGGTCTTCACTGCATGAAGCTGTGGAAGTGAAACCTAGGTGGCCGTGGAGACTTCCAGATGTTGGGGATGCCAGAGTTGTGAGATCTCTGTCTGTTAAGGAGAACTGCATAGAACCAGCCCAAAGGAGAGATGTATGTCGCAGGCAGCCAAGCTCCAGAGGTGGAGCATCTAAGCCTTTAAGACCATATATGGAGTTCCAGGACTGAGTTTGGGTTCTGGTCTTGCTTTACTTCAGTGTTTCCTTGCTGTGTCTCTATTCTTCCTTTTTGAAATGGTACTGTGTCTTCTGTGCTATTGCAGGTTGGAGTGTGTAATTTGATTTTTTTTTTTTTAATTTCATGGAGTGACATTTAAGAGATTTATTTGAGACTCAAAAGGGACTTTGGACTGAGTACTTTGGACAGTACTGAGACAATGAAGGACTATGGAGACTTTTGAAGTTGGACTAAATGCATTTGGCATTATTATATGACACTATGGGAGCCAGGGAACGGAATGTGGCAGATTGAATAAGAACTGTCCTCCATAGGCTAAGGCATTTGAACATTTGTTCCTCTGTTGGTGGCAAAGTTTAGGTGACTCAGCCTTATTGGAGGAGGCATATCATTGCAGGCGGGCTCTGATAGTGAAAAGTCTTTTCGACTTCCACTAACTAAATGTTCAAAGTAACATTCAAGGAGAATGAAAATGTAGAAAATGTGTGGGCATGATCTCGAGGGTGTCTTACAATGCAGCATTGTGTGTGTTTGTGTGTGTGTGTGTGTGTGTGTGTGTGTGTGTGTGTGTGTGTGTAAGAGAAAGAGAGGAGGAGACTGGGCCTGGCATGAGCTTTTGGAACCTCAAAGCCCATCCCCAGTGACATCCCCCTCCTCCAACAAGGCCACATCTTCTAATTCACCAACTGGGAACCAAGCATTTGGATATGTGACTTTATGGAAGCCATCCTCATTCAAACCATCACACTGTCCTTGGTGTGAAGGATCTTATTACTGTGATTTAAGATTGCTTACTCTTGGGGATGGAGTGGGAGGAAGTCGCTCAGTGAGTAAAAGTACTTAAACCACATAAAAAGCCAATGTTTGATATGCGTCTCTAATCCCAGCACTCAAAACAAAGTCAAAGGAGAGAATTGACTCCTGAAATCATATTCACACTGTGGCAAACGCATCTCTCTCTCTCTCTCTCTCTCTCTCTCTCTCTCTCTCTCTCTCTCTCTCTCTCTCTCAAATTGCCTACTTTTTTTTTTAGGTGGGCAGTGGTGGCGCACGCCTTTAATCCCAGCACTTGGGAGGCAGAGTCAGGCAGATCTCTGTGAGTTCGAGGCCAGCCTGGTCTACAGATCGAGATCCAGGACAGGAACCAAAACTACACAGAGAAACCCTGTCTCGAAAAAAACAAGAGAGAGAGAAAGACACTAACCTTTATAAACATGAATTACATAGATTACAAGGGAGAATTATATTGAAATATGCTTATCAAAAACATAGCTGAAGAGCAGCAACTCTTGTTCCCCTCTATCAATGCACTAAGACATGAAGACTCCACATTGAAACCGTGGTTGCTATTGCTAGGTTTACAGTCTTTAAAAAAGTGTCTCTATGTGAAGGGTGCTGCTGTTTCATGTGATTAAGAATGTAAAGTTGAAGGGTGACCTTGACATATCTCCTTCTGTGCACTTGTCAAAGCGCAAGTGAAGACCGGATGCAGGGAAGTAATATTAGTACCACTGTGTAATGACAGGAAAATGTGTGATTTTTATTGGTGCTAAGTAGCACATCCTGCTCTTCCTTCTAGGATGGCTTTCACCTTCATCCTAGAAGGAAGGAAGAATTTTAGCCCGAGCGCTCGCTAAGAGGTTGTAAAATAAAGATGATAGGCCCACAGCATGAGTGACAGTGAGCCACTTGTAACAACTCCAGTGGTTGTTTTAGGCTTTGGCCATGTCTGGCTAGGGCAATAGTCCCCAGCTGGCTAGGGGACAGGAAAAGGAGGAAAGGGTGGCGTGACACTCTGGGAAGGATTCACTTGCTGTTAAACAAGGAACTCCAGTGACCATCCAGGATCCAGCCAATCCAGCCAATCTCACAGACTCCTGAGAGCGGCCGAGGCCGCAGGAGGGAAACTCCCATTCCTGAGGCCCCAAGACGCAGACCTCTCCATTCCTAGGTCACCTACACCGAGCCTCGCGGTAAGTGTGCGGTGTTTGTAATGCTACACTTAGAGATGTGTTGTTTGTTCTAGATAATAGACATGTCAGCGTGTTTACTGGGGTAGATAATTTAAACTTTTTCCTGTCTGAGTTCTTTTTAATCAGCCCTTCTATTATCACCGGCAGGAAGCATCCGCATTTGAGAACGTGTCCCGTGGACCCTGTCCTGTTTCCTCTCTCACCGTCGGCTAGCTCTGTGGCTTTCTGTTTCCAGCTTGTTGCTGTGTCCTGGGGATATGCTACCTGAACCCGTGTCCAAATTCTATGTTCCGTCTCCCTCAGCCCCTCACCCCAGCAGATTTCTGGTTTTATGTTACCCCTTCACAGACTTTATCACATTTGGCTTTGCAAGTACCCTTATGACTTTTTGCATTCTCTCTCTCTCTCTCTCTCTCTCTCTCTCTCTCTCTCTCTCTCTCTCTCTCTCTCTCTCTCTCTCTCTCTCTTCTCATGACAGCAAACACAGTATGGGCAGGAACCATCAAGTCATTGTAATCCTAGCATCAATACAGTGTCTCCATGGACATTCAGAAGGTATAGATTGATTAAACGCGTACTACAGCTCAAATTTTCTTCCAGTGTTCAGAACAAAGTGGATTCTAACTCTCAAGGAGAGCATAGCTTAGCACCCTTGAGGCCGGTAACCCAATGGTTTCTTATTGGTATTTTGGCCTGTTAAGTTTTTAAAAAGGAGCCTAATACAGTGATCAATAAATTGTGTGAATGATGGGAGCAGTAAAGAAATAATCCGCTAGATAAGGAGAGTTTAACTGGATAGGTAAGGAAATAATAACTAATTAGGGTAGGTAGATGAGGAAGCCTGAGTTTTAGACGTTAGGGCATCCATACCCTCACCAACACTTGTTAATGAGTTCTTCCAACACATTCTAATGGAGCCTAACATTGTGCTCCACAGTGTAGAAGCAGATTCATTCTTTGGATTATCATTTGTGGCAGGATATTTGATTGCACTGTGACACCCAAGACTGTGTTAATAAAGTTGACTTTGAATCAGGGGGTGGAGCCAGTGACTAGCTGACCAGAATTAGCCATAGAGAAGCTAGGAATATGGATAGAGAAGACACAGGAAGGAGTAGGGAGGAACTTAGAGATTTCATGGTCTCTTCAATCTGGGAGGTGTGGAGAGAAGGTCACTGGTCACTCCTCTGCCGCTTCTTTGATCCATCAGGTTTTCACTCCAATATTTGACTACTCCTGAGTCTTTATTGGTAATAGAACAACTTAGATTAACACATTCATCATTTGCTTAATTTCTTCCTCTGTTGCCCGGAAATTTCAGTGCAAAAGCAGTGGTAGCCTTTGTGAGAATTCTTGTTTTCTTTTCTCTTTTTCTTTTTTAGTTGTTAGAGATAAGATCTTGCTAAGTAGCCATTTCAGGACTCAAACTAGCCATCCTCCTGCCTCCCTCAACTCAGGGCAGGCACTCGTGGAGCCGTGCGTTGCCTGGTGTGGCCTGTTTTTCCAGCTTTAACGGGAGTGTCTCCATTAGCTGTTGATGTTGGCTGTGTGAAGACTTTTTAAAATCATATTTAAGGTGTTTTCCCATTCACGAATGATGCTTAATTATAATACCCATTGGCAACACGTGAATAGGCATACTTTTGTTAATTCTGTGAGACTGGTCTATCTTCACACGTGAAATTTTCCACAGAACTTAACGTCTTTGCCCTGCCTGTCATGTCCTTTCCTCCTGGATCTGTTTACGAACACCTCATCTTCCCCCTGAGCTTCCTCCTGGGCTGAGGTCGAGGAGACGAGAAAATGGACTTGCTGGACGGCCCACAAGGTTGGCTCATTCTGGAAGAATGATGGCTGGACATGTACCCGTTACTATTGGCTCTTACTCCACTGCTCTGTCCTTCGTGAACTCTGTATCTAACTTATACTTTTAGATATACAGTATGCATCTATGCTTAATTAGTACATGGTAGGGGATAGCCCTATGCAAGTTAATATGGCTGATCTTGGTTAATCCTTTTACTATTATATAAGATAGGTGCTATTATTTTCTCCCCCATTTTACAGGTAATGAAATTGAGTCTAAAGAGAATTTATCTGCCTCAAATTACACAGCACTGATTGGACCTTAGCAGTCAACGTGGTGTCCTGTGCTGTTACTGCCTCTTACATGACCAATAAGCCACATTGAAGTTTGAAATCCACTGGAAGCTAATTACCATGATTGCGAGACTCCACAGGAGGAAGTCAGCAGATTGGAACCAATCTCAAGAAGAAATGGCAGTAAATATGCATAACTGTACATAATAAGGTATTGCCGTCTTGAAGCGTTTGACAAAGTGAATGACATATTCAAATGAGGGGCTTTCGTGATAATTTCTCCTTTATTTTAGCATTTATAACAGATGCTTGCCCTAAAAATCCCCATGTTGCTAGGAAGCTAATTATTATCAGAAGTTTCTTAATAATGAGTTTGTATAATGTTTTAAGTCTACAGCTACCCTGAGAAGATTATCTAGAATTTCTAACATAATATTGTTTTCCTGGGTGATGTTAATGAGCCCACATTTGTCTGTTATCATTTATAACCACTACCAGTACATTATCAAAATGAAGTCAGGGTGTTTACATTTCCATTAGAATGCTAAGGTCTTAAGAAACATTGAGAAAATGACTACCTACAAACAACTGGAAACTGGAAACAACATAGTCATTACCCAGACTGAGATTCCAATGGGACAAAATGATCTCATAAAGAATGACACTTAAAACAATGGTAAAATTCCAGTCAGCATAATAAATGATGAAACCTACTGAGATGCAAGAAAGTCACACAGTGAAGCTCTCCACCCCCTCAAACAAGAACAGAAATCATATTTGAATTACTGTCTGGGGTTATGGCCTTGAGACACCGTAAGGACTTTCACTGATGGTTACTAAACCTCATGGCTTCAGGGTACTCCAGGCGGACATTCCACACTGAACTTGGTTTGAGCCAGCTCAGATCAATGCCTGATGGTTACCGGCTGTTGCCAAGACTACAGGTTGCTCTCCACAAACTGACTGGAGGTCCCATTGCCGAAGACAACAGCTACACAACTCACTGGAGATGGAGAGGTCAAGCTGGTGTCTACACAGAGCCTTCACCCCTGTGTGCTAGCGTCTTTGGTACAGGGAGGTACTCTGCATGCTATCAAAGGAGAAACATAAACACCAACCCAGCCGTGCTTTTGATCTACAATGGTGCCTGCCTGCAAGATGTACCAGGGCAATGGTGGCCCGGAGCTTGCGGGAGTAACGAATCGTTATCTGATGTGACTTAAGGCCCATGACACGACACGACATGGAACCCATACCCGACACTGCTTGGGTGATCAAGATCCTGTGACTAGATAGCTCAGATACCTAGGGTAAAACCAAATACTAGTGTTCTCAAAATAGATAAATAAATAATAAAAACAAATAAGTAAGTGAAGTAGCAATAAAATGTGTCCTTGTGACATTGGCTATACTCTTAGATCGGTTCACTGTCATCAGAGAAGCTTCCTCCTGGAAAAGGAAGGGTGCAGTGTAATTGTGAAATTATGATAATGGGCTGTTACCACTTCCTGGTGAGAGGAAGGTTGGGAGAATAAAGACAGAACATTCCTGGGGATTCATTTGGGGTTCTATCTACCACTCCTTTCTACCTCCCAGCTTCCTGAGGTCTTAGAAGTTGCTAGTGTTCACAGATTAACTGCAGGTGGGACTCCACGGCAGCTTCTTTGATGGGGTGGCCTTTTCTGTGATGCAGCTGTTTTTTCAGTTACCCATGGTCTGATAAGTAAGACCAACAAATGCATTGGTTCACCAAGCTGAACTTGGGAGGAACTATTTCTTTGGTCTGTCCTTGGGGCTCTTTCTGGGGAAATGGCTTATTTATGTCTCCCCAAGAAATGTAACATGTTTCTGATGAAGCTGCCTGAATCTGGGTTGTTTGAAAGTTCATATTCAAACTTTAAGCGTAAATTCAAAGTACACAGAATCTGTTAGAGAATTCAGTTTACTTTTAAATAAATCACCTCAGTTCCGGAAGCTAGATTAAAGAGTCTCAAATCACCAGTGCCTCCAGCTCTTTGATTAATCCTATTAGTTGGAAATAAAATGTCCTTGACACAAAGCAGTTCTCTGAGTATTAGTGAACACAGTGTGTAGCACAAAATTAAAAAAAAAAATTAACCAGTACTCAAGATGATAAGACCCATAAACAAAATCCTGTATTAAACATGACAGAAAAGATCCACAGGGGGTCCAGACAGCAGGGTTACCAGGCTCAGGCCTTAAAGAATACACACTTAATTCCGTTTTAGGATAACAAGGTAGAGAATTTATGTAGGATATTAAGAACTAATGATATGGTACAATAAAAAGATTAAAAACCTAGCTTTCAATAAATGTATTATGTCATAGATACAGACACAGACAGGACTGAAAGAAGGATCAGAGAGGAATGTCTAAAGTTATCTTTGAGAAAAATCAGAGTGGCTAATGCACACAATTATACAGTTGGAAAAGCTAATGTATATGTGTGTGTGTGTGTCTATATAAAGCACAAAAAGTATGTAATTTTATAGTTATTACTCTTTTTTAAGGTCAGAATAAATAAAAATGTATTATCTAGTGTTTCAGCTCTGGTCCAAAAAAATCTATTACTTACATATTTTTTGTTATATATTTACTTTTATTTTTAATTTTGTTTACTTATACATTTACTTATTTTGAAACAGGTTTCCTTATGTAGCCCAGACTGGCCCCAACCTTCCCAGTGCTCTGTTTTATATATATTTTATACATGTATCTATCATATATATATATATATATATATATATATATATATATATAATGCATACACACACACACATATACACATAGTATCATGGGAGAATCTAGAAGGCTAATGAGCAAATAGAGACTGTCTTAGTGAGGGTTTCTACTGCTGTGATGAAATCCTATGACCAATAAAAGTCACTTAGGGAGGAAAGGGTTTATTTCACCTTACAACTTGGAGTCCATCACCTAAGGAAATCAGCAGGAACCCAAGGCAGGAATCTGGAGGCAGGAGCTGATGCAGAGGTCATGGAGGAGTGTGCCTTAATGTCTTGCTCATGACTTGCCCAGTCTGTTTTCTTAAACCCAGAACTGCCTACCTACCCAGGGATGGCCCCACCCACAATGGACTGGGCCCTCCTTCATTAATAACTAATTGAGAAAATATACCACAGGCCAATCTGGTGGGGACATTTTTCAGTTGAAGTCCCCTCTTCTCCAATGACTCTGTCTTGTGGCAACTTGACAAAAAAAATTAGCCAGGACAATGAGCCAAGAATAGTATTTGAAGACAAAATGACTGACAAGTTCACAAAAACCATTAAGATAAGTCAAGCAAGGGATTCTGAGAACTGGAGCTCAGAAGAGAAGAGACAAACCACGAGAATCAAATACAAGACACTGTAAACATGGACCCTCCCCACACATTTGCTGAGGTGAAAATCCTTGCTAGTGATCCAGCTGCGTCTGTTACTTGTGAAACTCGACCTCTTCTGTGATTTTGAATTTGGGTTTTGTTATTGCCGGGTGGTCTTTAAATTTGGAGTGCATTTCTTTGCTCTTATTAAAGGAAAGTAACATTTTTTTTTTTTTTTTTTTTTTTTACTAGTAGGAATTGGCAGAGTCATACTGATGGTTATTTGAAGACTGGGGAGCAGTTCCAGCATTGGAAAATGCTGGAAAAGGAAGAGTGGGGTTTCCTAAGGATACAAGGTAATCAAATGGATTAGTTAAGACTTTCAAATTAACTATTAACTGTTCAAATTAACTATTTCCAAATAAGAAAGATTGTACATATGTATAACCCGAGCACTAGGAAGGTTGGGGCCAGCCTGGGCTACGTAATAAAACCTGTCTTAAAATAAATAAATGGCTGGGCAGTGGTGGTGCATGCCTTTAATCCCAGCACTCGGGAGGCAGAGGCATCTCTGTGAGTTCGAGGCCAGCCTGGACTACAGAGTGAGTTCCAGGCAAGGCGCAAAGCTACACAGAGAAACCCTGTCTTGAAAAACCAACCAACCAACCAACCAAATAAATAAATAAATAAATAAATAAATAAATATACAAGTAAATAAAATTAAAAATAAAAGTAAACACATTACAGGAAAAAAATGTAAGTAATAGATTTTTTTGAGCAGAGCTGAAACACCAGACTATATATATATATATATATATATATATATATATATATATATATATATATTTTACCTATTCTGGCCTTAAAAAAGAGGAATAAACATAAAAATACATACTTTCTATGCTTTATTTTTGTATTTGAAAACACATAGCATACAGATGTCCTTTGCAAAGACATTTTTCCTGGAAGAGAAGAAAGGAGGTACCAGAAGACGATGAGTAAGTAAGACAATTGAGTCAGCACTCACTGCGACTCATCAGCTGCTCAATTAATCTCTGTCAGTGGCTCTTCAGAAGGAGACAGTTGACCCATCTGCCTCCTGTTGTGGAAACGACAGATAAAGTAACATTAAGGAAATCTTCTGAGCTCCTGGGGTGGGGGTTTGCGGGGAGCAGAGAAGCTGCCTGCTTTCTGGGAAGTCGGGAGTGGAAGCCACATTTCACCCCTGCCAGGCTACCCATAAGACTCCGTCCCCAATTTCTGGAATCTGAAGGAATTTTGAAAGAGGAGTTAAGAATTCTTTTTTAAAAAATTGTTGCTCCAGTACTTATAAAGAGTGCATTGCTGTGCATGACCAAGAACCCGAACTCTACGAGCGAAAGCCTAATTGACACGGATCTTTTGCAAGAATCCATAGTGAGTTTTAAAATAGTTTCCTTGTTAGGCTAAGAAAGAAAGTGACGGGCGCCAGCACCCAGTATCGCTTTACCCTGAGTAGCTTGTGATCCCTGGCCTGTTTGATTCTCACTGACCGAACTGGCAGGTTGGGGGAACGCTTCGTGACTGTCGCAAAGCAGTTGACAGGGGTTCTGAGTATTACAGAAGACAAGATTTTAAAAAGGTCTACAAGATAAAAATGGCGGGTTGATTCACAATGGGATAATGGTTGGTATCGCAGGACCTCCTGCTAATTACTGATTATTAGCTACATGGAAAGCTCGGATGCATTTAGCTGTTAAAACTGTCAGCTTTAGGTGGATGAGACAACTTAGAGGGAGAAGTGTCTGCGGCTCAGGCATGAAGACCTAAGTCCCAGGACCTACATAAAGGCGGAAGAGAAGCAACCCATACAATTTTCCTCTACCTCTACATACATCCTCCCTCATCACCTACACACACACACCACCACCACCACCATATACCACATACCCCCACCACACCATACCCATGCACATCCACTCCACACACATATGCCCCACATACATACCCCACACCATACACCCCACACACCATATACCACACACATACAACATACAACACACCATACCCCACATGCACCCACCCCTCCATGCTCCTCATACCCTACATACACATGCCTCCCTACTCACCCACACACACCATGCCACATACCACACACACACACACACACACACACACACACACATCCCCCCTACATACCCCTCACATACATATCACACACCATACACCACACACACACCACACCTTCTCACACAGACCACCCTCCACATGTATACATACACACGTATGCACGCACGCGCGCGCGCACACACACACACTTCTGCTCACTTCATTTTCAGATGCCATCATAGACATTAATGTATTGAGTGGTAAAATGAAATTTCAAAAGATTGTGATCACGTGTGACAGTGGATTGAGGAGAAACCATTTAGCAAGTCTTAACGAACGCCAAGTAAACACTCCTCTTACATTAAAAATCAGTTACCAGAGAGTTGGCTCGATGGTTAAGAGCAGTGACCCCTTTTGCAGAGGACCCAGGTTCTATTCTCAGCCCACATGATAGTTAACGACCATCTGTAACTCCTGTTCCAGGGGATCTGACACTCTCTTGTGGCCCCTCTGGGCACTGCATACACATGGTACAGACATGCATGCATGCAAAACACCCATACACACTAAATTAAATTCAAATATACACTATGGTGGAAAGTCAGTTAAATGCAGGTTTATATGAAGAAAGAAAGGCCTTAAGATTTTAGTTGAAAGCAATGAGGACATGATCAAGCTATGTGGCTTGTACCCCAAATGATCCTCAACCAAACAAAGAGGGGGGCAGGAGAAAAGGAAAAAGACCTCATGTTCTTCAGCCAGACTAAGAGACTGTGTGCCTTGTCTTCATGAGACATGTGTTTGCAGAAGGTACATTGTTTTACGTTATACGGAAGAAACATTCCACACACTATCAGACTCACAAACATCGTTGTGCTTGATAAATATTTGTTTAGTGGTTTAGTGAATTAAGTATCAAAGTGGAAGACAATTGTGGCAGCCACCAATCTGTAAGGACTTGGATTTCATTGGAGTTGGTGATGGCAGGGTGATCTTTCCCTCCTGACAACAGAGAAGAATTTCCCTCATTATTTAGAGGCCTTCCGTGTGTGTGTGTGTGTGTGTGTGTGTGTGTGTGTGTGTGTGTGTGTGTGTGTCTTTGTGTGTGAGAGAGAGAGAGAGAAAAAGAGAGAGAGGGAGAGAGAGGAAGAAAGAGGGGGAGACAGATTAATCGATCCATCATGCTCAGGGAACTAGTTCCGCCAGGAGACGAGGGAGCACCAGTGTTCTAAACGAGGCATGCCCTCACTTATTCCTGCAAAACTGGCAATGCTTTAAGTAGTGAGAGTGAAACCGGAATCTCTTCGTTCTCGTCCTTATGCACTGTGGGGGGCAGCAGGCACTGTACTGGGGACTGACAACTTTGAGAACAAGCATTCCTGCCGCTATAGACCCGGCCAGCGGCTCGCTTTTCTCTTTATCAGTCACTCAACACGGTAAGAGTCCCCACTACTAATGAAGCTAGTATCTTTCACCCAAGATATTACATTGTCGTGGAGGGCTGTTTGTAAACTCAGCCCTCGGGCCTACATGTAACCGGTCGCCTTGCTTTCTAGAGACAAGATCAGTTGGGATGTCTAACATTTAAGGTGAGGTGTCGGGGAATTCTGATGGGTAGGAAACCTGTGTGTGCACATGTCAGCTCCGCTTACGCTCACTGACTGTGAGATCACAGATACATCTCTCAAGGTGAAAGAACTTTAGAGATGGTGTGGTTTCACATTACTATGTTAAAAGAAAAGCAAGGGGAGGAAATTCATTGGTACATGGTTAAAGGGATTAAGTAGCGGCCTCAGCTTATAGTTTTTGTCCATTTCTAAAGAGTGTTTAGGAACTGGCACTATTCATTTTGATTTTCTTTTGCCCTTTATGACAAGACTTACTTTGTTTTTAAATTACTTTTTATATTAGAATGCGAAGGGATGGGCTCCCTGTGGCATTTCAGTCCTACGTGTCATTATACTCGGTTCTGAAATCTCCTCCTCTGCCCTGTTCCTCCCCATGTTGGTCCCCTTCCTTAAACGATCCCTCCTCCAGTTTCACAGCACGTGAATTGTGTCACCTTCTCCCTGCCCTCATCACTTGACAGCTTTCTCCTTTCTCATGGTCCCCACGCTAATGTTCGTCCACACGTGAATTTGAACACAGTGGGAAATTAAATACGGGAGAAAACACTCAGTGTTTGTCTTTCCGACTCTGGCTTATGTCTCCCAACACAATTATTCCCTGACCCATCTCTTTTCCTGAAGATGTCACAACTGCACTCTTCTGTATAGCTGAATAAAGTTCTGTTGTGTATATGGACCACAAAGCTTTTAGTCCATTCATTTGTTGATGGACATCTAGGATGGTTTCGTATCCTCCTTACCGTGACTAGAGCGGCAGTGAACACGGTTATGCGAGCATCCCTGTGATAGGTTGTTACAGTCCTTCAGGTGTGGCCCAGGAACGGTACAGGTGGGTCCCATGCTGCTCCTTTTTTTGAGAAAACTCCATCCTGATTTTCATAGTGGCCATACCAGTTTGTGTTTCTGTCATCAGTGAATACAGTTAAGCACATTCTCTCGCTTGCCAGTTGCTTATTTTCATGGTGACAGCCATTCTGACTGGGGTGAGATGGAATTTCAATATAGTTTTGATTTGCATTTCCCTGATAGCTAAGGATGCTGAGCAGTTTTTCAAATATTCATGGCCTGTCTGTATTTCTTCTTGTTTATTAAGTTTATTCAACAACATATTGTTTGGTTGATGTGGGTCTTGATCTTTAATTTCTGGGGTTCTTCATCCTAGATATTAAATTCTAGACATTTTACGGTTAATATTCTAGATATCAATCCCTTGACTGGTATGTAATCAGCAAAGATCCTTTCCCCATGGTCTTAGTCAGGGTTTCATTGCAGTGAAGAGACACCATGACCACTGCAATTCTTATAAGGAAACATTTAATTAGAGTTGGCTTACAGTTCAGAGGTTTAGTCCATTGTCATCATGGCAGGAAGCCTGGCAGCATGCAGGCAGACCTGGTGCTGGAGAGGGAGCTGAGAGTTCTACATCCAGATCAGCAGGCAGCAGGAAGAGAGAGACACTGGGCCTGGCTTGAGCATCTGAGACCTCAAAGCCCTCTGCCAGTGACACACTTCCTCCAGCAAGGCCACCCAATACTCCAATAAAGCCACATCTTCTAGTAATGCAACTCCCCATGAGCCTATGGGGGCCATTTTCATTTGAACCACCACAGCCATCCTGAAGGTTTCTCTTCACACTGGTGAACATTCTTTGCTGTGCAGAAGCTTTCTAATCTCATTTAATCCGCCAACCCTTGGGTTTATTTCCTGAGCTATTGGAGTCTTTCTCAGAAAGTCCATTCATCTGCCCGTATCTTCAACTATTTTATTTCTTTTCCTCTAGAAGCTTCAAAGCTTCGGGTCCCACATGAAGGTCTTTGATATATTTTGAACTGAGTTTTGTGCAAGGTGAGAATTATGAATCTATTTTCATTCTATCACATGTGACAATTCAGTTGGCTCAGCACCAATTGTTGGAGATGCTGTCTTTAATGTCATTTTGACACCTTTGTGGATTTAGGTAGCTTTAGCTGTGTGAGTTTGCTTCTGGGTCTTCTATTCCATTGGTGTACACACCTGTTTTTATGCCAGCACTACACTATTTTTCTTACTATGACTCTTTAGTATAATCTGCACTCAGGAATAGTTTTGATGGTACAGTCCATTATTAATTGAAACTTTTTCTTTAATTATTTTGGTTAATTTGAATAGGAACCTCTCAATTTGATTATTTTTCCAAAGAATCGACTCTTTGATTGATTGTATGTATCGATCCTTTAGTCTCCATTTCATTAATAACTGCTCTAGTTGTTATACTTTTTATTTGTTTTTTACTGTTTTGGGCATGGTTTGTTCTTGTTTGTCTGAGATTTTGAGATACATCATTAGGTTATTTTGTTTGATATCACTCATCTTCTCCCACCTCCCTTCTCCCCTCCCTCCCTCCCTACTTCTCTCCTTCCTTCAATCCTCCCTTCCCTTTCCCTTCCTCCCTCCCTTCCTTCTTTCTTTTTCTCTTTCTTATTTTTGTGATTTTCTTCCCTTACATGTGTTAGAAAGACTCACATTGGAAAGACAGATGAAGCATAAGCACCACACCTACCGAGCACAGGGCACCTCAGCTGTTGGGTATTGGACACCAGAACACCAGAAACTCCTTCCATGGGTACCCCCATCAGGTCCTGTCACTGCCTCCCTCACCCACTCCTCTCCTCTCTGCTTAAGTCCAGGACTGGATAGAGCAAAGCCACAGCAGAGAGAGGAGTGGCCACTTGACCATCAGCACCAACCACACAGACTGGGGCCACTTACAAACAAAACTAAAAGTGATGTTTAGAATATCAGTGTCTCTTTAGGGAACTAAGATATTGTTAGAGACCCCACAGAGGGCTGGGAAAGCAGAGGAACATGGTTTGGATGTGATATGTCACTCAGGATGAGGTCACCCTAGGGCTCACTCCGAGGCAGCCAGCTGCCCTGTGTCATAGCAGACTTTCTTCTCAGCTTCTTCAAACTCTGACTGCTTGCTCTTGGTTTCCCTTGCAATTTTTTCTTTTTTCTTTTCTTTCTTTCTTTCTTTTTTTTTTTCTTTTGGTTTGGTTTCAAAAATTAACTGAGGGTTAGTTCTTCAAACTGCTTCTTAACAGAAAAGAATGCACACCCAGATGGATGCTTTTTATGCTCCACTATGGGGCTTTCATCGGCTACCAGCTTTCCAACTCCTTGAAGCAGAAAAAAACACTGGGCCAAACCAGGCTCATTCTCAGTAGGGCAGGGCACGAACCCTCCACCCTCCACTCCGGGTATAGGTGCAGCCCTCCAGGAGTGACTAGTCCCTGAAAGCATGTATGTCGCGGTCCTTGAGACCACACTGTGAGGCTTCTGCCATAGCCACCATGCGTAAGATTCAAATCCCACTGTTGCTATGCATTTTCCTCTTAGACTTGCCTTAGCTGCATTCCAAAGGTGCTGGTAAACTCTGGTTTTATTTTCATTTAAACTTTCTTCCTGGTTGCTTCAATAGCCACTGGCCACAAGAGTATTTTGTTCATTCTCCAAGTGATTGTGTGGTTTCTCTTGCTATTGATTTATAGTTTTATTCCAGTACAATCTGATGAGACAGAATAAATTATTTTAGTTCTTTTTTTATTTGTTAAGACTCTTTCTGTGGCCTAGAATATGATATATTTTAGAGAATGTTCTGTGGGTTGTTTAGAGGAATACATTTTGTTGCTATTGAGTTATTTTATTCTCTACATAATTAAGCCCGTTTAATCTATGGTATAGTTTAATTCTGAAGAATTTTTTTTTTATTTAAGTTTTAGTTGGATGATCTGTCTAAAGATAAAAGAGGTAGCAAAACTACCCATGATTATTAAATCAGAACCTGTCTGACATTTTATATCCATTAAATTTGTTTTATGGACTTAGGACCTTCCAACATTTGGTGTCTATATGTTTAAAATTATATATTTTGATTAACTGTTCCTTTTTTATTCATCTCTAGTGGCCTTCTTTATTTCTTCTGACTAATTTCTTTAAAATAGATGTTGTCAGATATCAGAATAGCTTTATCAACTTGTTTTGGGCTCCTGATCAATTTGTAGATTGTTTTACAGGATTTGACTCTCAGTCTGCTGGCATCTTATTGAGTCAGGTACATTTCTTGGAGAGAGCAGTTGATTATTTAGTTGGCCAATCTGGTTTTCTGGTTTTGTTATTTTGTGGTGTGTGTGTGTGTGTGTGTGTGTGTGTGTTGAGGCCATTTACATTTTAGGGTTTTTTTTTTTTTTTTTTTTTTTTTTGAGAGATGTTTGCTAATCCCTGTTACTTCATTGGTTGGATTTCTAGTTGGTTGGAATATTTACTTTCTTTACTTTCTCCTTCATTAATACTAGAGGTTTTCTGGTTTACTGTATTAGTCACGATAGATTCCTTTCTATTCATCCTTTGTTCATCTATTCCCCTCGTGAAATGTACTCTTCCCTGTTCTCCATTGACTAAGAGTGACTTTCATCATTCTCTGGGTATGGCATTGGTTTTAGATTCTCTGCCATGTTGACTTGGTGACCATGAGCTGCCTTCCTTTGTATTTGCCTTGGAATGTCCTGGCTCTCCATCAGTTTAGCAGATAACTTTTCCTTACTCAATAATCTTGATTGGCAGTTATTTGCTTGCCGTACTTGACATTTTTCCTCTCTGTGTCCTACGATGGGCTGACTTTATCTGCTTATTTGTATCTCCTCTGAGGTCACAGATCATTTTTACTTTGACTTTTGAACTCTTCATTTGGCATATCACCTCTTTTGGCATCTTTGAGTCAGTAGCTGAGGTGTCTTCATCATTTGGAGCAGCCATGTTGCCTTCCCATTCATGGTTCTTGGATTTTCTGTGTCGTGGTTTGAGTGTCTGGTTGCGGTACCTGTCCTTCTGTCTTTATTTGGGGATTTTCTGATGAGTAGCCAATGGCACAAACATTATGGAAGTAACCAACCCCTTTCTGATTGGCTTTAAGGCCAACTCCATGAGACAAAACCCATATTAACACAGCTAAGGTGGCCAAGAACCTGAGACTAGACAGGTCTTGGATTTAGGGAAAAACTGAACACCATTTTTCTGCTAAAGGAACGTAGAAATGAAATGACTCTTGATAATATACTTCTATACTTAAAGATTAGTGCCTCACTCAACCCACATCTAGAAGCTTCTTTTTGCAGTAGATGGGAATTAGCACAGAAACCCTGTGGTGGTTTGAATGAGAATGGCCTGCATAGGCTCATAGACTAGAATGTGTGGACACAGGGAGTGGTACTAATGGAAAGGATTAGTGTAGTGGGTAGCTGTTCCAGCTTTGACCTTGAAACACTGCCCCCTAGAGTGATGGCCAGTAACTGCCACACCTGCCTATGACCTGCCCCTGGGCCGTGGCTGAGAGGGACCTCCTTAAGACTTGAGGTACATACGTGCTTGCTCTCTCTTCTGGATACTTCATGGTCCTGGAATCTGGACGGGAGACCAAGCTGGAGTTCTCTGCTGGATGGTGTCTCATCTCTCTTGGATCCTGGAACCCATCCCTATTGGCTAATCCCAGAAATAAACCTCTCTTGATTACCAGATAAATTACATGGAATTGCCTCATTAAATACAACAATAGATTAGGGGTTGTGGCTTTGTTGGGGGAAGTGTGTCATTGGGGGTGGGTGTTCAGGTTTTAAAAGCCCACTCCAAGCCCAGAGGCTCTCTCTTCATGCTGCTTGCAGATCAGGAATGTAGAACTCTCAACTACTTCTCCAGCACCATGCTTGCCTGCATGCTGCCATGCTTCCTGCCATGATTAGAATGTTCTAAACCTCTGAAACTAAAAAAGCCCAAAATTAAGTACTTTCCTTTATAAGAGTGCTGTGATCATGGTATCTCTTCACAGCAACAGAACAATGACTAAGACAGACCCACAAATGTACAATGTGCAGAAAATGAAAGACTTTGGAGCACTCAGTCCTAAATGGGATGGCTTAGTAAAACCCTTCCCTCAGTACTCAGGGGATCTATGTGGAAGAAGAGACAGAAAGATTATGGGAGCCAGAGGTGATGGATAACCCCAAGGCCATGGTTATCCAGGACTGATATGTGTATGAATTCATAGAACCTGTGGCAACACACACAAACCTTCACAGGCTCAACACATACAGGGTTCCGGCAGTAAGGAGGGAAAGTAGACAGGAAGTCCCACCCCTAACCAAGAAGCTATTTGCAACTGTTAACCTCTGGCAAAGGGAGAATCAGCTGTGATGGTTGTTCTTGCTTGTCAACTTGACTACATCTGGAATTAACTAAAACCCAAGCAGCTGGGTACACCTGGGAGATATTTTTCTTAATTAAATGGCTTGAAGTGGAAAGACCCACCCTAAATCCAGAGTCTTTTGAGGTGAGAAGCTCCATCTTAAATCTGAGCCACACCTTCTGGTGACAGCCTATATAAAAGACCTGGAGGAAGGAAGCTTGCTCTCTGCCTGCTTACTCTTCCTCATGCCAGCAAGTCCATTCCCTCCCTGGCATTAGAGCCCGAGTCTTCAACATTCTGGCATATACCAAAGACCAGCTGAGACACCCAGCCTCGTGGACTGAGCACCTACTGGATCCTTGGACTTCCCATTCGTAGACAGCCATTGGTGGACTGTCTGGACCACAGCCTGTTAGCTACTCTAATAAACTCCTTTTACATATATTCATTCTATCAGTGCTGTTCCTCTAAGGAACCCTGACTTGGACATCTGTTTTCTCCAGAAGAGTCTCATTGGGTATATCAGTCACACTCCAGGGCAGACCCCAGGTCCCAGAGTGGTTGGCCAACACAAAATGAACTCCCTGATATTTTTGTGGACTTTTAGTTTCATTTTGCTTTGCTTTGGGATTTTTTTTTTTTTGTCTTGTTGGTTTTTTGGTTGCTTTGATTTTCATTTTTGTGTATCTTGGATTTTTTTGAGACAGAAAGAAAGAGCGTAAAGTTGAGTGGGAAGGGGAGTGGGGAGGATGTTGGAGGAGTTGGGGGAGGGGAAGACATGATCAAAATATATTGCATGAAAAAAACTTCATAAAAAAATAAGGCAAGCCAGGTGGTGGTGGCACATGTTACTAAAAGTGTAGTAGATAAAAATGGGGAAAAGAATGGTAGTCAAAAAGGAATAAAAAATTAAATTAAATTAAAAAAGGAAAAAAGGAAACGAAGATTGCCCAGTCATGAAAAAAACAAATAAAATTAAGATGAATATTCTAAGGGAAACAAAAAGACATAATTTTAAAATATGCTAAACGAGGCACATTGGTAAAATGCAGCAAAAAGAGAAGACCGAGAAGCACATAAAAACAGGAGAAATAAAGAAAAAGTGTTAGGACAGATTTTGGGGGGGGGTCTTCGAATATTGGAGACTGACAGCCACATGAACTGGAAGATGGGTGTTGAACTTGCTGACTCTTGCCTTTTCTGTGGTTTATCTTGGTGTTGAGAGTGTGTCAGACAAGTGTCTGGGGTCACCCTGAGCTGTCCTCTCTATACAAGCTCCCTGGATTTTGTATAATAGTTCCTCAGCTTGGCCTGGGCTGTGTCTGTCTGGGCGGCGCCCCCTCTGCTCCCCAGGTTGTTCCACACAGTGGGTGGTGTAGCTGGGTCCCTCTCCCACGTGCATTGGGGAATATAAAGTCAAAATCGCAGCGCTAAGATCTTTGCAGGCAGGGGGACTGTATCGGTACTGTCAGGATATCCCAAGTATTAAATCTCCCTGCTAGAGGGATGAGGTGGTGGATGTCAGGGACCTGGTGCTTTAAACGGCATGCACTCGGCAGAGGTTGCTTCACTCCCTGACCTCAGACCTAGAGCTACCAAACTCCAGGATTGTTCTCAATTGATGAGATACTGCAGGCCCTGGAACATAGGACTATCTTTCCCTGTCTGCTTGGGTGCCTGAGCTGAGCTTCCAGCTGCCTCCACCCTTTGAATGGTCGGTCAGCCTGTGGGTACTCCATGCCCCCAACTTCCTCCTGGGATAGCTGTCCCTCCGGAGCTTATGAAATCCTGGCTTGCCAACTTTTGGTTATTCCCTGATGGCTGCTACCTTCTGAGTCCCTCTTGAATCCTCTGAATGGATCCCTTCCCCATCGCTGACCTTATCTTCTGAAAAAAAAAAATCAGTCTCACCAAAGCCTGCAGCTGGTTTGTGCTGGCTCCGGGCTTGTCCTGTCAGTAGGCCTGCTCGTCTGGTTGTGCCAGAGCCTGCCTGCCTTGCCTTCTAGAGAACACTGTGGTGCATCTATTTGTCTTCCCTTTGTGGATGTCTGAAGAGCCCTTTTCTTGCCATCTTTGTGGTAAGTTCTATATTTCCTTTGTTCTGAGCCACACGAAGGGGAAGCATCAAATCTGCCATCTTATGTGGAAGTCTGTTTATTCTCTTTAAAACCCTTTACCGGTCTTAGAAGAAAGAGGACCTAGAAACAGTACTTGTTTTTAAACGTAAGTCCTATTCTAAAAGAGGTTTGGAGACTCATTAGAGACTCACCTGCAGGGTTTATGGGGTGCCTGGAGTCAGAAAACAGAGCTGTGTGGAACACTCAGTTACGAACAAGTGAAATGTGTTTTTCCCACTTGTGAGCAGGGCTGTGAAAGGTATCTAAAAATACAGTCACACGCCTTACAAGTAAGCAAGTTACAAACAGCGTTAACATCCAGACTTTAAAGTTTTGTTTTGAGGCTGGAGAGATGGTTCAGTGGTTAAGAGCACTTGTTGCTCTTTCAAAGGACTCACGCAGGGTCAGTTCCCAGCACCCGAATGGCAGCTCAGAACCTGTAACTCCAGTCCCAGAGGATCTGATACCCTCTCCTGGCTTCTGTGGACACTTCTGTGGACACTGCACACATGTGGAGCACATGCAGGTGAAACACCCATACACATAAAAGAAAAACAAATAAACCTGTTAAGAAATGTTTGGTTTAGAATTTGTAACAGTGATCTAAAGTTGCTCATATTGTCCAGGAATAGTAGCAACTGTTTCCTTTCCTCCTCAAATTCACTCTCAAATTCAGGAAGTTTGCCAAAGAGGGAAGAAATAAAGAGGCTGAGAAAGCATCAAGTTAAAAAAAAAAGGGGGGGGATCTAATTTATAGTTTGTGCCTGGGACTAACATTGGAAGTAATAACATGCCCTATTATGTCCTGTAATGTGATTCTGAAACACACACAGATGGTGTTTTAGAATTTCCTTCCTGTCTGTAGACCTCTGTCTCCCATACTGACATATACAACTTGGGCTTTTGTCCATTTTTCTTTTGCTCCTTCCTATGATTAAAGAGTGTTGGTTATTTGAAAGCAGATTCATATGCCTTAACTCTGAATTTTTGTTATTCTTTAAAGTGAATCTTCAGAGGATTCAGGACGTATTTGGGTATGTTCTTAGACACACTCAGAGTCTCACACAGCAGCCTCACTTAGAATGAGAACTCTGCTGGTGTTACGACATCTCCATGGTGAAGAGAATGATGGCCTTGGAGGCTCTGCAGAAGTTGAGCTGTTCTGATTTGATGTTGATATTTACTCTGGAAATGTGCAAACCAGTGTTATACTCTCCCTTTCTTTGAATCTATTTTCCTCCCTTGAATCTAACAACTAAAAAACAAATCAAGGTAAGTACCCTGGAAAAAAGTGACAATGGTTTATGCTAGGAACCAGCAGAGGTGGAGACAGGATACTTCTTGGGGTGAGACAGATTTTGGTGTCTGATGTTTCTTGTCTGAACAGATTGCCTTTGATTATAAACGGAAGGGTTTCTTAGGAAAATACCAGGTCCTGTCCTGGGCGTAGAAAAGTGAGCATTCTCTGGGATGTGAGGAATTCAGGGAGACCTTGTGGCAGCATTAGATGCCTAGTGTTCCAGGTCAACAATGTACTCTGTATAGATGTTCATATCCTCTCTCTTTCTTTCCTCCCTTCTTTCTCCATTCTTCTCCTCTTCCTCTGAAAATTCTATAGTACTCATGATTTCATATGATAAATGTAATCAATGTTTATGTAAGATTACCTTCAGGCAATGTGGATCATGGTATATATGAAACAAATAAATTTTGAGTATGCATTTGGGTCTTAACCCCAAGATAGATGTTGTCCCCAAAGCTAAATAAAAATTGAAATCCAAAACACTTCCATGCTAAGCATTTGAGATAGAAATTTTCACCTATATAATCTGCCTGTACATTTTAATATGGAAATGGTACTGGTTGTTTTGGATACCAATAAGAGAGAACGGATGTTTTGGAGGACAGGGGGAAATCAAAGAAAAGAAAAGTACTAGTGAAGACAGGAAAGAGTGTGCGTCTCCACCGTGAAGAGTAAGGAAACACCATGGTTTGAATGTGTCATCCCCATACTGCATCAATGTATCCAAGGAGAACACGAGCTGATGGGGGATATCAATAAAATGTTACCAGATGAAAAGAAAACAGAAAATAGCAACAAAGTTCCAGCAAAAGTGACAACTGGTCTACTTGCTTTTTCTAGAGGAAATCATCAAAAGAAATGGCCAGTTTATATCACAGAGCCAGGGCAGCCAGAGGCACCAAGGACCATGATGGGGGGTGAGGATGGGGTGCGAGGGTGGGGTGGGGCCGGGGTGAAGCACCGGCCTGAAGGAGGAGGCCTGGTGGAGTGTTCACCTCAGAAACAACCACCTGACCTGGCTCAGCTCTTCTCTCTCCAGAAACTGACCTACTGAAGACAGCAGGGGAAGCCGGAAGGAAAGCAGGCATGATGGGAAAGGCAGCAGGCTGGGGATGTCTGTTCCTAGGAAGGGTGGCCAGTCCAGCCCTGACAACGGAGCCGGCCCGAGGACACAATTTGAAACCCACAGAGCAGGTAGGCACAAGTAAAGAAAGCCTGTTCTGAGGAAAACTGTACAGCTGCAGCCCTGGGAGAATCTGCTCAGGACCAGGAACCCTCACGCTGAGTAAGAACAGAGAAAGAATTTCCAAGGACCTGTTGAAATCTATGATTTCTTGTGTTTAGCTGTACAGCCATAACCACGGGTGAGAAAAGTCAATGACCTTCATGGGAGGACAGTCCACACAAGGGGAGAGACAGCTGCCAGGCAAACACATGAAAACAAGGTTCAGACGAACACACACCCCACAGAGATGTTCATGCGGACAATGAGACGCTTGTTTCAAGTAAAATTAGCTGAGAGAAGAGTGAGGATGTGTTGAAAGATGCTCTGGTGTCCTGCTGCAAGGCATGTAAACAGCCTGTTATGTGCGGACTCCATTAGACAGTGTGCGTCAACAACTTTGAATTTATTCATTCCCTTTGGCACATAAGTTCCAAGTACCTCACCTAAGGAAATAACTAGCGCTATAAATAGTTGTGACTGCTAAAAGATGTTTATGATCCATTGTCCTTCATGATGTTTAATAAATTGAATTTCTGATGATAAATGGCCAAATGACTTATTACCTTGCTGCAATTTAGTAGTCTGCCGCCATTACAACTGACGTTTCTAGAGTTTATAAATTTGAAATGCTGACATAATCATGTTTAGCAGTGCTGGGCGGTGGTGGCGCATCCCTTTCATCCCAGCACTCAGGAGGCAGAGGCAGGTGGATCTCTGTGAGTTCCAGGCCAGCCTGGGCTACAGAGAGAGTTCCAAGACAGCCAAGGCTACACAGCAAAACCCTGTCTTGAAAAGCAAAGCAAAACAAAACAAATCATGTTTAGCAGCATAAACACTTATATCAATTATGTGGAAAAATGCAAAATAAAAGTTTGAAGGTGATATAGCAATATGTAACAATAATTGTGCATGCTTGGGTTGTAGACATTTTTAAAAAACCTTTTTTTTTTATCTTTTCAAGTTTTCCAATAAATTTTAAAAATAGAAATGAATGTTTTTGA
This sequence comes from Peromyscus leucopus, assembly GCF_004664715.2. Lineage (NCBI taxonomy): Eukaryota > Metazoa > Chordata > Mammalia > Rodentia > Cricetidae > Peromyscus > Peromyscus leucopus. The sequence continues at coordinate 8,102,296 of NC_051080.1, forward strand.
AGGTTTCAAAAATTACTGTTTCTTTATCAACTTCAGAGTCACCAGAGAAATCAGATATAATGGACTTTTAAACTTTATTTATTAATTGATTGATTGGTGTAGGTGGGGGTGCAAGTGCCAATGCATGTACTTGGAAGTCAGAGGAAAACTTCCGGGTGTCAATGCTCTCCTTTTCCCACGTGGGGTCCAGGAATAGAACCCAGGTCATCAGTCTAGGTGGCCCGTTCTTTACCTGCTGAGTCATCTCACCAGGGCCCTGGTATAATGAGTGTTGTAGATGTGATATTTTAAAATCTGAATTCCTGTTAGAAATGAGTAAACAAAATGTGCTGGGAAGAATAATGTCCCTGTCTGAACAACTCCTGTCTTAATCCCCAGAATCTGAGACTGTGCTAAATCTCATGCTAAAGGGGAGACGTCTCAGAGGGAATTGATGTTCCTACCCTGTCGATTGCGAGGTGGGGAAATTAGCCTGGCTTTTTATGCTGGTCCCAGTACAATCACAAGGATCCTGGTATATTTGAATGTAATATGTCCCTTTCCTGATAAATTAGTTCTGACTAACACTTGGACCCCAGCTGGTCACAGTTTTGGAAGGAAGGTGTGGATCTACCGAGACCTGGGGACTAGCTGCCTTACGTAGGTGACCAAAGGTCAGTCTGGAAGGATGTCTGGTTCCAGTCAGGCTCTCTGCTTGCTTGTTGGTGCCTTGTGAGAAGCCACTAATGAAGATCGTACCACCACAGACTGGCCTACTCTAGCTCTGGACCTTCCTCACTGTAAAGAATTGCATACTCTGAAGTGTGCCCAAACATGCACCTCCTCCCTGAAAATAATAAACACAGGTCCTTATAAGTGGAAAATGGAAACAGAAGAGAAAACCAGAGAGATACATGGCATGGTGAAAAGGATGTGATCCGATCTTGTTGGCTTTGAAGATGGAGACTAGGGCCACAAGCCAAAGACTGTGGGTGCCTGTGGAAGCTAAAACTACTAGCAGGCTTATCCCTTCATTTCAGCCTGGTGAGAACCATTCTGGACTTTTGACCCTTAGTACTATATAAGGTAATAAATTTGTGATTTTTTTATACCCTCCTTGTGAGTGTGTGTGTGTGTGTGTGTGTGTACACATGTGTGCATGCACAAGTGTGTACACACATGCCACAATGCACATGTGGAGGTCATAGGACAACCGTGGGTGTCATCCTCACATTCTGCCTTGTTTCAGGGTCTCTCATCACCGCTACAGAAAGCAGGCTAGCTGCTGGCCTGTGAGCTTCCCATCTTGACAGAGAAGAGGTGGGGGTCACAGATGTGTATCATCTCCTCTGGCCCTGTGTGGGGTAGGCAAAGCCAAACTCAAATCCTTATGCTTGAGTGACAGCCACTGTACCCAGTGCTTCGTCATCCCCCCCACCCCGCCCCTGCCTCATTTGTGCTGTTTTAAACTCTACATTCCTTTAAAAAAAGTATCTACTTTTATGCTTTTGAGTATTTTTTCCGCATGTATGTATGTATATGCACCATGTGTGTGCCTGGTACCTACAGAGGCCAGAAGAGGGCGCCAGATCCCCTGGAACTGGACTTAGGAGCTGTTGTGAGCTACCATGTGGGTGCTAGGAACTGAACCTGGGTCCTCTGCAAAAGCAGCCAGTATTCTTAACCACTGAGCCATCCCTCCAGCTCCTTAAACCAGTAAGTTTATAGTGATTCACTGCAGCAACAAAAGTAAATGCACACAAGCCCTGATGGCATTTTTACAACAGTATCCAGTATCTCTTCTGCAGTGAGAATATGCAGGCCAAAATTAACACAGTGATTCAGGGTGTGGGAAAGGGTTCCAATACACATTAGCTCATTCTGTCTTCCCACCAATATTATGAATGAGGAAATGTGTGCTCCTCTTGATGCTATAAACGAGAAAGCCAAGGAACATTTGTATAGTGGTAAGACTGATGGATTCAGAGCTGGACCTGACACCTAGCCCTACGCTGTGGCCTGCCGTCGCCATGTACCCCGGCAATGGTCAACCAAAAGGAGACCTTTTTGTGAATGTTTGCCTCTGCCTTGGGTTAAGAGCAGTGGAGAAGACCGCAAATGACTCGTTTTTCTAAATGTTTTGAACAACAAGAACACTAATAAAACTAAAAACCATCAATGCAGCCAATAGAACTCAATTACCCTTACACACCGGCCAGTGCGGGAAGCCTCTGTTTCTTGGGGAGGATGAGCTAGCCTGTGGTTTGGCATGTTTAACCTTTTCATCGACATCCCGTTGTCCTTCTGCTCTGTCCTCACCCCCTTCATCAGATGATAGCAGAAGAAATAAAGGTTGAAATTCAAGTTCCTGTGCGATGACGGTGTCTATGTGTCCATGTGACGAGGTCAGGAATTTCCTGGATGTTTGGTCATGTACTGTTCTGGGCATACCTGTAAGGATGTTCCTGGATGACACTTTCATTTGACTTTTCAGACTGCATACAGCAAATCATCAGCCTTGACCTGGGTTGGCCAGGACGTATCACTTGAAGGCTTGAGTAGAACCAGACAGCAAGCTGACCTGGAACACAGATGCCAGGCTGACAAAGGGTGCTAGTCTTTCCTTCCTGTGCCCTGGGCCTAGACAACAGGCTCTAAAGTTTGCTGACTTAAGTTTGGAACAAATCTCTTTTTATCTCCATTCTGATCTCTAATATATACTCCACTGGTTCTGTGAATGTTAGGAGAAAGGCTTAAGACCGACCTAAGCTAATTGATCTTCTGGTTTCTTCCTGATTATCCCAGGGATGGCTGTTTGCCCAGTGTTCAGCTTGGGCTTGTGTACCTGAGAGAATAACTGAGGAGACTTTGGAAAGCCAGGAGAAACTTTTAGTATTTAAGGTGTTCCATCTACCAGAGTTAGCAAAAGTCTGCCTGGAGATGTGGTCAGACCTAAAGGGGCAGGACTGGGCCTGAGAAGGGTAGGCAGGCATCTTGGAAGGGGCTGCTTCCCTGGGTGGTGAGGAAATGATGCTAGGCTTCTATTGACTCCCTCCCTTTCTTTCTTTCCTTTTTTTCCTTCCTTCCTTCCTTCCTTCCTTCCTCCCTCCCTCCCTCCCTCCCTCCCTCCCTCCCTCTCTCTCTCTCTCTCTCTCTCTCATATTAGAGTTTATTTATTTATGTATTTGACCAGCTTTTGTTATGTAACAATTGAGAAGAACAGAATGGACAGTCTTCCCATGCTCCCGTTCCCCCATCAAAGACAACCTCCCTCCCTCCTATCAGATCAGAGCTGTGGTCCTCAGGGCATCCTGTCTCTAGTACAGTGTTGGAGCCACCCTGGGTCTTTCTCTGCCTGTCTGTGTTTCTGCAAGCTTGTGGGTAAGCCCAGAGTTGCTGTAAATGGGCACCAGAGACACTGTATGACATTTGAAAGAAAAATTAGGATCCCTCAAAGGAATCGGGCCCCAGTAACACGTGTCCCGCTGGTACTTTTGTGGAGGACCAAGAGTTTTTTAACTCCTAGAAACACATTCAAAGGATGCTGTTAAGGGTAACAGAGCTGTGTAGAAGGGACCAGACAGTGTCCACACAGGACAACTGGCATGGTCACTTTATTTTTACAGTTGAAGAATTCAAGACCCGGGGAAGAAAAGTAAACTAGAGTACAACAGAGCCAGAGTTCAGCTCTACATTCTCCCAAGCTCCGGTTTCCATTACATAGTATTCTGTATCTCGTGGTTAAGGAGCAAGAACCAAAATCAAACCAAAGAGCATGGTCTAGACCTGTCAGCACTCTGGCTCCAAGGGCTGTGGTAGCACTGCTCGCCTGCCTTTGAGTGCTCTGTCTTCAGATGTAGGTTCCTGCTCTGACCGCAGAAGGTGATGCGTATCTTTTTCGTCAGTGAGAAAAGAGTGTCTACCTGATGAGACAGAAAATAACAAGTCCTGCACACACTCTGGAGAGGCACGGTTCCAGATACGCTGGGAGGTTGTCACCATGAAACCAGAGAAAGTATCAGTCAAGTGGGTCAGTTTCACACCGCACGGGCATGTCTGCTGCTATAGCACGGTATGTCTCAAGAAAGGAAATAAAAGCCCCATCTATGCGTTCTCAACAGGGAAAGGGGAGTCTCCGTGCGAGCCTGTGCGTCCTTACCATGTGAAGCAGCAGAGACTCTTGAGTCATCAAGGTGGCCTTGTGTCCTCACTGGCCGCTGCTGCCTCAGTAAAGCTGGCCTGGCTGCCGATCTGGGGCTGGTGTTCTCAGAGGGGTAGGAGGGCTTGGCTGCCTGATTGTAGCAGGTAGCTGTGGTGGAGGCCTGGGCACGCAGCCTTGTCATCCAAGGCTGTCGACTCTGAGCCAGAGAAGACAGCTGTGCCCGCTTTGCCAAGGCCTTCCCTTGAGATTACAAAGCCTTCCATTGATTGAGGTGCAGCAGACAGCTGGAGCTGAGCACTGGCCTGTCCCCTCATGGCTGGAAACCTTCCTTGAATTTCTCATTCCTTCAAGAAGCTGTGGACATGATTAGCCTTTTTGTCCTATAAAAATGTACGTGTGTCTGAACAAAGACGTGTGGCTTGGAGAGATTCACGAGGCCACCCTCCCTGCTCCCTATGGTACCTGCCTGCTTTCCAGTCATTTACCAGAGCACAGTGCCTTCCTGGGCTTGTGTTGACACAATACAGAGCACCATATGTATTTGGCACTCATCAGAATGAAATCTGTTAAGTTTAGGGTTCCTTGACTAAAAATTCCACAATTAAAAGGAACTACTGGCTATGCCTTTAAATACCCACATGGCGATGTCGGCTCTTTCCAGATGTTGGCTCTTTCCAGGTGTGTTTCTGCCGTTTGCACTGCCAACTTGCTTCTACTCCTGGGCTATCGAGTGAGCTTGCGGGGGAGGGGAAGAGAGGTATGTATATCAGAGTCACCCGGAGGAATTTTTTAACTATGGCTCTTTTCATTTCTCAGCCTCTACTCACAACAACGTTCCCAACCAGTCAGCGGTGTCTGGGATGTCCAGTAGGGCTTCTATTTATAAGGAAACAAGACAGGGTAGATGATTCGGTGAACTCATGGGAATCTGAGAATGCTGGAGTTGGAGGGAAAACAACAACATAAACTTTTTAATTCTAACTGGTAGGGAAAAAAAAAACCCACAAAAACAAACCACACCCACATTACCCATTCTCACTTAATACATGAACAATGGGAAAGGCAGAGTGCACGCAATGCCACCCATATTGTATTGCGTTCTGACTTTCCTGTTCAAAAAGTGCTACACTGGTTCTTTATGACCCCATAATTGGAGAAATGATGGTGAATACTCAATTTCCTCTTTTAAATTCTAGGCGCCCCCAGAGGAGGTGTCTGAGGACTGCCTGGGGGCAGGATGTGGGGTGGTGGGGGTGAGTGTGTGGTGTGGTGGGGGTAGTGGGTGGTGGTGGTGAGTGTGGGGGCGGTGAGTGTGGGGGTGTGAGTGGTGAGTGTGTGTGGTGTGGTAAGGGTGGAGGTGGGGTGAAGGTAAATTCACAGTACTGTGCTAAGGAACTAGACCCAGGGAGAGGCCCCCATCAGAGCAGGCCCCATGTGACTGCCCTAATATGTGGAGACATGGAAGCTTTTGCACCCCCTCCTTTATATGTGAGACATTTCAATCCAAAATTAGGTGACCTGATCAAATTGAGCTAACTGGGTACCTCTGTGATTGCTTTTCATTTCATCATTTCTTTGTTTTAATTGTAGTTACTATGAACAGGCATTTGGTGGAAAATTAGAGCGCTTAGAGGACCTCCTTCCTGAAGGAAAGCAATTGTCTTCCATCCCTCATCCCATAAAGGAAAGCCATCATCTCCCATCCCTCATCCCATGAGAGAAAGACATCATCTCTCATCCCTCATCCCATGAAAGAAGCCATCATCTCCCATCCCTCATCCCATGAAGGAAAGTCATTATCTCTCATCCCTCATCTCACTTGGTTTTGGACTGTCATAGCTGATGTCACAGCTCAGGATGTGCTTGTCTCTCTAGTCTCAGCTCCCCACTGTAAGGGGCACGGGTGTAGTTCCCCCATTTCACTATTGGCCACTGACCACCGTGTGCTTCCTTGTCTCTCCATTCCGTTTTGATAGCCCTGTTAGTATTTTCAGCTCTGCGACTGGTTGCAGTCAACAGTAGGGTGAACTAGTATGGCGGGGTTTCTACAAAAAGCTAGAAAAGCTGTACACCTGACTATGAAAAATGTAAGTCTAGAGGTTTATATCAAGCACATCATAAGAAAATGTGTGCCTCACAAGAACACAATTACTATCTGAATTCTAGGAGCAGGGGCACAAAATCTTCTGGGTGTGCCTACCCTCTGTTGCTCCTGACTTTGTGTCCTCTGTTTGGCAACAAAGGTTAGAAGTCAAACTACCAAATGAAAAGGAAAATGAAATCTGGTTTGCTAGATTCAGGCTCTCAGAATGAGGAAACTTTCTCCAGAGATGGATGGGGGATGCCGCTGAGATGGTGAGCTCATCATGGCTAAGTGTCGAAGCACAGGACAGCTGGCCACTCACCCAGGTGCCCACAGAAAAGTAAATGCCTTTAAATTATTTTTTACCCTGAGGGTTTTTGATTCTGTTAAATCAGTGCTACATCTCACTGGTAAATGGTGTGTGCTAGACTCAAACTGGGATGACATTGTTTCCAAAGAGGTGAAAATTGACTATGAGGTGAGTGTAAAAAAAAAAAAAAAAAAAGACCAATACTGTAAATATAATGATTTGTGGAACTCCAAAGGGCCAGAACTCATAAGCAAATATGTAGTGTATCTGTGTTATTAAATGTTCATAGTAGGTAGGTAGGTAGGAACAGGAAAAGATGTCTGACCAGGCCAGAAAAAGAATGTCTGTAGTGGGTAGCCATTCCAGCTTTGATCTGGAAGTTCCAACCCTCATTGAGACTCCAGATATTGGTGAAATTATTATGGCCACTCCACATAGTTAAAAGGATATTTATTTAATGGCATAACTTACAAATTAAGGGATAGGTAGGTCGCAGGGTCTGGGGAAGGTGTATCGCAGTCCAGCGGTGTTCTCTGGAGCTCTGCTCAATCTCACCGTTCAGGGTCCCGGAACCAAGAGAGCTCTGCCCATCCAGCTCTCGGGTCTCCAGGCGCCTCTTCTGGCCCCGCCTCGTAGGCGTGACAGTTGCCAGAGTCTCAATGGGGGTTGGAACTTCCAGATCCAAGCTGGAATGGCTACCCACTACAAATGTCCTGGAATCCCAGTTAAGGACTGCTTTGGTAGATCCTACATTAAGCCATGAGGTCCTTCTGTTGCTCAAAGCCCTCCTTGGAGAAGTGTTCTGTAACTCTTTTAGTCCAGTGACCTGCTCAGCAATGACATTAAGCTGGCGTGTGGAGAGGGTGGCGAGCTAAGCCTGGCGTGCGGAGAGGGTGCCGCTAAATTCGGATTTGCAGCTATTTCCAGCATTTGCAACACTGTGTGACTGGTAAGTCAGGGATCTCCGGAGACAAAGAACCCGTGGGATGTGTGGGAATTGGCTCATATGGCTGTGGAGGCTGAGAACTTGCAGAATATGCTGTTTGCAAGCTGCAAGGCTGGGAATAAAATTTATTCTGAGGGAAGAAGTCTAAGAACTGGGTTGGGCACAAGAACCCGGAGGTCTAGTGCATTAGGCAGAACAAAACGGGTGTTTTGGCTCTGGTAGACAGAATGAAGAGAGCCCTTCCTCCACCTTTTGAATCTACCCACGTCTTTGGTATAGAGGGTGATGGCCACTTACGTTGGTGGAGGTGATCTTTCCTGAAAACACTGGCTTCTTCCAGAAGCAGTCACACATATTTTACCAGCTACCAGGACATCCCTGTCAAGTTGAAACATAGCCTTAGGTCCACCTCTGTCGACCTGTCATATATAAGCATTTTAAAAAAATTGTACTTAATCTTCAAATAAGGCATCAGGTCATAACTTGACCTAAAATGATAAAATTGACCTGTGTATATTTAATAACACATTTGTTTCTCTAGAAGATGAAATAAATCTTTTGGCTAACATTGCTTTTTCTCCTTAATATCCCATAATTTAATACTATAATGTAAAATTAATAATACTTTAATGCCATATGAATACATCTATACTACATGATAAAGGAATAAAAGAAGAAAGAAAACAAAAACGTTTGTTTAATTTGATATGTACCTGCGCACATGCCCTAACATGCTTTAGACAGTTATTCATGACAGTTATAGTCCTGAATTATGTAACTGGTCATGTGGTATAGCTGACTTTTATAGCTATCTTCTTCAAACGCCCATCCAGTGTTTACCATTTGCCTTCTGCAAGCATCACAATTGTTCCTGCCTTTTCCTGGAAGTGACCCAGACCGTCATGGCCAAAGGGTTTGCATAGTCCTTCCTAGGTTGGGTTATTGTCACTTTCCATTGATCCCAGTTCACAGAGTATGCAACACTGACAGGTGGATGCCCTGAGGAACCCCTGGGACATACCTTTTCTTATACCCACTGTAGTGTAGTAGTCTAGTTATCCCTAGTAGGCCGGATCAACCACCTCCTCCAGCACCTTCATTCCCTTATTAGCCAATTGACTCTGAAGTATGAGGAGATCAAGTGGTTGGGTAGCCACTTTGACCTCCAGCTAAGTGGAATCATTGTTGTGTCTCTTGGTAGAAGAATCTCTCTCTCTCTCTCTCTCTCTCTCTCTCTCTCTCTCTCTCTCTCTCTCTTTCTCTCTCTCTCTCTCTTTTTCTCTCTCTCTCTTTCTGGAGCTAAGGCTACTCAGCCACCAAAGTATAAAGTCTTGGGAACAGAGAACAAAAACCTTGCCAGTAGGTTCCCCAGGGGAATGGTGAATAGTGCCACTTCTTTCTCTATCTCCTGAGTTTTTAGATTGATAAATCCTGGATATGAGGGAAACAACTCCATGTATTGGGTACCGATAGCCATAGACTGGCCTCTAGGGAACCATACCCCATCCTTGAAAGGTGTTGCCACCTTGCTGGTACTGTGAAAAGAGTCTCCAAAAGGCCACTTCTCTATCAACCAGATGCTTTAGGATAGTGTGGAACACAAGACTAGTGAATTCCATGATTATGGACATACTGCTGTTCTTTCTGTGTGGTGTGAGTTCCCAGGTCAGAAGTGACACTGTGTGGAGTAGTGTGTCAGTAGATATTCAAGTTCCTCTAAGTCCATGGTACATTCATCAGAAGCATTGCATTCAGAGAAAACAAATCCACATCCACAGTAAATATCCACTCTAGCAGTGACACATGCTGCCTTTCCCATGCTGGAACTGGCAATGATGCTATAGAATCAGCCGGTTACTAGCAACTGGTGTATTACCCCAGAGAATGGCTGAGTCAGTCCCCGATGCTGGCTGCCTGGGACCTCAGCACTGGTCATAGTGTGGTTGACCTGGTCAGTTGAAGTCCATGTTTTTGAATCCACACATAAACTCACCACTGCAGCTACTTAGTTCATGATTATGGGAAGGCTTGGGAAAGAGGATAAGTGATGTCTCGAGAACCGAGAGAGCATCCTGGTTATTAAGCATCCTCTGGTTATTAAAACCGCCCCGAAGTCACCTTTCGGTATGTATGTGAGACACTATTATCTTCATATTTTTTCTCATTCAGAGAGGCCAGTTTACATATCTTTCCCCTAAGTTTCCCTGGCAGCTGCTTTCTGCATGCCCCTTTCAGGTCCATTATCCCAGCCACGCCTTCGGGCGCCGCTCATGAATCAGTACAGAACTGCACACTTGGCCAGCTTTCTGCATATCTAACAGAACCATCTACCTCTAAGCCCAGGCTGAGCATTCTCCCTCCTATCCACTGATGGTAGTGACAGCCCCATGAGGTCGCAGGTACAGGTCTGGAGTAGCAGGAATGGAGACAAGGGACAGTTGGGTCACATCATAAACCCGCCTTGTGCCTCAGGACCTGCACGGGCCTCGTCACGTGCATGTCATTTCTGTTTGAGGGGGAAGTGTTGTCATCACACTCAGCTTTATGGTCTGGTGGGTCAGCGACCACCCCGCTCCTGATGTAAGAGTTGAACTGTGTAAACGCATCAAGCCCTGGTTTCCTCCTCCTCAGTGGAGACAATGATGACTCCTCTGTTACCTTGTTGTCTAGGGGATTTTGATTGGATTCATTTTTCTCTGCCAGTTAAAAAATTAAAAGGCAGGGGAAGAAAAATCTCAGGCACAAGAGGTAGCAGTTGGGGGATTCTCCAACACAGCAAACAGAATCCGCCGGTAAAGAAAGGCTTTTGTTAGAGGTGAGGAAATATACACACATAGCAAGTCACACACAGAGAAAGATCTAGAAAGTAGAGGGGAAACAGGGTCTCTCTTTGAGGGATGTGAGTTTTAAGGGTCTTTGAGGCAAGTCTTCATCCCCCAATTTAGGGTTGGACAGTTGGAACAAAGCCAGGGGGCTGGCAGGTCCACACATTTGGGGTGCCCACATCCTGGTCTGGCCTTGAACTTGCCAGACTGGTCCTCAGGCAGGGGGACCCTACTGATGGGAGAGAAAGCCTACCAGGCCTTTGTTTTAAGTGGCTAAGGTTTTGCCTCAGGTCAGGAGGCTGAGGAAGAAGCTGGCCATCTTAGAGTTTTCCATCTCTGTTATCTAGTCATGGCCCCTACCCTGTCTGTCAGCCCCTTACTTCCACACGGGCTTGCTGGAATTGTCCATCCTCAGCAGAGTGAATTTCTAGAACCATCTACCTGGGCATCACTTGGAACCTTCTCAGAAATGCAGAATCCCTGACTCTGTCCCATTACTGAAGCATTATCTGTGTTTTAAAATGTCCCAGACAAGCTGAGTGTAGTAGTTCACACCTTCAGTTCCAATGTTTGGGAGGCAGAGGCAGGCAGATCTCTGAGTGTTCAGGACCTAGTTTGGTCTATGTAGCAAGTTTCAAGCTAGCCAGGGCTAAATAGTAAGACCCCTGACTTAAAAAAAAAAATCCCTAATGACTTATATGTATGTTAAAACATAATTAGAATAAGACTAAGTGAAATAATGCTGGTAATGGAGCTTATCGGATGCTGTTGAAAGAACTATCAACGCCTTTCTCCCACACTCCACTCACTAGTGGTTCCAGATCACAACCTTGCTTTGTACATCTTCGTGTCTCCAGGATCCGAAGTGAGCCTGGGAGATGGCAACCGCTCAGATTTATGTGCTAACTGAAAGTCTGCTAGACGAATGAATGAATGAGAAAGAAACGGACGGACAGACAGACAGATGGATAGAAGATGCTTCCTTCCTTCCTCCATCTTCAAACGGAGGACTTTAGAGCATGTACAGCAGCAATTCTCAACCTGTGGGTCGCAACCCCTCTGACAACCCTCTACCTCCAAAAATATTTATGTTTTGATTCATCACAGTAGCAAAATTACAGTTATGAAGAAGCCACGAAAATAGTTTTACGGTTGGGTCACCATAACATGAGGTGTTAATAGCCACGGAGCCAAACAGCTGCCATTTTCAGGAGTTCAGCTGTGCCTGCTTGCAAAAGATCACAGCTGGGGTTGCTGACTGTAAACATCCACTCATAGAGGGGTGGGGGTGGGGTGGGAGCATCATGCGATCCTCACCTGATGAGGAGCCAGGCATGCCTGTCAACCAGTTGTATGCAATTCTGCCCTAATCGCTCAACATTCTGGGGTCTCAGGGAGGGGCTAGAGTATAATAGGCTGGGGAAGATGAAGGGAAGAGGACCCCATCTGTGTGGCTCTTGGGAGCCAGCATCCATATGGAGTGAAACTTTCCAATGCAGCTGCTTGGGAGGACCTCACAGCCCTGCCTGTGACCATTCACTCATGCTCTGTAAGTAATCCCCATAAACTCACTGATTTCCGCAGGAAGAACCCTGACGGAATACAACATTGCTTTGTCTTTGGAACCTTAAAGGAGTAGGTGGGCATTGCCCATGCCCTGTGCCCATTGAGAAAGTTCTTAACTCAAGGCTATGCACATTCAATTGAGAGAGTCCCCGGCCCCCCGCCCCGCCCCGCTTGTGTGGATCTGTGTTATAGGTAGTGAAAGCACAAATCCAAGCGAGGGCCGGTTCCCACCCTCTGCCAGTGAGTGCCTGTGTGTGTTTTATAATGAATCTCTCGCAGTACTCATTTCAACCTTATCTTGGCTTCAGAGATAAGGAAAGAACCAAAACATATGGGGTTTGTTGGCACATGGGGGCTGAGTTATGAATACTGTCACAGACACAGGAACTGAAAGGTTCAGACAAGGAAAACAAGCAGAAGAGAAGGTTCCAGAATGTCGGTACCTTCTCCTCCCAACACCATCCCTCCCTCCTTCCTTCCTTCCTCGGCAGCCTTCCTGTAGAAGAGAGCCTCTGAGGTCTAGGAAAACACCCTCTCCTTTTGTCAGAGCTGAGGATCCAATGCATCTATTCACTGCATTCATGCTTGCTCGGTGCTGGACATTTTCTCTTCAAATAGGTGAATTGTTGGACAAACCCTCCTCAGCCCTCAGAGCAAGCTGTTCACCTCTTTCTCCATGACACACCCTAGAAGGGGAGAAAACTATTTCCTCCCCTTTCCACATCACTCTGTGGAATTACTGGAACCAGATCTCTTTTTTTTTTTTTGAAACAAAGAACTTTCTTTTGTTGACTAATCTACTTGATCTGATCCTTACTCCCCCAGACATATTTATATCAAATTCTTTTCATTAAGCAGGTTCAATTTCCTTTCTGAGGATATTTCGGATCTCATTTGGAGTACAGGGAGGGGACCAGGTCAGCTCTCAGAGTGGATCATGGAGACAGGTACCCGGATGCTCCTGGTAGGGCACTGGTGATCCAGGGTACCAGCCTCCTGCTGAGTCAGTACCTTGAGTTTCTAATTTACAGAGTCTGAGAGCAGATGGTATCAAATGATATCCTGTTTAGGGCTGAGCCCTTAACTATCACTTCTCAGCACCTGGAGCGCCCATGAATCTGCATTCTCCTACCACTGTAGAGAGAGACTTCTCTGATGAGAGTAAAATTTGTCTATGGGTATAAATATAAATATTTAGACTACAGCCTGTTGCTGTAAGAATTTAGCTTTAAAAAAAAAAAGTATTAAGTTCACTCCAAGTATCTAAGACCTCTCAGCCATGGATTTGGGGCTATGTTTATGAGAAGAGGCCTGGATTCTCTCTTGTGGAATGGGCCTCAGATCCAGTCAGAGAGAAGTTGGTTACTCCTCAACAATTTTGCCACTGTGGGGCCAGAAGGTGCGTCTTGCCTGACAAGTTGGAACTGTAGACTTAGGGTTCAGAGCCAGGTAAGACTGTGAACGCGGTCTCTTCCCTAGCATCCTGTCTGGCACCGTCCCACGCTGTGAAGCCTGACAGCAAAGGAGAAGCGTCCAGCCCAGGTTTAGATTCATTTTTCTGCATTTTGCAACCAAGGTGTGCTGAATCTTCAGCAACGGAGTCTTGTCAGCTCGTTCCGGTGGGCACAAAGAAGAGCGGTCACAACTCGTAAGGAAATATATCCCATCTGACACCGGGGGTCGGTAAACTTTGGCTTCCCCAGACCGGCGTTATTCAGACAAGCCAACTACCCCAGGGCCTCTTCCTCACAACGTATACATCTAATTGTGTTACAACCTAGTAAGTTTCCATATGGCTTTCCACATGCCCTTAGCTTTGCTTAACCTTCCCTTCTTCCTCCATCCCACATCCAGTCATGTTTAAACTTTCCACCCTCTCCCCCAAATCCCACATGTATGTTTTCACATTTCCTATGTTATACAATATGAGAGAACATGTGGTGTTTATCTTTCTGAGCCTGGGTTACTTCTCTCAGTATATTCTTTTTTTTTCTAGTTTTATCCATTCATCTGTAAATGTCACAATCTTTTCTTTATAGCCGAATAGAATTCCACTGTGTACATGCATCATGTTTTCATTATCCATTCACATGTTGATGAACATCTAGGCTGATTCCATTTCCTAGCTATTGTGATGGGGCATCCATGGACATGATGAGAAAATATCTCTGAAGAAGGATGCGGAGTTCTCTGGGTGTGGTCCCAGAAGTGCTGTAGCTGAGTCAAATGGCAGTTCTATCTCTAGCTTTTTGAGGAACCATCACACTGGTTTCCATAGTGACTGAGCCCACCAACAGTGAATAAGGAAGGGTTCCTGTCTCCTCACGGCCTTGCTAGCGTGTATTGCGTTTGGATTTCTGATGATGGCCTTGGGGTTTTGAGAGTAAAAAGGGGTAGGTTGGGGAGGCAGTGTGAGAATCAAAATAGGAACAGGGAGACCATATGGGGAACTTGAGAGAAATGGTCACTGGACAGCCAGGTCGGCAGCAAGTGAGAGGGGGGAAAGTGAGCAGATTCCGCATGTAGTCTGAAGATAAAGTCCACAGAATATGTTGTCAGGTTGGAAATGGAAGTCTGTAAGAAGAGGGCAGGAATCAGAGATGATGCCAAGGTTTCTGGTCTGAGCAGCTGCACTAACTCAACTAAAAAGGACCATGACAGAGAGCGATTATGAGGGACGGTTACCAAGTCTATGTTGCTTTTAACTAAGTCTCTATTGTTTGATTTTATCAATAAAGACTCGGGAGCCAGATGCTGCTCAGACAGGCAGAGAAAGCACCCAGATGCTTTTTTTTTTCTCCACTGACATCCCAGAAAGAGCTTGACTCCTACGCCCGCCATCTTAAACAAAAAGCTCCTCCAACTGGATGTCCCTCCCTTCTACTTCCTGTGCATAGCTCTCTCCATCCTCCTGACTTCCTCTTACTCTCTATGGTTTTTTTCTATTAACTGGTTGCTTGTTCCACCTCTTGACCTATGGTTGATTTTATTTAATCCTGTTGACAATATTCAAGCGGAAAGCTCTTGGATTAAAGATGTGTGCTAGGGCTGAGCCACACCACAACTAGAAAGAGGTTTTTCCAGTAAATAACACAATCTTGGGGTTCACACTGTGATTAAAAAATCTGCAATACTTTTGTCTTAAAAACTCTGTGTCTTTGTAGTCACCCACTACCCTTGGCTCTTACATCTTTTTTGCCACCTCTTCTACAATGATCCCTGAACCTTGGGGGGAGGGAGTATGATAGAGATGGTTCATTTAGGGACAAGCTCTCCATAGTCACGATTCTCTGCACCTCGACCAGCTGTGAAGTCTCTGTGTTAATCACAATCTATTGAAAAAGGAAAGCTTCTCTGATGAGGGTTGAGAGAAGTACTAACTGTGGGTAGAGTGAGGAGTCATTAGGAATCAGTTTAATGCTGTGTCCCACTAGTGAAGTAATAGTAGTAACTTTTCCCCTGGGGCTGGTAAACTGTCTACCTACAAGTTCTTGGCCATGATGACTTTGTCAGGTGTGGATTCTATCCTGTGGAATAGGCCTTAAATCCAACCAGAAAGTCATTGGTTTCTCCCATGACATTCATGTCACTGTTGCATCAATAGAGATATTTTGGTGGGCAGGTTATTATTATAATTTTCATTGTTCACAGCTAAATAATATTGGTGATTACTTTTCTCTTCCAGTAGCATATAGAGCAACTTCTAGCACTAAGAAATCTAGCCCATAGGGATGAAGCTTCCAAATCAATGCCAGCTTGATGTCTCCTATTCTATCACTAAAATTAAGCGATGTCTTTAGCCCCCATAGGCTCATATAATTGAATATTTGGCTTGTAGTTGTTATAACTGTTTAGGAAGGATTAGGAGGTGTGGCCTTGTTGGAGGAAGTATGTCACTGGAAATGGACTTTGAGGTTTCAACAGTTCACACCCTTCCCCCTTCCCCTGCCTCCTACCTGTGGATTGGGATGTAAGCTCTTATCTACTCCTCTTGTGCCATGCCTGCCTATCTGCCATGCTTCATGCCATGATGATCATGGTTAAACCTCTAAAATTCTAAGCTAGCTCCAAATTAAATGCTTTTCTTTTATGAGCTGCCTTGGTTATGATGTGTCTTTACAGCAGTAGAACAATAACTAAGACAAGGAGGAACAAGCTTTGTGAATCTTCTAAGTTTCAGGGACGTCCTGAGACTTGTGAGTTGTTTCCTTTCTGAATCTGGTGAGCCCCCTTCCTCCCTCAAGAAAGGAATGTTTCAATTTGGGGAAAATCACTGTGCAGCACCTAGGAACATGGAAGCTTCTTGGTAAGAGCAGCTTTGATGTTGTGATAGAGTACACTCATGAATCAGTCATGGGAGGGAGCTAGATAGATGGCTGAGCAGGTAGTCACTTGCTTCCAAGGTTGATGACTTAAATTTGATTTCTGGGATCCACATGATGGAAGGTGAGGACTGATGTTCATAGGTTGTCCTCTGGCCTTTCATATGCAAGTCATGGCATGTTCCCTACACACCAAAAACCAAATAAATGTAATTAAAAATTTAAAAGAATGAATGGGAGGAAATAGCAGAGAGTGGTATAGATAACTCTTCCACCTCTTCATCAGGGTCTTGTTGATATTTCACCTAGACTATTGGAGTAGGTTCCCTGCCTCCAGTCTTAAAATTATTTTGAGTTTTTAATTACCTTGTTTGTTTGTTTGTTTATTATGTGGGTATGAGGGGGTGTGCATATGTGTCATAGCATAAGTGTGGAGGTCAGAAGACACTTTGTGGGAATTTAGACTCTACTTCCCCTGTGGGTCCCAGGGATCAAACTTGGGTTATCGGGCTTGGCGACAAGCACCTTTAACCATGGAGCAATTTCTCTTGCCCGGCCTCAAGTCTTGATGAAATCTTTGCATTCAGGGCCTTCACAATTTGGCTTTGACAACTGCTCAGCCTTAGAGCCTAACAAGTCATTGTGCCAGGAGTTCTAATAAGCATCTGTAGCATCATATATCTTTCCAATGTTTGTTTGGGGGAAAAAAATCCCAATCTGAGGCTTTTCAGTTCTGGTCATGTTAAGCTGTAATTCAAGGTCATCTCCTGTGGTAAATCCTTCTTTCTTGGTTCTTGGGTCACATTATTTTGGTGTTTTAGCATTTATCATCCCATCATGTTGTAATTTGAACACAACAGAACTATGGTCTAAGAGTTCCAAGGTCTAAGAGGCAGATCATCAAGCAGCTGTTTGTTGAACGATGACTGCTGCACTGTGGATAACCTTTTGCCTCTTTTAAAAGAGCACTATGAGGTAGTTACTATAATTATCCTTCATCGTACATGAGAATAAATGTGTCTTAGCAAGCCAAGAAACCTGACAATAGATCCACTAACAAGCAATTTGCATTCAAGACTCAAACCTAGCCCTGCCTGACTTCGAAGCCCGTGTTTAAATTCAGCACCCCACACAGCTGCCTCTGGGATAGGTACTAGTATGTGAGTGCTTTTGTGGTACTGGTGCTCACATGCGGAAAGTGGGTGCGGTGAAATCAGCATTGCACTCCATTGTTCCCGAGAATTTTCTATGACAAAGAAATCCACAGCATTCAGTCTGGTAACCAATAGCCACACAGGGCCACTGAGCATTTGAATTTTGGTTGGTGCCACCAAAGAATCAATATTTCACTTAATTTTTAACTAGTTTACATGTAAAGTTTACATGTGTGACTGACTACTGGGCCTAGTGACTAGTTCCATAATAGGCACTAGGAATGAATTGTTTCTCCATTGCTAAGAAAAAACATATGACAAAATGTGTGTGTGTGTGTGTGTGTGTGTGTGTGTGGTGTGCAGAACTCTGCTTCAAAACCCTACACCCTGGGAAGACCCATGACCCCAAACTACCATATTTTACAGAATATAGAGAAAGTATATTTGAGCTTCAGATACATTAATATTTTACATACTGCTAAGAAAAGATACTATCAGTTATAATCATAAGGTACCCTTGATGATCAGACACTTCCCGATTCCAGAGATTTTTAAATGTTTAGTAAAATTAATCTTGGTACAGTGAAGATGGAACCTTAGTTATTTTTATGATTTTCAGAATGATCTTTAAATAGCCTTTTTTTTCTTATTAGTGACTAGGGTGATTTAGGTCACTGTTAGAGTGTTAACATCAGGCACTATTATTTCCAGTTTAGTTTAATTTTTAAGGTCAAAATACCTGCAGTAGGAATTGGAATAACCCACGTCTTTAAAAAGTTGTCTTCAGGATAGTCAAGATTTGACACATTATAATAATATTACAAGTAGAGTGTCTAATTTTAATTTCCTTTTCTGTGACTTTTTTTCCTTTGTAAGATTTTTTTCCTTGTGTACATTGCACAGACTAAGATGTAAGTGCTCAGGTATGTGGTGAGACTCATGAAGAATCAGCTGATCTCAGAACTGATTATGCATAATTTTCATTTGTGGTACTAGGGACTACACTCAGGGCTTTGTACATGCTAGGCAAGTTCTACCACTGTGTTAAACACACACACACACACACACACACACACAGAGAAATAGACACATACACATGCACACACACTTTTTCTTTTCTTTTCTTTTGCAACATGGTCTTGCTAAATCGCCCAGGCTGGCCTTGAACTTGTGATCTTCCTACCTCAGCCCCTCGGATGCTGATTTTTATAAGCTTGTACCATCATGTCTAAGTGAATTACACATTTGTGTGGCAGGAGTGGGGAAGTGGAGACTGAGAGACACTTGGGAGCATCTTCAACCTCCATTTCTCAGCTCTAGGCCATTTGCATGGATTGTACATCCTTGCTCCGGCCTGCACCTAGATCTGTGGTTCCTCCTTCAGCTTCAGAGGTATCTGAAAAGCCAAGGCACCAATCTGTCCTTTATCAGTAGAACATCTCCGGCTCTGGAGTGATGTAAGCCTGCATGGCATATCTTAATATTTAGGGCATTAAGTCCTAATCCATCTGAGTGGTGCCTCCACGATGTCACTTTAGATGCTAAGAAAATACCCCATTCTTTACTCAGCTGCAACAAATTCATAAGTAATTTCAATCAGTAAAATCATTTTGATCCTGAAATCTACTCCACATGCTCCAGTGTCTTGGACTTTAATAAAATTGTTAAAATGTGTATGAGACTTTAAAAAGAAATGAGCTTTTGAATTCAGGTGACCCCTGCCAACCCATATTCTGGTGGCATTTTTAAACTTCTGGTTAACAAAAATCTTTCATCTAATAGATGATTGTATTCCAAAACAGCAAAGGATTGGAACTTATTACTTAGACCAAGATCAGAGCACACATGATAGAGATATGCCAACTAGGTAACAGAATCATTGAATGTGAGTCACGGGGCACTGGAAACAAAGCTGGCCACACCACACAGTGGAGAGAGCTCAGAGTCCTAACCTACTAAGGCAAAGAGCCAGTTACTGTCTCCTTGCTGAAGGAGTGGGTGACGTGGAAACGGAGCCCAGGGGCCAAGGGATCTGCAAACCACCCGGACACCCAAGGTGACTGTTTCTTTAAAAAAAGAAGTTCGGTGCTGTTGATAGTATCTGATGCCGGCATCACCCCACACTTGCCTAGCAGTCTTAAAGTCTCCGTGGTGCTTGTCCCTGCTAGCCTCGCTTCGGTAGCCCTCCCCCACGGTGAGGAAACAGAGGCCAACTGGACTAAGTAGTTCCCATTATCCCACAATGAACAGCCCTCAGACCTGCAGTCAACATCGCTTTTGAGAACATCACAAACAACATCCATGGGATCCTGTCTCTCCCAGCATCTTTCTGTTTTCTTTTGTGAATCAGTATGACTCTGTCTTGCCTCGCCTATCATCCTAATGCTAATTGCACCCCTTGGGTGCACCTTGGCTGCTGCGTTAAACACACCTAGAGTTGTTTTCTTATTACCAATGAAAACTATTTGACACAAAAGACTACCTGTGGAGGCGCTAAGGGACGCCCGCAATAAACTTCCATCATTTAAAGGGCTAAGCAAGTTAAGAATGCCGGAGAAGGAACCCTGCCTACAAAGAGATGTCTTAAAGTCCCCATTCAGTGGGTTTGTTAAGTTAGGGGATGAAATTAACATTATGTAAAGAAAACACCCTTGGGCGGAAGGGGCAGCGGCGGGGGTGGGGTGGGGGTTGTGTGTGTAAGGGTGAAGGTAGGGCTGTGGTTTTTGACCCGAATTTCTCTAGAGTTGATGTGTGGTTCTCACTTGATGTGTGTGACCCTGCTGAAGTAAGATGTTTGGAGTAGTTCAGGAGTCTGGAAAATCGCTGTTCACCAGTTACCTGGGGCCGAACTAAAGATCAATCTCAGGCAACTCAGCGCCTTCCCGTGGGGGCCCTTGGGTGTGTGGCCCCTGAGGGTTATTCCATCTTGGTGCTGGCAGATGTCCTTGTGCCTACTGAGCCTCACCCTCGGTCGGGATAGGTCCCTCTGAACCGTCTACGCTGTTCTTGGGCTCCCAGAAAGGTCTCCAGGCCGGTCCTGCTCAGGCATCTTAAGTGAATGTTTCTTCTGTACTGTGACCTGCTCTATTTGGTTCCGGGAACCCTGGCTAGGGGTGACAAGGGAAAGAAAGGAGAGGCACAGAGCCACACGGACAGTGTACAGGAAAACTGGGACCAGGTGTGGTTCTGCTATAGCTCCCTGCAGCCGGGAATCTCAGTACGTTTATTAGGTTCAGCACTGGGGAAGGGGTTAATTAGTCTCAGTAGGAGGTCTCTGGAGGCCAGCAGGCTCAGGCTGTAAACATCCAGGAGGGGGAAGCAGCAGTGGCCTGTCTCTGCACACAGGGATCAATCGTCATAAAGACTCACCCTGGACGCTCCAGGAGAGCTTTGCCACCTTCTTCAGCCTGGGCCATAGGGGTAACAAATGGCTTTTGCCAATTTCCCATAGGTCAGAGCCTTGGAGTTCTCAACATGGCCATGGCCGTGTCCCCAATGCGCATTCACTCAGGCCTTCCCCGCAGTCCGTACACAGGAAAGTTCCTGGTAAAAGGTACACAGGACTCTCAGGCTCTCACAGACTCTCACAGCCTATGGGACTCACAACACAGTCTTGTGCCTCAGTTTCTTCCCTGTGTATCTGGGCCCCGACAAGTGAAAGAAGAGAAAACATCCTCAGACAGGTCACTGTGCTGCTTCCTAAAGCTGTCTTGAGTTGCTTTCCCGCCAACAGTTACCCCTCCAAATTCCCTCCCAGCCTGCCTGTCAAATATTACGCATTTTTCCAAATCATTTCTCTCTTGCGTTGGCTTCACTCAGGACTTAAGCTTATACCCCTCAAAACACAAAGGCTTTGAAGTCCAAAGGCCTTGACTCTTGACTGAATCTGTCAGTCCCGAGAGTGTACATGCTGCTTGCCAAATGTGAAAGACACAGCCAGAAGGGCTTTCTAGAAAATTACGTGGATCTGAAATAGGGGAACTCACAGTAAAAAAAAAAAACAAGAATGTTATCCTATCACAGTTTTTTTTTCTACAAAAAATATCCCTTTTTTCCTTATAGAGAGGTGAATTTATTGAAGCAAAAATCAACACCCTGCAGCCGAAGCGCATCCTGCAAGCGAGAGGAAGCACTTTCTCAGCCTCAGTAAATTTCTTGCCTTTTACTCCATTTATAGCAACTTTCTTTTTCTCCAAGCACACTCACCAACCCCTCTTGGTTCACATTTCTACCTGAGTCATATTCTCAGGAGTGCAAAGAATCTCCTATGAGGGAGGATTCCATTTTCCCTGGGTCTCTCATTTCCACCAGACAGTCAGTATTCCACAAAAGCAACTTCCTAGTCTACTGAGTCTGAGAGCTTTGCAAGAGCTTACATTGCAGCTCTGTGCCTCAACTTCTCCTCTCCATACCAGGGCTCTGGCAGATGCAAGCCATGCCTCTGAGCCACTGTCTCAGGAATACAATTGTCTTGAGGTCCCCATCCTCCTCCTGTCCAGTGCTCCCCCCATCCTCCTCCTGTCCAGTGCTCCCTCCATCCTCCTCCTGTCCAGTGTTTCCCCCATCCTCCTCCTGTCCAGTGTTTCCCCCATCCTCCTCCCGTCTAGTGCTCCCCTATCCTCCTCCTGTCCAGTGCTCCCCCATCCTCTTCCCGTCTAGTGCTCCCCCATCCTCCTCCCGTCTAGTGCTCCCCCATCCTCCTCCTGTCCAGTGCTCCCCCATCCTCCTCCTGTCTAGTGTTTCCCCCATCCTCCTCCTGTCCAGTGCTCCCCCCATCCTCCTCCTCCTGTTCAGTGCTCCCCCAATCCTCCTCCTGTCCAGGGTCCCCCCCCCCCAACATAGCCCAACTGTAGATCATTATGTCTTCTTGAGCAGGACAAATGTTACTTTACATTGGATACCAGGTGGAGAGCAGACTAAGAGCAATACTCACAACTGGCTAGAACCACAGGTGCCCCTGACTTACGACAGTACAACTTCATAACTTTTCAACTTTAATATGGTGCAGAAGCCATGTGCAGTCAGTTAAAACTGCACTTCTAACTTCAAACTTTGATCTTTTCTGCGGTCAGCAACATGCTCTCCTTCTCTCTCTGTCTCTCTGTCTCTCTCTCTCTTTCTCTAAGATACCAGTCTATGGCAGCCCACCACAGCTCCCAAGTCAGATTCTTGATCATGAGGCTCTATGGTCTACTTTGTTGCCCGTTATTTTCGGCTACAAGTATTCAATAATAACATGAAATATTCATCACTATGGTAAAACAGGCTTCGTATTAGATGGCTTTGACACATTGTAGACTGCAACAAATGCTCTGGGTTTGTTTAACTTGGGCGATGCTAAGTTGTGATGTTAGCTCGACTAAATTTCTGCTTCTTCTAAGCAGCTGGTCCGGCCTCAGCCCTCTTGGCAGCTTGGCTTCTCTGGGAAGGAGTCTCAGCTTTTATTGTTCACTCTGGCAGGGAGGGAGGGGCCTAGTGAATGTAGTCAGTTTCAGGGACTTCCTGAAGCTATTTTGAGTTGTTTACCTTCCTCTTTAAGAATCTCTCCCTGGAGTGTTTCAGTCTTGGAGGAAACTGTTACCCTACACCATAGCAAAGTAATTCTTCCTACTTACACTTTCCCACAAGACAAGAGATCAAGCTTGGACTCTCTTGGCCTTTTTGATGGAGTATTCCAGCTTATCTCAGAACAATTAAACTGTGGCAATAATAAAAATTAATAAGTATTTTTATTATTAAATTCAGATATTATTATACCCCCGAAATTTATGTGTAATATAATATCATATTCATTCATGGAAATGAGTATCTAAAACTTACAATATTAAGTATTCACATTCTACAGGTCAGATAAGTAAAGTTCAAAGAAATGAAATAATTGCTCCAGAAAAATTCACAAATAAGGTATAGCAAACCCCAAACTCTGCTCCATATAACTCATAAGCCCTAGTTCCTTACACTGTTATTATCCAAAAGGACTGGCATTTTATAGATAGACATAACTTAGTTTCTAGCAATAGCTGCAATGTCCAGGGGCAGGGAGCCTCAGCAAGGCCAGGGCTCTTTCTACATTCTCCCCAGAGTTTGGGGTTCACGCTCAGCATCGTGGCTTTAAAGAATATAAAGAATAGAAACCCCATTCCTACCCAAATTTGGAATCAATTTAGAAGATAGACGCAGGAATCCCTTAATATCCAAATGTTGGTTCCTGTTGCCGACAGAACTGTATTCATGGCATGGCTGTGGAGTGTGATCAAGTGAGCTTGTTTTTATGCCCCGCCTCCTTGCCCCCGCCCCTATGCCCCCGCCCCCTTGACCCGCCTCCTTGCCCCGCCTCCTTGCTCCACCCCCTGTGCCCCACCCTGGCTCCAGATGTTAGTGCTCCAGCCTGGGAGAACTTGGGGACCATAGACTACAAGCAGATGAAATTACACAGGGCTTCTGGTTCAAGGCAAAAGGGAAGAATAAATCAACCCTTTAATGCTTCTTAACAGAGAACAGACACCCATTCACTTTATTACTTAGTCATAGCCGAACAAGCCCATCAAAAATTGATGACATCATAGGTGGGCTATGCATCTCATAACATCACAGCTTAGCTGCACCTATGTCAAAGAAGCTCAGAGCGTTTGGCAGATGGACACAGAAAGGTGGGCTTAGGTAGTCTGCGCTCTTGCTAGAAAAACCGCAACAACCCAGAAGCTCAGTATGTTTATTACATAGACTTGAACAGGGAGGTAGGGTTATTGCATATTGATAAACAAGGAGGCAGGGTTATTGCATACTAATAAACAAGGAGGCGGGGTTTATATTGTACAGCTGGAACAAGGAGACAATTTTAGCTAATTTTGGTAGGGGCCCATCCCTGTAGGGGAGCAGACCTTAGGCCATAAATATCCAGAGACAGAAAGCTATAGTGGACATTTTCTGCACACGCTATCAATACTCAAACTTGATTTCCCTGAGGAAGGCTTTGTAGTTCTCTGAGCCTGAGGCAATGGAGTCCTTGATACGGCCATGCCTATATTAATAACGCACATTAATTCAGGATCCCACATACTCAGGGTTTCCTCTGCTCTTTACACATGACCATATCAATTCAAAATGCATTTAGTACAACTTCAAAAGTCTCCATAGTCCTTAAAAGTCTTAACATTGTTTAAAAGTCCAGAGTCCAAAGTCTTTTCTGAGACTCCAGGCAATCTCTTAACTGTAACTCCCTATAAAATAAAAAACAAACAAACAAACAAATTGTGTGTGTGTGTATACACACACATATTTATTTATTTATGTACTTATTTATGTATTTATTTATTTCTGAGATAGGATTTCTCTGGATTGTTTCTACTGCCCTGGAACTCATACTGTAGACCAGGCTGGCCTCAAACTCATAGAGATCTGCCTGCCTCTGCCCCTCCAGTGCTAGAATTAAAGGTGTGTGCTACCACCACCTGGCCGCAAATCATATACTTTTAATATACAATGGCACAGAGTATTCATTACCACCCCAAAAGGGAGAAATTGGGACATCGTGAAGAATTAATGGGTCAGACCAAGACCAAAACCCAGCAAGGCAAACTCTAAATCCGGTAGCACCATATCTAGAGTGAAAGGACTCAGGTGGCTCTACCCCACGAGCTTTTCTGCCTACAATATGCATTTATCTCTTGGGCTGGTTCTGCTTCCCGTGTGTTCTCCTTGGCAGATATTTCTTGGCTCGGACATCCCCGATATCTTGGGGTCTCTTCTGAAATGCAAGCTTCACTTTCATAGCTTCACACAATGGTTCCTGAGAGGGACACCTACCCTTTCAGGGTCTTTATGTAGGAACTCACCTGATCCATGCTGCCTGCCTCTCTAAAACCATGGAGGAAGAATTCCACTCTTGTATCCTCATGCCTCTAATGTTGGCACTGCATGGATGATGATGCTGAGTTTGACTCCCAGCTAGGGAGGAGCTCTTGTCCCCTTGAACCACATTTGCAGAAGCCTTTGAGCTATTTTATGTTCTCATTCACAAGTTAGAAGCTTAGCTTAGCTGGGTTCTGGAGACACTCTTCCCTTTATTCTTGTACCAAGCAAGAGGCTGCTAATCTCCTTATCTCTTAGGTCTGGCCTTAACTGTAACATTAAATTTATGGCCTTCTTTTTCTCTCTAAACTTTACATGTTATATATCTTTTTGACCCATGTGCTCTTTTTCATTATAAATCTACACAAGAGGCATTAATAATAACCACGCCACAGATTCAATATTCTGCTGCTTTGGAAGTGCCTCAACCAAATAAGTTAGTCCACTGCCTTTTACATTAGCCTCTGGCAAGTTCTTAGGACAAGGGCAGCAAGCAGCCAGATTCTTTGCCAAAGTATCAGGAGAATGGTGTCTAGCCCAGTTGATAATACCATTCCCCTTTGAAGCCCCATGAGCTGGGTGTCCATAGTCTTCATTGCTCTCAACATAGCTGTCTTTTAAGTTCCTAATAGCACAGCTTTTCAAGCTCTGCTTATGGCATTTTCTAGTCCAAAGTCCCAAAGTCTTCCACATTCCTGCAAAAAAACCCAGCATGGTCAGGTTCTTCACACCAGCAACCCACTTACTGGTACCAACTTCTGTATTAGTTATTTTTCTGTTGCTGTGATAAAACACCATGACCAAAGACCATTTAAGGAAGAGAAGGTTTATTTTGGCTTATGATCCCAGAGGTCTAAGTGTCCATAATGATGAATTGGAGGCATGGAAAGTAACAGGAATGGCAATTAAGAACTCACACTTTGAACTGAAAGCAAGGAGTAGAAGAAATAATGAACAACAAGTAACATGGGGTCTTTAAACTCTCAAAGCCCACCTTCAGTGATACATTTCCTCCTACAAGACTATACCTCCTAAATCTCCCCCAACAGTACCCCTAACTTGGACCAAGGGTTCAAACATCTGTATCCGTGGTGGGGGTGGGGGTGGGGGTGGTGGCATTCCCATTCAACCACTACAACCCCCAAGGTCCCACCCCAGTTCTTGACATTGTTGATGGAAACATTGGAAAAGTTCATAACATTCAGCGTCTGTGTGTTATGTAGGTAATCATGTCTGTAATTCTCACATGTACGTATCTATCTCAACTGGAATTTTCTTGCCCTATTTAACTTGTCTAATTTAACTTCTTTCTCAAATGTGTGGGTGTAACAGGTCTTTGTTTGGACTGCCAGCTCCCAAATAATGACTTGGAGACTTTTTATTAATTATGAAAGCTTGGCCTTAGCTTAGGCTTGTTCCCAGCTAGCTCTTAAAACTTAAATTAATCCGTTTATATTAATCTACATTCTGCCATATGGCTCTTTACTTCTCCTCCATTCTGTATGTCCAGCTTCCTCTGTGTCTGGCTGGGTTATCTCCCATGCCTGATTCTTTCCCAGAGTTCCTATCTCTCTCCAGAAGTCCTGCCTATCCTTTCCCACCTCACTATTGGTTGTTCAGTTCTTTATTAAACCAATCAGAAGGTGCCTTAGGTGGGTGAGGTTAAACAGAGACACATCTTCACAATGTACAAAACGATTATCTCAACACGTGGGGAATCTACTTGTGCCTTTAGAAATCTAATTTTTTGCAATGTTTCAGTTTTATAAAAGTTACCTCTACTAACTTGTAGTGAAAATTAGTGAATCTTTTTGTGAAATGACTTGAACCTTGCCATCAGAAGAAACAGCATAAAAGTGAGAACAAAACAATGTTTGGTTATTCTTTAACAAGTGAGATTTTCTTTGATTCAATTGACAACTGCTTTCAATTTGTGGTCTACACATTGATGAAGATAAGGCTAATGAAAAATTTAGTGAAAAACAACAACAACAGGGAAATAACAGTAATGGGTAAGTGAAGGAAACCTCCACTTCCTGTATTACACTTGGCTCTTCTAACTTCAAAACCAGAGGATGCTTAGAAAAAAAATCATAAAACATAGTTATGCCATGTGAAGACCATTTGCTATTTGGTTGAAAGCCAAGTGGCTTTTCTTTTTCCTAATTGTTGTTATTGTTGTTATACTGGAGAGATGGCTCAATTGTTAATGTTAATAGTGCTCACCGTTCTTGCAGAGGATCTGGTTCAGTTCCCAGCACCCACAAGGTGGCTTCTAAATGCCTATAACTCCAATTCTGGGAGTTCTGACATGTTTACCTAGCTCATGTACACATGTGGTACACAGCCAGGCACACACATACATACACACAAAATAAATGATTCAATCTAAAATTATGGTGGTATTGTGTTCCCTGAAATATTGTGCATGCTAATAAACTTATCTGGGGTCAGAGAACAGAACAGCCACAATATTAAACATAGAGGATAGGCAGTGGTAGTACATGCCTTTAATCCTAGCATTCCAGAGACAGAGATCCAGGCAGAGATCTACCTGGATCTCTGTGTGTTCAAAGGATACAGCCAAGCATGGTGACTCACGTCTTTAATCCCAAGAAGTGAGCCTTTAATCCCAGGAAGTGAGGGCAGAAAGCAGAAAGATATATAAGGTGTGAAAACTAGGAACTAGGCTGGTTAAGCTTTTAGGCTTTTGAGCAACAGTTCAGCTGAGATCCTTTCAGGTGAGAACTCAGAGGCTTTCAGTCTGAGGAAACAGGATCAGCTGAGGAACTGACAAGGTGAGGAAGCTGTGGCTTCTTCTGCTTTCTGATCTTCCAGCATTCACCCCAATACCTGGCTTCAGGTTTGATTTTATTAATAAGAACTTTTAAGATTCGTGCTACATAAAATGTTTAAATTTTTATTATATTTGTGTGTGTGTGTGTGTGTGTGTGAGTACATGTGTGTGTGTGTTGTTGTAGAAGTAGCAGGCACATACTCATGTGTAGAGAACAGAGGACAGCTTGTGGGAGTCAGTTTTCTCCTACCATGTGGGTTCTGGCAACTGAACTCAGGTTGTCAGGCTTGGTGGCACGATCTTACTCACTGAACCTTCTTGCCAGGCTGGGTTTTTGGTCAGGAACTCACCATATAGAAGAATAAACGAATGTGTACCCCACCCTTGTAGAATAATGAATGTGTACCCCGCCCTAGTAGGAGCGCAGCCACCAATGGTCAATAACACAAAAGGCTGTGGTTCTGCTGTGTTGTTTGGAATGATTTGTCATCCTACCCGAGCTCTGTGATGTTCACCTTGGCATTGCAATGACTCTCCTCCTGGGCTTTGTGCCTGGCCACCAATCAGGCATCACCTAGACTCTCACAAGCGCTCTGCGAGGATTAGTCAAATGAGTGAATATATAGCCTCCAACTCAGTTCTTTGCAAAGAACCCGACTGCACGCATCTGAGAAGCACTGTACTACCACGAGTGGATGCCCCTGAGTTCGACTCGAAAACCACATCTATGTGACTTTTCTGGTTCCGCAGGCTCAGCTATTAATAAAGATTTCCTTAAGCTGTGGGTGGACCTGAACTACCAGTAAGGTGAAGCTTAGTAAACTCCCTCCCTCCCTCCGGAATGGGCATTTGAATTCAGGCAGCGTGAAATCAGAGCCATGCTTTGCCTGCCCCTCTGAGCTCTGAGCTTGGTTGGGCTCACGGATGTAAGGCCAGCCATTTGTTTTGGACAGAACAGGATTGAGTTAGAGAATGCATGTGCTTGCCGCTTACTGTCTTCATGCATCTTTTTAAAAGTTAGTCATTTGTTTCTGTGTCTGTAGCCAGATAAGACAGAATATTTGACGGATAGGTCTTTCTGTCTTGCCTAATTTTGTCTGGAATGGTACTTGATATATAATATTATGATTATTGATATTATTCTGTTGTTATTTGCGTGTGGGGTGTTTCACAGTCACAATTTTGATTTGTTCGAGATAGGGTCTCCCTATGTAGACCAGGCTAGCCTGCCTCAGAGATCTGCCTGCCTCTGCTCATCCCCATACCGGTGCTGGATTAAAGGTGTTTGCCACCACAGGCAGTTCAATAAATGGTTTCTGATGGAACTTAATAAAGGCAAATGGATGAATGCCTTTCCTTTGTTTGCGAACATGAGTGGTGTTTTTAGTACTCATCTTGTCTTTGAAGTTGTGGGTCTCAGCCTCTCATTGAAAGCCAGGCCTTTATGGACAAGCATTTAAAGTCATATTAAAAAAGTTGTCTCTTGATAAATATTATTTTGCCTGATTAGTATATGCCAGGTGCTTTGCATGCAAATGCGGATGAGACAGAGCTCTGACCTCAATGAAGTCATCACCTTGTTAAACAGCTTAATAGCAGCCATTAGCTAATGATCATCACAGGCAAATGGTTTTACTTAGAATTCAGCCATCTCTGAGATCTTGGATGCTCTGAGAAATGACTGGTATGGATTATATATTTGTGTTAATCTCAATGTAAGGAGAATAGCCTGTTCTGATAACACAATTGTTTTCCAGAACCAGAGCAAATTCTCAGAAATAAGAATCGTTGAAACTTTTACCAGCGCGTACATTTAGGTAACCAGGGGAGACTGGAAAGGCAATGTCATGCTTCCCAGGCTGAAAAATGTTTTTATTTTTAAAGAACAAATGCTGGGTTGGTAGGTCAATGACAACAAATGAGGACATTTAAGGCTTCTCATCTTTCAAAATATAATATCGGGAAAAGTTTATATTTGGTAATAACTTTCTCAGACACCAGGCGAGGAACGCTGATCAGCGTGTACTATAGACTGGATTGTATTCTCAGCAGGGAGACCTAATTGCTTTGATGATGGAAGAGTGGAGAAGAACAGAGCAGCCAGGAGGCTGGGAAGGGAGGGAGTGTTTTCACTGATAAAGGTGGCTCACACCAACCCAGAGCTGAACAGAGTCACATCGTGCACTAGGGTTGAGTTCTAAGACAGTAAATCCTGGGAAGTCTCCTAGGAAGATGTCTCTGCTGGATGCTGCAGAGAATGTACAGCATGTCAGCTTAGTTGTTGGAACTACTTTTCCTAGAATTCCATTCCATGTATGGTTCTGGGTTAGAGTCGGCCACGTCAAAAGTTGCTTGCAGTTTGGAAAGGCAGCAGGGAGGTGGCTGGCATGACTGTTGGGCCCCGCGCCCTGGGGCGCCTTGGCTCCTGCTTCCTTTGTTGGCTGTGGGCTGCAGCTGGGCTGTGGCTTCCTCAGCCCCGGCCAGCTCTCTCTGCGGAAAGGCACCTGCTCTTTCTGCAGGCCACCAGGAGATGGAGGCTGGCAGAGTGAGAGGCAGCCGTGGAAACCCTTTGGTTCTTTGGGTTCTACTTCACCCATACGGGTTCTGGTTTCTTTGTCCTCAGCTTCACATGCAGAGTTTCTTCTTAAGACTAGTCTTTCTGAGCTGTATCCACTCCAGGTTCCCTGCAGATGCCAGGGCAATGTCCTTTGTACCAACTTCCATAATGGAATCTGCCCCGAGCTCCACAGTCCAGGGTCATTCAGAGTGGTTGTGCCCTGCAGGAGTCTGTAAGTCCTGACTGATGCATGGTAAAAAACGAATCTGTCGGCCCATCTGCTAGCTTGGTTTCCCTTTTGTCTGGTGTGAGGACTGTCCCCAGAGTCAAGCCACTGCCATCTTGGGGCACTCATTAGTGCCCCTTTGCAAAAGACCATCCCAACTGAGCTTTGTTGAATGTTTATGCAACAACCTACACACAAACACACATACATGCACACGCATGCGTGCATGCGCACACACACACACAGATACACACTCAGAAGTATACACATAGAGACACACACATGTAGACTTGGCCCCACTTTTCATTTGATGAAATAGGTGGCTTGAGTTTTGAACCCCATGTTGTTGAGAAAGTAGTTTTTTGTTTTTTTTTTTTTTTTTTTTTTTTTTTTGTAAGGCAAGGTCCAAACTCATGTGGAACTCACTCTGTGGCTCAGGCCAGTCTCAACCTCCCTGTGATTTTCCTACCTCAGCCTTCTGTGTGCTGGGATTACAGGTTGCTTATTTATCTCCTTGCACGATGGGGAGCTGCATTCACTATTGTCCCTTTCTCTGAGCCTCCTCAGCCCCCTTGGCTTAAATATTCACTCCCAAGTGGGTACAATGTATGATTTGCTTGGTTGCTATTTCAAAGCTGTAACATGAGCAGATTGCAGCTGTGAACCTTGTCAGTGAAATGAAATGAGCGTGCCCAGACCCCTGAAGACATGGGAAGCGGGGCCGAGAGGATTGGGGGATGGGAGACCCACCCAGCCTGCTGTTCTGGAAGAAGAGCAGGATTTTCTGGGAGCACATGCTTGGTAACAGATGCAGATCTATCACTCCAGAGTTGTGTAAATCTTGCACTTGGCAGTGAGTTTTAATTAATGAACTGCCTACCTTGAGGCTGGGTCTCTTGATTTATAGAGATTCTGTTTCTCTTACATTCTACCTAACCAAGTCTGCAGACCTGGGGCTTCGCTGTTTCAACCAAAACAACACTCCCTTAACAATATTTATAGCTTTCTCAATGGGGTAGTTCTTGGGAAACAAACCTTTGATCTCTATGTTAGAGAACTGTGAAAGTCCAATATCTTCTACTTCACTCCTTCCCTAAAAGCCCTCAGACTCCCTTTGTCTGGAAGAGGTTT
The DNA here is from genome assembly GCF_004664715.2 of Peromyscus leucopus. Lineage (NCBI taxonomy): Eukaryota > Metazoa > Chordata > Mammalia > Rodentia > Cricetidae > Peromyscus > Peromyscus leucopus. The sequence goes on from NC_051080.1 coordinate 8,134,205, forward strand.
CACCCTTGCCCACTTGACACATGGTCTCAGGAATTCTACTTGACTGTAACAAGTCTTTATCCTGCCAGCCAGCTTCCCAATAATGTTACAGAGACTTCTTATTGACTATGAAAGCTTGGCCGATAGCTTAGACTTGTTTCTAACTAGCTCTTATAACTTAAATTACCCATTTCTATTCATCTACAATGCTACCACATACCGCCCATCCTGCTTCCTCCATGTCCTCTCACCATGTCTTGACTTCTCCTTCTCTTCCTTTCTCCTCCCTGGAAATCTCGCCTATACTTCCTACCGAGCTACTGGCTGTTCAGCTTTTTATTACACCAATCACAGCAAATACATCTTCACACAGTGTGCAAATATCCCACAACACTTGACCAACCAGCTTCCCTGAGTTCCACCGTCCCAAAGAGGTCAATGCTCAGGATGACACTGAACCCACATCTTGGTGGCCACAGTTTTTAACCTGGGGCCTCTTGATTGATGGGCCTCACCTGCAAGGGGGATTTCACACAAGCTCACAGCCCTCTTACTGTGCCCAGGCTGTTTCCAGTTCTAGCCTGTTGATTCCTGCCCTGGCCAGGGACTGCAGCTTGCCCTACCTACCATGGTGACTTCAAGGTGAGGCTTCCAATGACCAGCTAACAACCGACCCAGACCTTTTTTAAAATTTTTTCCCAGCCTTACTGAAAACAAGGTTGTATGTCAACCAGAACTTTGCTGGAGTTCAGCAAGACACAGGAAATCAAAGGAACTCATTGCTGGATGTTAACTATAGGGACTCTTCAAGTACTCGTTGTGGACCACTGTTCTGGTCCTGTCTTTTTTTTTTTTTTTAAATTTAGTTTCTGTGTATGGTGTTTTGCTTACTTACATTTTAATGCACCACATGTATTTCTGGTGCCAGAGGAGGGCGTCAGGTCCCTTGGAACTGAAGTTACAGATGGTTGTGAGGCACCATGTGAATGCTGGCAACCCAACCCCGGTCCTCTGTAAGAGCAGCTAGTATCCTTAACCACTGAGCCATCCCTCCATCTCTCCCCAACTTAGTCCTCTTCAATTCAGTTGCCACCTGCTGCCCTGCTTGGGATGCTAGCCTCTCATACCAATAACCAAGCAGCCTGGATGTGTTGAGCTCTCAGCTGCAGAAGGTAAGCCCTCAGAGGACTTCCCTCTGTGGCTCCTGTCTGAGGTCTCACACCCAGTTCTGAACCTGCCCTTTCCCAGAGTGACTCTGAGGGGAAGCAACCTCTTTCATGAAGAGACAGCTCATGTCCCAGCCATGGGACTTCTTTCTTAAAGTGAGCCAAGAAGAACTCAGCATCCCTGCTCTGTGCTGTGGCTAAACAGTCCTTAGAGGGCCACGCCCTCATATTTTCTTCTTCCAAATTAAAGAAAGGAGTCCTTTCTTGTTGTGGAGTATTCCTTTACAGTGGGTGAAGATATGTTACTGTGAGTGAGCGGTTTAATAAAAAGCTAAACGGGCAATAGCTAGGCAGGATTTTAGGGGCAGAGAGAACGCTGGGAAGATGATGATGAAGTCATGAGGAGACACCAGGGACACAGGGCAAGCAGCATGGGCATTACAAAGTAAAGGTGACTGAGCCGTGTAGAATAATGTAGATTAAAAGATATGGGTTAAGTTATAAGAGCTAGTTAGAAACAAGCCTAAGCTATTGGCTGAGCTTTCATTATTAATATTGTCTCCGTGTGGTTATTTGGGAGCTGGCTGGTGGGACAGAGAAAGACTCGCTACCCTTTCTTCCTTTCCTATTCTCAAAATCTGGGTTGGGTAGTTTCAAATAATATCAGGCAAGTTGAACATCATGTTGTCACCCCTCCTGTGGCTTAGGCCCTAATGTCTCAGCAGCAATGAGTTGACTGGAAGCCCACATGTTTTAAAACACACAGTCTCTTGCCGGGCGGTGGTGGCGCATGCTTTTAATCCCAGCACTTGGGAGGCAGAGTGAGGTGGATCTCTGTGAGTTCGAGGCCAGCCTGGACTACCAAGTGAGTCCCAGGAAAGGCGCAAAGCTACACAGAGAAACCCTGTCTCGAAAAACAAAACAAAACAAAAAAAATGAATAAAACACACAGTCTCTTTAGGTTGCAGGCACATTAGACCCACACTGAGGATGAAACCCATTTCCATGAGAAATCATTTGAAAATGATAAATCAGCTTTCAATATTCCAAATCTTGGACCTGGGGAGGAAGCTGAACAGCATAGCACTTGCCTAGGATTTCCAAGGCCCTGGGTTTGATCCTGGAACAATGGAAATGTAATCTTTGACCTTAGACCCACAGCTTTACATGTGTTCGTGTTATTTGTATAATTAAGTGGCTCCTTAACATGTCTGTCAGCATAGTCCAGTTTGTGCCCTAACAATAAAGACTCTTCAAATTTTAAATAGCTTAGTGATGAAGACTTTGTTGTTGTTGTTGTTATATTCTAAGGTTGGCATGGAAGCCATGCTTGCTCACTGTGACTACACAGGGACCTAGGATAGTAAAGGTCTCAAACATTTGCCAGCCTCTGTGCAACAGGGGCAGGATACACAGGGGCAGGTCCTTACTCTGGGCATTCATTGCTTCTAATTCAAAGACCCACCCCTCATTCAGTCCCAAGGAAGCCAGGAAGTTCCTTCCCATAGTAGCTCTACCGTGACTTCTTTTCTGAGATTTGAAAGTTGCTGTATGTACAATGACCAATGGAGATATCTTGATGCTTACTTACCAAGGTAGATAATAGTCTTAATCATCTCCCAAGGTCCATACCATCATGTAGATTTTACAAATGTTGAAATGGAGGTACAGTGGGCATGACCAGCTTCCACTGGGTGCACACCTGTCAAATAGTAGAACCAGGGTTTGAATCATGAAGTCCGGTTTCATGAGTTGTGCTCTTAAATGATCCTACACAGCATGGATCCTATTTGGTCTGGCAAAATTGAGCTTGCCATCTGCATGCCACCTCAACCGTCTCCAGCCTAACTGGTGACAAGTATCAGAACACTGGGAGTTGTTTGGGATTTTTCTTCCCTGAACTTGCTCCTTCAATACAAGCTGGCTGCCTTCAATCTCAAGGCTGACCGCCACACACTCTCCTCACACTCGGTGCCACAGGCCACTCACAGTAGTCCCCAGATCACACCCCTCTGCAGTCTGCTTTCCACAGTGCAGATGGAATGGGCTTCTGGGACTCTGTGCTGAGCGCTCTGATTGTGTTATTCCCCTGTTAAAACACCACGTCCACTTCCTATTTCCTATGAAGGAAGGCCTGACATTTTATGGTGTCCTGTCTACTGGAACAGCTGTCCCCTCCCCCCAGCTTAATGACAACTGACAGTGTAAGTGTCACTTTTGTACACAGACTTCCAGATTGGGTCAGGCTCGTTCTTTTAATGTTTCCTCAAGGCAATATATATTTTTAAGCACCCATCAATCACACACACCGATCTGTTCAGTGTTTGTTTGCATCATAAGAAAATGGACTTCATGAGGGCAGGAAGAAGGCTGTCTCATTCTTTACCCATCTCCCCGGGACCCCTTAACACAGTGCTTGCTACAGACCAGCATTCGCTGGGTACATGAATGAACCCACGTGACCGGAGACAATTATTTGCAATTTGCATCATGGCAGATTACAACTCCTGGACTGGTCAAGAGTGGTAATGGGTCAGGAGATGCCTCGGCTCTGATATCCTACCCAAGTTCAGATGCCAGATTGCCATTGGCACAGGCTGCTGTGGGTGAGTTAACTAAATGCTCTGCTGTTGATCTCACCAGCAAGTGGGGGAGAGTTATCACGGAATCGGCCAGGGAATTAAGCCACGCTGTGTTGTATTCCTTTCTGAAGGGGTGTGTGTGTGAAGTATATAAAAATACATTCTGTTCTGCTGTTGATTTGGCATCCTGAGGGAGCAGTATGTTACCGTCTTTGAGAGCTGCTTTCTAGACAATCATGCCATCTGAGGTTGTGGGTACATTTACTTCATTCCTTCTGAAATGCGTGCCTTTCCTTTCTTTTCCTTGCTCTATTGCACATACTAGGATCTTTGGTTTAGAGCCGGAAGGATGTAGATGTGATAGAAACCTTTCTTTGGTCTTGATCAAGGGAAGCTACCTGGTCACTCACCGTTCTTTGCTTTGTTTTAAATACTCTTGGTAGATGCTCACTATTGGGTGGAGGGCATTCCCTTCCATTTCCCTCGCTGTGGTCTGGGTTTTCTTTCATGAATGGGTCTCTTATGTGTCTCCATTGAGCCAGCTATCTGGCTTTTCTTTTCTTGCACTGTTATTGTAGTGTATTGACGCTGAACTCGCCTTGCGGATACACCTCACTTGATCATTCTGTGTTACCTTTGTAGCTATCACCAGATTCGGTTTGCTAATACCATATAGGATTTTTGTGTGTGTCTTTATGAGGAATATCGTATAACTCCCCAGATGCTGTTGTTCTCACAGATGAGTTGACGACTACCCGCCCCCCCCCACAACACTTCAGGTTTTTAGAGGATCTTTGCATAAAGTTATGAGGTTTTTGTTTGTTTTGTTTTTTAATGTTTAGTAGAAACCACTAATGAAGTCATCTAGGCCTAGAGGCTTTGGTTCGTTCTTTCTGTCTTGGGAGGAAGGCAGGCAGATGCTTTTCCACTCTGGATTTTATTTCAATTTATTAAACAGATGCAGACCTATTCCTGGGTAATTGATTCTTTTTTATTCACCTTTTTTTCAATTAGTATTTTTAATGTTCTTTTTGCTATGTTCAGCTTCAACAAATAAACTATGAAAATGCCGTTCCTATCTCAGTGCAGAAAAGCACAAGAGCCATCCCACGATTAGTCTACATGTCAACAAGATGAAGACTGAAAATGACCGCCCAGTAGCCTGTCAGCATGAGGTGTAAAATAACCCTGGCGGAGACGGACGAGTGTGCAAAGGAACGTCCGAACGACCCCTTCCTAGACAGGCGGTGTAAACGGATTCACTCATTAAGTAACGATCGATTGCTATGGGCTTGCCAACTTTGCACAGGAACCCTGCAGCCTGCAAAAGGAAAGAAGCACCTCCAGTGAGTGGTGAGCCTCCGTCTAGGTCATCGACTGGAAAACAGCCACCGAGCCAGGTGCGCTCAAACCCAAGTCAAGACGGAGTGAGCGTCCCACTCAGCGTGCTAAGAAATGGGTAAAAATGTGAGGACATGTTGAGCTGGAATGCTAAAAAGTGGACATGTTTTGTCAAGAAAAGGGGGGGGGGTGTTTCTGGCAGGGGGAGGGCACAGGCAGAAGAGCTGTTCCGAGGCTTTAGCAAAAGGCATTGTTATTAGACCAGCACTTGGGAGACTAAGGCAGGAGGGTCACAGGTTCAAGTCCAACCTAGCTACATGGTCATGTGAAAAAAGTAGATGGAAGGAAGAGAGGGGAGGAGAAAGGGAAAAAGCCAGGGAGGGAGGAAGGAGAGAGTGAAGGAGGAAGGAGGAGGCATGGACAGACTTAGGGAAAGAAATTGCTGTAGAAACTCCTGGGGGAGAATAAGCAAGACTGCATGGATTAATTCCCTGGCCTATTCCGTGATAACTCTCCCCACTTGCTCGTGAGATCAACAGCAGAGCATTTAGTTAACTTGCCCACGGCAGCTTGTGCCAATGGCAATCTGGCATCTGAACTTGGGTAGGATATCAGAGCTGAGGCATCTCCTGGCCCATTACCACTCTTGACCAGCCCAGGAGTTGTAATCTGCCATGATGCAAATTGCAAATAATTGTCTCCGGTCACGTGGGTTCATTCATGTACCCAGTGAATGCTGGTCTGTAGCAAGCACTGTGTTAAGGGGTCCCGGGGAGATGGGTAAAGAATGAGGCAGCCTTCTTCCTGCCCTCATGAAGTCCATTTTCTTATGATGCAAACAAACACTGAACAGATCGGTGTGTGTGATTGATGGGTGCTTAAAAATATATATTGCCTTGAGGAAACATTAAAAGAAAGAGCCTGACCCAATCTGGAAGTCTGTGTACAAAAGTGACACTTACACTGTCAGTTGTCATTAAGCTGGGGGGAGGGGACAGCTGTTCCAGTAGACAGGACACCATAAAATGTCAGGCCTTCCTTCATAGGAAATAGGAAGTGGACGTGGTGTTTTAACAAGGGAATAACACAATCAAAGTGCTCAACACAGAGTCCCAGAAGCCCATTCCATCTGCACTGTGGAAAACAGACTGCAGAGGGGTGTGATCTGGGGACTACTGTGAGTGGCCTGTGGCACCAAGTGTGAGGAGAGTGTGTGGAGGGTGTGTGTGTGTGTATGTGTGTGTGTGTATTATGAACGTATATTTCATGAAATTTCCATCTAATAAGGGATTCATATAAAGATTGCACACAGGACTCTTAAAACTTGGGGCTGGAGAGATGGCTCAGCGGTTGAGAGCACTGGCTGCTCTTCCAGAGGACCTGGGTTCAATTCCCAGCACCCACATGGCAGTTCACAACTGTCTGTAATTCCAGTTCCAGGGGATCCAGCATCCTCACACAGATGCACCAATGCAAATAAATAAATCATTAAAAAACAAAACAAAACAAAACTCAGTGTAGGAACTGGAGAGATGACTCCGTGGTTAACAGAACTTGCTTTCGTTGCAGAGGATCTGAGTTTGGTTCCCAGGGCCTGTGTCAGAGGGTTCAAAATTCCTGTAACTCTAGCTTCAGGAGATCCAACACCCCTCTCTGGCCTCCACAGGTATCTGCACTCACATGCACATAACCTACAGTGTCTCTCTCTCTCTGTCTCTGTCTCTCTTTCTCTCTCTCTCTCTCACACATACACACTTAAAATGAATTTTTAAAAGGAGATATTTGTAAGCACTTTTTGGAAAAAAAAAAAAAAAAAAACTTTAATAAAAGAAATCAAGCCAGTTTCAAGCTGGTCAAAATTCCAGCATGGGGGGTTGGTTGGGGTGGGGTGGTGTAGCGATTCAGGGGGTCTCACCCGGGTCCCACCCCTTGCTGAGGAGCTGTTAGCAGTTGGTAGCTGCTGGAGGAGGGAGGGTCAGTCTTTTTCAAGGTCGTGACCTCTGCTAGGCTGCCCAGTGCTCCAGGGGGTGGCCCTCTACACATGTATACAGAAGCAGCACTAATTGGAGTTAGTAGACTGTAAACAGCAACAAAGTTGACCAAACAAGTCAATAACAGGCAAAAGACTTGAGCAGAATATTTGTCCAAGGCAAAGACACATGGCAAAGAAGCGCGTGAAGACGTGTTGGGCATCTTCTCCAATACAAAAAGGTAAGAGCAGTGGGGGAGCCCTCCACACACCTGGTGTGATCGCTCTCACAATGGCAAGCTGACACACTGAATGCTTGGAGGGTGTTGGATAATTCTACATTCACTGCTAGAAATGCAAAATATACAGCTGATGCTCAGGGAAACCATTGGACAATTTCTTTCTGTGTTATACACGCCTTGCTATATGATTTGGAAAACCTGGTGTGAAGAATTTATCTGAGGGAAATGAAGAGCTAGATCCACACAGAAAGCTGTGCATGGATGCTTGCAGCAACTCTGGTCATAAGTACCCAAAGTCAGAAAAAAAAAAAAAAAAGAAAACATCTTCTGGGTAGATGGCTACGTAGTGACCCATGCCTATGACCACACAGGGAGACCCTACCGCAATACAGAGAAATGAACTACAAAGACACTCACAACATTGCTGAATTCAAAAGAATGTGTCAAATGAAAAACATCAGACTCAAAAGGATCCTTGCTGTATGATTGCATGTGTTCGCCAGACACAGCAGAACTTGAAATCAGACCTAGGGGTGCCATGCAGCCCGGGGGCAAGGAAGGTAGGAGATGGCTAGCCAGGAACACAAAGGACCTTTTCAAGGTGTTCCCAACATTCCAGACTTCGTTTGCTGGAGGTTATACGACCATATAAGGTCCTTGGAATGCACCGAATTACATGTTTTAAAAGACGAACTGTTTTGCTAATTGTTCTTCCGTTCAAAGACTGACATTTTGCAGCTTCCTGAAGAAAACTTATAAATGAAACTCACGAAGTATGGAGAACAGCTGAGTATAGCCGCTCCACACTCTCCTCCAGATTCCGTCCCTCCTGGGGCTGGGGTTGTCGTCATGAGCAGGTGGATGCAAGAGACAGTAAAAACAAACCTGCTTTCTGAGCCTTCGCCTGGGCTGAGAATGATTTGCTTCACACAGAGAGAGCTCTGTTCTACTTGAAGACAGTCATTAAAGTGAAAGCCGTGATCTAGCCCATTTAAACAGGCCTAGAGGCATGGTCCTTTAAGATGAGTCCTGCTTGGTAGGGGGCGGGCGAAGAGCATTCTTCAAAGGGATGCTCATCTCTTTCCCTCATTAAACATAGAAATCCTGTACAATGTCTTACCATGTCACGTGTCCATCTCAAAAGCAATAGTCTTACCTTAAGGCACAAGGGAAACTTCCAGTAAGTTTTGCCGAAAACAAAACACAGCAGCAGCAAAACTTGGCCAACCACCGTGCCAGGGAGTGAGTGTCCACCTGTGAAAGCTGTGGCCGACGGTTCAGGAAGCTCTTGTGGCCAGCTGGGAAATACTTGTAAGCCAAGGAGAACAGCTCAGACATGGATGCCATGTTCCGTCTCCAACAGTCTCCCTAGGTGTTAGCACAGGTCTGTCACAGCCATGTTCTGCACTAAGCCATCTTATTCTACTCCAGCATTTCTTCATCTCTCATGATCGTCCGCCATCTTCCTTTTTGCGTTGATGACCTGACCTTTTACGAGAGCAGGCAGGGAATAGAGAACAACCATATTTCTTCTGTTTTCTTGAATTTTCATAGTTAATTTTTTTCTGTTGTCAAACTTTGTGTCCTAGATTTTAACAGAGAAATCCAGTCATGTGGAGAACAGTAAAGATGGGCTGAAACATAGCAACTCCAAATACTTTTCAACATCTGTCAGCTGTCCATTACTGTAACAGGCCATTCAGTTGATATTTTTATGAGCCAATATGGTGATGCTTAGTCTTATAAAAATATTGGGGGGAAATGTTGCTATCTGAAAAGTGAATTTCAAATGTATATAAATGATAATTACCTAATAGATCTGCTCAACTAAGAACCAAATATCTTTTCTAAAACTACGAGAGGATTTTTTCCAATTAATCTTTTTTAGAATTTCATACTCAAGTGTTTGCATAATTTCTACCCCTTCCTCCCCCTTCCAAATCCTCACATGACCCTCCCATAACTCTCAAATTAATTGACCTCTTTTAAAATTATTATTGTTACATATATACATATGTGTCCATTTAGTGTTGCTTATATGTATAAGTGTTGTCATTGTTTAGGGAACTGTATTATTGAGATGTCGTGGACGCAGCTTCCCTTTCTTATATAGAAGACACTATCTTGCAGTAGATGTGGTTCTGTGGCTCTTGGGATTTTTCTCCATTCTCTTCCATCATGTGCCCTGAGCCTTGGATTTAGGGTTTTCATTGTATGTGTATCAGTAGGAGATGCACACTCCACAGACTTGTCCTTTGCATTTTGAACAGTTGTGGATTCCTAAGGACCTAGTTCTCATAGTATCCAAAGGTGCTATTTGTTCTAGGAGATAAGAGCAATCAATAGTCCTAACGACCAGCTATCATACCCACAAACAACAACAATGACCAGCCTGGCAAGTGGTGTGACAACTTATATTTTGGCAGCAACCCACAGCTGTCTAATTGGACTTAAGGCTGGCCTCCAATAGGAGGGAATGTACGTCTGCCCCTGTAAAACCAGCCCCACTCCTCATGGCTGGTGAAGCTCTGAACTCTAGGTGAGGACCCACTGATCCCACTTTCCTAAACCAGTATAATTTCTGCCCGAATTTTAAGTTCTCATCCTTATACAGATAAATGTAGCCCTCACTCCCTCACAAAATAAAAGCTTCTTTTTGGAGCATATGGAGAATATTTCTATTTTTTATACTACATCTATTCATTTAGCGTGTGTGTGTGTGTGTGTGTGTGTGAGAGAGAGAGAGAGAGAGAGAGAGAGAGAGAGAGAGAGAGAGACATTAAGGGAAATAAATCAAAGCACTTCCCCTTGGAGAAGTTTTTACCAAAAAGGAGACCAGATTTCAATTCTCTACTTCTTTTCCTGTGTCTTCTTTCATCTGTCTGTAATCTCTCTGTTTTACGTCTGAACTCATGCCTTCCTGAATGCTGTCTTATTAATTTGTCTGTTCATGTGTCTGTCTGTCTGTCTCCAACAAAGGGCTTTGCTCTCTCTTTTGTTGAACAGCAGATATAGCACTCTTGTTGGGGAAGGGATAAGGGATACTTTGAAGAAATCTTTGACAGAGCTTTATAAAGGATTGAAACCATACTGACTACAACTGACCCACTGACCCAGTTAACAACCAAACAAATGCTATATCAACATCAAGCTGTAGCCACATGCTACTTTAGCATTTATGATAGATATTTGTTTTATAAAATTGCTTACAACCAATTTACTTTTTTAGGCATTTATCACCATAACACACATATTGCTCTAGGTCAGGGGCATGGAAGAGTAGTACATAAGATTAAAATTATGTATTAGTTTAGGTTGTAAAATATATGGGAAATTCCAGGCAAGTAAAGTTGGTTGTTATACTGTTCTCTTAAAGACACATTTACAAACAGGCTGAGGACACAGGGGGACAGTAGTTTTATGTCTTAAGTGATCTCAAGGTGCGTTAATAACTTCGTAAGATTCAGTGAAAGTTCTGGTTTCCTTGAATGTAAGAGAAATGTTTACAATAGTGTATTACAACTGTGTGTGTGTGTGTGTGCGTGTGTGTGTGTGTGTGTGTGTGTGTGTGTGTGTGCGCGCGCATGTGTGTGCATGTGTGGAAGTCAGAGGACAACTTGAGAGAGTCCATTCTTTTCTTACACCATGTGGTGGCCCACAGAGGTTTCCTAGTGAGACTTTACTCAGGATTAGAAAATCTGAGCTTGCTTGCTTTACCTAGCAGGGCTGCATAAGGGGATGATTTGACTACAGGTATGGTTACCAGGTATTTGGAAGGGTCTACACTTGGCTGTGTGGTGTGCTTTGATCTTGGAAGGGGGAGGTCTTTTGCCTCTCCCCTTGGCATATTATAAAAAGTTCTTTTGAATAAAGCTTTGGGTGGCTGAGTATGGATCCAGGGCCCTCTAGAAGCTATCCTGTGTCTGTCTTTCTTATTGTCTTATCTCTCTACCTAATATTCCCCATTCCTTTCTCCTCCACCCAAGAACCCTTCGAAAGATGGGAGCAGGTCAGAGCTGGACTCCCATGGACTCCCACAACCATGTAGGACCCAGTGATCAAATGCAGATCATCAGACTTGGCAGCAAACACCTAAACTATGGAGCCATTTTGCCAGTCCAGAGAGACTCTTCTTGTTCTTGTTCTTGTTCCTCTCCTCCTTCTTTTCCTCCTCCTTCTCCTCCTCCTCCTCCTGCTTTCTCCTCCTTCTTCTCCTTATTTTCTCCCTTTTCTTCTTCTCCTCCTCCTCCTTCTCCCTTTTATTGTGATAGATTTTTTTTCTCACACAATTTATCCTGATTACAGTTTCCCAGCCCTCTATGCCTCCCAGTTCCTTCCCACCTCCCCTTCCCATCTTGATCCCCTCTCTTTCTGTCTCTCATTAGAAAACAAACAGGCTTCTAAGGGACAATAATAAGATAAAATAAAATAAGATAAAAACAAAAACTAACACATTAGAATTGGACAAAAATAAACCAAAGGAAAAGAGCCCAAGAGAAGGCACAAGAATCAGAGACTTACCTGTTCCCACACTCAGGAATCCCATAAAAACTCTAAATTGGGTCATAACATATAAGCAAAGGTCCTGGTGCAGACATGTGCGGGTCCTATGTATGCTGCCTCAGTCTCTATCAGTTCATACGTGCTTGGATTATATTGACTTAGCGGGCCTTGTTTTCTTGGTGTCCTCTATCCCCTCTGGCCCTTACACTCTTTCTGCCTCCTCTTCCGCAGGGTTCCCTGAGCCATGAAGGGATAGCTCATTTAGGGCTGAGTGTTCCAAGGTCTCTCACTCTCTGCATATTGTCTGGTTGTGGATCTATGGATTTGTTCCTATCTTCTGCAGGAGGAAGCTTCTCTGCTGATGGTTGAGCAAGACTTTGGTCTATGAGTATAGCGGAATGTTGTTAGGGTCATTTTATTGCTACTTTTTGTTTTTAGAATAGTAGTATTTGGTTTTACCCTAAATCTCTGGACTGTCTAGTCTCAGGTTCTTGGTCACCCAAGCACTGTTGGTTATGGGGTTTATCTTGTGTATATGTGCTGCCGAAGCGAGCACTGGGGTTTATCTTGTGGAATGGGCCTTTAATCAAATCAGATATTGGTTGGTTATTCCCACCATATGCACTAGCATATCTTGCAGGCAGGGCACCGTCGTTGTCCATCTAAGGATCTGTGGCTGGGCTGGTGTTTACATATCTCTTTTGGTAGCATGTAGAGTACCTCCCCCGTACCAAAGGTGATAGATCATAGGGGTGAAGACACTATGTAGGCACCAGCTTGACTTCTCCATATTCAGCAATGGGACCTGGGCATCAGTTTGTGGAGAGTAACCTATAGTCTTAGCAACACCCTGGGTTGTTTGGGGATTCCCATGGGACTTCATTGGCCAACAATTCAATTAGATGTAACCCAATATTGGGACAGGAAGCTTCATTTGATGACAAGAGATGGCCAGTTGGAGCAGAGAGACATTTTTTATACACCACTTGTCTATGGACTACAAAGCAGGCCCCCAGGCCATGTATTTTCCATATTTGGGAGGCTGTGAGTACAGTGTCCTCCAAGAGGCTTAAGTCAAGGTCGCCCACATAGAATGTTTCTCTCCCAAACCTGCTTTCCCGATGTTATGTTTAGAAGCCACCATTCATCTCTGTCCTCCAGCTCCTGAATTTACCCTATCAGTAAGTCTCAAATACACCTCCAACTGATCTCTTTTCTACATTTTCATGGCTTTCATCCAAACTATCAGCTTTTCTCAGAGTAAGGGCTGTCAATTTGTTTGGTAAAAGTCCAGATGAAGGCCAAATGGTCACTGACTGAGGCAAATGTTCAGCTTTGCCACGTTGGCCCCAAAGCATCCACACAGTGCATAAACAGATGGGGGTGGCTGAGGTCCAATACGGCATCACTCACCAAAACAGACCCTGGGAAGTTGTTGGCTGACCCCTCCCCCGGGTGACTCCAATCAGCTTCCCACCCCTTCAGTCACTGTTTTTTGTTTTTGTTTTTTGTTCTTTGATCCTTTATAACACCGTCAGAACTCTCTCTTCACAACTGAAGCTCCAACACTTCACCTCTGCTGATGACTTTGCTCTTCTCTAAGCTCTAGAACTGTGACCATGGCCAAATGCCCCACGTTGTCTGAGAGCGTGTGGCCACTGCCTCCTAAAGCATCATTCCTTAGTCTCTGTATGCCACTTTCAGGGCCCTCCCCTCTTTCATTGAAAGGCTCTTTCCCACTCTTGATACTACTTCGCTAAGTCTCAATTCTATATATTATTTCTTTTAAAGGATTTGGGGGCTAGAGGATAGCTCAATCAGTGAGGTGGTTGCCGCCCAGCTATGAGTTCAAGGCCCAGCATTCATGCAAACCACCAGGTGTGGTGTCATGAGCTTGTGGTCATAGCACTAGGAATGTGGAGACAGGAAGATCCCTGAGGATAACTAGCCCTCAGTCTAGCATGATAGTGAGCTCTGCCATTGAGACACGGCTGTCTCAAAACACAGCCCCTAATCGGCCTGTGCCCCCTAACAACAACGAACACTTTCTTTGGCCATCATCTTTATTATGTGGGTTTTGTTTCCTCGGTGATAATAACTCTGTCATAGCCGCTATAATTACATAGTTCACTTTGTGATTATGTGTTTAGTGTTTTCCTGGTGAAACGGTAAGCTCCAGGAGGTGAGAGGCTGATATCTCTGTGGTCCCATACAGCACACACATACACCCTACATAGCACGTACACCCTCAGAGCAACTGATCACAAATAACACAACTTGAATGCAACAATTAAGCCAAATAGAGATTTACATTCATCACACTGGAATAAGGCTGGAAACAGGCCACCCAGGGCTGGTGCGGCACCTCTACAAATGTCCTGGGGTCCCAGGGAGCTATTTCTCTTCTACTTTGTATCCTTACAGTTGCAAAGTGGTGGCCTCGGTTTCAGGAAGGCCAGCTGTGTTCCTGGGAGGTCAGTGGTTCTGCCAGAAGAGCAGGAACATTGAAACAAATACATCAAAACCAGCAACGCCCCCTTTCTATTTCATGATCTGAACACCTGTAACATGGCCCATGCTCCTCGCAAGGGAACAGTGTGGGGTGAGGGATGAAGGGGCGGTAAACTATTTTACAGATCACTCTGACATCTTGAAAGATACGGGATTATGTCAGTTAAGGCATAAGAGAAGAATTGATATTAAACATCTCCTGTGATGAACAGGTTGTCTACAGTTTTTTTCTGAGTAACCAAATGAAGTCCTCAAAACAAATGTGTGGCAGAAACACTTTTAATTCAGAAAAAGATCACACCAAAGCAGCATGTGTGCATATATCAAATCTCTTATTTTTTTAAAAAATTATTTTTAGTATTTGTTAAATTTAATTTTATGTGTATGGGTGTTCACCTATATGTATGTTTGGATACCATTACCTGTGTTCCTGGCCTGTGCATGCAGAGGCCAAAAGAGGGCATTCAATCCCCTGAAACTGGAGTTACAGAGGTATGAGGCACCATGTGGATGCTGGGACTTGAACCTGGATTCTCTGCAAGAGCACCCAGTGCTTTTGACTGGTGAGCCACCTCTCCAGCCCTGTTCTTACTTTTAGCAAATGTTGCTTTTATGACTAATTTTTGGCCTTCACTTGCCCTGTTTTCAAGGTTCAGGACGGGCAAAGTCCAGACTTGGAATGATGCTGTTGGTGGTTGTGGTTCTGCTCCTGCAGGTATCTCCAAACGATGTTCTGCCACAGTGGCTTTGTGAATGTGTGCATTTTAACCCAACGTTATTTTCTCTTGAAATACCTTATTACAGAATTATAATACATAAATATTTTAGCAGTAATAACATGGGTAATCATCCTTAATGGCCTGATCTGCCTATAGGCTTCTGGTTTAGGATATAGTATGACTTCAGGCGACACCATAAACATGATTTTTATGTTGCCCTGCTGTGAGCATCTTCAAGTCAATAGCAGAAGAGATGCTCTTCTCTTATTTAATTTTTTAATAGCTCCCTAACCTACATTCAGAAGCCTCACTCTATAAAATGCAGTGAGGAGGCAGCCTCAATCGAGAAACCATCCAATCTTCTGCTATTTTTTTCTTCTAGTGTGAGCTATCCCTCCCCTCCCCCAGTCCTGATTCCACTTAGGAAAGTGAAAATTGGATTTTTCTGAAGCATTAAAGAATTGGAACGAAGATGTGTTTTAAGACGGAGGCACAATATTAATAATTTACAGCGCTCAGCGGCACTTGGAGCCTGCGCACTGCGGTGTTGAGCCGGAGCCGCACGGTGCCCTGGCCTCTTCTCCGGTCTCCATTTCCAAACGTCCTGTCGGAGAGTCACTTCTTCCAAGTGTGAAGATTTAGGATGGCCGAGAGCCGGGTCAGAAACTGGACTTCTCTTAAAGCTTTAGACCACTCCTGTGGTTGGGATCCATTCCCACAGCCACCGAGGATGGACATGTAGAAACTTTGCGGGCTCCTTCTGAGACCTGGTTCTGAGCCTCTTTGGTTCTGAGAGCCGGTCCACATCCTTCCACAAGGTTCTTATCTTGACTATGGTTGCCTCAATTTAGGCACCACGGCAATACACTCTACCACACTACAATGTGAGCTCCATGATGCCCAGCTCTGGCAGATCCACAGAGGTCACCAGCGCCCCATCCGATGCCCAGCTCTGGCAGATCCACAGAGGACACCGGCGCCCCATTTTGATGCCCAGCTCTGGCATAGCCGCAGAGGACACCGGCGCCCCATTTTGATGCCCAGCTCTGGCAGATCCGCAGAGGACACCAGCGCCCCATCTGATGCCCAGCTCTGGCAGATCTGCAGAGGACACCAGCGCCCCATCTGATGCCCAGCTCTGGCAGATCTGCAGAGGTCACCAGCGCCCCATCTGTTGCCCAGCTCTGGCAGATCCGCAGAGGACACTAGCACCCCATCTGATGCCGAGCTCTGGCAGATCCACAGAGGACACCAGCGCCCCATCTGATGCCCAGCTCTGGCAGATCTGCAGAGGTCACCAGCGCCCCATCTGATGCCCAGCTCTGGCAGATCCGCAGAGGACACTAGCACCCCATCTGATGCCGAGCTCTGGCAGATCCGCAGAGGTCACCAGCGCCCCATCTGATGCCCAGCTCTGGCAGATCCGCAGAGGACACCAGCGCCCCTTTTCCCTACTTTGATCTACTCAGAGATTCTTCTTGCTTTATTTGGAGTGGAAATTTGTTCGAAGCTATGGGTAGCCCCCATGATGTGGTTCCGAAGGATGACCTCCAAAGGGAATTCTGGTGGAATTGCCTTGCTAACACTGTTGTAGCACCCGTCCTTTCTCTGTCTCCTTCGGCTTCTGTGGAATGAAGGAGGAACTCCTCAGTGGGAATAGGCATGCCGGGGTAACGAAGTGAGGATGTGAGTGCAGACGACCGCTCCTTTCAGGAGAGAAAGTGGAGGGTCTGGGGAAACGGAATCTGGGGTGGCACCACAGCCACCTGGTGGGCTTGGTGGCCTCTGTGGAAAGTCATCAAGCCCTCTTTGGTAGAGTCACTGGACTTGGGTTTGCGTTTTTCATTACTGAGTGCTATACATGTTCCTAACTGATACGGATTTTTTTTTTTTTTTATGAAAAGCCCTAACAATGACTGCTGTCAAGTAGTTATTAAAACATTCTTATTAGATGAATAAATAAATCATGAGTGATGTTAACAAGAGGTTGTGTATTTGTGTGCATAATCACTTCCATCATCGGGAAAAATGGCACACAAACTGTATTTGCAGCTAGTTGCCGTATCATGCTACTTCATCATTCTGATGCATCCACTTAACTTAAGACCCCACAAAAACCCTGCTCCTGCAGGCCTCGCCACAGCCCACCTTTGAGAGCTTTTCTCCTGACCATGCAAGCCTGAACTCATGGCTTATTTCTGAGACTCATGTCAACTCTCTTCCCTACAAAGGGGTATGGGAGGGAGGCCTTCATCCAGAGAACAAGCACTGTTGGTTAGGGGTTTTTTGTAAAGATGGCAGTTGGTGTTGTCCAAGTAGACAGCAGGGAGGGAGGGAGGGGAAGAAGAAAGGGGTGGTAGGTGGAAAGAAACCCTCAACTCAGCCTTCTGCCTAACCACGTTCACAGCACCTGTGGAGCACACTCGAGGCACCTGTGGAGCGCTTTGCAGACGTTGGTAACTTCTTTGAGCATTGGTTGCATCATCTGCAAAGTGGAGAGAGTGAGAAGTAGACATCTTTCAGATTATGTTAGCTCAGACGAGGCAAGTTCTGAAACTGCTTCATAACTATGGGTTGAGGTGTCAGACCGGGTGAGTGCTCCAAAGTGCCTATTGAGTTTTCTGTGGTCAGCACTGTCAAGACAAAGGTGGGAAAACATGTGAGTGTTTTCTCTTGAATCCTTGGTCCCTTTGGGCTTTTCTGACAATCTGATTTTGGTTGTGCTGCTTATAATTGTTGAGGTCTCTCAATGTTCTAGCCCATGCTGTTACCCCCATATCCTTGGACACTGCCAAATGCTCATGAGAGATTCCTACAAGTTATCCATTAACCTCTGGAACTTGGCCAGGCCCCCACTGAGCCAAAGAGCTCAGGCATGTATTGATTAGACATCCAAGTAGTTATGAAAGAGTCCATGGTCACATTCCCACGGCCCTCCAATACTGAGCCTGGAAATGAGGATCCTGGGTTTTTCCCTCTTTCTCCTCTCTCTGCATCTAATTGTTTCCACAGTGATTTTACACAAGTTTTATAGGGCATCCTTAACAAGGTATTAATTAGGACCTTTATCTTTGTCAGGATATTCCTGGTAATCCAGTCTCTTCCATTTCAAAGAACTGTTTTTTATTGCAAAACAAGACTAACCTGGTGTTCTGTTCTGAAACCCACTCATCTCAAACTTTTCCTTGAGGGTTCTGGAGATCTGATCAGCTTGACACATCCAGTGGGTTATCTAATCAAGGTTCTTTGGGAAGCAGAGCCTGGGGCATGGAGTTGAGTGCAGGTAATCATTTGGAAGGTGATTCAGAGTCCAGTGTGGAGACGGCAGTTCTGCAGAGCCTGCCTGCAACACCCACAGAAACATTCTAGACTGTCCTCTTCAGAGATTCCTTCCCAGGATCTTGCGCTCCTGTACTCCCAGGCTGGGTGCTTCCTGCCCAAGCAAATAGACTCTATGGCACGGAGTCAGGATGTGAGTGGGATGATGGTAGCACACAGTGGGGCAGCTTGCACATCCCTGTCCAGTGCAGGTGTGTCTGATGGCAGAGGTTAGCGGAAGACAAATGACCAGTGTATATGAGGAAGCCGTCACACAGAAGTTCTATTTTTGTGGGTGGGGGCTATCCTAATTAGGAAGCATTACATGCAATTGGTAGTTGGCAGTTTTGTTTTTTTTTTTTTTTTTAAAGATTTATTTATTTATTATGTATACAGCATGTATGATTGCTGGCCAGAAGAGGGCACCAGATCTCATTACAGATGGCTGTGAGCCACCATGTGGTTGCTGGGAATTGAACTCAGGACCTCTGGAAGAACAGTCAGTGCTCTTAACCGCTGAGCCATCTCTCCAGCCCCGGTAGTTGACAGTTTTTAACAATAGTAGTATCATCTAAAATTTACCAAGTATTCTTCTAAAATTTATTAAGTATTCTACGTGCACTTTAAAAAGATCCTGTTGTAAGTATTTTAAAAAGATCTCTGGTTAATGAGATTATTAACACTATTGTTATTCATGTAACTACTATTACATGAAATTAATTTACATACCAGAATAATTTTGGCATATATGTATATGTATACATATATAATATATGTGTATATGTAATGTATATATGTATATGTATGTATATATGTATACATATATACACATATATATTCTAAAATATCCAAACCTGATGTATATTGGCATGTCATGTTGGTGGTCATAGGGAAGAAAGGATGGAATTATATTCAGTAAGCAAGAGTCTGTCAGAAACTCACAGTCTATTGTTACTATAGTTGTATTTGAGCAGAGTCAAACATTTTTGCTCCAGGATAGCCCTATTTGTTTCCTCCATGTTTTTTTTTTAAACCTTAAATAAAAAAAAATAAGCTACCATTAAAAAAACAAAGTATCATTTTACAGAATCTCTTATAGTAAGATATTTAAATTTGCTTAAAGGAATTGTGTTAGATTCAATCACATGACCATTTTCCGTGTGGCCCTCACCTGTAGGATTCCCTCAAAGGAAAGGGTATTTAAGGGCCTTGAACTCCAGATAGCGTGTGCTGAGTGGAGTGGCATGTGGGTTTGAGTAGTTCTTATTCCCCAGGGGAAACAGGTCCTTCAAAGCTCGAGGAAGCCTGTGCTGTGGGGTGGGCTCAGGTCAGCCAGGTTTTTCTTACCATCCAGGCGTGGTGGCTTTGAAAAAGTAGGAGGTAGGCCCAATTTCCTTATAGGCAGACAGATAGGGAGAGGGGCCATGACTAGGAAATATAGGTGGCAAACTTCCAAGATGGCGGCTATTCCTCATCATCCTAGCTCAGATAAAGCCTAATGGCTTAAAACTGTTTTTTCCCCCACCTTAACAAGTTCAAGTACATTTTTTTTTTTTTAAGATTTATTTATTTAGTATACAGCATGTATGACTATAGGTCAGAAGATGGCACCAGATCTCATTATAGATGGTTGTGAGCCACCATGTGGTTGCTGGGAATTGAACTCAGGACCTCTGGAAGAACTGTCAGTGCTCTTAACCTCTGAGCCATCTCTCCAGCCCCAAGTACATGTTTTATACAACAGTTGTGGGCCACTCTGCCATCTTGTCTTTCTTCAAACTGACCAGCCCTAAGTTATGGCATAAAACAAAACAAAACAAAACAAAACAAAACAAAACAAAACAAACCCTTCAAATGTTGGCAGAAGTTCCTGTCCTGCAAGCCAGCTAGCTCCCAAATAACCACACAGAGATTTATTATTAATTATAAATGTTCAGCCAATAGCTTAGGCTTGTTATTAACTAGCTCTTACAACTTATATTCGCCCATTTCTATTCATTTACATGCTGTTACATGGCTTATGACTTGTTAACTCATTTTCTGTATGTCCTGCTTTCTCTGCATCTGGCTGGTGACTCTGTCCTCCTTCTCAGCATTCTCTCAGTCTGGCTCTCCCACCTAACTTCTTTCTGCCTAGCTAGGGGCCAGTTGGCTCTTTATTAAACCAATGAGAATAAAACATCTTCACGGTGCACAAAAGGATTATTTCACAGCACTCATAGACTTTTAGTCAAAGCCTTCAAGGAGAGACCAGACTTTGGCTTCATGAGTCTCTGCTTTGCTTTTCGGAAGGTCTTTCTCTCCGTGAGTCTGCTGTATGTGTTTCCTCACCCCTAATAAAAGTCTTTCTTCACCGGCCAAATCTCTCTGCTGCGTTTGAGAACTTCCCTACCTTTTTATTCTTTAGCCTGCAGAGGAAAGAAACTGATCAAGACCCCTACATGATAATGTATGCAAGGGCTCAGTGAAACCATGGGACTGGACCACTCCACAGGTAAAAAGAGATGGTTATCAGAGATCAAACAGCCAAAGCTATTTCTTGGAAGTAGAGAGACGTAAAATGGTGGGAAAACAAGCAGATTTTAAACAACAGTCAGGAGGGTGGAGGTCTTCAAGCTGTTTGACTGGGAACTAGATGCCCTTGTCTGAAGTATTGATCTTTGGGGGATGGATTAAGGGAGATTCCTGGTAAACAGAAACCTGTCTTACACCCTATACCTTTAGACTTCTCCTTACCAGGCCAAAGTCCTCTGTTTAGGACCTGGCCAACAGCGCTGCTGTTTTTGGAGTGGAGTGCTTTGGACATAACATTCTGGCTTTTGGTGATAATAAATGATGATGATTATTTTTTGGCTACTTTCTGTTGGTTGGGGGTTTTATAAGATGGGGTCTAGAATGCTGGTCCAAAGCCTGCAGCCAATGGGAAGAGACCAGAGGAGATCCCATCAGAGAAGCGTCTGGTTTACTGACCATCCTGTTATTTCACTAATTCTCTCCCTAAGGAACCTCAAATCACTTTTTCAGACCCCCACAACTCGCATCCTTTCCACTCTGGGAATGCACACCCATCTTAATCACAACTTACATAAACCTTCTATGCTTAAAAAAAAAATCTTTTTTGTTACAAGTTTTAAGATAACTTTGGCTGCTAGAGACTTTACATACTTTTTTTTTTAAACCACTCCTGAATGATCTTATAAATCCTGATGTAAAGAAAGTTGACATGTCAGCAAAACTTCAGAGATAGTAAACAAAACCAAGGAAAGAGGGGAGGGAGTATTCAGAGAACCAAACATCAGCCATTACAGTTAGCCATTAGTAACTTCTATTGAAAATGGTTTACCATTTAGCTGTATTTAAGCACATGGTATCTTGGAGGCTGTTCTGCCTTGTTTCTCCTTTCCTCTGTTACAGAGTCAGGTGGCCACCTTGACCCAGGACAGAGGCTTTGGAGGAAGCTTTTAAATAAACATGCTTGGGTCTAGAGTGGGCAGGCCAAACCCCATCTCCAGACTCAGACTCTCTAGTAGAGTAGAACAGCCTGTGACATTTTTAATATTATCTATACCCAAGACATATTTGAATCTCTGTAAGACAGAACCCAGAGGGAGGGATTGTGAGTGAAAGGCTTAGAGATGAGGAATTTTTCAGATCATTTGCTTCTGCAGTGGCCTAAGTTGTCACAATCTGTGCAAATTTGGAAGTCGGGTGTGCCATTTTCTAGCCGATGAGGCTGATTATTTGGTTTGTACTGAGGCCAAGCCCTTTCAGTAAGACAGTGCGGCCTATGGAATCTCTGAGTTTGAGGTGGGAACAAGATTAGAGAAGGCAGATGAGAGGAGATGGGGAGTCTAATGAGAGCCCATAACTAGTTCAGGTTTTAGCAAGTGAAGGAGAGAGACACCACAAAACCCTTGAGCAAGCAAAAGACAGAACAGGTGAGAAAGGAGACGTCCTTGAACAGGGAGCAGTGAAGAATTCCAGGAACAGAGCAAGGGCTAGGTGGGAGAGACTTAGAAAAAGCGTCATAAATAGGAATCTTGCCAGAAGCAGGATTCCAATAGCATAAGATCGGAGACACGGGGAGGAAAGGGTAAGTGTCGTGGTGACAGTCTCAACTCAAGAGTGTCCCCAAGGGAAGAGAGCATGGCCAGAGAGACGCCCCGCATCTTGTGGACAGCTGTCACTCATTCACTGGATGGAGTCCCCAGGAGGGCACAGAGAAGCTGTCTGAAGCACCTGTGTGGCTTACTGAGTCACTCCGGTGAGGCAGAGACGAAGCAGGCAGCTCGGAGAGGACAAAGGAGTAGCGTAGGTGGAGGAGAGAAATGGCTGGAGAGGCAGACTCTAAAATTTGGCGTTGATATGGTGGACGGTAGAAGCCAGCGTTGGCAAATGTTCCAAACCCAGAAGGGTCAAATCATCAGTTTAGTTCAGTTGGGGGGGTGGGGGCAGGGCCCTTTGGAAGGGGGCCTGAGTGGACTTTGGCTGGCTTGAGCGTGGCAAACATAACTCTGGCAGGCCTGGCCCTTCTCCCCAATCCCCTCTGCCTTGCTAAAAACCATTAGATCACATTCCTGAAGCTAGCCACCAAGGTCAGGTCCCTCATTTGGCCACTTCCTCCTCCTGAGGCTGACCACCAAGGTCCAGCTATCAAAGTATTGAAGTCCAGCAATCAGAAGCCCCCTTTGGCTCACCTAATTATCATGCCCAAATAAAATTAAACACTTCATCCTAACACAGGGTTTCCCCCTTTACCTTTATGAATCTCCATTTTCCTGTGGCCACATCAGTCTCCTCTCTATCCAGAGGCAGTCCTTTGTCCCTCTAGGACAATACCCCTCCCCCTTTCCCTTATTTCCTTCCCCTTCTCCCTCACCCTCTATCTCCCATCTTTGTCTCTTATTCCTGCCCTCTGTCCTTCTGCAGCAAGTAAATCTCCTTTGTGCTGAGAACTTGGTCTTGGGGGTCCTGAGCTGATACTTTTCCTTTCAGGGCCCAATGTTTCTCTCCCAGGTTTTGGCACCACAGATAAGCGAGGGCACAGTGAAAAAAACTGGACCACTCCATGGGTAGAAAGGTTTACTGGGGGCCAAACTTGTCACCAGCATTGCCGTCACCAGCACTGCCATTGGTGTGTGGCGCGGGGTGTGTGTGTGTGTGTGTGTGTGTGTGTGTGTGTGTGTGTGTGTGTCTGCTTTGGACCAATGAAAGCATCTTACCTGAACATCAGAGGCAGCAGAACAGAAGGAGGATCACCCCGGTGCTCACACATGCTTGCACTGAGGCATGCAAATTTCGTCTCTCACCTTGCTCATCTGACGTGTCGTTCACCAGGTGCCTGGATGAGTGTGGGCACGTTGTTGATTTGTGAGCAGGTGGCAGGATCTGTCATCACGCCGGGCTTTGCAGGTAACTGCGGTGAGACTGTTGGCAACTTGTTTCCCTTTTGCAGGCTTCAGCTCCTTGACCCCGTGGTGAAGTACCAGAGCCAGGCCAACTAGGCACTGAGCTTACATCCAGCTGTACTTTCCATGGCTCCCTGGGAAGAGACCAAGGGTATGTTTCTTCTTGTCTTGTTTGGCGCACAAAGGGGGAAGAGCAAGACAGAGATGTCCCAGAATGCCAGTGAATTTTAAAGTCAAATACAGGTATGGTTGATAGCAGATGGTGTATACACTTAAACATCTGCTCTCAGAAATGTAGACAGGCACTGTCCCGTGTCTTTGATAAGGGAAGATGGTTACTTCCTTTTGTTCTCTTTTTCATCTGGAGAGAGCTCCTTGAGAAGGCTGCACTGGTTAGCTTTTGTGGACTTGTTACAAACTAGAGTCACTTGAGCAGAAGGAACCTTGACTGAGGGTTTGCCTTTATCACAGTGGCCTGTGGGCAAGATTGTAGGGCATCTCCTTGATTGTTGACTGGCGTGTTAGGGCCCAGCCCACTGTGGGTGGTGACATCCCCTGGGCTGGCGGGCCTGGGTTCTATAAGAAAGCAGGCTGAACAGCCACGGAAGTGAGCCAGTAACAGCGCTCCTCCATGGTTCCTGTCTCTGCTCCTGCTTGAGTTCCTGGCCCAACTTTCGTAGATGATGAACTGTGATCGTGACTTATAAGCCAAGTGAACCCTTTCTTCCCCAACTTTCTTTTGGTCATTATTTCATCACAGCCACAGAAAGGAACTAGGTCAAAGTGTTAATGCCAGTTTTTCCTTCATTCTCCTAAACTCGCTCCAGCGGGAGAGAAGCTAAGAATTATCTGAGAGTCAGGCTTGGGCGTGTGTTGGCCCACATTGTCCTCTTCCTGTCTGGGTTCCACCTTCCTGCAGAGAGCATTCACACTGATTAGTAAGGGTTGTCTAGACCTTTCAATTAACATGCATTTTTCAATTGCCTTTAGGAAATGTGTTCTACCCAACCACTTTGAGCGTTTCTTTTCTTCTTTTTTTTCAAGATAGGGTTTCTCTGTGTAGTTTTGGCACCTTTCCTGGAACTCATTCTGTAGACCAGGCTGGCCTCAAACTCACAGAGATCCGCCTGCCTCTGCCTCCTGAGTGGTGGGATTAAAGGTGTGTGCCACTACCACCGGCCACTTTGAGCATTTCTATTTGACTCTTAACTGTAAAATTGCCTCTGTCAGCCAGGTGCATATCACCAAGCTCAGGTGCATGTCACCAAGCCCAGGTGTTTACCTGGGTGCTGGTTATAAGAACTCAGGTCCAGTCTTGCTCAGCGAGCACTTTATTGATTAAGCCGTTTTCTCAGTCCCCTCTGTTTTCCTTCCTTTCTTTTTTTTTTAGGTATGGTCTTATGTATCCTAGACTGTCTTCAAATTCAATATGTAGCTGAGGCTGGACTTGAACCACTGATCTTCCTGCCTTCTACCTCTTAAGTGCTGGGATTACAGGCATGTGTCAAATTGTTAAATTCTTAAAGCAGCGGTTCTCAATCTGTGGGTCAAGACCCCTTGGGGTTGAATGATCCTTTCACAGGGGTCACCTAAGACCATCAGAAAACACAGGTGCTTCTGTTATGATTCTTAACAGTAGCAAAATTACAGTTAGGAAGTGGCAATAGAAATAATTTTTATGGTTGGGGGGTCACCACAACATGAGGAGGTCAGAGCATTAGGAAGGTTGAGAACAGCTGACCTTCATTCTCTGCTTAGGTTGGGGGTTTGTGGGGTAAGCTCTGGATATAGGAAGGCACTCTTCTCTCACATGGGATAATTTGCCCAGGCCTGGCCCCCACAGTAAGAAGTGTCCCTCTGAGGGGGGGGTCCACACCCTCTGCCTCTCCTGAATGCCAGTGTGATTAGTGTGTGAACTCCCAGCCAAACCCAGCTGGGATGTGCCAGGCCTGATAAGGGAGGAAGAGGTTACACCTCAAAGGGGCCCTGCAAAGACTAACCAGCACTGCCTGCAGGAGCCAGGGAGGAGAGCCAGGGCACACATTTTGAGGGGGCGTAATCAATGAGACAGAACCGTGAAACTGGAGAGGCAGGAATTTACTGACTTTAGGGAACTTTCTCAGGACATGAGATTTAACATTAGCAAGGACCTCAGAGTCTGGGGGAAAACTTGATGCTAAGTGGCTCTTAGAGATATGGGCCAGTGGCCCAGCTGGCTGTGAGGGGCCTAGGAAGAAAGGGGCAGACACTGTTTTTCAAGGAGATTACCCTTGTTTTGATTGCAGTTCAAGAACTGGAAACTCCTTTTATCTTGGAAGAGCCCTTGGTATCTATTCGCCGGGAGCAGTGCCTATTCTTTGCATGATGTTGCCTTTCCTACTTGCAAGGGCTTCAAGACTTGAACAGGTGCTTGTCTCAGATGTGGAATCTTGCCCAGGATCTGACCATTAACCACTTCTCACAGGTGAGCCAAAACCAGCTGGCGTGGACACGTTTCTGCATTGTGCCATTAAGAGTCAAAGCAAGAGCTGGTGGCTAGGATATAGATAGCTCAGTGGTACGGTGCTTCAAAAGGCCCTGGATTCGATCTCTAGCCCTAGAAAGCCTAGAAAGAGAAAAGTCTAGGGAACTGTGGCTGCGGTATGAGTCATGTTTGAGAAACGGCGACAACGCACACCATATGTATGTTTATGATTTTTCATGACTCGAGCAATATGGAAAATGTCATGGAATGGTACACACTGTCCTTAGAAATATGTATTGGTCATTAACACTGGCTATGTGGGATGGAGTAAAGATGTCTGGTAGGGGGGGGGGTAGGTGGGAGGAGTCAATTTAAAAAACATTGCGTTTTAAGAAATTACCCATGACAAAAAGAATGTTCTTGCTATTATTCCATTTGTGTGACTTGCATAAAATACGGCTTCTAAGATATGAATGGTAATTACCTTAAAGTGTTCAAATTCCAGACTGTACCAGATCCTATAGTCATCTGTGGCTTTTTTGGCAGTCGGTTGGTCTTAGAGAAGCTTCAATTTTTTTAAACTAGTTTTCAGTTACAAAATGAGAGAATGGAGCCAAGGCTCTTATAATTTGCAAGGCAGAAACCTTTGCAATATTTAAAATATGTATATATACATATAATAATTTAGTACAGCCAAAAATAATTGTACTATTTTCTCGATATCCGGTGAGCTGCGGAGTTCTGGGGTTACGCCTACAGTGTCATTATTTTATGATATGGATGGAGCTCCAAACCCAGTAACAGGCACATTTTATATGAGAAGTGCTTTTTTATGTGTACCCTCAGAATGAACACATCTTTAGTCTCAGGGCATGGTGAGGGGCCACACAGGACAGGCTGAGAGGCAGCAAAGAGCAAGTGGTCCATAGCACACCCCCACTGCCACACAGAGAAGCGGCCATTTTCTTTGCCTTAGGGCTATGTGTTATAATTGCAACTATTTTAAGAGAAACCGTGCTTTAAATAAAGCCTGAAAAGAAATATGTCAAAAAGCTCAGCTGTGGGGGGGGAATTACAAGTGGCTTCCCCTACAGCTTTACACGCTTCGAAATTTCCCTCATTTGTTCCAATGAGTATGTAATGGAGATGATTTTAGTGAATTTTATCAGTTCGGGATGAGAACACTTGTAACGGATATGAATGGATGTTCTTCAATGAGTCAGGGTGGGGAGTTTACTTATTACCCTCAGCACAGGCGGCATGGATGCATGACAGTATCTTCTGAAGAGTGCCGTCCATGTGACAGTTAAGCACTTGACCCGTCCCCCGATTTCCAGGCTCCTGTAGATCCTTCACAGGCCAGGGGAGCCCAGACAGTAAACTTCAGTTCTGTTCCTGAGTATCCCGAAAGATTGGTATTGTATGGAAAACCAGCGGTCAAATGACTTGCCCAGATGTTTCCCAATTTAGGACTGGCTATTAAAAGGCTTAGTGTCTCTATCCACAGACCTTGGTGGCAGCGTTCTTGGGCTGGCTTTTCTCTGCTGTTCCTGCTGGTAGTGCAGTTAGCTTCCCGTCTGGGCTGTGCAGGAAACTTACCCAGCCACGACTTCCCTGCCTTGGGCTGCAAAGCATCTAGTTTCTCTACCATAGAACTCAGCACACCTTCCTAGAATTATACAATGTTGGACTTCCCAACAAACTACAAGGTCTTTGCTTTCTTTCTTTTCAGGCCCAAGACAGTGTCTGGTATAATTAGCAGCTAAATAATTATGAATGAATGAATGAATGAATGAATGAATGAATAAATAAATAAATAAATAAATAAATAAATAAATAAATAAATAATTGTGTGATTTTGGGTCTGGTGGGCTACATGCTTTTACTATGTCAAGCACTGGAAACATTTTACATTTAGGGATTCAATTGACTCCCTAACAACCTAAGGAGGCAGGTACCATTATTATTCACTTATGCAAGAGAAAAATTAAGGAACACGGGTTAGTTAACCAACCATGTTTCACAGCTAGCAAGTGGTAGAATCGAGACATGAACCCAATAGGCCTGATTTTTTATTTTATGCTTTTAGTTTTGGCTTTGAGTCAGGGTTTCATGTAGCCCAGGTTTGCCTCAAACTTACTACGTAGGCCAGGCTGGCCTTGAACTCCTGATTTCCCTGCCTTCACCCCTGAAAGTCTATAGTTATAGGACACAGCCATACCACATTCTATGTCATAAATTTTCTAACAGAAAAAAAGTTAATAGTGCCTGTTGACTAGAAGGTTGGGAAAAAGTTTAAAAGTACACATAAAGCTCTGTACACAGTATGAAAATTGCTGTTACTGTTATGACTAATATCTGTTATTTTTACTGATATTTTAACACCTAAATAGCTCTTTATACTAAACTAAATAAATTATTATCATCTTTATTAAAAATTAGTTGCTAACTGATAACATTTGTTTTTGAGGCAGGGTTTCATGTAGCTCGGGTTGAGGTTGAATTTGCTATGTAGCCAAGGATGCCCCTTGAGCTCCACATTCCTCCTGCCTCTACCTCCCCAATGCTAGGACTTCAAGCGTGTTCTACCACAGCTGGCTTTGGGCTATGGATCTCTGATTTTAACTTCAGAAGGATTGTCTGAACAACATTGGGAAGAGAAATGTTGTCACATCCTTGGGGTTCGTTGATCCATCCCATAATTGGCATCTACTGCCTGCCCAGCCCTTCTCAGCAGCTGTTGAATTTGATCCTTGCCATGGTTTGTGCGGAAGCCTTGGGTTGGTTAAAGAAAGGGCCGGGACCTTTGGCTGAGAAGGAGAGAGTCTCCCCCTAGTGTTGGCATTTTCAAAGACAACCCGGCTTCAGCCTCTGCCTGCCTGCAGTTTGATCCTGGGTCCTAAGTTCGCTCTGGGAGCTGAGCATGCCCAGCCATTTCAGAGGTACAGAAGTGAGCGTTTATCCAGCACTTTTAAAGGACACTTTCGTGTTAAGCGAGGGTGAATGGAGCTACGCAGTCAGCCAGGGATCCGTAGATGCTCCGCTTGGTTTCTAATCCTTTCGCTTGGAAACGTTTGCCGTGTTACCGGTTTAGGATTAGGATAATTATTACCCCACATAGTGTTGACTTGCACGGCACTGGAATAACGTAAAGGAAATGAGTTTCCTTGGGCTACCTACCAGGTGACAGGCACCTTCAAAAACATTATTTTTTCAATTTCTGCTGTCACTTGGGAGACGTGCATTCGTCTTATGCATTGTTGGATAAGGGTAGTTCTGGCGCCCACTTTTAAGTTCTAGGTCTGTCCACTGAGATTGGCTTCTCAACTCACTGGGTCATGGTGGTGGCATGAGGGATCCTGTCACACTGGGTAGAGCTTCGCACCTCTTGCCTCTTGGAAAATCTCCTTTCCTTTAGGTAATATACCAGCCGTAGGACCCAGGGCCTTTGAAATTCTGTTCCAGGTTTACGTGAACCAATTGCCGCTGCTGCTTATGGGTTATATTTTGGTACGTGGATGATGCGCTAGAGAAAATAGTCTCACTGAAGAATGTTACTATAGAGATGCAGGAAATTGGAGCCGGATGTGGTATTCCTTTATGGCAATTCTGTCTTGAATAAGCTTGGCAGTTGGAGATGAAATCCTTCAAAACCTGAATTTATGGTGGACAAAGGAACAAAAACACTTGCTGGCCAAAGGGAAGGCCTCTGATTATATATTAAGTCACAGAGGGGACCTGCTGGGGGAAGCATCACGGTGGGCCTGGGTATTGTCTTGCATTCTCCTAGAGATTTAGGGCGTAACTAGAAGTAGGGATGTGAGGGGAGAGGAGGAGAAGAGGGGATGGTGTTTGGCAGCTGTCCAGCTCCGTGAGCAAGTTCTGGGTTTTGTGGGGGAGCTGTCGTGGTTCCAGGGAATAAAGTGCCCATTCACATCACCTCAGTTGGCTATAAGCGGACACAGAATGATGGCCAATTACCAGGTATTCACATTTGGATCGATACCCGAGGCATGAGCTCATTAACCCCCAATCCTATTATCTCACACATGTGAGGCAGATTGTTTTTAATGTGATGACATCTTCAGGTCTAAACCTGAGTTCTGATGTGGTGTGTTAAGAAAAAAAAAAAAAAAAAAAAAAAAGCCTGAGCACAGACAGGCGTCTGTGTTACTATCTGCACAGCCCATAAAGGGATGCCTGTAAGTTAATAGGGGTCTGCTCACAGCGCACAGGGTCCAGGGTGAGTTGACGACCCTGATGGATGTCTGGTGTCCCTGGTCTTATTTGCCATCTCCTTGGGATTCTAGCTCTTTGGTAGAATCTAGAAGCCTCCCTTAATACTGCAGACTATGGCTCCTTTCCCCAAGATGTTAGTACGGGAAGCCTGTCAGTGCTGTGGTTTTTACACAGTTTAATCTTCTGTGTTTTCCTTTAACCACATTAATGCACAGACTTTGTGGGTGGGGTGCACATACCCCCTAAAGATACATTACCACACACCTCCTGGAGTCATCTATTCACACGTCACCCCATTTTCTATCTCTGCAGGAACAAGCGAATTATTCTTCACTTGATTATCTCAACTAATGAATTCAACTCAAAATGACTTCTGAATCATATGGCTGCATCTCCCACTTGTCTTTATTTAGGGGTCCTCTTTGATGCCGCCTGCGTGATCATTTCTTTTGTGGTCTTTAAGTAAGGGATTTGCTGCTTGTGTTCCTAAAGCAGAACTTGAAAATCAAACTATTCCAACTTGACCTGTCATGCCATCTTGATGGTTTCAAATATACATTTTGATTTCATCACATTTAGCAGAAATGGTTCATAGTTTCCCCCATCTCTAAAGGGCCGGGGAAGAATATCTACCCTGCATATATACAATCATTATGAATATTACATGTATTTGCCAGGTGTCAAATCCAATACAAAAATCCATATAGTTCTTATATCAGTGGTTTATAGGAGATGCTTTGGGCCCCAGGAAACGTTAGGCAATGTCTGGAAACAGTTTTAGTTGTCAAAACTTGGTGGAAGGACATGCTATAGGCATCTAGTAGGTAAAGGCCAAGAATGTTGCTAATCATCCTGTGACAGGCTGAAAAGTCTTCTACAAAGGTCTCCCAGCTTTGGAAGTCAATGATAAGAAATTTGGGGATGGGGTGGTGGCGGCTGTGGTATAAAAAGCAGAAATTGGTCCTGTTTAGCAATCACCCACTCTCCTGCTCACCTGCCATGTACCACTGTGCTCATCGATACTTTCCAAACTAATCTCCAGTCATAGGCAAGCTGAGTGATGTAATGACACATTGATTACAAGTGTGATTCCTTCTGTGCCATCAGATATACTTTTAGCCTGTCATTTTAATAGGCAAGTACCAGGTAGATCACTTTCAGCTGTTGAAAGGATCACAGTAAGAGGTTATATTCGAATCATTTCCTTGCTGTGGTTCATCTTTAACTGAGTGTACCTAGTCATTAAAGAATAGACTCCGAGAGCCACAGTGTGTCTAAAAATGTTAAGACTCAAAGTAGGCCGGGCAGTGGTGGCGCACGCCTTTAATCCCAGCACTCGGGAGGCAGAGCCAGGCGGATCTCTGTGAGTTCGAGGCCAGCCTGGGCTACCAAGTGAGTTCCAGGAACGGCGCAAAGCTACATAGAGAAACCCTGTCTCGAAAAACCAAAAAAAAAAAAAAAAAAAAAAAAAAAAAAAGACTCAAAGTAGAGAATGGACAGCCAGGACTACAGAGAGAGATCCTGTCTCAAAAACAAACAGTTAAATAAACAGGAAAGCCTAGTCACACTTTGCTAATTTCAGACAACTGTGGTGATGGCCAGTGTCTTACTGAGCCCTTAGTAGAGCTCAGGTTTATTTATATGTTACTTTATCTTGTCTTCAGTCAACCCTGAAAAAGAGATATATCAGGCTGGTTGGAATCTTTTGATTAAGAATACTCAGGTGGTGGTGGCGCACACCTTTAATCCCAGCACTTGGGGGGCAGAGGCAGGAGGATCTCTGTGAGTTTGAGGCCAGCCTGGTCTACAAAGCAAGTTCTAAAATAGCCAGAGCTATTACCCAGAGAAACCCTGTCTCAGAAAACAAACGAAACAAAACAAACAAAAATGCTTAGAAAAAAAATTAGAAATACAACTTTTTGCAGTTAAATCTCACCACAACTTTTTCATTTCTCCCAAAATGGCCAGTGTATATGTGAATATGTACATGTGTATATATATATATATAGTGTGTACATATGCATACCCATATGTCATACATATTATATATAAAATGAACTTTATTATAAAAAACCTGAAAATAAAATTGCCCCACACCAAAATTTCAGAGTTTGTGGGTTTTGGTAGTGGATAAGTGTATAAAGTATATTATTAAATGCTGGAAGTGTAAAATTTTTTGTGATGCTCCATAGCTTCCATTCTCAATGCTTATCTCGATATGTGGAGTTTCATTGAGTTTTATAGACTTCAAGTCTGGTTAATTTTGATGTATGATGTTTTCTGTACACACACATACACACAGATCTATTTATCTATGGGAATGTAGCATGAATTCAGTGATGTTTTCTTTCAAATATATGTGCTTCAACTTGGTCTCTGTAGCCCAGCTGTATAAGGACTAGATAGTCTACGTGCCAACAAATGAAGTAATGCTTATATCAACTGTGGATCTTTACACATAGATCACCTGAATACATTATGCAAATGTTAACAAATAGGCTACCTGTAGTACTGTATGCCTGGTAGAAAGCTTTTTTGTTGAAAATAAATCTATAATTTTAAAAATTATCATATAGAAGATCTGCCAGATTGAACTGTGGTTATCTTTGGAGTAGAATTACAGAGATACATTATTCTTCTCTATAAAATGTAAATCTTTTATAATGATCATATGTAATTCTGAAGAATAATTAGGATATTTCTACTTAGAATATGCAATTTAATTAGAAATTAAGAATCACAACACTCATGCAAAATATCCCTCATCACAAAGTAGCAATAATAAACTAAATAGCCCATGCTAAGAGAATGTATACACGATACATATGAGACTTCAAACATTTTACAAACACAAGCTTATTTATTGTTACAATACGTATATGAGAAATTTTAATTCCTACTTTGCAAACGAAGAAACTGAGATGCAAAGAAGGCCAGGAAAGTTACCCAAAGTCACAGAGATGGTGTTTGACTGGCTGAGGACTTGAACTCGGGCTATCTGGCTGCAGAGGCCATAGGTTCTATGTTCTTCTGGTGCCAGATGAGTGGCACCATTGAGGACTGGAGCGCTGTGCAGGGGAATCGATTTGAGGACTGGAGCGCTGTGCAGGGGAATCAATTTGAGGACTGGAGCGCTCACTGTGCAGGGGAATCGATTTGAGGACTTGAGATCACCAGGGTTTTCTATGCTAGCAATATCAGGTTTGTGGCAGACCTTTAGGCTTCTGTAGGACAGCCCCTGTGTCCAAGTTTCCTTTATTGTCATTAGCACCCAGAATGGACTTCTTATCAATGACAGGTCTTTAGAAACTGCTTGAGACATTAAAGGTTTAAAAACTCACCTTAAAAAAAAAAAAAAATCCGTTTTCTAGGTGAGTAGGCATCTAAATCCATTTTCTTTACTTTTCATAATGAAACTTTGATTTGGAAAACTGGCTTGGCTGTTGTGTGTGGGACCGTGACAGGTGAGGGCGGTCATTTTGCCGTTCATTTGCCGATCACCTCTGAACCCTTCCCACAAACAGGCGCTACTGCTCTGGGGACACAGTGTCTCTACTTGGCATGGTTATTACTTAGTGGTAAAAGCGGTCAGAGACAAACTGGGCAGACACTGACGTATAGAGTGTGCTCGGCCCTTGGCAGCGCCACGAGCCCTGTGAAGAAAGAGTTGTATAAAGTGTACATTTTATAGTCAATTAAATTATTACTTCAATAGATAATAAAAGAAAAAAATTCTAATGCCAGACAAGGCACGGATGCTGTATTATTGAAACGAGGACATTAAACTTAATGGCACCAAAGGGAAAATCCTAAAGAATTATTTTCTGGTCACATGTTATTAACCATAACATAATCAATAGAACCACGGGAAGTGGCTGTTCACATCCTGAAGGAGCAAATGGCACAGCATCAGCAGCAGAAAGCTGTTTGCCTCCAGCTCGACTGTTTCCTGGGCCTCAGAGACCACCCCAGAGGGCTTGGTATTCCCACGGGCATAAAGCCCACCTTAAACGATTCTCATTACAAGCCTCAAAGTTATTTTATGTTGTCCTTGGAGACAGAAAATAAGCTCTTACCTCTCTCCTGGATTCATTTTCAAAAATGATTCTTGGAAATGAGTTTTCCTTAGACACATTTATATATAATGACAAGCTAATATCTTACACACCGTTACTGTACGTAATAACAGTGTGCCAAACTGACAGGAACCAGAGATGGAAGGCAATTAGCCACGGAGGGAGCACTACCCCGCAGGAAGGATGAGTGTCATCCACTGTATGGCGACTTAATGGTTACCAAGTGATAAATGTGAACATCTCCAGAGGCAAAACTTCAAACCAGTGCAATTTGTCCTTAAGGCCGCACTTTTCGGTTGGGGCACATACTTTCCAGCTGTCGAGTCCTTTTTACCATATAGAAAAGTCACAGCCCAGAACCCAACATTTACTAAGTGATGAAACACTCTTATTTTAACCTGGATGCACAAACCCAGTGAATGGATGGATGGGTGGGTGAGTGGCTGGCACCGCCTTGCTCATTCATTAAAAGGTGTAAGGAGCTTATCATGGCAGCCACTTCACTTTTTATTTCTGCGGTGAATTATTGTTTATGGGATTTGAAGGGTGGGTGAAGAGAGTTTTGTTTACATAAAGACTTCTGGTTTATAATTTGTTTTATTATTACGGGGGACGTGTATGCACAGCCCACGTGTGGAGGTCAGAGGCTGACTTGTGGGAACCAGTTCTCTCTTTCCACGGTAGGTTAGAACTCAGGCCTATGTAGGTGGCACTTTTACCCACTGAGCCCCCTTGCTGGCTCAGGAAGGACTTCTTCCTGTACTATTGGCTCTTCAAGTGTACCGTGTATGGAGAAACAACAGCCGAAGAGAGGGCTCTTAGGGATGGGATCCCCAGGACAGAACCCACCTATTGCTTTCTAGCTATGTTATCATGGATTACTTCCTTGCTGGTAAAAATGGATATGCAGCCTGCCCACCTCCCTGGATTATATTGAAGATCTGTAGCTGTAAGTTTTCTCAGGTCCCACCCAGTCCTGCAGTCCTGCATTCCTCTGGTTCCGCCCGGCCCCACGGCTCCTCCGTCCCTTATAAAATAATCACTCAGAGGCTTAATATTCATTACCAATTGTGTGGCCTATGACAAGCTTCTTGCTAGCCAGCTCTTATAACTTAACCCATTTCTATTAATCTATAAGTTGCCACATAGCCATGGCATTACCAGTCACTGGCATCTTGCTGTTCCTTCAGCTGACATTTCTTCCGCCTCTGCCTTTCTTCTTCTCTGTCTTAGATTTCCCGCCTGCCTCTAAGCTGCCTTGCCATGGGCCAAAATAGCTTTATATATAGCCAATGGGAGCAACACATATTCACAGCATACCGGAAGACTTCCCACAGCAATCAAAGGGTGATATATGGAGAGATGTTCACCCTATGGTTGGAGCTCAGCAAACATGAGCTCATCCTTGGTTGCATCCTGTATCCAGAGAAGCCATGTGTAGCTAAGGCAACAAGAAGAGGGAAGAGTCAGATGTGAATGGAGCATGTCTTGTCTGTGCTTAGACACTGGGTTTTCCCTGCTCATTTCGTTTGACTTTTTCTTGCAAGAGTCCAATTGCCATTCAAGCCAGTTTCTGCCTCTTGGGTAGAAAAATCACCTCCCAGTCCTTCCTCACTCTGCTGTGGCCACCCAGGTCCTCTCATTTTTCTTCCAACATTGCCTTGTTGTACTGCAAGACTCTGAACTAGCTGCTCATCTGGCAGGAATGAACCTCCCCAGATTCCCACAGAATGAGTTCCTTCATCTCTTTCAAGTTCTTGTTTAAGTGTCATTTTCTGATTGAGGCTGGCTTGGACCACCTGGAACACTGGTATCCTGCTCTCTTGATCGCCCGGTATTCCTGAAGACACTCTATTTCCTTCTTCTTGGAATCTAGAACCACATTCTCATATACTCCATAGTTACTTATTTATTATGTTTACTGTGCATTTCTTCATCCATCAGGAGGTGAGAACCTTAACATCAGGGATTTTTGTGTTATCATCTCATCAATTTCCCCAAACCTCCAGCTATTTTAGTACTCTGACATATGGACAAGTGTTTGGTGAATAATGATCAAAACAGATATAAAAATGTAAGAAACAAATTGGTTTCCTAGAGTGTCGACATTCATCCAGCAACTCTTTCCCTCCATCCGTCTCCATATCCCAATGGAGTTCTTTCTGCCTCAGAGACATTTTTCAATTCTCTTCCCTTTCTCCATTTCTACACTGACTGCTTCATTAATTCCTACTGAATGATGATCTGCTTTTTTCTTCTTCAATTCCTTGTTATATTCCTTGTTCAGATCCAAGGGTTGTTTATGTAAAATGCAGATTTATTTATATTGTTCTAGTACTTGAGAACTCTTGGTGATTCCCTGTCAGTTGGAATAAAATCCTAATGTACTCTATCACGATAGCTCTGTGACTAATGAGCCATGTGAGGTGGGCAGAATGACAGTCTCCTCTCCCAGGCATCTGTGTCCTAATCTCCGAAACCTGTCAGCATGCTAGGTCTTGTGGGAAAGGGGGAATTAAAGTTACAGGTGAAATCAGCACTGATAATTAGCTGATGTGAAAATAAGGAAGGTTCCTAGTCAGGACCCATGTAGTCACAGGACACATGCAATCCTTAGACTTAGAGGGGAACCAAGGCAGAGTGCATGATGGGAGAACTTGGCCTGTGGAGTCTGGAGATGGTTGAATAGGGCCTCACGCCAAGGGTGCAGCAGCTTCTAGGAGTTAGAGAAAGCCAGGAAACAGGTTCCTTTAGCAGCCTTGATCTAGTCTGAGCAAGATCTGTGCCCAACTAGAAGTTTAGAACCTCAATGAAATCAATTAATATACTTTATAAGGTTTGGTTTCTTCTCCTTCTTGGGCTTAGGTGAAATGGGAATTAGTAATACCAACCCTTTATACTATTACAAAGATCAAAGAATTTGTAATGACCAAGCATGCACCCCACATAATAGGTATTTAATA
Organism: Peromyscus leucopus; assembly: GCF_004664715.2. Classification (NCBI taxonomy): domain Eukaryota; kingdom Metazoa; phylum Chordata; class Mammalia; order Rodentia; family Cricetidae; genus Peromyscus; species Peromyscus leucopus. The sequence continues at coordinate 8,171,685 of NC_051080.1, forward strand.
ACTCAATACACAGTACTCTTCACTGTTATCTCCCCAGTTATCTCCAAGCACAATCCATCACTTGCTCTTGATGGACCTGTAGGGAACACCTCAACCCTTGACTGGTAAGTGTCTTCTCATTGCCTTTAAGACCGAGAAGGCCTCCTATCTTGTCTTTGGACTTGTCTTTTCATATCCCGCTCCTCAAACCAGACAAACACAGTCTACCATCCCTCCGCTTCTTCAACTCTGTGATTGAGTGAAATAGCAAGGTACCTGGTACAAACTTTAGGAAGGCATTCTCTGCCTGGACCTGTGTCTCAGATACCCCACCTTAACCCCGGCCCTGACTAGTTGTTGGAAAGGAAACCCAGGTTCAAGCAGATGTAGATGATCAAGCGGATCCACTGGATCCTGCTGCTAGGCGGCAGCAGGGACCAATGCTGTGTTCTTACTTTACTGTGCATGAACTTCTAGAGGGGAGCTTGGCACATGGCTGAAAATGTGTCAGATGAACAGACTCGGGGGTAGCGGGGAGCAGGAACATGGCCAGATGTTTGATGTAGAAGTAGTGATGGTGTTGATGATGATGATGTCGATAGCGGCAAGGGTGATGGTGAAAATCTAACTTGGGTATCCCATGTGCTAAGTGCCTGCTAAATGCTTTGTGTACAAGTCTCCCCGTGGCTCTGCGTTTGGCAGTATTAGTAACAATTTTACTCTGACATGAAGACACTGTTTCCTGAGGTCTTGTACGCAGTAAGTTCTCATTCAGCTGAGACTGTGAACCAGAGAATACGGACTCAGCAGCCCTCTGACTTGATTTTTACCGGTTTTATTTAAACTACTGGCTGAACACGTTAGTTCTTTCCTAGTAACTGAAGGCTCATAACTGAGCTTGGGGGTAGCACTGAAGTTTCAGGGGTCTAAGATAATTTGAAACTCCTGAGGGAGTCACCCCTCTCCTCCGTCAGTGGGAGCAATGGAGGGGTTATTTACGGAGACGGAGAGGCTGAAACGGAAGGAGGTGGGCTGAGGCCAGCAGGTCTCACCCTGCTCGGTGAAGTGTGTGTACCCCTCTGCTATGAGCTTGCTCCAGCACAACTTTATTTTTGGTGTAATAAATTGTATTAACTTTATGCTTGAGTGAGTTATCTTTCAAGATAGAAAAATGTGTATTTTCAAGGAGTCTTTTTTCATTTACACATGGAAGTGTATAGGAGTTTAAAAAATGGATTTTAAGAGCTTCTGTGATGGCTAAGAAATTGCTATTTCAGTCTTGAAAATTGCCTTTCCTACCAAAAACACTGAGCCAAGACATCAGACCATCTGATTTTGCTGGATTGGAAACATTACTCAGGTGCTGAGATGCCTCCGAAATTCGACCCCCCTTCTCCCTGACATTATAAAAATTAAACCTTGCATTTTCTCATTCGAATACTTAATGGAATGATGCAGTAAGTCAACGTTTTATTTATTTTAAAGATTGTAGGCTCCAAAATATCCCGAGATTTTAAACCATCTATTGTGATGAAATTGAGATCACTCTACTGAGTCCTGTGAAGGGCAGACACTGGGGTTCTAAAGAAACTCGTGAGCTCTATGTGACTATCTTAGTCTCTGATTTTTAGCCCATCGTGACTCTGCTGGGTATGAAGACAAGCAGCTGTAACAATAACTACTTCTCTGTAGTTTGGGTAGCCCATGTCTTTATAGCCGTCGCAGAGATCTTCCTTCCTCCAGCGGCCACGGAAAATTCGTTACTCCTCTGTTACAATGGACTGTGGGAAATTAAAGATGCCTGCGAATCAAATCTCCCCACTTCAGGAAGAAGTGCTTGTGTACGGCTGCTGTTCTCACTTCACCCTTGATGGGGAATACCCGCCGCCGCCGCCGCCGCCGCCATCACAGTTCTTACCATCTCTTGGCCATCTGCCAGACACTGGCCTCTTTCTGCTGCTGAATCCAAGGCATGTTCCCCTTTCTTCTTTGGCAGAATCCCTGCTAGGAAAACTGTAGGGCGTAAAGGACTTTGAAAGTTCGGGGTCCCCAGGGAAATGACAGGGCAGCACTTGAAGCAATGACGTAAAAGCGGCCAAGAGTGTTACGCATCCATCCCCAACAATTAAGAACAGGTTAGATCATTAACAAAAAGCCACATTTTCTTGGGTCTAGGAGAATATTGAGTTCACAAAGAAATCAACTAGCCTGAAGTGTAAGGAAAGTAAGGCATTGAGGAAAGACAAGATGAGAGAGAGAGAGAGAGAGAGAGAGAGAGAGAGAGAGAGAGAGAGAGAGAGAGAGATCCTGTCAGGCTCAGGGAAAGGCTGGGTCTCTTTGCCAGCCGTCAAGAGTTTTACTAAAGGCTGGTTGAATTACTGAAGTTTGGGTGTGGGTGATACTCAAACAGGGATGAGGCTTCTCTACTTGTGGGCTTTTGGCTTTGACCATAGTCACAAGGGTCATTAAGAGTGTAGGGTAGAAGCCTAAAGAATGCTTATGTTTGCCATCGGGCCCAGAGGAGGGACTATTACTATAACAATCCTGGATCCTCTCTGCCTGAGTCCTTTTCTCTTTGAGGACTGAAGGTCTTAAGACACAGACAGCGACAGACCTTGGCAATCCCAAGTCATTGTTGCTGGGAGATGAGTAAAAGAAAAACTACAAAATGCCATTTTGGGCCTTCATCATTTGAGATCTCTTTTGTGGTCCATAAATGAGAGAGAGACAGAATCAAAAGACAGCCTCAGCCCGGGGACCCAGATAGACAGGGGACAGCTACTTACCGCTCTTGCATCATCCCCCACCACACCAGACAATATTGAGAACAAAACCAGTCATCTAAGGTGGGAGGATCTAAAAGAACTGATTATTATGTTAAAAGGTAGTTTTTTAAAAAAAAGTACAACCAGGTAGGGAATCTCATTGAAGGCATGGGACCCTAAAGTAATGGTCAAATAAAAATGCAAGGGGTGGAGGGAGGGGCTGGAGAGGTGGCTCAGCGGTTAAGAGCACTGGCTGCTCTTCCAGAGGACCTGAGTTCATTTCCTAGTGCCCACGTGGCAGCTCACAACCATCTATAATGAGATCTGGCGCCCTCTTCTGGCAAGCAGGCACACACACAAGCAGAACACTATATACACAATAAATAAATATTTTTTAAAAAATGCAAGAGGAGGAAACATGGCCAAGACAACAAATGCTTTTGAAAGACTCATCAGTGGACTTGACACATTTGAAGAAAGAGTTGGTGAACTGGAAGCTTAAAGACAGACCAACAGCCAGGCAGCGGTGGTGCACGCTTTTAATCCCAGCACTCTGGAGGCAGAACTCTGAGTTCAAGGCCAGCCTGGTCTATAGAGCAAGTTTCAGGACAGCCAGAGCTACACAGAAAAACAATGTCTTGTGGGGGGCGGGGGGGGGGGATAGGGGGAGGATGGGACGGGACAGCCCAATCGGTACTATCTGAAGAGTTGGTGGGGGAGGAGAGCAAGCAGAGCTGGGCATCCAGGCACTGTGGGACGAGAACACAGCAGCTGACATGAGCTTTGGAATCCCAGAAGGAAGAAGGAGTGAGAACGGAGCAGATAAATGTTTGGAGTGATCATGGCTGAGACTTTTCCAAAAGTGGTAAACTAAGAATTGAGTACGTCGCTTGTCAGAGCTTTGCAAGTGAGGAGATGATGTAGTCCTTAGGACGCTAAGAGGCAAGGGAAGTCAACTCAGAATTTAAAGAAAGGTGCTGTCAGAATTGAAGACAAAAATGAAGACTTCCTTTGAAAACAAAAACCAAAAAGAAAAAAAACATTAATCCTTGGCATAAAGCATGTCAAAGGAGTTCCTTCAGATTGAAAGAAACACTGATAGGAAGTTCGTCCTACGTGGCGGCTGGAGATTGCTCAGCAGTTAAGAGTGTGTACTGCTCTTCCACAAAAATTGACTTCAGGTTCCAGAAGCCATGTCAGGTGCCCCACCACCACCTGTAACTCCAGCTCCAGGATGGTCTTATGCCCTCTTCTGACCTCTTCAGACAAATACACACACATGACATCACTCACATAGATGTACAGGCATACTCTTAAATAATATAAAAATAAATCTTTGCCCGGCAGTGGTGGTGCATGCCCTTAATCTCAGTACTCTCTGTTAGTTCGAGGCTAGCCTGGTCTGCAGAGCGAGTTCCAGGACAGGCTCCAAGCTATAGAAAAACTCTGTCTTGAAAAACCAAATAAATCTTAAAAAGTTTGTCCTGTACAAACGAATTAAGATCTCTGAAAATAGTTAAAATGAAAGTATTATGAAAGCCCTTTTAAAAAACTTTAAAAATTGCTCTTAAATATAAGCAACCAAGAAATAGCAATGCTGCTTGGTTTAAAATGGACATAAAAATAGCATATATGTGGTTGGGCAGTGGTGGCACATACCTTTAATCCCAGTGCTTGGGAGGCAGAGGCAGGCAAATCTCTGAGTTTGAGGCCAGCCTGGTCTATAGCGTGAGTTCCAGGAGAGCCAGGACTACACAGAGAAACCTTGTTTCAAACAAACAAACAAACACACACATGTGTGAAGAGAAAAGGGGAATAATGAAGGGTAAGGTTTATGTGGTGGGGAGGGAGGGAAGCAGGAAGGTTATAAGGGCCAGTGGTATGGAGGACTGGGATAAACAGTTTTTGCTAGGCGTGACAGAACCATTGAATTCATGAACTCATGGCAGATATGATGGTTTATATAAGACCTGCACATCTAGCTTAAGGCTTCATAGTGTTAATTTCTTGGAAGAAAATAGTAGTATCATATAAAGAAACAAAACAATAAAATGGCATTGTATTATGTATTATGGTGAAGCAAAACCAAAACAAAACAAAAAACCTCTGTAGTGTTTTTCTTATGTTTGGTCAATAGCTCAGGCTTGTTACTAACTTTTACATTTAAATTAACCCATATTTCTTATCTATGCCTTGCCACGTGGCCCGTGGCTTGTTACCTAATTTACTATACGTCCTGCTTCCTTGGCAACTGGCTGGCTTCTCCTCTGACTCTGCCTTTCCTCATCCCATCATTCTCAGTTTGGCTTTCCTGTCTAACTTTATTCTGCTCAGCTTGTTTATTAAACCAATCATACCAACATATATTCACACAGTGTACAAAAGGATTATTCCATGACAGTCTTCATTACTCTTTGTGTGTGTGTGTGTGTGTGTGTGTGTGTGCATGTGTTGGTATACATGTGCGTGCAGGGACATTTACACATGCATGTGTATGCCTACGGAGGCCAGAAGTCAACTTGAAGTATTGTTCCTTAGAAGTCATCTACCTTGCTCTTGGAGACAGTCTCTCACTAGGACCTGGAGCTTGCCAAGTAGGCTGGGCTGGCTGGCCAATGAGAGCCAGGGATCTGCCTGTCTCCAGCTCTCTACACTGGGTTACAAGCATGTGCCTTCAAGCCTCCTTCCTAACATGGGTACCTGGGATGAAAGTGAGGTACTCATACTTGCATGATGACTACCTCGCTGGCCTAGCCATCTCCCCAGCCCTGTTACTCCAGTCTTTATTCCATGCTCACCCTCCTTGGTCTCTTCTGAAGAGCAGACATCTGTTCAGAAACCACTGTCATTCAATGAGTTGGAGCAGTCAGCCATCAGCTGAAGACATGCAGATATCTGACTGAAGAGTCTTCCAGGCAGAGGAGATGATGCATCGCCTGATGTGTGTGTGAGAAGCTTGTGTGAGGAGCAGCGGTGGGACAAGGGTGGCTGGAGCATGGTGGAGAGGAAGGAGGTGCAGAGTGGTCAAGGGTGAAATGCAGGCGAGCCCAGAGGGCGGGGGCCTAGCAGGCCATGGTCATAGTCAGAAGGTTCTAGAGCGCTACAGAGTGCTTACTTTCCTTACACACGCATACGTGGGCTCCTCCTTTAGGTCACAACTGGTTTCTTCCTCCTAGTGAAAGGACAGCTGCCTTTCTGCATCGAGGAGGCTTCCGGCCCTGAATTATGGTGCATTAATTCATGCTTAACTGTTTGTATGGCTACGTAGCCCTCAGCTGTGCATTTCTTAATGCACAAGATGCTAATTATTAGGCTGTAAGTCACAGTATGTGAGTTCTTAGTGCTTGTCTTTCAGGGTACAGATGGCTGGGAATATATAGTGCCTGCGAGTGACCGGTATGCTCATTCGGCAACAGGCAAGCAATTACACAGAACACCAGTGCAGTGAGGGTAGTTGCACAAAGAGAGATGACAGCGTGGTCTTTAAGGGACAGGGTCATTTTTTCACAAAGTTGCCATCATCAATTAATCGACAGTTGTAGCAGTGTCTCTCAGCCTGCTCATATGAAGACTTTCTACCAAACTCGGTTTCCTCCCTATAAGGTGTCCCAATGTAAACCTGCAGCATTTGAAGGAGATCCTGAAAAGCACTGGTGTCTGCCTGGGAATTCACCTACAGATCTGATTAATCTTCTGTGACAGAATTGGGGAACCTATTACTTTCTCGTAGCTGAGGGGAGACGCTGCGGTGTCTTTTGGGAGTTCAAGAACTAGACCTTGAGAAGCCGTGGGAATGAGATGAATTGGTAGAAAACAATAACATTTGCACAGCTGGCCCATCTGGTGCGTTATTCAGACTTAGCTGAATTTGTCACTGAAGGCAGCCATAAAGCACCAGAGGAAGATAAGAGCTGACATCTCCCTCTCATTTTCCAAGGCTTAATTACTTTCCTTCCTTACGTTCTGGAAATGAGAACTTCATTTGAAATGGCCTCAGCATTTTGTAAAATGCAGTCCTTTAGAGCACATTTCGAGGTTAGAGACACTTAGGACAAGAACCTTACATCTTCACAGTCAACTCTGTGCGTGTCCACCTTCCACACAGGCACCTCTGCACACGTCTGTGTGGAGAAGACCTGCTTTACTACCTTTGATTTAAATGCATGCCCTTCCTTAGAGAAAGATGATGGATCCTCTTTTGTTAGTTCTGGGTTTTGAGATAAGGTTATGCTATACTTCAACCTTGCGATCCTCCTTCCTCTGCCTCTGAATACATCTGGCTGAAGACCACCGCTGGAAGCAGATTATTGGTATATGAGTCCCAGCTCTGACCAGTCTGGGGCAAGTCACACACCTTCTTGAGGCCTCAGCTTCATCTTAAAATGAAGATAATTCTAAGTCCACTCAGTAGGTTTAAAAACAGAGCATGAAGTTGGAGGGGGGGAAGTAGTTATGGGGTAGGAAAGGAATGGGGGTTGGACTTGATCAAAACATATTATATGCATGTATGAAATCTTCAAACAATATAAAACAATGAAGATAATCCTCTGATAGCATGTGCCTCATAGACTTGTTGAAAGAAACAAGGGAATTAATTTAGCACTCAGGCTAGCGTGCGTCTCTTAGTAAGCCCTGTACAATGGCTTCGGCCATCATAGCAGCAGCAATAATAGTTTCTGGTGCTAAGCTGAGTTGGATGTGACATCACTTTCCAGTTATTTTTAGGCTGACAGTACAAAGGTTCACACAGAAGCTCACAAGCAAGGTCATGGTTGATACTATGAATACAGAAGATTCATTAACAACATCACACCACCAGCAGCAGCAATGATCATGACTCTTTAATGACTGTATGGTCAATGGCTTAAGTTTCTTGCTAGCTAGCGCTATCATTTTAAATTAACCCATTTCTATTCATCTCTGTTTTGGCACACGGCTGTGGCGTTACCAGTCTGCTGGCATGTTGCTCCTTGAGTGGCGGGCTGGCATCTCTTCTGCTCCCCTTTCTTCTCTCCATATATCTGCTTAGATTTCCCCGCCTGCCTCTAAGCTGCCTTGCCATAGGCCGATGCAGCTTTATTTATCAACCAATCAGAGCGGCACATATTCACAGCTTACAGAAAGACATCCCACAGCATGGAAGCCCTGAGGACGTGTTTCCTGCCTAGTTTCCATAGTCACAGGTCTTGGCATGCACTGACAAATAGAGCTCAGCTAATGTCTCTGAATCCCGACTTCTGAGAAAGCAAATCTAGTTCATCTAACTGGTTCAAGTTCAGTTGACTCTGGGCTAGTCACCAGTAATGGAGGGGCGAAGAATGGTGTAACCGCACAGATACACTGGGGAGCCAATTTTTGGAGTGGGAAGGGACTGAACATCTGCTGGCCTGGTCTCTTCAAAGGGTTTATTACAGAAGGTGATTTCTGAGCTACATTGACATGAAGAATGAGTGGGAGGGTGCCAGGAAAAGCAAGTGTGGTGTTGGCACTCAGCTGGGTAAAGGCTCCACTTAGGCAGTATTGTCCAAAGGGAAATTCCCTGCGAAATACACAACACCCACCCCAGACATATACATATCAGTAAACTAAACATCTATTTACTCTTCTATACTATAAAACACACACACTGGTACAACTTAATATGTAAGAAATAAAACTAAGTCAGAGTTCACAGATCTTCTTCCCTGACTCCAGGGTTTTATGAACTCTCTTTTGCAACACTTCAGCAGTTTCTGTTTATGGCTGGGACTCATTTGTGGCCATTCACACATTTATTAGTACCTACAGGGGCTTTTAATTTGGTTCCATAAAGCAAAATGAAAAAGGTAATTAAAAGCTTTATGCTTACTTCAGAATGAATTGTATATAGTTTCTTATTTTCTCCATTGATGGATTAGACTTGCCAGTACATGAATCTTTCCTTGAAATTAGCAGACACCTGATCTCTCTTCCCTTTGAACTTGCTACCCTGCTCTGCTCTCCCATGAACTGTCTATCCTACTCTGCTCTCCCATGAACTGTCCACCCTTCTCTGCTCTCCCATGCATTTTGTAGTTATTGTTTGGAATACTGATCTTCTAGCACTTTTTCTTTTTCCTCTTCAAGGCTTTTCATCAGATATTTCTTTTTTCTAAAACTGAAATGTGTAAATATATATATACACTTAATCTGAAGTAACACAGCAGAGGCTACATTAATAGATTATGTCATAAATGTTTCAATGAATTTTTCAAGAAGGGAACTAAAATAAAGATAAGTAGATATGCTAATAGCTCCATTAAGCACAGAACTTATATTAGGATTCTCCAGGGATGAGAACAAATGGAATATGTCTATATTTATGATAGATAGGATATCATACACAACATATAATATAGTATAATGCAATATAGGGTATAATTATATAGCAGAAAGAAAAAAAAAGATTTTTCAGGTTCATGATTGTGGACCTCTAAGTCCAAGTCTATAGATGAGCTGGCAGGCTGGACCCGAGAAATCAAGTCCAAGGGAAGTTGCTGGAAGAATTTTCTCTCCGTCAGGGAAAGGCTAGTCTTTTCCTTAGGCCTTCAACTAAGTAGACAAAGCCCACTGGCACTTTAGAAGGCAATCTTCATTTGAAGCCTAGTGACTTTAAAATCACGTAGAAATTTCATCGCATCATCCAGCTGCATTAACAAAACACCTGGCTACTGTGGCTTAGCCACGTTGACATAGAAAAGTAACCATGAACTACTGTATTCTCTTAGTTTGCCATCATTTTTCATTCACCACAACCTGAGACCCACAGATTTGACAAATAATCATGTTTACTAGGTTATTGAATTCTTTCCACTTGCCCATGCTTTCTTCTCGGTTTGTCTTGTCATTGGCTTATCTCACTGTGGGTAATTTCAAACTGGGTCTTCGTGTGCTAGCTTTTTTATACCTGTGCAAGCCTGATTATACTCGAAAACACCCTTACTTCAACGACATACACATGCAACATTTTAGCTGGTTATGAAACCCTGGCTTCAGTAATGTTTTCCGTCAACTCTTGCAGACATCTCTCTGGAGGCTAAGCGCTTACACTGGGTGCTGCTGCCGAGACAAAAATCTAACCTTGAGCTGGTTCTCATCCTTAGAAAACGGACCTGCTTTCCTTACTGGCGGTCTTTGGATTGTCCTTTTTGTCTTTCGTGTTCTCAAATTTGCCCATAAAGAATTTAGTTACTGAGCCAGTGGTATGGCCAGTGTAAAGAGCGCCTGCCATGGAGTCTAAAGTCCTGAGTTTGATCCCTGGGTCCTCCATGCTGGAGGGAGAGAACCGGCTAACCAAGCTGTCCTCTGACCTCCGCACATGTTTCCCCCACCCTACCCTACCACACACACACATGAAATAAGTAATTTTAAAGAATTTAGTTATGATTTTTCTATATTTTATGTGAGTTCTGGTCTCTGAATTCTTTAAATTTGAAGTGTTGTATATATATATTTTTTTTCTTGATCATTTATTTTCAAATGTTTTCTGCTCTCTTCTGCCTTCTCTGTTTTCTTCCTGCTTCCTCCTGGGGCTTCTGTCACATAGAGCTTCACATTTTTATTGCTTTTCTTCATATCTTTATAGCTTTATTTCTCTATTCTTTTGGATATTTTCCCATAAAATATTTAACCAGATTTGGGGGCTTCTACTCTGCCTTTTAAGTCTGTCGATTCTGCTATTTGATTTGTCAAATGAGTTCTTTATTTTATCAGTGGTTGTTTCTATATCTAGGGTCTTCAGCTGGTTTTTCCTTCCTTTATCTCTCGGAGAAGTTTTCTTTGTGTTTGAATTTTGTTTTTCTATCCTGCCTACAGATTCTGCTTTCTCCCCTATGATTGAGATAGCTTTCTTTCCCAGTGTCTATGGGTCTCAGATCTACTATGTCCTTCTAGGGATTCTCATCCACTGAAGTGAGCCAAATGCCTTGGCCAGTGATGTGTCCCATAAGAGACAGAAACAAAGCTCAGGCCTCAGCTGGGTCCCATCGGTGCATGTCAGGAGGACCTGAGTTTGAGTCTAAAGCCTCTGGTACTGCATTTGCTGCTATTTATATTGCTCTGCACGTGACACAGACACACACATGCACCTGATGTATGCACACACACAGGGGGGTGTCTCACATACTCAGGGAATCTGCTCATGTCCCAAATGTCTGTCTCCGATCGGATTATCTGACCTGCCACACACGGGTGGACAATGTGCTCAGGGTCACCTGGCCCACTTGGATCCTTCTTAATCCTTCTTCACCCTCCCCAATCAGAACCCAATACTACCCTGACTCGCTGCATCCTCTGGCTAGAGAGACAGGTTCTGTTGTTTGCCTCTTCCCCCAAGGTCCTAAGACAGGCCTAGCAAATTGTGAAATACAGAAAAAACAAACAAACAAACAAAAAAAAAACCCAAAAAACAAAACACACACATAGACATGCACACACCAAAACACCAAAAACAAAAACAAAAAATTCCTAACAAATAAACAAACATACAACCCTAAAACAAAAAACCTCACTATCTCGTGCAGAATGGCTCTGGCTCTGGCTTTGGCCCTCCCTTTGTGCTGACCTATCATTTCCTCTCCAAACTGGGACTCACCCATGTCTTCTTCCAAATCTCTCTCGCTCTCCTAGGCTCCAGATGTCGCTCTCTCTGGCTTTCGCGTGGCACATCCAGAGTTGGGGTCAGGGGAGGAAGTTGGTGGTTTTGTTCCCCTTCTTCCTTCACTAGCAGCCAATCTCTGATCTGCGTGTGGGCCAGGAACACGGGTGGCACGTGGGTCTGGGGCTGCTCAGTCTGTCCCACATTGTACCGGCTCTGCCTTCTCTTCTCCTGTGCTGGGAAGGCTCTGTCCTACTCAGGGATTTGTTTCACTATGGTCTGCATAAGGCTGGGTACTTTTCCCTCATCAATAGTCCCTGTGGCCACAGGAGTGCAGGTTTGGTTTGGTTTGTTTTGTTTTTTGAGGTAGAGTCTTGTGTAGTTCGGACAAGCCTCAAATATGATACACGGCCAAGGTTGGCCTTGAACTGCTGATCCTCCTGCCTCTACCTCCCAAGTGCTGATTTTATAGGCATGTGCTGCCACACTGGGTTTAAAATCTGCTTCTTAGCTGAGATCATCCATTAACTGCATCTGCATCCCCTGAGTTCAAGGGCATCCTGGAATGTAGGTAGGCTTCCTGGTTTCTACAGAGAGGCTCTGTAGGAATCTGCATCCCTGAGGAGATGACACTTAAGACTCCAGCTCTTTTCATTCATATGCGCTCTCTACCAGCTAGAGAAAAGAGTGGCTCTTTCTCCAGAAGAAAACTCCTTCCTCTTCCTCCTGCGGGGACGGATCAGATTAGCTGTGAGCACAAAGGAGCGGAAAGGCCAGCCATGCAGAGCGGTGCCGCCCCACTGGTAAAGAATGTGTGACAGAGCGGTGGTGGCGCACGCCTTTAATCCCAGCACCCGGGAGGCAGAGGTAGGTGGATCTTTGTGAGTTCGAGTCCAGCCTGGTCTACAGAGTGAGATCCAGGAAAGATGCAAAGCTACACAGAGAAACCCTGTCTCGAAAAACAAAACAAAACAAAAAAAAGAACGTGTGACAGGCACAGATTCCATGGCTTTTGAACCTTAGGTTGGCTGTTATTATTTTGCCCTTGATAAGTTCTTAGGCCTCTCTTTCTCCACTTGTAAATAGCAATAATGCTCATTTATATACTAGAAGGTTGTTTGGAAAACAGAAGGTTATTTAAAAATTAAAAAGCAACCACCCACAATGGGGCCTGGCATTAAGAATATAACTGCTATCATGTTTATTTTTATGGACTCTCCAAGGTTTCTGAGCCATGGGGATCAGGGCAAGCGAAGGCCTGAATGCTGGCATGTGGCTCCTGCATGGCACACCCCACGCTGGCACATCTGAAGGGCGCCACAAAGGTGGGTTACTGGGATGCTATGCCAGACCAATTCATCCCCATCTTCTCGCTCACGCTCACTTGCCCACCTTCCAGATGACTCCCTCTGCTTTACAACACAGTAGCAGATCGACTGGGAAGCAGAACGGTATTAATAATATTTATATACTTAATGATGTGCGCATCTTAGCATTCGAATTGAGGCAGTCTAGCATTAATTTGGAAGTATCAGTTTCCTTCCTGTCTGACAAGTCATGGAATAACTTTAATCAAATGCTTCCCCTGCAATGTTGTGATTTCACAGCTTGGAACAGCGCTCTCGGGCGGAGCTACCACCACGCCACCGTGCTCAAGTACATCTTCAGGAGAACGCAAACTTTTTAACTCTGTTTGATGATGTCACTAGCAACTTCCCGCTAACCCATGAACATGCACTTGCCTCATCCTAGAAAGAGGACTTGAAGTCAGTGGTTCATTACGATCTCTTCGAGCCACTCGGAATGGCTTGAGGCATGAGCTGTGCCTGTTGCCATGGAGGAATAATTAACACATCTGTGTTCGATTTCTTTGCCTTGTTAAAAGACCCAGTTTTAGCCAGGTTTTCAAAACCTGTCATTCCTGATTAGTTGGAGGGTTCTGGGCTTGAGGCTAGCTGGGCTAGTGAGTTCTAGTTTGGTTTGGGTTATATAGAGACTATATCTCACTCCCCACAAAACAAATAAAAACTGTGGCCATTTTAAGTAATTGTGTTCTCTTCAAACTATTTTATTTTAGTGCCCTGTAATATCCACAACACTTTATTATGTATTGAACATAAAGCAATTATTTTCCTGATGGATACATTTGGGGCTTAGGCCATGGTTTACCTACCTTATGTTTTAGCATATATGGTTATTTTTTTCTTTTATGACGCTAGTGTAAGTTAGTACCTTATTGTGTTATAATGAACATTAACTGAGATAATGTAACTAAGGGCCAGGGGACAGTGTTATGATATTGCATGTGGGAGACCCCGGCTGGCCAGGGTCTCCCACACATGAGGGAAAACATGCCGGGCAGATGCAGTGGCCACGTGAACAGTCACTCATACCCCAGGCACTGCATCCATCTGGAAATAAGTTTATTATAATAGAGAGATGAAGAGAAAGCTAGGGAAAGAGGGAAAGACAGGAAGAGGAGAGAGGAAGGTGAGGGTCAAGAATGCAGACGGAAGAGGGAAGAAGAAGGGAGGAGCTTTTCCTTAAACTAGGTTTTTACATCAGGACACAGGGTGACCTCAAGGGGCGGGTCTCCAAGGGACGGGTCAGAATATTAACAGTGTCTGAAGCATTGGGGGTTTTGTCATTAGTAGTTATTACCATCATAACTACGCTACAGACGCTCCCTCCCATCTTCAGGCAAGTGGAAAACGAGAGAAAATAGGCTTAGAACTTTCTCATCCCCCCCCACCCCCCCACCCCCGTGTGAACGAGGGCTTTGTTGGAAATGTGTGTAAAGCCTCACTGGCATCCACGATGTGTCCCTGATGTGGCTGCCAGTCGTGTCTGGTTGAGTCCTGTTAGGAAACTATGAACATTGGATTACCTTTCTATTTCTCTGGCTGCAGCCGAACACACCTCCCTTTCCTAAGACAGGGGTGCTGCTATAGGAGGCGTGGCCTTCTCACCAACCCCAAACCAGAACCCAAGGCATATCTAGTTCCCACAAAAGTCTCTTGTCCCCTTCTGAAGGCACACAGAGTCCCCTTTCTTTTCCCCAGCCCTGTTCAGCAAAATGAAAGTAGACATCAATGACTTCAGAAGTCACTTACCTTAGGGCTTCAAAACACAGGTTAAGGAGTCAGAGAACCTGCTAAGACTGATTGGTCCTAACAAGAGCAGCAGAGACATTGTCTCAGCCACTCTGTAGTTTCTAAGAGAAGGGGAAAGACCGTTGTCACCCTCCTGCTCTCCTGATTTTATCTGGAAACTGAAAACAAAAACAAAAGCAAAACCCTGACTAATTAAAAGAATAACAGCAAATTGGGATTTCCCCCATCATGATCATAGTCTTCGTCCTACACATGTAAAGGCCAATCTGACAGTGACCCATATTTCAATGTAATTGTGATTATTAGGCCAAGTTAGGAGAACCTGGCAATGTGACTTATTGTCATGCTAAAGACAGCGCTGTCTCAGGGTCCATAGAATGAAGGGTACTTTAAGACAATTTTACTCAAGTTTGGAGAACATTTCACTATCAGAACGGATTGGAGTTTGACACGCACATCAGGCAGACAGATTTGTATCAAATAGCATCTACAGCATATGAAAGTTAATTTTTCATGACCAGTAAGATATAAATATAGCAATGTTCCTCATTTGAAAGTGTCATTTACATCAAATGGAAGTGTGATATATTGTGTGTGGGGATGTGCTCAGTCTATAAATAGTCCTGCTTTGGAATCCCCAGTGGTTGACGGAGGGAGGGTGGTGGAGGCCTCCGCCTGTCTGTGCAGCTCTGACGTTTGTCTGTCTTGAGCGTGCGCTGGACTCATCATTCCCTCTCTCTCAGACTTGGTCCTCTTTCTGACTTTATAGATGGCACCATTGTTTGGTTATAAAAAGAACCACAAGCCCAGTAATCCTCTTAGACTTTGCCTTTCCCTCATGCCCATATCCGGTTCCTCTCACGTTGTCTTGACCCTTGACTCTCACGTGTTTACACTGTTGGAAATGGCCTGCTCAGCTCAGTGCTCTTGTGTTCTCAAGTGACCCCATTTCTAGTCAGATGTCATGAGGCATGTAGGCATGGGAAGGAAGGGAAAACTGTCCAGGGACAGGCATCTAGAACTGGAGGCATGGCATGTCTCCACACGAAGACACTCAGGCTTGATTGGGAGTTGGGGGTAGACATGAGTGACAGACTTGGTTGTGATTTCCATAGGAAGGACTGGTCAAGGCAGACTAGAGGTTGGCTGGTTAGGACGATTCTGGCAGGCACTGGAGCATGGGAGTCTCTAATTGTCTGGTGCCTGGTTCTCAGTGATGAGGTAAGTGGCTAGAAGCCCAGAGAGAGAAATTAGAGGAAAGAGGTGGTTGGGGATGAAGGAAAAAAAAAAAAAAAAAAAAAAAAAAAAAAGAAAAAGAAGCCATGTAATTTGTTAATCCTGAAAGGGGTGGTCAGCAAAAACACGGTTAATGCACCCAGTCGGAGTCTCCTCACAGACCCTCTTCCCAACCAGCATAAGAGAGCCCTGAAGAGAAAGAGCCCCGGGAGCCTGGCTTCCCAGTCCTCATTCCAACAGTAACGCCTGTTCCTAAGATGACCCTGAGTGATTGGGTCCCTGATCTTCCCACCTTAGCAAGCCTCTTGGTTTATGAACCCCCAGCCAAGTTAACTTGCTTTCAGTTCCTTACATGTACCATGTTCCTTCCCTGGGTCTTCACACACACACACACACACACACACACACACACACACACACACTCACTCTTCCCTGCACAGAATGACTTCCCTCCTTCCCTGTCCCTGTGGTTGTACCTAACCTCTCTGGCCATCACCTAAATCATCACTTCCTCAAGGAAGTCCCTCCTCCTTCTCACTCCCAGGGCTTGTCGGCCTTAAGGTCCTGTAACGTTTCATGCTTCTCCTTCCGTGTGCCTATCAAGGTGCAAGTGCTGTGGGATGGTCTGTATGTCAAATTGCTCTGATTGGTCAATAAATAAAACACTGATTGGCCAGTGGCCAGGCAGGAAGTAGGTGGGACAAGGAGAGAGGAGAGTTCTGGGAAGTGGAAGGCTGAGGCAGAGAGACACTGCCAGCCACCGCCATGACCAGCAGCATGTGAAGACGCCGGTAAGCCACCAGCCACGTGGCAAGGTATAGATTTATGGAAATGGATTAATTTAAGCTATAAGAACAGTTAGCAAGGAGCCTGCCACGGCCATACAGTTTGTATGCAATATAAGTCTCTGTGTTTACTTGGTTGGGTCTGAGCAGCTGTGGGACTGGAGGGTGACAAAGATTTGTCCTGGCTGTGGGCAAGGCAGGAAAACTCTAGCTACAACTGAATGTATTTTGAGGATTAATTTCTGCTGCTGAGGAGGTAGTGTGGTGGTGTCTATTTGACTCACAGTGCATTCTTAACCCTCAGCAGGCCACCTCAATACACGCGGAAGCTCCAGTAAATGTGTGTGCAGTGAATGACCAATGCTGTCCTTGGATACATTAGGATACAGACCATATTTCAACTTAAAGACTCAGCTGGAAAACTAGGAATGGTTTTCCTAAGCCTGCTTTTTTAAAAAAAAAAAAAAATGTTCAAAGTTGATGCCTAATGGCCTTGAATGACATGTTACTGGAAGTGATGGGGACTGTACCAAACTGTCTCTTTGACCTTGTGTGTCACAATAAGTAGTGAGGTGTCTGGCACAGTTTGGAACATGGAGAAATAGATTTTGAGAGACCATAAATACATGGGAATTTCTCTTTTCTCACGAGAATCATCTGAAATGTGTTCTTAGTGCCCAATGACATGTTTCATGACTATATGTAGTGTGTGTGTGTGTGTGTGTGTGCGCGCGCACGCGCATGTGTGTGTTGTATGCACGTGTGGTTGTGCTCATACTCATGTATGCAGAGGGCAAAGGAGGATGTTTCTTCCTCTTATACTTTTTACCTTATTTTTTTACATTAAAATTTTTAAAGTGTGTGAGTGTCTTGCCTGCATGTATGTCTGTGCACCATGTGCATGCCTGTTTCCTGAAGAGGCAAGAAGAGAGTGTTGGATCTCTTGGGACTGCAGGTACAGATGGTTATGAGGTACCATGTGGGTGCTGGGAATCAAACCCGGGTCCTCTGGAGGGACAGCCAGTGCTCTTAACCACTGAGCCATTGTTCCAGCCCCGTCCACCTGAGGTTTTAAGACAGTCTCTTACTGAACCTGAAGCCTTACTCTTTCAGCTAGGCTGACTGGCTGCTGAGCTTTTGGAATCCACCTATCTCCACCTTTAAGCGCTGGGATTATGAACACATGCAGCCATGCCTGGCTTTTTGCATGGGTATGGGGATTTGACAATCATTTTACTTTTTACTGTTTTTTTTTTTTTTTCTTTTGGTTTTTCGAGACAGGGTTTCTCTGTGTAGCTTTGGAGCCTTTCCTGGAACTCACTCTGTAGTACAGGCTGGCCTCGAACTCACAGAGATCCACCTGGCTCTGCCTCCCAAGTGCTGGGATTAAAGGCGCGCGCCACCGCCGCCCAGTGACAATCATTTTAGATGGGAATAGAGAGGGAAATTTTGTGTGTCTCTCATAATCATTTATAAAAGTTTCCTTATAAAAAGATGGCACACCAACCTCCTCTTGATGTTTATGAAGAAAGGAAGCATAAAACAAAGAAAAAGGAGGTTGGATTTCACTTTTTTTTTTTTTTAATGAAGAGAGAGTATCAGATGAATGACCTCACTTCACTGCCACCACCAGAGGGGACAGTGACATCACAGGGCTCCAGATCCTTACGGGAGATGCCAGACTCCTTTGCTTTATGTCATTTGGACAGCACGGGGGGGGGGGGGTTGTTAGAGTATCTTCAAGTAGGGTTTAAGATTTTATGTGTATGTGTGAGTTTATGCTGGGGATGTGGGGAGTGCCCAAGGAGGCCGGAGGAAGAGCTGGACCCCTAGTGCTGGAGTTACAGGTGAGTGTGACGTGGGTGCTGGGAGCTGAACTCTGGTCTTCTGTAAGAGCAGTGCATGCTCTTACCTGCGGATCTGTGTCCTCAGCCCCCTAACCTTTTTTTCCACAGTATAGCTCTCCATGGTCTATATATCCCCTGTTTCCTTTCTGGGGCATATTTTCCCTTGGGTTTAAGGAAGTGCTATAATAGGATGCACAGATAAAGCAGAGATTTGGAACAATGAACTGGATCACATACTACAAGCGGCTGGTCCTGGTGGATATGGCTTGCATTTGATTTAGACAATACTTGTTTGCCTAGCAAATGCTTTATAATTTCTTTTAAAAGTTTGCAACACATATAATTAAGAGACAAGTGATCTGCTAGGGGAAATGGGGAAAGGGAGGGCTCTTTAGGGAGTGGGGAGAAAGATGAATACAGATGGTGAGAGGTGGATAAAATAACAAGGATATCTGAAAAAGTCACAAGGAATCATACTATTAACTATTAACAAAGACCCTATAATACATATAACTCTGTATGTGTGTATGTACATATATACATGCGTGCATACATACTATATATAGAGAAAGAGAACACACACACACACACACACACACACACACTGTATATATATGGTGAACCTTTCTCATCTGGGCTGATAGTCCTCCCACCAAGATACAGAGACCACCTAACAAAACCCACGATAAGCAGAAACGAGAAAGTAACCCTCCTTTGAGTTGTTGAGTAGGCCTGTCCAAGAGACTCTCAAAACATACAGCCTATTGCTATTGTCCTTGAATACCCCCCAGAAGTTGAAGGTAAGTCCATATTGCTGAAGACACCATACACTTCTGTAACAAGGCCCAGAGACCCTTGAGCTAGAGCTGACCTGAAAGCCCCTTCCCTGAGGACTAGCTTTCATGGCACCAGAAGGTACCGTAAAAACTTGCGAAGAGAGAGGAAACCATCAATCCTGCCCAGTTATGACACCTGTGAACCATATCAACGACCACCATGGCACAATAACCCCTAAGGGTGCAGTAGTGGCCCAGATACCTTAGCAGTAACCAGCAGCTTGCTCTCTAATTGGACTTAAGGTGATGGCTCAGCGGTTAAGAGCACTGGCTGCTCTTCCAGAGGTCCTGAGTTAAATTCCCAGCACCACATGGTGGCTCACAACCACCTGTAATCAGATCTGGTGCTCTCTTCTGGCCTGCAGGCATACATGCTATATACATAATAAATAAATCTTAAAAAAAAAAAAAAAGACCTGCTCAACAAGAGGGAGACCATGCCTGGTACTGGAAGCCTAGCCAACTCCTCAGTGCTGGTGAAGTCATGGTTTTTGGAAGGAGAACCTAAAAGGACTAATTTACTAAGCAAGCATAATCCCTTGCAATGATCTATGGACATTTGTCCTTATACCCACAGGTAAGTATAGTCTCCACCCTTCATCAAGAAAACTCCTCTTTGCAACAGACAAGAGACCTACTACAGAAAACCACAACCATTCAAAATACAGAGTGGTGGAGCCCAGTCCCAGCGGATACCCTAGCCACGGTACCTTTTTACTTTCCTGCTATCTGATTACATCTGAAGATTTGGAACCAGGAATGAACCAGAGGCGAGAAAGCACATATGGAATTTGTCTTTCTGAATATGGATCTCCTCACTCAATATAATGTTTTCTAGTTCCCTTCATTCATCTGTAAATTTCATGATTTTATTTTTCAAACAGTCATCAGGTATTTCCTCTTCATCTCTGATACAGGGAAGCGTCTGGGCCATGTGACTCCTAAGTTCTAAGACTGTTTAGAAATGTCCCAGTGCTGTTACCTTTTTTTCTTTTTAAATGCCCACAAATTTTCAGGGTGTGGACACCCTGCACTGTTACCACAACTGTGGGGTCGTGTGCTCACCTTTCAGTTCCACATTCTCTTTTTGAATAGCTGTCACAAAATTAGAGTGACCAAGCATCTGAGGACAAGCAGTGGAACCAAGACAAACAGAAGGAGAGAAATTACGTAAGTCAAGACAGCTGTATCTACAGCTTAGACACAGAAAGCTTCTGTTACTAGCGGGTCTTACTATTCTTACTAATTTACATCCTGATGAATAATTTAATACACAAAGTGGGAAATTAGGTTATTTTTCACTGACTCAATATAATCAGTGAATATCTTTCACTGACTTAACATGTAATATAGAAACTAGTATTTTGTAGGTGTAATTCGTAGAAAATAAATTAAAATGACTTTAAGGTAAACAAATACATACACGGACCCATTAGTGAGCACAGTCACTTGTACGAAGGCCAGATAAAAGCTGTAAACCTGGTTTAAGATGTGAGCCCTCAGCTTGCTGCCCCAGCCACCATGCCTGCCTGCTATCCAGCTTCTCTGCTGTGACAATGGTAGACTCTCATCACCCTGGAACCATGAATCCAAATAAACCCTTCCCTCTTTTTAAAAAAAAAAAAAAAAAAAGCTGTAAACTTGACCTCTGGTGTCTGCAGGCTTCACATACATAGATTCCAGAATCTGCCAATCGAAAAGAATTTCATCTGAGCTGCAGATGAACACACACTGTTTCTTATCACTTCCTGGATGGTACACCATAACAAGTAGTTATATAACATTTACACTCTAGCAGATGTTATAACTAACCTAGACATGTTGATACATCATAATCACTAGTTGCATGGCATTTACACTCTAACAGGTGTTATAACTAACCTAGAGATGACGGAAGTGTCTGGACGAACATGTGTGAGCTATGAGAGATACTTTGCCATTTCACAGGAGACCCGAATATCTGTAGATTTCATCATCTGTGGGGAGTTCGGCAAACAATTCCCTACAGATAGCAAGGCATGGCTGTACATTCTAGGACGTTTAAAGAAATATAAAAAAGAACCCCTGGCTGTATATTCTGGTACATTAAAAAACAAACAAACAAACAAAAAAAACAAAAAAAACAACACTTAATGACAGAATAGATTGGCTTTGTCTGTGTCCTGAAACTCTTACACTTCTAAAATGCACATGTGTGTCTTTACCCATGAACCCATTACTCCATTGAGAAGTGTAGCATTTCTCTGCCTTGAGCAATTCTTTACTGTCTAACTCACAGAATTATTCTACACCCAGCAGTAGCTTACATTTCAGTATTTTTGACTAGAACTTGAATTCTGGTCTCTTGTTGGCCTCCAGGAACCTTTAGATCCATTCTAGCAGACCCTCTTCCTTACTCCTGCTCTTATTGGTCTTGTACCCTGACCAGTGCAGCTACATCTGCTTGTTTCTGTAACTTGGGATTTCCTTTTATGTCTCTTTTAAAAGTAGAATGGAGGGGCTCGGTGGGTAAACGTGTCTGACGCTGAGCTTGGTGACCTGAGTTTGAGCCCAGAACCCACATGGTGGAAGGAGAGAACATCATGATTCCTGAAAATTGTTCTCTGACCTCCACAGACATGACATGGTATGTGTACACGCGCACACACACACACACACACACACACACACACACACACACACACACAAACACACACATATTCACTCACACACACACTACATGAATAAAGGTAAATTTAAAAATAGAAATAGAATGATTGTTTCTGATTAGATCAGATTGGATTGAATTCCTGTCTTTAGATCAAATGGTCTTGCTTGTGTAGCCCAGGCTAGCCTTGAATTCATGATCCTTCTGACTTAGCCTTGCTTTCTGAGTCCATAGGCATCTGTCACTATGTCCCATCTACCTAGTCATTTGTAGTAGGAGTCCTAGGTCGCACTGCCCATTCTCCCTAAGCTATGTTAAAACAGGACATTATGGTGTGGAAGTTTTGTCAAGGGTATTGCTAAAGGCAATAGAGCCACCCAGAGGGGACATGACTGGTAGAGAATGCCACTGGTACAGTCTTGAATGAGGCTTCAGGATGGACAATAACTCAAGGATGCAACCTTTAAACTTTGGAGCAGGCCTTGTTTGCAGGTGGCAGGCAGGCAGGCGATGACATCCAAGCAGGGATAATGAATAAATAATGGCAGCATCCTTGCCAGCCAGCCAGACCATTAGCAACCAAGGGATGTGAAAATCACCACTCCTGGGCCAGGAGAGACTCCTCTGCCTAACAAGATGAAGTAATGCTGGAGCGGGAAAATGAGACGGGACTGGAAATGCTAAGTGCGGTGATGTTCTTTCTGTAATGTAAAGCAGCTTTCTGAGTTTGCTAGGAAAGCCGTGATCCTCAGGGCCCAAGGCCAGCCCCAAGAATCGGAGTCTCTGGTGGGTGGGCCCCACTTTCTAATGTTGTCGATGCACATTGCTGTTTGAAAAGCTTGGGCTTAGGGCACAGGGTCTCTCCTTCCTAGTTGAAGACTTTAGAGATGATGTGGGTGGGTGGGGGGCAATCCTGGCATGGAGGGGGGGCCGATCCTGGGAGTGGTGTGAGAGGCTAAGTTCTGGGTCTGAACACACAGAAGTTCTTTGGGAAAAAATGGGGAGTTTAAAGTGGTAACCCAGCTCTGCTAAGGGGAAGGCCGATAACCCGCTTACCCGTAAGACAATTCTGGGCTGAATAAGGAGTTGCTAGAGATGAGGACAACAGTGATCCAGTTAGTTAGTGCTTCAAGGCTCTACGGCCTGAGTGACCACGTGAGGGATGATGTTTGAGCCCGTGACTTTTGGGGAAGACATAAGCATTTCAACCACAACATGCCTCTCTCAGTGTATGGAGCAAAACCACGGCCTGGTGCTTACAGGTGCTCAGACAAACTTCCTGGGCAGCACACTCATCAGGAGACACTCCCTGGAACCCCAGGTACATGCTCCAGAGTCCTCTGCCTCCCCAGTGTGGATTTTTATCAAAGGTGTGTGAACTAAGGCTACATTTATTCATAAAGGTGTAAGTTATCATGAATTCTCTCTTTCTCTCTGCGAACATTAGGTCAGTGTTTCCCGCCGAGAGAACATACATTGTTTTTACAATGTTTTCCCGATTTTAAAAATATTCATGTGTCTGACATATGCTATGCATGACACAGACATACCTGCATGTGTGTCTGTGGACCACTTGCATGCAGCGCCCGTGGAGACCAGAAGTGAGCATCCTATCCCCTTGGAACCCCAATTACAGCAGATTGTGAGTTGCCATGTGAGTGTTGGGAATCGAACCAGGGTCCTCTGGAAGAGCAGTGAGTGCTCCTAACAGCTAAGCTGCCTTTTCACCCCAGGGACTGCTGTTTCTACCAGGTTCAAACGCCTTAAGTATTTTCACCCATCTTCCAACAGCATTCTTTCCTGACATGATAAATAAATCAGTAGATTTTGATGTGAATATTCACAGGTGCTAAAAAAGCTGCTCCAATAGTCATGGTTATGAGAAATTATTTCAAAGATGCATGGTCAGAGAGATGTTCTCTGTCGAAACACTGCACTACACACAGGATCCAGATCCAGTAACAACACAGTCTCAGAAGATAATTATTTTAAATCAAAGACGAAATTTAATCTTTTCTATCAACACAAAAGGGTATGAAAACAAAAAGAAAGTTGGAGTTTGGAATTTTGGAAGTAGATGATGTGCCCATAACTCCCAGATCAACCTCGATGACATGAAGAGAGAAACCCTGCCGTGAGTTAGTGAGTGCTGCTGGTGTGTCTTTTAGGATGCGTGCTTATGTAGCCTACTTTCTTAGGGAATCATTTTAATTGATGAGACAGGTGGGGAAGATGATCAGTTTGCACTTATCATTTATACTGTTTGTCTGTCCTTACACAATGCTGTATGTGACAGGTCACTAAAGTGTACCGTTTTCTTTCTAATTTTAACCTGATAGATCTCAGAGGAGCCACAGTGTGGCTGATGGCTGGATCTAGGCTGTGTAATTCACTTGACCAAAACTCTAAATAAAATGCTATTTTATATAAAGACTCTAAGAACCAGCACGCTTTATTATTATTTCAATCGGACCCCACAGTTACTTGCTTTTGAAGCAATGACTATTTCTTTCAAGTCCTAATTCCCGGCTATGAATGTCCTTCATGTTAAATTTGACATTTTAATGAAGCTTTCTGCAAAATATCTGAGGTGGTATGACCCTGATATATCATGCTGGAGGCCAGAATCCTGTGTGTTGGGCTGAGGACAGATGGAGCTGTCCGTTCCATCCCTGATTAACACCATCTGAATATAGATTGGGGATCCAGGTATGAATCCCCAGTGATCAATCCATCATGACTTGCTAAATAAATCTGCTGTTTTATAGCTATATTAGTTATGAATATTTAATTAAATTTGGTTAAAAAAAAAAAAACCCACCATCCTGAGCCTATACTAAGTATAAAGACCTGGATCTTCACGGCTTCCAAAGCGGCTCGCTCATTGTCTCATTTGTCCTTCAGAGTACTTTACCTTAGTTCACAGTGATGGAACCCAGAGAAGAGCCCAGAGTAGAGCCCATCTCCCACACCCTCCTGTTGGAATTCTCTTCATTACACTTATCTCTGTCCAGCCTGCAGCAGAGTCATTGATCTGTTGCTATCTGGTCTTTACTGATGAACACTGGGTGATGGAGAACATCAGTGGACAAAGAATTTCCTGGTTGCTCTTAACCCTGGCTTGAAAGACACCAGCTGCCAAGTGACCCTGACCCAGGATGTGAGAGGGTGACAGCGTCAACAGGTGCGAGCAATGTCATCGCCCATCACTGTGACAACGTGACTGCTATTCTTTACAGCCTTGCCCTGAAGTATGGTGCCTTTGCTAAAACTCCATGTCGAGTGGAAGGAAAAGAATATGTCTGTCTTGAAGAGTGTGCCTACTCCATCAACTGCTCCTTGGGACAAGTCAAAACCTGTTCCTTCTTTGTGAAACCTCATCTCGAGAGCGCCTTGAAGAGTCTTAGCTAATTCTGTCACAGGCCAACCATTGGCTGCCAACCAGCAGTTAGCCCTTATCCTCATCCTTACTTATTTGGTTAAGAAACAGCAATTATTTACAAAAGAAAGTCAGGGTCCAACCTTAGGGCTTGAAAGAAGTGGCTGTTGTTTCCAGAGGCTAGCTGCTGGTCAGTAGGTCTGACGGAACAGAAGAATGCAGGGTTCCACAGAGTTCCTCTCCGCTGCCTCAGTTAAAATGCAGCAGCAAGCTCCCATGGCTGCACCTTCAAGTCTGTTCCTCTACCAGTCTGTGCGTCTCCTCCTCTCTTGCAGCCTCCTGGTTCTAAGGCAGGCTCTTTAATGAAACCAGAAATGGCGATAGCTCCAAGATTGGTCTCCTTCGTCAGGAATAGCTGAGATCTTTTGTAAGGTCTGGAAGTTTTGCTTTTCTTTCTATTTCTGTAATGAGTGGTGCTGGAGTTTTGACTGGGATCGCACCGCATCTGAAACTTGCTTTCAGGATACTGGCGTCTTCCCAATGTCGCTTCTAATCCGTGAACACGGGAGGTCTTCCCACCTTTAATGTCTTCTTCGATTACTTTCGTCCGTATTTTAAAGTTTTTATTGCAGAGGTCTTTGACTTCCTTGGCTGGGTTTGTCCCAAGGTATTTTTTTTTTTTTAAGCTATTGTGAATGGAAGTATTTCCTTGTCTTCTTTCCTAGCCTGCTTGTGATTAGTGTGCAGGATGCCTACTAATATTTACATGTTAATTTTGCATCCTGACACTTTGATAAAAGTGTTTATCAGAGCTGAGAAGTTTCTGGTGGGGTCTTTTTAGGATCTTTTGTGTAGATCAACAGAATAGAACAGGGTTTTATAACCACAGTCATCTAATTTTCAGGAAAAATGCCAAAAATACATATTGGGGAAAAGACAACTTGTAGCAGGAATCTTAAAAGTTCTTATTAATAAAATCAAACCTGAGCCAGGTATTGGAGTGAACTGGAAGATCAGAGAACCAGAACAAGCTACAGCTAACCTTACCTGGTCAACTTCTCAGCTGATCTTGTTTCCTTAGACTGGAAGCTTCTGTGTCCTCATCCCAATGGCTCTCAGCTGAACTGCTGCTTGAAAGCCTGAAGCTTAACCAGCTAAAAGTTCTAGTTTCTGGTCTTCACACCTTATATATCTTTCTCTTTCTGCCATCACTCCCTGGGATTAAAGGCTTGCTTTCTGGGATTAAGAGCATGAGTCACCATGCTTGGCTATATCCTTGAACAGATGGATTTCTGCCTCTGGAATGCTAGGATTAAAGGCGTGTGCTACCACTGCCTATCCTCATGTTTAATATTGTGGCTGTTATGTCTCTGACCTCAGATAAGTTTATTAGGGTGCACAATATTTTGGGGAACACAATACTACCACAACAACCTCTTCAACAAATGATGCCAGCAAAACCAGACATTCATGTGTTAAAGAATGGAACTACAGCAAAAGAGACCATTAATCAAGTTAAAAGACAGCCTCCAGAATGGAAGAAAAATTTCACTGGCTGTCTGATGGAGGATTAATAACCATAATACACAAAGAGTTTAAAAATCTAGGCCGGGCGTTGGTGGCGCACGCCTTTAATCCCAGCACTCGGGAGGCAGAGGCAGGTGGATCTCTGTGAGTTCGAGGCCAGCCTGGGCTACCAAGTTAGCTCCAGGAAAGGCGCAAAGCTACACAGAGAAACCCTGTCTCGAAAAAAAAAAAAACCAAAAAAAAAAAAAAAAAAAAAAATCTAAACAAGAACTTGAGCAACCCCAAGCAAAATGTATATGAATGAAATGAACAGACTGTTCATAAGAGATCAAGTACAAATGGCCAGGAAAGACATGAAAGAAATATTCAACCTCACTAGTCACTGGAGAAATGCAATCCAAACATTGAGATACCATCTCACCCCAGTCACAGTGGCAACCATCATGAAGGCCAATCACTGAACACTCTGTAAGGATATGGACCAAAAGAACCCTCACATGCTGCTGTGGGAATGCAAACATGTCTGGCCACTATGCAGATCAATGTGGAGGGTTCTGAAAGCCTAAAGGCAGTTGTATGACTCCTGGGAACTTACCCAAAGCCCTCCAAGTCAGCACACACAAAAACATTTCACAGTTTATTGCAGCACTGCTCACAACAGCTAAGTATGCTCACTACTGCTCACCATTCCAAGCATCCAACAACCAAGGAATGCATAAAGAAGGTGAGCACAGTGGGATGTTCTTGTCCGTAAGAAGGAAATTATGTCATGTGCAGGAAAATGGATACAATTGGAATTGATCAACCTTAAATGATTCAAGGTTGTTTCAGAAAGACAAAAATCACACATCACCTTATTTGTTATTTGTGGTTCCTGGTTTTTATTATAGCTACATGAAAACTATATACATATATGTACGTGTGTGTGTGTGTGTGTGTGTGTGTGTGTGTGTGTGTGTGGAGAGAGAGAGGGAGGGAGAGGGAGGGAGAGAGAGGAGGGAGGGAGAGAGAGGAGGGAGGGAGAGAGAGGAGGGAGGGAGAGAGAGGAGGGAGGGAGAGAGAGGAGGGAGGGAGAGAGAGGAGGGAGGGAGAGAGAGGAGAGGGGGAGAGAGGGGGAGAGGGAGAGGGGGAAAAAGAGGGGGGAGAGGGAAAGGGAGGGAGAGATGAGAGAGAGAGGAGAGGGAGGGAGAGGGAGAGAGAGAACATAGAAGATATGGGACCAATAGGGGAGGGAGGAAGCTTAGAAAGGGAAGGGTACAGAGGCATGGAGGGGAATATACTCAATGTACAATGTATTCTTGGGAGAAAGTGTCCTCATGTGACATAGTATCACACACAACAATTGTATAATAGTAATGATCACAAACTAAGAAATACTGTCATGAACAGAAGCTGGGAGAGACAGGAATGCATTTTCCCTTCAAGCTTCCAGAGGGAGCACAGTCACTGGACACCTTGATTTTATACTTCGGGCTTCTAAAACCATGTGAGCATGACTTTGCCTTATCTTAAACTACAAAGTTTGTGGTAATTTGCCTCAGCAACCACAGTAAGCTAATACACTATGGTTGGGATTTTTTTTGTCTGTGGTCGATTTCTAAGGCAACTCCTACCTGCTTCTTTCTTGCTCTTGAGGACTCAGCGCAGGTGCCACCTCTGAACGGAACATGTTCCTGACAGTAGATAATTTTCCCTTCAAGTGTTGCTTAAAACGGTAAATTGCTCCAAAAACTAAATCCTACATGAACATAAATAATGCTTAGTTTAAATAAGTCTCATAAAATAAGTATATCCCCCAAATATTTCAAGGGATATTCTTATAAAAAATTACACTTTATAAAAATTCAAATTTATTGGACTTCTTGGCTACCCCCTCCCAAAGCCCCCAGACCTGGCAACCATGTAACAAACAGAAATTGCTATGTTCCTAGGGAGTGAGATCAAACCAAGATTACAAACCTTTCCTTCAAACATCTTTCTTTATACAGTTATTTTTTTCAAAACCTCAAGGGACGTACCAGTGAGTTCACCCTGCTTCCTTGGAAGCAAAATCAGAGGAAGACCACTTAGGGTTCGCACCACCCAGGGAGAAGAGGGCTCTGCTCGGAGAAAGCTGAGGCAGCTTCCTGAGTGGATCTCCACTCACGATGGTGTGATCGGGTTGAAATCCTGAATGATCAAGGGTCGGTGGATTTCTCTACACTCAAAACAATGTAGAGTAAGGAACGCTTATGTTGGTGCACAGAAAAGCCATAGAAAACCCCATGATGAGCAGCACAGTGCAGAAACAGAGCAACAACAGGTTTTCTCACGAAGGCTGTGCCCTATGGGGTTTGGGGTGGGGAGCAGCGCTGTGCATCATGATGCAAGACTTCAAAATAGTGATCATAAACATTGGCCCCCCATCCCAGACTACCTCTATGGAACTGCCCATAATCTAGACTTGTTATACGCCTCTCCCATGCCCAATTTTCATTTTAGTTTTCCCCCACAGTTTTGAATGGTCAGTATTATTGTTTCCCCCAATTCACTGTGGTATATATTTCATTTTCACATCATATCCAGCGCTGGAGGTATAAGTTATGTAGAGACTGCTAGGCAGTGCTGATCTGTTTTGTGGTTTGGGTAAATTTGACGACACACGAGCACACGATCACAAGGCTGACTGTGTCTGTGAGCATTGTGTGAGTTTGTGGAAATCACCGAGAGCCGGCTGTTGTGGGGCACAACTGTAATCCCAGTACTTGGGAGGCAAAGACTGAAGGCCTGGGAGAGGCCAGCCTGGGCTGCGGAAGGAGACCATGTCTCAAACACACATACCATACACACCATACACAGAGGTGGTGAGGGAGTTGGAGGGATGGGGAAGGAGGAGAGAGGGAAAAGGAGGGACATGGGGGGAGAGGGAGAGAAAGGGGGAGAGGGAGGGGAAGAGAGCTCCTCAGAAAGTTGAACTTTTTAATCCATAGCATCTGTGGAAGAGTTCCCAGTGGAGTGCCTATCCAGCAGCCATGAGGTCCT
Organism: Peromyscus leucopus; assembly: GCF_004664715.2. Taxonomy (NCBI): domain Eukaryota; kingdom Metazoa; phylum Chordata; class Mammalia; order Rodentia; family Cricetidae; genus Peromyscus; species Peromyscus leucopus. Next base: position 8,201,434 of record NC_051080.1, read on the forward strand.
CAGTACAATTTTCGGAACAGTCATGATCTGTCAAAGTGACAGATCTGGGTGGCTCATCTTCCATGGTGGTGGATCTCGTCAGGAAGTTCCCAGTGCCTAGTATGCACACTTGCACATTCTACCTTTTCACACCTTTCTTCTGAATGGCACTGCTCTTTTCGCTGTTGAAATGGCTACTGTTGCTTTATAGCAGCTATGCTTAGAGATGAAGGAATGGCATTGTCTGTTTGATTGTACAAGTGGTCTCTGATGAGAGCTGCCATTTTTTTTTTTTGTTTCTAAAATAATTATCCTTTTAAAAAGTAAATAAATTTCTCTCCCTCTTTCTTGCTTTTTTTTTTTTTTTTTTTCTGAGACAGGGTTGATATGTAGTTTAAGCTGGCTTCAAACTTGTAATCCCCCTGCCTCCATCTCCCAAGTATTGAAACTACAGGTGTTTCATTAATATACCCGAACTTAAAATTGTATACAAGTATATTTTAAATAATTAAAAAAAATATTTTCCCAGAATGTTTTCTGGATTTTGCTCTTTGGGAATTTGTGACTTTACAGGTTGATTTTTTTGGTGATTTCACCACTCTGGACTATGACATTGGGATTGCATTTTGTAGAATTAAGACTCAGAGTCCCGCTGGGCATAGGTAGAATCTGTATTATGAAACTATTTACATATATGACAGCAATGTAAATATTTTGACACTATTTCATTCTTTGTTGAGATTCTTGGGCATGTGGCTGTTACCCAGGACCCTAGCCAGTAGGATAAACAGAAAAGATGAATTTGATGTTTCAAATGTCACTTGGGATTTTAAGTCATGGCTGTTTTATTGACTGGGGTCTCTTTCCTGACTCTATAGGAAATGGCGACCCACAGCTCACATCTATGCGTGCTCACAGGTTGAGAGAGAAATCAGAACTGGTCACCCTGCTAGGGCCGGCCATGTTCTCTGTGCAATCAGAGAGTCACCTGTGCCAAGAGAGCAAAAGATCCATCAAGTGTGGCCTCGTTAATGTCAGGTCTATGTAGCCAGACCATTCTCACAGGGAGGAATTTTTTTTTTTTTTGTGGGTCAGAGGTATGAGCACCATTGCCAAAGCCCTGCCCCACCCACAGGAAGTGTGAGCATTCCTTCTCATTGGGTTAATGCAGGACTATGAAAAGGGGAACAATTACTTCCCGCTAAGGTGCTGCTCTGGAGAAAGCTTGTATTTACAGAACAAAGTCATCGGGTGCTGTTGACAGATCCTGGCTGACCTTTGCTTGCCAACATGAGAGTGAGTCTCTCAGCAGTGAGACCGAATGCTTTCTGTTGGACAGTGTGACAGCTTGAACATTTAATAAAGCACGCCCCAAGACTTTTGTTACCTTCAAGTCCCTTAGAATCTAAAAATAGGAATTCTATGTTGGAAGGCTTCCCCATCAGTTAGGGAGCAAGAGGGTCCATGCCTCAGTCTACCCTCAGCTGTGAAATGCGTGCTCAAGTTTTCTCAACTAGTTTGCCCCAAACAATGCAATAAAATGTTCTAAGGGGAGAAACTCAAAATTGAGGGGTATCCTTAGGGACAGTGTATTTTTTTTTATTATTCATTTGTTTATCTTTAATTTTCCTTACACATGGTACTGTGTCACATAAGGGCAGTTCTCACAGAAGATACCTTGTGCAGTGAACGTACCCCTGAATCCTCACCCACCCCCTTCTCACCCTTCTGTTAGTCTTTTTCTTTCCGTAGACAGCTACACGTCTGCCTTCTACTTCCAGGTTATATACACCTACATGATTTTATTTTTCTACATACAATCTCAGAACAAAAAGAATTAGATAGATTTGTGATTCTGAGGCTGGCTTACCTTGCTTAGTATGATTATCTGCAGTTACATCTATTTTCCTGAAAATGACACCACTTCATTCTCTATGACTGAAAAAAAAAATCCATTGTGTTTATATCCATTTTCTTTATCTGTCCCTTGGATGTGTGGCTCCATGATGTAGCTATTGTAACTAATGCTGAAATAAGCATCGCTGTGCAAGGATCTCTGAGAGGTGTTGACTCAGAGGCCTTTGGCATAAACACCAGTGGGTAGAAGAGCGGGGTCTTAAGAAACCTCTAGATAGACTTGTACAGGGGCTGCATAGGCTTACACTCCTACAAACTGTGTGTCATGTTTTGCTTTGGGCCACATGTTCACCAGCTGTGAGGAGCAGAAGAAGCCGGGAGTAAATACGTAGGGAGCAAACGAAGCTCTCGGTGAACGTGGATCGTTGACATGAGCATGGCCATGTCAAGGACCCCCGTGCCTCAGACCCATGAGAATGGCAACACCTTCCTCAGATCAGGTTCAGGGAAATGGCAAAGCCTTCCCCTGGTCGGTGGGCAGATCTTGGCAGTGTGTTCAGAGGGTATTGACTGCAGCTCCCTCTTCCCAGATGTTTATAGTCTGAGTGATCCCCTGTAGAGTCTACTACCAAGGTTCACGAAACCTGACTCTTTGTTCATCTGTATACAATAAACCCACATCCTCAGATGTATAGAATGAATGCCCAGAGTTTCTTTGCCCCTCCACCAGAGCATACTACCAAGGTGATCCCAATCCATGCCTCTGCCATGTGTGTGTGTGTGTGTCCCCCCGTCTGTCCATCCATCTGTCTTTTCTTCCTCATTGCCTTGTCAGGGGATCCTCAAGCTGTGCAGGTCATAGCAACGAGCCTTTGTTGTTACTGAGACATGGGGCTCTAGAGTTTTATTCTTTTACATGTGGGTATCTGCTTTTTGTGGGATTGTTTTTCACATTTTCATGGGGGGGGGCAACAGGAAAGGGGTCTCTTCCATCAGTGAGAGTATTTACAGGTTCTTCAGCCATTCTAGGCTTGGGTCCTCAGGGTCCTGGGGGGTGGTTGGGCACATCAGGCAAATTCCCATTATCCTTCATGGGCAATGGATAGTTGGAGGTATGGTCTGGTTGAGCAAGGCTATATATTTGATGTAGGGGCAGACTATGGGCATAATTTTGGTCCCAGCCCTCTTGGTCTTGGTGGCAGCAAGGTCCAGGGTATCTACTTTTTAAAGCATAATTTGTTTTCTTTTCTCCATTGTGTGTTTTTACATGTTTGCCCAATATTAGAAGACTACAAACACATGAGTTTCTTTGGGCTCTCTATTTTGTTACATTGATGTAGGTGTCTGGGTTTTGCCACTACTATGCTGTTTGTATTACTATGATTATGATATGAGTATAACTTAGAATCAGGTATGGTGTTGTCCTTTGCTTGGACCATCTGAGATCATCTGTACCTTCCTTATGCATTTTTAAGATTTTTTTCTTTGTGTGAAGAATGCTGTTAGAATTTTATTAGAATTGCATCAAACCTGTAATTTACTTTTGGTAAGGTGGTCATTTCCACTGTGTTAATTCCAACAGTTCCATGAGTTAGGGAGTCTGACCATTGTCCAATACCTCTTCAGTGTTTGAAAACTTTCACTGTGGAACTTCCTAGGTTAGGTTTATCCCAAGGTAACTTAATTTTATTTTGCAGTCATTGTGAATAGGATTATTTTTTATGATTTCTTTTTCCATGTGTTTATTTTTTATAAATGTAGAAAGGGTGTAGATTGTTTTTGTATTTTTGATTCTGCATCCTGCCACTTAGCTAAAAGTGTTTAACAGGTCTATTTTCTAGTAGAGTCTGTAGGGCCTCTTGTTTAGAGACCATGTCATCCTCAAATAAGAATACGTTGCCTTCTGCCCTTCCTGTTTGTATCCCCTTTATTTCTTGTCTTACTGCTCTAACTAAAGATCCAGGTACCATATTGATAAAGAGTGGGGATAGTGGAGCCCTGCCTCATTCCTGATTCTAACAGGATTGCTTTGAGTTTTTCTCCATTTAGTATAATATTGGCTATAGGTGTGTCATACATAGCCATTATTATGTTGACTTACATTCCTTCTATTCTTAATCTCTTTGGGGGCTTTTAATTATGTATATATGTTAATTTAGTCAAAGATCTTTTGGGCCTCTATTAAGATGATTGCATGATTTCTGTCTTTGGAGTCAATTTTAATTATATTCATTGATTATATGTCAAACTATGCCTGCATCTCTAGAATGAAGCCATGTTGATCATAATAGATGATCTTCACGTGTTCTTGAATCTGATTTGCTAAAATTTTATTGAGAATTTTGCATCTATTTACTCTGTCTCTGTCTGTGTGTGTGTGTGTGTGTGTGTGTGTGTGTGTGTGTGTGTGTGCGTGTGCACATGAGTGTCATGACAGACTTGTGGCAGCTGGAGGACAACTTTCAGGAGTTGGCTCTCCTTTTCCATCATCTCTGTCCTGGGGGTCAAACTCAGGCCATCAAGCTTGGCAGTGAGCACTTTCACCCAGTACTTACCAGCTATCGTCTGCATCTTTGGACTAATGAATTGAAACCATTAATACTCAGAGTTATTACTGAAGAGTGGGCACTCTAATTACTGTTAATTTATAGTATTTGGTCTTTTCTTGCTCCTCAATTGTGTAACTGGTGTTGTGGCATAGTTTTTTCTCGGTAACTTCATTGATGTTTATCTTTTTCTTCAAACTGAAGGATTTCTTCACATCTCTTTAGTAGAGCTGGCTTGGTGCTCATGAGGCCCTTCAGGCGGATTTTGTCATTTTTCTTTCTTCCTCAGTTATGACAGATAGTTTTTTTTGTGTTTGCAATTATTGCCTTTCAGAGCTTGAAGTACACCATGGCAATCCATCCTGGCTTTCTAAGTTTCTGTTGAGAAATCTGATATTATTCAGATGGACCTGTCTTTATTGTCTTAGTGTTCCTCTATGATATCTCTAATACACTTTCCTTCTTCTCATTTAGTGTTTACAAAATAACCTTACATGGATAGCCTCTTTTCTGGTCCTGTCTGGTCTATGTTCTAAATGTCTCTTGGACCTACCTGGATGGGCATCTCTTTCTCCAGATTTGGCTAACTTTCTGCTTGGAGTTTATTGAAAATGTTTTCTATGCTTTTATCATGAACATTTTTACTTTCTCCTATACTCATGATTTGTAGAGTTGGTATTTTAAAGCGTTCCTGAATGTGATGTTATTTTCTTATTCACTTATCTGTCATGGTCTGAATGTTCTAGTTCTTCTAGCTTCTTTTCAAGCCCACAAAGTCTATCTTCCCCTTCATCTATTCTATTGCTGAGGTTTTCCAAGGAGACTTTTATTTGACATATTGAAAATTTCCAGTATTTCAGTTTGAACTTTCTTCAGTATTTCAATCTCTTTATTCAATTCCATTTTCATATCCTGAACTGATTTCCTTATTTCATTCAGCTCATCTTTGTGTTCTCTTGGAATTCACTTAGTTCATCTGTGTCCTGTTTCATTTTTTTGCACATATTTGCAATTATTTTTAATTCTTTATCTGGGATTTCATCTGTTTCACTATCATTGGAGGCAATTGCTGTGGGATGAGTCATTTCTGGAGGAATTATGTTGCCTTGAGTTTTCATTTTTTTGTGTGTTTTTGCACTGAGGCTTGTATATTTGATATTAGGTTATTATTTAGAGTTTTTCAATGTCACCTTATTCTTTTAGTGAAAATCAATTGCAACGATGAAGAGGAAATAGATTGTAATAGAATGGAGATGTCATTTTCTTCTGCTCACCTGGTGTTGAGGGCATCAGGATCAATCCCCAACACTTCCCCCAAAGTAGAATATTGTCTTCAAAAACAATCATTGTCATATACTATGAAAATAAATTAAAAATACAATAAAAACAATCACCCTTTAAACACCAATCACTTTAGAAAGTATAGGCACACTGACAGTACTGTGAGTGTGATGATATATCAGTTACGTGAGCACAAATAGAAAGTGAAAATCGGTTTGAGACGAACAGTATTGAGTAGACAGGAAAAGACAGAAGAGGGAAAGCAATTAGGAAGGAGGACAGTTGGCTTGAGGGTGGAATAAAAAGAGAAGGTGAAGAAATGCAGCCAGGGCTGGTGAGGTGGATCCACGACGTATAAAGCCTCTTACTGCAAGGCCTGATGACCTGTGTTCAGTCCCTGGAACCTATGTGGTGGAAGGAGATGATTCTTTTACCATTTATTAGTTAAAAAAAAAAAAAAAATCCCGTGCACAAATATTAAAGGAAAAGGAAAACCTGGGACAGATCCAAGCTACTGCCGGAGCACTGGTCGTTTCCCAGCTCTAAAAGGACCAGTGCAACCTTCTGGCTTGCCTCTTCCCCCCGGGTCACTCATTCCCCTTCTCCTCGGTCCTCCAAGACTCGCTAATCCACGGACGTTACAAGTGTGACACTATGTCTGCTCACCCCAGATAGGGAACCAACGACAGACCAAAGTAAGGACACCACAAAGCCCAATTTGGTGAACCAACGAGTTTGGGGGGAGGGTTACTTACCGGAGCAGAAATGACTCGAAGACAGTGGCATCACTGAACCTCCCCACCACAACGTGAGTGACAGCTCATGAAAGCTGGAGACCTGAAGTGCCCCGCAACCTGCAGGTAGCTCAGTAGTCTGGAGAGCATCTTTTCCAGGCAGCTCAGCTGATTTTCCAGGGAGCATGTCTGATTTGAGTCTCTTCTAGGCAGTTGGCTAATCTGAGGGAGTCTTTGAGCAGTCCTTTCCGGTTATATATGCTTGTGGCTAGTGGGGCAGTCAGTGTATCTGGTGAGTTTCAGGGACTCCCTGAAACTTTTGAGTTGTTTGCTTCCTGGGTTTTAAGGAGCTTCCTTGAAGGATGGACCTTTTTACTCCCCATGAGCACATCCTGTGTCTTCACGAGCTTCCATGCAAGATGAAATATTTTATCTCGAGGAGCTTGCGACCCACTGCGTTCTTTAGGTGAACCTATCTAAGGGGACGTGAACAAGGACAGAAAGGTAAGAAAAAGAGAGAGAACAGCAAGACAGAGCAGGTCCGCTAAACTGTCACTGAGTACTAAATAAAGGAGAAATCAATGTGAAGAGGAGAGAGTCTGTAAGCAGTCTTCCTGTTTGCTGGTTCCAGTCTGGAGTTTCTTCTTGGGTTCCCAGGTGATGGTCACACCTCTGGGCAGTCCTTTGCAAGGTAGAGTTGCAGATAGCGTCCCCACCAGCAGGCGGTCCTCCACATCCTGGGTTGTAGATGCTGGTCAAAGGTCTCAGGGGTCCTTCAGCAGTCTGACTGTCAATGTTGGCTCCACCCCTGGGCGGTCCTTCCTGATATCCTGCAAGTGTTTGGAACCTGTTTCTGTGTTCCCCTGGATTCTGGCTCCACACAGGTTTATAGGGCAGTGAAGACTAAGCAGTTCTGATTCATAATTTCTTTCCTCTTGACTCTGCATGTTCCGAGTTTCCCTAGAGCACAGGGGTGTGGTTCTTAATGGGTCGGGGGTAACCAAGTGGCTGGCTCAGCAGGAGCGCTTTTAAGTGGCGTCATAGTGCCATTCCAGGTTAATGCAGTTAGTGCACCCGGAAGTTGTTTCTGCAGCTGCACACACACAGATTGTGTCTCCCTTCCTCTCCCTTCCCCTTGAAATGCCCGTTACTGGGAGTGGAGTGCAGTTTCCAAGACTCTCCAACCTGATCATGGCTCTGCTTACCATCCTTCACTGGATGATGGAGTAGGGAGCCCCGTACCTGCCAGTCTCTCTGGGATAGACTGGGATTCCCTCCTGCTCTGCTCTGTTCTGTAAAGTTTCTTATTTTACTTTGCTGTTGAACTAGATATGTTCAGCCATCACCCTCCCCCCCGGGATAGGTCTTCCACAACTTGCTCCAGTTCATTTCCCGGAGATTTTAGCACATTGTGCTTGTCACCCACCGTCTTCCTAAACTAAGTATGGTTTTCTTTTAAACATCATTAACACAATTCCCCTCAGTCATGCCAGGAGGAAGGGAAACGAGGAAACCAAACCAACACACACACACACACACACACACACACACACACACACACACACACAAACACAAAACTGTCCTTGGCTGGTTCCTTTCCCATCTTCCACATTTTTTTTTTTTTAAATTTTGTCTTTAAGAGACTACAGATCGGCACAGAACTGTCTGTTTTTCCTCAGAATCATCTGATGATGGTGATGCTGTTTTCTCCAACGCATTCATCTCCCATCTTACAGAAGAGACTGAGCCCTAGTGGCTGTGAATAGAAGCGGAATGACTTTTCCAAAGCCCAACATTAAGAACTGCCTGAGAGGAATTTGCTCTTCTGGATCAAGGGCTTGAGATTCCCAGCACATAATTTGTCCATTTATATTCTGATGACTTAAAAAATGTAAATATGACAGACAAGCCGACGCATTTAAATTATTATATTTGTTCTAAAAAAATTTAAGATTGAGGAATTAACAGCTACATGAGTCTAGAAATATGAAATTTGTTTTTATACAGTGGTAACATGCTGTGCTGGTGTCACCTAAGTGGATTTGATCACAGAAATTGATATTCTCTAATGAAAACGATAAGACCTGAATAGAGTTTTATACAAGAAAAATCTTAGTTTTAGTTTCACAATACCTATTATGTAAATTTCTAGAAATATTTGAGAATCTTTAAGAATGTATGCATTTAAAATTACTTTCATGTATTATCAACTAATTTTAAAAAAAGGACTCATTTGAAGAAGAGAGCATATGCTTCTAATGCTTTTATTATTATTCCTTTCTCTCTATATATATTTGTAAACAATTCATTTTACAAGCAAGAAGTTCCCTTTCCTTCCATCTCAGTTCTACACTTGAGTGGTAAATAGTATTGGTAATTTAATGTAGAAACTGTCCAGTCTTGTTCCCTGTGCACAGAGAAATAGTTAATTTTGTTTACTTTAGTCTTTGTTACGAAAAGTTGGAAACTAAAATAACAATAAGCTAGTTTTAACTGCTGCTGAGCTACAAATATAATCAAAATGTCTTATTTTTTTCCATTTCCTACTCAGCTTTCCTTCACACTTCACTGGAGAATTTGCAAGCCAATCTATGATGTACTATCTTTTCCCAGCCCTGGCATCATACAGGCATGATGACTGTCTCAAAATTGGACATATTTATTTTTGCCATTGTGTTCTCTTTTTGCAAAATGGATTTATTTATTCTAATTCTTTTTCTCTTTCACATATGGTAAAATAATTCGTCCTTACCTATGAAAGTCTTCCAGTTATAGTAAGGATTCTGTTAAATCTGTGTGATGGTTAATTTTACATACATCTTGTCTGCACTATGGGATTCACAGAAATCTGACTAGCCATGACTTCTGAGTGTGTCGAGAGGAATTTTTTTAAAAAGGAATTTAGGATTTCAATCAGTAGATAGAGTAAATCAAGTAAATGGAGCTTTTTGTTCCGACCACTTCATTCCAAATAAATACACAGAGACTTATATATTAATTACAGAATGCTCGGCCAATTGCTCAGACTTATTACTAACTAGCTCTTACATTTAAACTAACTCATTTCTATTAATCTATGTATTGCCACATGGTCCATGGCTTTACCAGTCCTCTGGCATCTTGCTTTTTGGGTGACTGGTTCATATTTCTCTTGACTCTGCCCTTCTTCATCCTAGTCCTCAGTTTGATTGTTCCACTTAACTTTATCCTGCCTTGCTATTGTTCAAACAGCTTTATTATTAACCAATGAGAGCAACATATATTCACAGTGTACAGAAGGATGATTCCCACAGCATATATCAAGTGTATTTTCCCTCTATTTTCTATATGTCTTTTCTTCAATACATACACCCTGTTTTTCCATTTCAATCTCCTTAGATTGATTTCTTTAACATTCTTAAGTTTTCAGAATACAGGAATCACTCACCCTTAAGACTTAGTGAGATATCTTTTTTTGAACAATTTTAACTCATGTGTTTTACATATTTGTTTTTTTCAATATACTCTCAAAATATCTACAAAAATTATGTAATCAATAAGTGACCTTAGCAAAGTTACAAGATGGAAGGTCAACATTTAAAACTTGATTATATTATGGTGTTAATGTGTTTTTCACAAGTAAAAGAAAGAATGAAACTGCACTCTCATTAACAAAGATTAACTCAATGAGGATTCAAGAACTGAATATTAAAGTTTGAAAGTACAGAATTGTTCAAAACCACATAAGAAACAATTGAAAAATCTCAGTGCTGGATTTAAGGATTTGATAATAATAATAATAATAATAATAATAATAATAATAATAATAATTGCATATACCACCCAAAAGTACAGTCAGTGGAAGAAACAAATTTTAAATTGGGATCATGAAAATTTAAGATTTCTATACATCAGAAGATACAATCAACGGAATGAAAATGCAACCAATGGGATGAGAGAAAGTATTTGTGCAAATTGTGTCTCTGAATAGGATTAGTACCCAGTATACATAAAGAGCTATGTACAACTGAACCTCAAAACACCAAATAATATAAAAATTAACAAGCACAAATATTCACTATCACTCATCCTTAGGGAAATGCAAATCAAAACCGCAATGACCTTTCCCCTCACGTTGTGAGTCTGGGGCCTTCGTCCTTCAGCCAGCCTTTCTCACCCTCAGAGTCTCTCAGTACACATCTTCATCAGTTGATGGCATCTCATTTCCCTCTTAGCTCTGGTCACTGTTTTTCTTTTGCCTGTTCTTAATCATCTCAAATGACTCACCTCCAAGTTTACTGATAGCTTCTTTTGCCCACTGACTCTGCTGAACCCCTTTGCTGAAAATTTCAATTCCTGTATTTTGATTTTTAGCATCAGAATTGCTGTTTGATGTTTAAAATATTGCTCCCCTCTCTGTTGATGGTCCTGTTTTGTTCAGATATCACTTTGATAGACCCCAAAATCTAGGGTCTCAAGTGGGTGCCCCAAGAACCCAGACTCCGGTCCAGTTGATGCAACAGCACGAGGTTTATTGAAAGCGACTGTACAGATGGGCTCACTCAGTCCAAAGAGCAAGAGTTGCATTTTACTGCAGCCATATGGGGGCTTTTAAAGGGAAACCCCACAAAAACCACAAGATTACAATTCCCATACAATTTCGTTTCAATTGATTTATGTCTAGAGGCTAATTTCATAAGATCATGGTCTGATCACAGAGTGATCACAGAGTGGGTGCAGTCACACCTACATGTACATTCTTCCTGAAACCTCAAGGGGGGTATCAGGGTGGGAGTGGAGTTTACACAAAGGTCATAGTGGTCCTTCCTAGAACACCTGCAACTATCCCAGTCACAGTTGAGCACATCTCTTAATAGAAATTTCTTTACATTGTTACATTGTGGCAGGGGTAATTGAGTCAGGTTGCCCTTGGAACTAGTTTTCTTTTTAGTTCCTTATTCTCCTGGGGCTTGGGGGGGGAGGGTGTAAGCCTGAAGGGTTAGGGTCTTTCAACTTTACTGTTTTGTTGGGTTGTCCGTTCATGTCCTGCTTGAACTCATTGGTAGTATCTAAGTTGGCTTAAAGCTGTGGTCAGGTTGGTCTGAGGCCACTGCTCGGGGCCACTCCATTCTCTGTTTCTTTGCACCTTGTGATCTTGTGTTGAGGGCTGAGTGTTGGGAGAACAAACATCCCCTCTCCATCATTTGCTGACTCCATGCAGGGAAAACTTTTACTACTTGGCTTGGCCTGCATCTTATCTACACTGGGTTTTCTTGGGCTTCACTGTATGTCCGTTCCTCTAATTTCTCCTTCTGTAAGACCATTTTTAAGTGTCACAGTTCCTGTGAGTTTCACGCCTGCTTCTTTTCCGGACTTCAGATGATCTACTGAATTTCTCTGCTGTAGTTTCTTGCCCATCACATATGTGGTCTTCTGCATCACTCATGTACCTAGTGTCCATCACTGCTGCCAAGAGCTTCTGACTTGAACCTGAGCTATGGTACTATCCCAGCGACCTTCAGAGTTTCATGTAGTCCAAAAGGAACAACCAGGAATTGGGCAGATTCCTCCTGGTTAAGCTGGGGACCTATTTTAGGCTAGGTCACCACAACATAGCACTGAAGTGCCCAGGCAGCTGACTTTACTTTTTTTATTCTATGAATTTTGCCTCTGAAAATGTATATATTTCTTTGAGAAGGAAGAACTAGGGTAGATGCCATGTATTACTGCAATAATTAATTTACCTGCATTTTGCTTGATGAAGCATCATGGACTCTGATCCCAGGAGTCTAATGTAAAGGGGGAACTGAGTAATGGAACTACTTGCCAGTTAGGAATCAGGATTTATAGCTTGCTTCTTGGACTTCAATACAAATGTGAGTTACCCCGTGATCTGTTTTAAAACATCCTGGAGGCAGAGCTCAAAGCCTTCATTTCCTACCAGCCCACAAAGGCTTCTGATGCTTCTGGTCTGAGCCAGCCCCAGAAGAAATTTTATAAGGTATGTATTTTCCTTTGACCAGATGTTGTAGCTTCTAGATCCATGGAAGGATCTAATGTGTGCACAACTTCATTGTATCTGCATTCACACATGGCCCAGAGACCTCAGCCAACCTGGATCCTGATTGCATATCTGAATTATCTAGAGGCATGTTAGAAAAAGCTCAAGGCCTGGGCTCCACCATCTGAGAAGTGGCATTAACAACCTAGACAATGACATGAAGTAGGTGCCTAGACTGCTATTAAGTTTGAATCAGCACATCTGAGACAGTCTGGCCAGGAGAAGTTTATCAGTTCACTTATAGATACAGTGCACAAGCAGGACTCAACATCAAAATAATTTAAAGTAAGTCTTTTTATTTAAGGTTTGACTGACTACCTACTTCTCGGTGTAGAAAACAGACCCATCCTGATTGTGTGTGCTCTGTTTTCTGGGAACACTCATGGACCCCAGGAGATTGTTGCCTGGAAAAAGAGATGAAACTCTGATCCTGCTGGACTAGATAATTGGAATCATTTGGCATCGCCAGAATGGCACACTCTCAGAGATGGAGTGGTAGATTGGATTATTGCTACTGTTCTTTGTTTACTTTGGTATTACAGAGTGGCAGGAGCTCCGTGCCCTTCCTCTGCAACTTTACAGAACCTCTCACAGGAGCAGAGAGAGGAGATGTCCTTGTCTCAGTGGTGTGGGCTGAGAAAATGCATCACTCACACAGCAGAGATGTCCTAGGGTCCAGAGCCGTTTTTCTAGGCTTCTTGTACTACTGGCCGGTGCACCAGGAGGGAGGTCACACCAGCGTCGGAGATTCTGGTGAAGACGAGCTGGGGACAAATTCAGGTTTGTGGTCAACTCTAGACCAGAAAGTTTGCTGAGATGATGGCTAAGAGGATGAGAAAATTGAACAGCTGAGCCAGATGACTGCCTTACTGGAACTTGAAAGTTAAACATATAGATTCCAGTTTACCAGCTACTGGCGGCTGTCACGGAGCAGTCACCGTGAGTTGTGGACACTGTGTGAGCCTTCGCCAAGCCACGGCATTTCATTTAGAGATTTTACTTACAATATGTTTCTGCTTTCTAAGCCCTGGTTGCTTTCATAGGATGATGGGGATGGCCCTTGAGCGATGCGTTCACCCCTTACAAAAACTGAAAATCCCTAATGTGGGTAAGGTGCAAGGATAAATGCAGATTTTTTTTTTTTTTAACAGCATAAAAATCTAAAAGACTCATTTTGACAAATCTGACAACTTCCTTCCATGTGGACCAGTCAATCAGAGTACTGGGTGAGAATGGAGCCAGCTTGCAGTCATGTCTTTCTCTGTGACTGGTAGCATATGCAAAGTAAGACAAAGAAATCTATATTTGGGTGCCACCCTCAGGGCCATATTTTGTCATTTGTCTTTGCTGCGAACTGCATCTTAAGCCCGTGAGGCTTCTCTGCAGAAACCAGAGAGAGAGAGAAAACAGAGTTCAGCCAGGCACACCTAGTCATGAACTCCGTGAAATCCAGTCTTCCGAGCAGTGTCGGGAGCCAGTCTAAAATGACAGGCAGGCGCTTCTGCTTTCTGAGATGGCTAACTGATGTCAGACTAATGGTGTACCACCCACAGCAGTTCCAATATTAAACAATGCTGGTAACAAACACTTCTCCAACATGCCCTCGGTCCTGCAAAATGGAGATGAATCGTGCGGTTTGCGGGTGAACGGTCCCATGGCTTATCATTTGGAAGGTGCGAAGTGTGGTGTGTAGGGAGCACAGAGCGTGGGGAAGAGCCTGGCTGGGGCAGTCCTGACTGGGGCTCTGGCTCTCTGGGTGACCTGGACGCCTCACTTACTTCTGAGCTTCTCTTTAGACAGTGTGATTGTAAGCACTGACCGGAACTGAAATGATCCACTTACTTCCCTATGGCACGTTTCCAGATGAGGAGAGAAGTGAGCAGACTTGGGCTGCCATTCCTAACCAGTGTCTTGGCAGACGAGTCAACAGTCACAGAGCGGTTAACTGCCCAAACCACACAAAACCTTACTCGGTCCTTTGCAGCTAGAGCCTTAAAAATGGAGAGACTAGGGGAAGGGTTTGAGAGCTCAGGTGAAGTCTTTCAATGAAATAATGCAACTTGACGAGAGCTCACAATGCCCCTAACTCACAGTGACAGCAGCTGGTAAGGAATATTCCACACGTTTAACGTTTAGGTTCCTGTAAGGCATCTGGATTATCTGGGGTTATTTTTTTGTTTTGTTTTGTTTTTGTTTTGTTTTAGAGACAGGGTTTCTTTGTGTATCTTTGAAAACTTTCCTGGATCTTGCTTTGTAGACGAGGCTGGCCTCGAACTCACAGAGATCGGCCTGCCTCTGCCTCCCGAGTGCTGGGATGAAAGGTGTGTGCCACCACTGCCCGGCTGGATTATCTGTTTTACTTTCTATCAGCCTCAAAAAGCTATGGTCTATGTTTTCCTTTGGGTAAATATTAAAATTATTGTGTTTTAAAAAGTGAGATTATTAGACTCAGAAGAAAAACTTCGGTAGTCATTAAAGCAAACTCTTTGTAAACACCAAGTGCCTTTAAGAAACCCCAGGAACTGTTTGCTCAGCAACTGTCTTGTTTCCATTGCTATTCTGTGCACTTGGGAGGTGTGAGGTAGCTGGAGGAGTGTGCTGGAGCTTGCTTTCTTCCAGCACCTTTTGCTCGTGTTCATTATTGCGCAGGAATCACCTGAGATCTCTAAAACACGGCCTAGAAGAAATCTTGCCATCTTGTGTTTGCAGATCAGGAGAGCATAGTACAGAAGTGGTCATGAATGGTCTCAAAACCACCTAGAAAATTTCAGTTAAGGCTGGGGTTCTGCTACAGCCTTCCTGGGGCTGAAGCCACACCAGCCTGATGCTCTCTGGTGCTGGCTGAGCTCACACTGATTCAAAGGACTGGAGGACTCTTGGGAAATGCATCTTTAGCAATTCCACCTGGACATGGGCACAGGTGGCATTCCTAGGTACCAGATGAGAGGCCTTGTTCAGGAATTCGGGGAATTAAAAGCATCAACCCAAGTATGAGGACAGTGAAGGTCACCGACCTCTGTCCTGGGTTTGAGCCCTAGGATCCATTTCCCCCTGAGCTGACCACTCCAGATGACCAGAGAGCATTTGTTTTTAATTTCATGCTCTCCTGAGATTAATGTACAAGGACATAAAGACATTGTCTCTTCTATTTGGAATTTTTGTTTGTTTGCTTAGGAAAAGCATATTTCCGTACAGTTTGTATGAACTCCTCGGAATGGCACTGCACAAATCATATCCAAACAAGTTTCCCCAACCTAATTAGAATATTGTTTTATTACACTGCACATTTCCTAAATCTCACGCTAATTAAATGTATGTTGTTCTTCATTATTACCAACAAAAACTATCTATGCTCCAGATTTATGCGTGGGTACCGTGGTGGTTGACAGCTATATCAGCATTTCAAATTGAAATGCATTTCAGAGGTTTAGAGCTTTTTTTTTTTTCTGGAAAATTAATTGCAGCTGGAACCTGGCACAGCGGTGCTTGCAGATCAGCCCGGGGGCCCCTGTAGCTCCTGGCTGCTTTTTCTGGAACAGTGTGGCTAGAGGAGAGGAGCCAGGAGCGTTAGAGGGGAAGTAAAAGGGAAGGGCGGGGGAACGGAGTGCTGTTCCTTTGTGGAACCTTCCCACCCTTGCAGCCTCTGTCTGCAGGGAGATGAGCACTGCTTTGTCTAAAGAGTTAGTGGGCAGAGCCGGATCCCTGCCTGCCATAAGCAAGCCTGCTAGGGCTTGGCCACCGCCAGTCATGGAAGAATTTCCCTTCTGTGTATTATCTTGAAAGCCAACATTTTAGAAGATGGCTTGTTGGCAGTTGATCTCAGCTGAGATAGGGTTGGGGCTCTCCATGGGTTGGCTAGGTTGAAAGTGAGTGACTGCCCTTCTGTGGGGATTTAAATGTGAATGTCTTCCATAGGCTCTGGTATGTGAACCTTGGTCCCCTGTTGGTGGTGCTGTGTGGGAAGGCTTAGGGGGTGTGGCCTTGCTGGAGGAAGTATGTCATTGGGGGCGGGATTTGAGAGCTTAAAGCCTCACCCTGCTTCTGGTTTGCTAGCTCTGCTTCATGCCTGTGGTTCAGATGGGAGTGCTCAGTTTCCTGCTCCTTCCACCATGCCGCCACGCCCCCCGCCGCCACGCCCCCTGCCGCCACGCCCCCCGCCGCCACGCTCCCCCGCCGCCACGCCCCCTGCCGCCACGCTCCCCGCCGCCACGCCCCCCGCCGCCACGCCCCCCGCCGCCACGCCCCCCGCCGCCATGCCTCCCTGGCACTGTGGGCTTTATCCATCTGGAATGATAAGCTCAAACATTCTTCCTTCTATAAGTTGCCTTGGTGTTTTGTCACAGCAACAGAGAGCTAACTAACACACCTCCAAGGCAACAGGGCTTGTTTCCTGCTAATTTGTCCCTCAACTTTTCCAAAAAGAAGAGAGGTGACATTAATGACGAGAGCCTTTATAACTCAGGTTTCCCATCCCTGCTTAGTGAGATTTTTCTGGACCCCGCCCTCCCCACTTTTTTTTTTTTAACAAAAGAAAAAAGACTGTCTCAAAATACAAAACCAAAAATCCCACTAGTCTTGGCAGAGATGAGGAACTCTTCCTGCTTCTCCTGAACAATGAAAAGTAAGGAATTTCTGTTGAGTCCAGATGCTTGGCGGCGGCGGCGGCGGCGGCAACTAGGGCACCCTGGCTTATGGAGGTGGGCCCCGAGAGCAG
The DNA here is from genome assembly GCF_004664715.2 of Peromyscus leucopus. Taxonomy (NCBI): domain Eukaryota; kingdom Metazoa; phylum Chordata; class Mammalia; order Rodentia; family Cricetidae; genus Peromyscus; species Peromyscus leucopus. Next base: position 8,218,585 of record NC_051080.1, read on the forward strand.
GAGCCCAGAAGTTTGGATTGTCAGCTGAGGAGCCTTCAGGAACAGATTACTGTGCCCCTCCTCTTCCTTTCCCTCGTCTCCACAGTTTTCATCCTGCAGGGTGTTTACCCTCGGCTCCTCCCTGCCATCTGCTCACCCTCTGCTTCGCACCACAGCCTGGTTGCTTCCTATGTATCCACTCAGTCCCCAGACTGTCCCAGAGTTAAAAGTCCATCCAGTTCGCCCATTCTAGTTCTCTTAATAAGAGAATGGAGGACGCTGGAGAGATGGCTTAGTGGTTAAGAGCACTGCTGCTCTTCCAGAGGACCTGGGTTCAATTCCCACCACTCACATGGCAGCTCACAACTGTCTGTAACTCCAGTGCTAGGGGACCCGACACCCTCACACATACATACATGCAGCCAAAATACCAGTGCACATAAAATAAAAGTAAATTATTACAAGAAGTAAAAGAAAATGGCTTTTGTTGACCCAGCATGAGTTGGGTGCCCAGCTTGGGTCAAATCCATCAGAATGGGTGTGCTGGCACCATGCATACTATATAGGTTGCTTTGCAGAGTCTTCAAGAACAGCATTGTCAGATTGGACATCCAGGAAGCAGAGGTTGGCAGGGCCCAACGGTATACCTACCTATGTACAGTAGATATGAGTGTATGTTTAGACATGGCTGAAAGAACATTATCATTGGTGAAAGACGGCTAATGTAAACTGGTTGGATTCAATGGCTGTTGAATCAGACACCAATACTCTTACAAAGCCCAGGTTCCCTTCAGAGACCCTGATTGAGAGGACAGAGAACAAGAGTCTGCACTCACGAGAAGCCCTGCTGGTGCATCTGATGAAGCGGCCACCTACCACCTTTTGAGAAGCGCCTGGACGCTGGACGTGTGTTCCAGCGTAGCCATTGATGAGTGCTGAAGTTTTTCTTCATGGCAGTATTGATGGCCGTGGGGGAGCTGGAAGAGGTCCAGCAGTGGGAACGAATGTTTCCTTCTCCTGCCTGGATGGGACAGAGATGCACACACACACACACACACACACACACACACACACACACACACACACACACAAGCAAACACTTCTGGAGTTAATTCAAAGAACCTCTGAGTGTTTTCGTGTCTCTAGCTCTCCTGTCTGAAAAAGAAAAGGAAGTTAATCATGAAATAACATGGTCATGTTAATAATGCTGTCCCAGTCAGCACTAGTGAAATGTGCCAGGGTTGATTACATTACCAAGCCCAGAGGCTTGATTCGGAGCCATCAGGGGGGACATGAAAGGCACCTCTGTCGCTGCTGCTTCTTGCAGGAACATCAGCACAGAAGGTAAATTAATTTCTTTCATCCTCGTTTCCAGAGTGTCATACTTTGCTGAAAGTGCTAATTTCTAACTTTAAAACGCATGGATTTGTGGTTTTTTTTTTCCTTTGTCTTTTGTAAATCCCAAAGTTAAAAATACAATTCCCGTTTGCAAGTTTGCTGTGCTCTGTTGGCTTCAAGGGTGGTTAAGGTCAGCTGATGGGCAAATACCTATTGCACAGAGCCCAAGGTTCATCGTGGTTTATTAGGCTAAAAAAAAAAAAAAGGCATGCGGAACAATGAAATTAGAAAGAAATTTGGATGTGCGGTGCGTGCAGCCAAGCTTGCCACATTCAATCCACATGCAGCGCGGAGGGTGGCCTGACAGCCAGCTAGCGCACCGCACCTGCAATCATTTAAATGATTACATGTTCGCAGCCTCTGAGTGTGTGGCGCGAGCAGTCACATGCACTGCTCATTACACATTAAAATAAACCCGTCCGCACACAGCCTGTTCCCGCGGCGGCCGTTAGGAAACTAAGTGAATTAAATGAAAGCATGACATAAAGGCGATGCTGGGATTCAGATTGGACATCCAGGAAGCAGAGAAGTCACCACTGTCTTTGACCATGAGCCAGTTCCTTTTAGCCCGGGAGAAATATAGAGAAGCCACGAAAGAAAAGGGGCGTGTCTGCCGCTTGCCTCTGACCGCCAGACTACTTGCTCCACACAGGGCTTTGGGCAGTAGCCCGAGAACTGTGCAGTATAAAGGAGGAAGCTGGATGGGGGTCGCCAGGGGGAAATGGGGGGGGGGCGGCAGGAAAAAACTGAAATCCATGGAGGGGATGTATGCTTCCCCCTGATGTGTTACAACTGTCTCTAGTTACTGTATGTTCCTTTTGTTTGTGTTGAACTAATTTGCTGGGATGGGGGAGGGTGTGCTCATGCCATGGCCCACATGTGGAGGTCAGAAGTCAACTTACAGGTGTCAGTTCTCTCTTTCTACCTCGTGGATTCTGGGGATTGAACTCAGGTCATCATGTGTGGCAAGTGCTGTTAGCAGCTGAGCCATCGTGCTGGCCCTTAGAACAATATCTAAAAAATTAACTGGGTTTCTCCAGCCTCTTTGGGTGGCTCTAATCTGCAGACAGGTTTCTCATTTTCTCCTGTCTGTTCTTGGCTTTGTCTGCATGGGAAGAAATGCTTCCATCCCTTTCTGAAGCATCCCCGTTCCCAGCATGCTCTCCTGTCCTCCCGGTGAGGTTCCTCTTCCTCCTCTATCAGGGCCTACATGATTGGCAGGTGCCGCCGCTCTCTCCTCAGGTGACCATCACGTCCCGCCTTTACACATGTATGCCGATGTGAATCCACACTTACAACCCTGGCCTGCAGGGCTCTTGAAGTCCACATGTGCCTGTCCAGTAGTTTTGATGTCCACATCTGAAGATCTACAAAGATCTGGAACTCTACAGGGTGTGGTAGGACTCCACACCATTGTCCTCTAGGCCACCTTCTACCTGATTGCTCAGGCCAAAGCTAAGTCCCCTCTTCTGCCTTTCCCTTCTCCGCATATGCCGTCCATTAGCACATTGACTACAGACACCTCCCCTCAGGGCTTCCTAAAGCCTCCCTTGCCACATGGTGACTGCCATAGCTAGCAGCCTCCTCTGCTTCCGGTGACCATGATGCCCTTCCCCATTTTCTCTTCTGTGACATCAGTCTTGCCCATCCACCTTGGCGTTACAACCATCTCTGAACTGACCTGACAAGGCAGCCAAAGAGATCCTCTAAAAGGACACGTCAGAAATGATTCCCCACCCCCACCCAACGTACATCTGGAAATGTATGCTCCCTGTTGCATTTGGAAAATATTAGAGCGTATAAGTGGCTCACATAGTTCTTAATCTCACAGAATGTTCTTTCAGGCGCTGAAATCAGACTCGTCATTCCTCAGATTAAAAATCTTCAAAGGCTAATAATCCTCACCACATTGAACAGCAGTTTGTCTGTTAAGAATGTGTTTGGCCCCAAGTAATGGAAAATCCGGCTAATGCATAAAAGGGTGTGTGTTTGCTAACAGAACAAGGAATCCCAAGTAGGCAGTTAATTGTGCTGGTGTGGATTTTTAATGAACCCAAGAAGTACGCAGATTCTTTTTTTTTTTTTCCTCCCAGCAGGCTAATGCCATTTCACATTACACTCAATATGCTTGTCACCTCATGGTTCCAAGATGGCCCTCACAACTGCAGACATCACATGTATGCCATCCGTGTTCAAGGCAAGAAAAGGGGGAAAGAGATGTGAATTGTACAGCAAACACATTCGCACCCCACAGCTTTTGCATCCTTCGTTTCTTCCAGCTAGCATGTGTTTTCCCCAAGTTTCTACATTGTTTATTCCCTGTAACCACTCGTGTCGAAGCCCAGATGTCAACTATGAGAGAGGAGGGATCAAAACTAACATTGGCTTGTTGCTCTCCGTCACATCTGTTCTCTGGCTTTGTCTTTTCTTATAGATTTTTATTGCCAGGACTGATAGAACCAAGTATCATGGGCTACTTACCGATAAGATGACTGTCTCTTTTGATGTTTAATGTTTCGTTCTTTTCCTGGTTCTGTAGGCTGTTTCTTTACACTGCTATTTGAGTCTTGGCTGTACAGAAGCTTTCCAGTTTTATGGGATCTCGTTGATTAAACCCCACTGGTATTTCCTGAGGTCTTAGCATCCCATTCAAGAAGTTGTTGCCTTTGCTGGCTAGTCTTACAGTCAACTTGACGTAAGCTAGAGTTATCTGAAAGGAGGGAACCTCAATTGAGAAAATGTCCCTATAAGTTCTGGCTGTAAAGCATTTTCTTTCTTTTTTTCTTTTTCTTTCTTTTTTTTTTTTTTTTTTCTTTTTGTTTTTTGAGATAGGGTTTCTCTGTGTAGTTTTGGTGCCTCTTCTGGATTTTACTCTGTAGACTAGGCTGACCTCGAACTCACAGAGATCCGCCTGCCTCTGCCTCCCAAGTGCAGGAGGGGGAGGGTTTAAAGGCGTGTGCCACTGCCCCCCATGGGCATTTTCTTACTTAGTGATTATGCGGGAGGGCCCAGCCCATGGTGGATGGTGCCAATCCTGGGCTGGTGGTCCTGGGTTCTATAAGAAAGCAGGCTGAGCAAGCCATGAGGAGCAAGCCAGTAAGCATGGTGTCTTCATCAGCTCCTGCCACCAGGTTCCTGCCCTTGTTTGAGTTCCTGCCCTGACTTCTTTCAATGATGGACAACAATACAGACATGTAAGTCCAATAAACCCTTTCCTCCCAAACTTGCTTTTTGGTCATATTTCCTTGCAGCAGTAGAAACCCTGACTAAGACATGGCTCCTGCCTCTATCTTGAAATGATTTCTCTGCCTTCCTCTCGTAGTTCCACAGCTTCGTGTCTGACATTAAGGTCTTTGTTTTTTTCAGAGACCTGAGAGGTCAAGGTTAACCTAGTCCATCTTCGCAGCACCATGTCTGTTTTGTGCTGTGGATATTGTTCTATATAAATAAAACACTGATGGCCAGTGACCAGGCAGAAAGTAGGTTGCCAGGCAGGAAGTAGGTGGGACAAGGAGAGAGGAGAATTCTGGGAAGCGGAAGGCTGAGGGGAGAGACACTACAGCCACCGCCAGGACAAGCAGCATGTGAAGATGCCAGTAAGCCACCAGCCACGTGGCAAGGTATAGATTTATAGAAATGGGTTAATTTAAGATAAAAGAACAGTTAGCAAGAAGCCTGCCACGGCCATACAGTTTATAAGTGATATAAGCGTCTGAGTGATTATTTTATAAGTGGATTGTGGGACTGCGGGGCTTGGGGAACCTGGAGAGAAGCTCTCCAGCAACAGTTTTGTGCCTTGCTGTCTTTGTTCCATGGGCTCTGTAGTATTGTTTAAAGTCAGGTGTTGTGAATACTTTCTTCCTCGGCACTGCCTTGGTCTGATGTTTTCCTTATGACGCTTAGGTTTGTTTGTTTTTTTTTAATATTAAATTTCTATGATGAATATCAATGAGTATTTGATGGAAACTGCATCACCTCTGGATTACTTTATCAATATGTTCATTTTATCAATTTTATTTATTTATTTATTTATTTATTTATTTTGGTTTTTCGAGACAGGGTTTTTCTGTGTAGCTTTGCGCCTTTCCTGGAGCTCACTTGGTAGCCCAGGCTGGCCTCGAACTCACAGAGATCCACCTGGCTCTGCCTCCCGAGTGCTGGGATTAAAGGCGTGCGCCACCAACGCCCGGCCATTTTATCAATTTTAATTCTGCTAAGTCTAGTGCCTTAATTTTTTTCTTTAGTGTTTTAAAGTTCCAATGTAAGTGACTTTAATGTTCATGGCTAAATTTATTCCAAAGTCTTTTTAAAAGTTATTATAAACGAGGTTTTGTTTCCTAATTTCTTTCTTAGTAGTTCATTCTTGATATATAGAAAATCCCCCTAATCTTTGTGTATTTGTTTTGTTTCCTGCCTTAAGTGTTTTCTGGTGGGGACTTTTCATGTTTTTAAAGGATAAGGTGCCATTTGCAAATAGGCCTAGTTTGATTTTATATTATTTTTTATTTTTTTCCTTGTGCCCTATATTGCTATAGTTAAAGCTTCAAGCGCTGCACTGAATGAGAGTGGAGAGAGCAGATGACCTTGTCTGTTCCTCGTTTTAGAGGACATGCTTTCAATTTCCCCTACCTAGTATGCCAGCTACACATAGTTGCTTGTAGCTTTTATTACGTTGGGTTACATCCCCTCTGCTCCTAGTCGCTTCAAGGCTTTTATCAGGCAGACATATTGAATTTTGTCAAAGGCCTTTTTTTCTTATCTATTGTTGGGAGAAAACCAGGGGAGAAATTTGTTCTTTTATAATAACTTGGATTCTTTGAACATTCTCACTCTGTTTGTTCTTTCTTTGTAATTCATGTTTTCCTTTGGTTCTTTGAATTTATAACAGTTGTTTTAAAGTCTTTTTCTCTTATATCTGAATTCTGCATTTCTTTAGTTTTATTTTCTTGAATTGTATTGCTTTTCATGGAATTTTCCTTTTTTTTTTTTTTTTTTTTTTTTTTTTTTTTTTTTTTAAAGCATGCATTGTGGTTTTGAGGGCAGGTAGATGCTTGTGGGAAAACTGAACACTTGCTAAAACAGCCACCCTTCCTGTCTTGCTGATCACAAGGGAGGTGGTATCTAGGACTTCTGTGAGCATGCTTTCTAAGCTTAAGAGTTTGGTCTTTCCTTCTGTTTCCATGTATGTATGTATGTATGTATGTATGTATGTATGTATGTATGTATGTATATTATAAATATAATGAGACACAATTTGCTTTTAAGTGTCTTAATTTCTCTGAGTCTTATACTTGCTTCCAGAACATTATCAGATTATTATCCCTGCAATCATCTGCCTCTAGATGATTATGAGTATGAAATGTCCCTGTATGTTTTTTCTTAGGGTCAGTTAGTTACCTACCACTTGTTGTGGAATCTTATTTTAGCTAGGCAGAGATGTGTTACATTTGTTTATGCTGCAGAATATTACTTTAATCGTGTAAACGTGTGTTACTTTTGTTTATGCTGCATTTGTTTAATTATATAAAGATGCGTTGCACTGGTTTCACCTTGCCTGCCTAAGGCACCTGATTGGTCTAATAAAGAGCTAAACAGCCAATAGCTAGGCAGAGAAAGGATAGGCAGGGCTGGTGGGCAGAGAGAGTAAGTAGGAGGAGAAATCTAGGCTGGAGAGGAATGAGAGAAGAGAGGAGAGACAAAGGAAGATGCCTGGGGCCAGAAGCCAGGCAGCCGCCAGCCAGCTAGACATGAGAAGCAGTGAAATTAAGATATACAGAAGTAAGAAAGGTAATAAGCCCCAAAGCAAAAGGTCGATGAAGAGAAATAGGTTAATTTAAAAGAGCTAGCCAGAAATGAGCCTAAGCTAGGCTGAGCATTCAAATCTAATAAAAAGTCCCTGTGCCATGATTTGAGAGCTGGTTGGTAGCCCAAAAGAAAAAAATCTGGTATAACCTCTGCTGTCCATAACTTTGAACCTGAGATCCAAGTCATGCAGCCATCCCATTGGAGCAGGTGATACAGAACCAAGCCCTTGGGTGACCCACATGTATTGCAAATAAGTTTTCATTTTTTTCCTTTCATCTTGAAAGAGGGACCTGGGAATGGTTCATTTCCATCAAGCCATACTGTCTCAGAGAGCTGATGTGGCAAGGTTAAATGGAACACCATATGTTTTTAGCATTTTGTGTGTGGGCTTTTTTTTGGGGGGGGGGATTGGGCATTTGACTGATTTTTGCAAATCTTTGGCTGTGTCCCAGGAGTCCACAAAGCAACTTAATTTCTTCATTAGTGCTTATTTGATATTTCCTTGGGGGAAGTAAGGGCCTGGCACTTTGCTTTTTTTTTTTTTTCTAACATCACTGAGGAACTATGCTCTCAAACATACATGGAATATTAATAAAAATAAGTTATATATTAGTTCAGAAATCTAATCTCACCAAATGTGTCTGTATTGAACAAAAGTTTTTTTTCCCTGCTATTATGAATTTAAGGTTAGACTTAATATAAATGCAATCTTTAGAAGTTTAAATCACAAAATAAAACAACCCAGGTAAAATAAATTCTACTCAAGCTGCTTTTTAAATGTTAAAGTGAGACAAAGGCATTCATGGTCTTAAATCCCCAAATTAAAAAATTAATGATCTAATTAACATGGCCTCCAGCACATAAGATAATACCTGCTTCATGACACATACACAGATGTTAGTTGAGTAAATTATTGATGAGAGAACTCAAAGTTGATATGAAGAAGGCAGAAAGAAGGATATCTTAGAGTTCCTATTGCTGCAACGAACCACCACCGAAAGCTTATTTGGCTTATGCTTCCACATCACTGTTCATCATTGAAGGACGTCAGGGAAGGAACACAAACAGGGCAGGATCCTGCAGGTAGGAGCTGATGCAGAGCCTGTGAAGGGGAGCTGCTTACTGACTTGCTCCCCATGGCTTGCTCAGCCTGCTTTCTTACAGAACCCAGGACCACCAGCCCAGGGGATGGCACCACCCACCATGGGCTCTGCCCTTTCCCATCAATCACTGATTAGAAAATTCCCTACGGACTTGCCTAGAGCTCGATCTTATGAAGGCATTTTCTCAATTGAGCTCTCAGGTGATTCTAGCTTGTGTCAAGTTGACATACAAAGTAGCCAGCACCAAGGATATAATAAAATGGATTTTATTGAAATAGAAAATAAAAATGCAATGGAGTAAGTTCACAGAATCAAAAGTTGGCTCTTCTAAAAGTCTAATTTCATGGACAAATCTCTGTTAATATCTCAGTAAAGTCATAGGTTGGATACCCTTGTATCTTCAGGTTTCTTTTGCTGTGATGAAACACTATGATCAAAAGCAACTTGAGGAGGAAAGGGTTTATTTCATCTTACAACTCTCAGGCCACACTCCATCACTGAGTGACTGTCAGGACAGGAACTCAAACAGCGGGAACCTGGAGGCAGGAGCTGATGCAGAGACCATGGAAGAAGGCAGCTTACTTGCTTACTCTCTATGGTTTGCTCAGACTGCTTTCTTATAGCATTCAGGATCACCAGCCCAGGAGTGGCACCAACCACAGTGGGCTTGGTCCTATTGCATCAATCACTAATGCCCTACAGCCTGGCCTACAGTCAGATCCTAAAGTGGCAATTTCTCCGTTGAGGTTCCCTTCTCTCAGATGACTCTAGCTCACATCAAGTTGATGTAAAACTAGCCAGGACACCTGGTAATTATTGTCTTCAGGTTAGCTATATGTAAATGAGAACTAATGTTTATCCTTGAGTATTTGCTTAAAGGTACAAATTCAAACACCACCATGCCCAGAGAGATTTCTTTGAGTGTGACCATTTCCCTGCATGTAGATACTACCAGGATGCCATTATCTGAGATGCCTTCATGTAGGAGGGCAAGCAGGAGTTAGTCCTGAGACCCACGCTGTAGGTACAATCGGTGCAGCTGATGTTCAATGAGATGTTTGGAGTCTCAGGTCCACTTCATTGGCCTTTTTCACTGGCCTCTATGTGACCTGCAACTAATGCATTGCTCCAACCCTCTTAGAAGGCTGCTGTAGCTGCATCTTATACTCTGACTTGCACCAGCTGTATGCTAGATTTCAAGTAGCCGAGACACTTGAAGGACACTTTCTCACATCTCTCACTGGGACTTCTTAACCATTGTACTAAACCAGCACTTCGGCTTTCCCCATCCTTATTCTGTATCTCAAGCAATCAGCTGTTGCTTCCATTTATATCTTATTCAACTTATGATGGTAAGTCATTTGGATGTAAAAAAAAATCTCTTATTGAGGCAGATGAGGTATGCATTCATCAACTCAACAAATATTTATTGGACACCTACCATCTGCCTGGACTGCTGTATTAAGTGATGATTACAAAACCTAGTTCCCTTGTTTGAAGCAACTCTCTCTAACAGGATGGCTCAGTGCATACAGAGCACAGGATCAGACTGTAGCCAGGTTTTTGCACTTGGCTTCTAAAGGAGACTGGAATTACAGTTCTGACCACTGTTTTGCACACTAGTCACTAAAACTGTTGGCCTATTTTCTACCCGGAAGCCTAGGGTTTCCAAACATAATGAATCATCAAGGAATTCCACAAATATGTGTGGCATGTGGCAGGCTACCCAAAGGATACCACAGCAGGTCTTATCAGGCCTGGGACGGAGCTGGGAGAGGACAGAAGCCTAGCAGGTGGCAGGCAGGACGGGATCGTTGGAGTGTAGCGTATACACAGGCATAAAAGACAGCGTCAGTAGATAGAGGTGTGACCGAGCGCACAGTGGGGGTCACATGTGCAGAGAGGGCAAAGTCTTTGGCGACATTCCCATCCTTCCGAGTTTACTGTTCAGATTGTGAATGGTAAGGCGACAGACACACTGTCATCCTCCACAGCCTTGAGGAGTTCTGAGACTAAGGGAACCTGGTCTTTCAGGTTCTCTAACTCAGGCCAAATTGAGATTTGTGGCTGAAAAGGATTTCAGGACTAGCCAGTGTAATGAAGCAGAGTTGGAGATTTTATGAAAGATGTTTCAGTGTAGGCTTAGGAGGGAGACTTAAAAGGAAGGATGCTCAGAAAGACAGACATACTGAGAGCATGTGTGTGGGGAGGGGTAAGAAAGACATATCCAGGTGTGTGTGTGTGTGTGCGTGTGTGTGTGTATGCTTCCCAAGAGAAAACACAGGAAAGACATCCCAAGCATGAATACAGGTTTCTCAAGTGAGGGTTGCAGGAAATTCTCTTAGCCTTAGCCATCGGTGGCTCTTAGGTTACATGTCAAAAAGGTTCCTGAGAAACCCACCTTCTTTCTCTCTTTTTGGATAAGTGAGGATGATGGGTAGCTCTGGAGATAGTTATAATCGGAGGAGGTAAAAGCAGACGTCTGTGGTGCTGCGGGAGGGTTTAGCCTGTGTCTTCCCCAGCACACAAGGCTCTGGTGTGCTGCTTAGAAAATGGCAGGTTAGCAGCTGGGAAAAGAGAAAAGCCTCAGGCAGCTGTCTATTGTACCGGAATTCTCGCTTTTTCACCCAGATTCCTGGGCTAGAGATTCCTCTCTCCTCACGTTCCTTTAGTTTGTCCTGTCTTTCTATCCTTGCCTCAATGCTAAACATAAATGCTACAGTTGACTGGCTCAAAAAAGGTCTTCTTTATAAAACCAAGTTTTTGGCCTCACTTTTTTTTTTTTTTTTAAAGATTTATTTATTTATTATGTATACAGTATTCTGCCTGCATGTGTCCCTGCAGGCCAGAAGAGGGCACAAGATCTCATTACAAGTGGTTGTGAGCCACAATGTGGTTGCTGGGAATTGACCTAAGTACCTCTGGAAGAGCAGTCGGTGCTCTTAACCACTGAGCCATCTCTCCAGCCCGGCCTCAGCACTTTTTTATGCTAATTTTGAGAAGTCCTGAATTTTTACTTATGTGAATCGTATTTATTAACATTTATTGTACTAGAAACAAAACCAGAAAAAAATTAAAAATTGCCAATTTAAAAATAGTAAGATTGGGCTGGAGAGATGGCTCAGAGGTTAAGAGCACTGGCTGTTCTTCCAGAGGTCATAAGTTCAATTCCCAGCAACCACATGGTGGTTCACGACCATCTGTAATGAAATCTGATGCCCTCTTCCGGCCTGCAAGGATATATGCAGGCAGAACACTATATGCATAATAAATAAACAAATTTTTAAAAAATACTAAGATTAAGTTTATTGCATGTGAAACAAAATGTTTTGATGAAACATAACTACTTTTCAAAATAATATAATGAGCAAACCAGACTGGCCTTATCTTATATTGTAGATATCTGGCTCAATATTAAAAAGTTAGGTGCTCAAATCCCTCCTGCATTCAGTTGGAAGCCATACCTCATACTCCGGAGCCTCTGGGAAGTGGACCACGCACAGAGAGAAGAGCTGGAGAAACAGGCAATGAGGATTTGGGATTGATACCAAGTTGTTTTGACTCTGGGGCCTTCCTGTTGTGGTCTCGGGCCTTTGAGAGAGAGCTACAGCTCACTGAGAGCCCCAGGTCTAGCCTCTGACCATGGACAAGCTGTTCCCAACACCTGTCTGCACTTCTCAGTGCTTTTCACCCATGTTCTGCCCTTGAGGACGAAGAAAGATATAACTAGGAGGCAAAGATGAAACTCCCCAGTCAGTGGGGACCTCCTGTGTCCCTGCTCTCTGTCCCTTTCCTACTGAGACATGGTATCTGTACACTGAGGGGGCAGCGGGGGACTGTGGTGATTCATCACAGATGGACACCATGCAATTGGCAAGCGAGAGGTACAAGTGCTCTCATTTATTCCAGTGTTAATGTTTATTTATTCTATGTTTGTTTGTTTGAGACCTGGTTTTTCTCTGGAGTTCAGACCGGCAGGGAACTCAAAATCACAAACCTCCTGCTTTCATCTCCTAAAATCATCATTTTTGTGTGCTTTTCTGGTCATTTGGAAACACAGATTATTTTAAGCAGCTGTAGCCAGCGGTGCTATACGAGCGAGGACTAATGGCTCCTGTCTGTCTGGGGGCCACTCGTCTGATGTCTGTCTGGCCTCACCGCTGTCCCTTCCAAACGTGCCTTTGCTTTCAAGCCTCACTCTTCTACAGGCCAGACTTCAAGTTTCCACAAATGGTGACAGCGTGGGCTATTTGACCTTCTGTCTCTTTTACGTCACTCAATAGTGTCCAATTCCATCTCCATTGCTGGCAGTGACAGGCTTGCGTTAATTTTGATAGTTTTATAATGTTCAGCTAAGTATATGTAACACATTTGATGCATCCACTCATTCAGTGGTGCGTGCTGCTGCCAATTCCATGCCTTCGTTCTTGTACGTAGTTCTGCTGCACACGTGGACATGCCAGCGTCTCTTTGCTTCATCTCCTTTAGATATACTTCTTGTAGTGGGATTGCTAGATCACATGGCAGTTCTACTTTTAGTTTTTTAAAAGGCGTCTCCAGCCGGAGGGGTCAAGGACATCACAACACGGGCCACAGAATCAACTAAGCAGGGCTCACAAGAGCTCACAGAAATGGAAGCAACAAACATGGACCTTGTATGGGTCTGAGCTAGGTCCTCTGCATGTATGTTATGGTTGTGTAGCTTGATGTTCTTGTGGGACTCCTAACAGTGGGGGTAAGGGTGTCTCTGACTCTTTTGCCTGAACTTGGGACCCTTTTCCCCCTACTGGGTTGTCATGTCCAGTCGTGATATGAGGATTTGTGCCCAGTCTTATTATATCTTGCTAGGCCATGTTCAGTGAATATCACTGGGAGGACTGTTTTTTTTTTTTTTTTTTTTTTTTTAAGGGAAACAAGAGGATTTGATGGGGTTGAGGGAGTGACTGTGAGGAGTGCAGGGGAAACTGAGGTCAGAATGTAATATATGAACAACAAAAAAATTTAAAAAAGCAAAAGAATACTGTATCAAAAGTAGTATTTGTTTCAACAATGTAGTCATGCTTTAATATTAAGGAACAACAAGGATATAATTCAATGCATTGCTCACTAATGGAGAAAAATGTAATACTACAAAAGACATTTAATAAAACTTAAGTGTTCATTACTAATAAAAAAGTCTGCACAGTATTTCCCATGATGGCTTCACTAATTGACATTTTCACCAGTGTGTCTGAGAGGTTCCCCTGCTGGGCACCTTCACCAATGTTTTAAAATGTCTTTGTAGTGATGACCACGCTCGTGGGTGGGTTCATCACCCACGGTTACTACTGCTGCTATTGGTTTCTGCCTGACACAGTCTTGCCCTGTGGCCAAGGCTGGCCTCAAACACCCAACCTTCCTGCTTCAGGCTCCCAGCTGCCGAGATGACAAGTATGTGCCACCCTGCCCTGCTCACTGGGGTTTTGATTTGCATTTCCCTGATGAGTACTAAGAACATTTTTATAAGCATGTTGAGCATCTATATCATCTATACCTACATCAGGCAGCTAAAACTTGTGAATTCATGCCCAGAAGATATTGTTTTAGCCCAGTCCTTCCCAACTCCTCTTCTACAATGTTCCTTGAGCCTTGGTGGGAGGGGTGTGATATAGATGTCCTGATTGTGACCGAGCACCTCACAGACACATACTCTCTGCATTTTGACAAGCTGTGAATCTCTACATTATCCACTGCACACAAAGATACTTCTCTGATGTGGTGTAAGAGTCATGCTAATCAAAATACAGAGATAGATAGTTGGAAGGTCACTTGATACTATGTCCTTTTAGCAAAACAATAGTAACAGGTTCACTCCTAGGGCCTCCAAGCTGCTAGCCATGGGTTCTTGCCAAATTTATTGTCCCAGGCATGTGATTCTTACTATGGTGAGCCTTAATAAGAAAGCAATTGGTTGGTCCAATAACATTAATGCCACTATTGTACTAATGGGCGTATCGTGCCATGCTGGTCTTTACTGTAACTTTCAAGATTCACAGGTAGATAGGATTTTTGATGACTTTTCTCACAGCTAATGCCTGCATAGCCCATTCTGGTACTATGAGAAGTAGCAAGAAGGAAGCTTCCAGGTCAGTACTGGCTTGATTGTCCCAAGTCCTGTCACCAAAGTCTATGGAGTCTTCAATGATAGGATCTTACTAACAAGTTGTGGTAGGTACCCAAAAGTAAACGACAATGGCTTGCATTATATTGGGGGGGGGGTCTCTGGTATCACTCTGACCAATAACTCAAGGGGAGACAGCTCCCAACTAGTAATGGGCTTTTATTTTATTAGGCATTCTGTGGTTTCTTGGGGGACCATTACCCCTTTGCAGGGTAACTCATCTAAGCTGTTTTTATGTATGTGTAGATGCAGAAACACATAATTTAGGAAGCGTATAAGAGTGGAAGCTCGTATGGCCTTTTCAAATATTTGTAGTGTTAGCTGTCCCCCTTTTTCCTCCTCTGCCCTCCCCTCCCATTCCTCTTCTCCCTTACTCCCCCACCACCGTTATTCCCTCTTTGCCCTTCATATCACTGGTGTTCTACTCTGCCTTCCTTCTAGTTTCTTGGCTTCTACAGGTGCTCCCAAGAAAACATACATGCTGTGGGATGTTCTGTATGTCCTGTGGGAGCCCATTCTCGGGTTCCTCGTGGCTTTACCCAGCAGGTCCGCATAGAGGATGATTAGGACCACGGGCCTGAGTGCAGGTGTCTGAGATGGTCTGCACTTGGCTGTGCTGTGGGATGGTCTGTATGGCAAATGTGTTGCTCTGATTGGTCAATAAATAAAACCTGATTGGCCATGGCTAGGCGGGAAGTATAGGTGGGACTAACAGAGAGGAGAAATAAAAGAACAGGAAGGCAGAAGGAGTGACTGCCAGCCACCACCCTGACAAGCAGCATGTAAAGATGCCGGTAAGCCATGAGCCGCGTGGCAGGGTATAGATTTGTGGAAATGGATTAATTTAAGCTATAAGAACAGTTAGCAAGAAGCCTGCCACGGCCATACAGTTTGTAAGCAATATAAGTCTCCATGTTTACTTGGTTGGGTCTGAGTGGCTATGTGATTGGTGGGTGACAAAGATTTGTCCTGACTGTGGGCTAGGCAGGAAAACTCTAGCGACACACACAGATCTTAAGGTTTGATGCTGTGAGACTTATAGATGAGAGAAACTCATGATATTTGTCTTTCTGGGTTTGGGTTATCTCACTCAGGATGCTTTGTTTCCAGGTCTAGGATGACCATTTTAATGCACCAGTTCTCTTGGTTCAAGCACACAGGATAGCGCTTCATTTCTCGTATCTTGTATAATTTCTTTACTAAGTGTTTTCTTTTTTTCCTTAGACATTTTTACTTATTGTTGTATGTGCATGTGTGTATGTGATGGAACATGTGTGGCAATTAGAGGACAACTTGTGTCTAGCTAGAGTTTTTCCTGCCTTGCCCACAGTCAGGACAAATCTTTGTTACCTGCCAGTCCCACAGCCGCTCAGACCCAACCAAGTAAACACAGAGACTTATATTGCTTACAAACTGTATGGCCGTGGCAGGCTTCTTGCTAACTGTTCTTATAGTTATCTATACCCTACCACTGGATCATGGCTTACTGGCATCTTTTCATGCTGCTTGTCAGGGTGGTGGCTGGCAGTGACTCCTTCTGCCTTCCTGTTCTTTTATTTCTCCTCTCTGTTAGTCCTGCCTATACTTCCCGCCTAGCCATGGGCCAATCAGTGTTTTATTTATTGACCAATCAGAGCAACTTGACATACAGAACATCCCCCAGCACAGCCAAGTGCAGACCATCTCAGACACCTGCACTCAGGCCTGTGGTCCTAATCATCCTCTATGCGGACCTGCTGGGTAAAGCCACGAGGAACCTGAGAATGGGCTCCCACAGGACATACAGAACATCCCACAGTACTTGTGGGAATTGGTTCTCCTTCCATCATGCAGTGTCTGAGGTCAAATTCAAGTGATCAAGCTTGGTGGCAAGATTCTTTACCCACTGAACAAGCTCACTGGCCTAGTGCTTTATAATTTCCATTGCAGAGACCTTCAATCTCCTTGTTAGAATTTCTGTCTAAACATACACACACACACACACACACACACACACACACACACACACACACTTTCTCTCTCTCTCTGTCTTTCTCTCTCTCTCTCTCTCTCTCTCTCTCTCTCTCACACACACACACACACACGCGCGCGCGCACGTACACATGCATCCCATGTGTGTGCATATTATATAAATGTATTTTGCTTATGTGAATTTGTTTTTGGTTTCTTATTTCAGTAAAGTCATTATTGGGGTATAAAATGTGACTTTTATGTGTTGATATCGTAAACCAACTGCAAACTATTTTTGTCAGTTCTAACAGCTTTTTGATGGAAGGTTTATGTTTTTATATGTGTTGAACAATGTCATTTACAAATATGGATAATTAATTTCATCCTCTGCTACTTGGCCCTTCATTTTTTCCCTCTTGCCTATTTTCTCTTGCTGGTGTCCAGCACAATAACAGGAACAGTGAGAGTGGGTATCCTTGTCTTGTTCCAGATCTTAGAGGGAAAAATGTTTTTTCCCCCTCTATTCAGTATGATATTGGCTCTGGCGTTTTAACTTTTAACCTTTAACATTTTAATGTATATTTTACTATATGTAGTGTGTGTGTGTGTGTGTGTGTGTGTGTGTGTGTGTGTGGAGAGAGAGAGAGAGAGAGAGAGAGAGAGAGAGAGAAGAAAGGATATTGAATCTTATCACATCCTTTTGCCCACGTGTTTTGAGATGATCATATGATTTTTGCCCTTGACTCTGCAGATGCCGCTGTGTTCTGTCAACATTTGTGTGACTCTGAGCCTTCTTTGTATCTCAGGATGAAATCCACTTGATCAGGGTGTGTGGCCTTTTGGTGTGTGTTAAATTTTGTTTGCCAGGATTCTGAGGAGAATTTTTATACTTCTGTTCATCACGAGTATGTTGGCAATTGTTCTGTAGCTGTTTTGGACTCAGGACAATACTGGCCTCATAAAAGAGTTTTGGCAGAATTCCTGCCATTTGAAATGGTTGATAGTTTAAGAAGAATTAGAATTAGTTCTTTTTAAATGTTTTATAAACTACAGCAGGAGAGCCTTCAGATCCTGGACTTTTTACAGTGGGAGACTTCTAATTACTACTTCAAACTTATCACTCATTATGGTCTGTTTAATATTTTCTATTTATTCATGCTTCAACTTTGGCAGTTTATGTATTTAGGTATTTACCTATTCCTTTTAGGCCTCCAGTTTGCTACCATGAAATTGTTCATAATAGTATTTCTGTTATATCATCACTTGTTCCAGTTTTTCATCTCTGGTTTTGTCTAATTGGTTTTTTTTCCCACTTTGCTATTGTAGCTAAGGGTAATCTTGCTTGTATTTTAAAACCAACTGTTATATTTGTCTTTTGTATTATTTTTGTTTAATGTATCCCTTTTGTTTAATGTATTCTTTTCCCCTACTAATTGATTTTTGTTTATTCTTTCTTTCCTAAATCTTTGACATGTAGCATTTCTTCAGACTGGCATATTTTGCCATGCTGGGCATAGGATACTGCACACAATAGCAACAATAGCAAGAAATCTACCACTGAGTGATACCCCCAGCCCAGTACTCTCCTCTTCCTATTTAATTCTTTTCATTATGCATTCATTAGTATAAACTTCTCTCTTAGAACTGCTTTTGCTGTGTCCTATACTATGCCCCCCCCCCAAACAGCATCTCATTCTGTAGCTCTGGCTAGCCTGAAACATGCTATGTGGACCAGACTGGCCAAGCACTCAAAGAGATTCTCCTGCCTCTGCTTCAAGATTCTGAAATTAGAGGTTTGCACCTCCACACCCAGCTCTGTGGCCTATACATTTTGACATGTCATGGTTTCACTTTTATTTGTTTCAAGACTTCTTGAAATTTCTCTTTTAATTTTTCTAATGATTCATTGTCCACTTGGGATGATGTTGTTCAGTATCCATGTATCTGATATTTATTTTTTTATTTTTGTTTTATAGTTTTATTCCACTGTAGTCTGAATAGATACATGATAGAATTTTTATTTTCTTTAATTTTTTTTTTAAAATCAGGGTTTCTTTGTGAAGCCCTGGAACTGGCTCTGTAGACCAGGCTGGCTTCAAACTCAGAGTTCCACCTGCTTTCTGAGTGCTGGGATTAAAGCTGTGTGACACCAGCACTAGCTAGAATTTTTATTTTTCTACAACTTGTTGAAACTCAGTGTGAGGCTTTACATGATGATCTGTCCTATAAAACTTCTATGTGCTGACAAGAATGAAGTGTGTTGTGCTACTGTTGAGTTCAAACATCTGTAAGTTCACTGGAGGCACAGTATGGTTCAGTTCAGATGTTTACTGACTTTCTGTGTCAGTGATCTGCTCATGAGGAAAGGAGGGTGCTGAAATCTTACTATTATTACATTAAAGTCTATCTCTGTCTTTATGCCTAATAATATTTGCTTTATATGTTTAGTGGCTCAGTTTGAGAGAATTACACACACACAAATTCTTATTGTGTCTTTTTGAAAATTGATCTCTTTATTAACATTCTCATATTCTCATTCACTTTTTTCTCTCCCCCTCTATCATCCCTTCCTCCACCCCCTCTCTTTTCCCAAAGTCTTCATGTGTAGATTAGACTGGTTTTTGACTTCAGTAAATGGCCCAGGCGGGTCTCAAACTTACAATTTTACTTCCTCAGCCTTGTAAGTGCCAGGATGACAGATGTGCACGATGTCTGGCCCTCTATCTCTTTTTATAGTTCCCACTTAAAGCTTGCTTTGACTGATGTTAATATAGTTACTCATCTTAGTTTGGAATTTCCGTTTAAATGATACAGCTTTTTCCAGCCTCTTATTTTCAGTCTGTGTTACTGGTGAAGTGAGTTTCTTGTAGGTAGCATATGGTTGGATTTTGTTAGTTTGTGTTTTGTTTTCTAGTTGTTTATTTTTTAAACAATTCAGGCACTTTGTCTTTGATTGGTAGATATAATGCATTTCCATTCAAGGCATTAATGATGAATATGACTTTCCTCTTGTTTCATTCATTGTTTCTATTTATTTTGTATATTTTTTCCCACTTCTCCTTATTTTTGTAATTTGGTAGTTTTCAGTCATGTAGAATTCTTTCACGCTGCTGTTCTGGTACGTTTTGTACATTTATGTACATTCATGATGGTGGTTCTCATCCATCTATGTCTAGTGTAGGATTCATTTCAGCAGTTATTATAGGAATAATCTTACATAGGTGAATTCTCTCTCTTTGTTTATTTTGGAAGACTTTATTTCTCTTTTTCTGAAGGATAGTTTCTGTGGGTGTGATCTTGGTTGACAGGGTTTTGTTTATCTCCTTCCAGGAGTTTGACTATAGCATACTATCCTCTTCTATTCTGGCAGTTTTTTGATGGGAGGTATGCTGTGTCTAATAGACATCGATTTATATATAAGTCAACAATTTTCTCTTTCATTTTTAGAATTCATATTCTCTGTCTCTCTCTGTCTCTGTCTCTCTCTCTCTCTCATATATTTGACACAAGCTATATGGCCTTGGAAAAGGTTGCTTCATGGAAGGTTCCAACTGATAATGATATGCGTGTAGCAAGAGCCTGGCACTTTTCCAACTGGCTAAGTGCGAAAAATCCAATCACACTGGCATTGCAAAAATGTTCCAAATGTAGCATCATCTCAAGAAAGAAGCCAGGGGTCTGAGGGCCACCTACCTATGGGGATGGAAAATTTAGGGGCGTTTGCAGAACTTTGTGAGGAAAAGCAAACATCTCCCCAAATGAAATGTTCCCCATCAGTCACCCCACGATTGTTTCCTCCCGTTGATACTCTGATACGCCACACACTCCAAGGCTCTAAGTGAGGTCTGTGCTCTTCTCTATTCAGGAATGCCACACCATAGGCCCTCATTGTGAGAACTGTCACCCAACTCCCCATTGAATCAGACGGGCTAGACTTAAAGAGCATTGCAGACGGAGTTGAGAAGCAGAATCCTCACCAGGGCAAAGGTCAGATTTTTGCTTCCATTGTTCCCCTCTGAAACCTTCCTTGGACTCCCCACTTCTGTTAAGTTCACATGCCTAGCGATTTGATGAGCACTTCCAGAAGATTGACTTGGCAGCGGCCAGTACCCCTCCCCTCTGACTCAGGGCAGAAGTTAGCCAAACTAAAGCTTCCAAATATTTGCCCTACACACCCAGGAACACCCACCTCCTTTGCATTGATAGTGATATGAAGCCCAACCAAATAGTGACAGTGTAATATTATTGATCCATAGCTTGCTATAGCAAGGAGGTCAACAGCCATCACCTCTATTTGAGCAGAGACTCACAAGCAGGCAAAGGCGTGGGAAAGTGGTATGGAAAATGAGGACAACAGGTGTGCCGTGACTGGAGGTTGTTGGCAAGGAAGGCATTGGCAGCTGCTGAAAGTTGGTGTTCGATGGGGTTGGGTGGGGATGCATATGCAGCATTCTCTGATTTGATTCTAGGTTGCAGCTGGGGACAAAAGTTGGGGTGGCTGTCAGTTACTAATCCAGTCCTGGCAATATCAGGTCAGTTGTTACAAAAGTTCTTGTTTGTCTACTTGGACCATCACTAGAGATGGTGTAAGTCTGGCTTACAGCAACCTGGCATCCGGGCTGACTACTACAGATGAAGGGTTCATCTCCTGTGCAGGTTGCAAGACAAAGTTCTTTTCTGATTCATGATCTGGCCATTGTCCCTTGTCTATCCCGCCCCTCTTCTAGATAATTTGGGTAAGAAGGGGACATCTCCCTATATTTTAGAAAAAAAAATACCTCTAGAGAGAAAGGCATGTGTAACTCTGTAGTTATATCCTCTCAACTGGGTAAAGAGGAAAGGAAGTACAACAAATTTATCAATATATTTTAATGATGTATTATTTACACACATTGGAGTTTAGTGTGATATTTCATACACACATCCAGCATGCTATGATTCAACTTCCCTCCCAATCCCTAGTAATAGCCATCCTACCTTCAGACAGACTTCCTCTCCCCAGTTTTCATTGTGAGAACAAACCTTTCTTTTGATGTCTTTAAAAAAATTATTTATGTGTGTGTGTGTGTGTGTTGGGGATTATATAGCTGGAGTGACAGGTGGTTGTGTACCACCATGTGAGTGCTGGAATTTGAACCTAAGTCCTCTGCAAGAGCAGCAAGTGCCATCTAAACCACTGAGTCATCTCCTCTGCACCTTCCTGTGTCTTTTACTCCATTTAATGTCTTCCCATTTCATCCATTTTGCTAGAAATTGCAGAATTCTATTTTTCTTCATGCCTAAATTATACTTCATTGTGCATGTCTGACATATTTTGCTTATTTATTCATCTGTTAGGGACACCTAGACTATTCCATGCCTTGGCTATTGTAAAGAGTACTGGAATAAGCATGTATCTCTTCAGTATGGTTAGGTAGAGAAGCTGGGCCACTGGATCATTTAGTAGTTGGAGGGTGTGTGTGTTTTACTTTTCATTATGTATATTCATTGTACACTGGTATTATATACATAAGGGCATTATGTATACATTGTATACATAAGTACATTCTGCTTCATATCTCCCCTCTGTCCCCGACTCTTTCTCACCTCTCCCCCTCCTGAGCCCCCCTTTTCTCCAGGATGTTTTGCTTTTACTTTCATATTTTTACCATGTAGGGGTCTTGATCAGTTCATTTTCCCTGCCAGTTAAAGAATAAAAAGGCGAGAAAATTTCTTGGCTGGCGAAATCTAAACACCACACACGGGAGCAGACAGAACCAGGAGTTGGAGAAGAGCATGCTGTATGCACCAGAGACAAAGACCCTCCACAAAGCAGAGGGGGGACTCAGGAAGCCTAAATCTCATCTCATCTCATGGCCTGGGGTTTTTTAAGTCTCTGACAGTCTTCCTCCTCTAATACAGCATTGGTCAGTTTGAAGAAAGACTGAATGATTGATTGGCTCACAACTGTTGTGCAACAAGTCTTGATCCAGCCTTGAACTTGTTGAACCAGTCCATAAGCAGGGGCCTATGGTGGGCGGCCATTGTTTTAAGCCCACAGGCTTTTGTCTCAGGATGAGGAAGAAGCTGCCATCTTGAAAGGTCTCCACCCTTATTACCCAGCCATGGCCCCTCTCCCTATCTGTCTGCCTTTCAGGGAGTCTGCCTAGTTTCCAGCATCTCAATATCATATACACATGCATGATTTTATATATCTATGTGACATCTCGAGCCACAGTGAGAGAACACAGGTATTTCTTGTTCTAACATGGACTCAATCAGCTCAGCATGATTATCAACAGTTGGCTCCAGTTTCTTGCAGATGATAAAATTTTCTTCTTTATGGATAAAAAAAAATTCTATTTGTAGATTTGTATACCATTTTTTTTCTTTATCCATCTTCTGTTGTTGAGCATCTCCATTGGTTTTATAAGTTAGCTGCTGTGAATAGGGCTGCGATAAGCATCAATGTACTGGTTTCTCTGTGTTATGGTGACTTTTAGTCCCTTATGATAAATACTGGGGTTGCTATAGCTGAGTCATAGAGTAGTACTGTTTTTAGTTTTTTTGAGAGACCACTGTATTGATTTCCACAGTGACTGGATTAGTTCCCACAGAGGTATATAAGGTGCTCTTGGGTCCACATCCCTGTGAGTATTTGTTAGTATATATTTTGTATTGATTGCCATTCTGCCTGGGGTAAGGTGGAATATCACTGTAATTTTCCTGGTGGCTAGTGGGTTGAACTTTTTTCTACGTTTATTTGTAATTTGTGTCTCATCTTTTAAGAAATATCTATTCATTAGTTCATTTATTAAGTAGGTTAATTGATTTCTTGTGCATTTTTTAAAAGTTTTTTTTTTTGTATAGTCTAGATATTAATCCTGGCAGATTTTTAGCTAATGCAGATTTTTCTCTAATTCTCTAAACTGTCTCTTAAGTTGATGAACTGTTTCTTCTGCTGAGCTGGAGCTTTTATTTTGTGAGGCCTCACTTGTCATTCATTGGTACTGTTTCCTGAGTGAATGGAGTCCTACTCAGAAAGTGTGGCCTATGCCTCTCTCTTGAAGTGCTTTCCCTACATTTTCAGTTTCAGAGTTTATGTCCTACATTTAGGGCTTCAGTCCCTTTGGAGTTGATTTTTGTATGGAGTGAGAGGTGGAAACCCACGTTCACTTCATTCTTCTACATACAGACACTAGAGAAAGCTACCTTTCTCAAACATATATTTATTTTTGGTATCTTCATAAAAGTAACTAGGTGGTTATTGCTGTGTGGATTTCTGTCTGGGTCCTTTACTCCAGCCCACTGACCTTCAGGTCTGGTTTTGTGCCGGTACCACAGACCTGTGTTCTATGTTGTTTTGTTCTGTAGTATAACTTACAATCAGGTATAGTCATAGGACTTTTGCTCAGGATTGTTTGGTCATCTGGGGTCTTTTGTGCCTCCATATGAATTTTAAGATTTTTTTTTTTTAATCTGTGAAGAGTGACATTAGGATTTAATGGTGATAACATTGAGCCTGTAGATTACTTTTGGCTTCTGGGATCAGACTTAGGTCCTTGTACTTGTTTGGCAAGCACTGTGTTGACCGACCTATTTCTCTCACCCTGAGAACATTTGCATCTGTGTTCATCAGTTTGTCTTTGCCTCCCCCACACCTCCTTGCCATTACTGTCTTCCTTTGGCTTGGTTGTCAAGTCAATATTGGCTTCCTAAAAAGATGGTTGTACTTCTTCCTTTTCTATTTTGGGGATAGTTTGAGAAGCACTGGTGTACATTCTTTAATGGTCTGGTAGAATTCTATGGTGAATCCATCTGGACCTAGACTTTTTTTAAAAATCACTTCTCAATCTTATTGTTTGTTAGAGATGATTTAAAATTATTTCTCTCCCCGCTCCCTTCTCTTTTGGTTTTTTCGAGACAGGGTTTCTCTGTATAGCTTTGGTGCCTTTCCTGGATTATGTCATGTTGGTTTGATTTTAGTAGGTCATATGTATCTAGAAATCCATCCATTTCTTTATATTTTCCAAGTTAGTGGAGTATAAGATACATCATAATGGGGTTGGAGAGATGGCTCAGTGGTTAAGAGCACTGGCTATTCTTCCAGAGGTCCTGAGTTCAATTCCCAGCAACTACATGGTGGCTCACAACCATCTGTAATGAATTTTGGTGCCCTCTTCTGGCCCGTAGACATACATGCAGGCAGAACATTGTATACATAATAAATAAATAAATAAATAAATCTTAAAAAAAAGATACATCATAATGATTTTCTGAATTTTATTGGAATCCAATGTAATGTCTCCCCTTTCATCTCTTACTTTTATTAGTTTGAGTTTTATTTCTTTTTTTTTTTTTTTTTTTTTTTTTGGTTTTTCGAGACAGGGTTTCTCTGTGTAGCTTTGCGCCTTTCCTGGAACTCACTTGGTAGCCCAGGCTGGCCTCGAACTCACAGAGATCCGCCTGGCTCTGCCTCCCGAGTGCTGGGATTAAAGGCGTGCGCCACCACTGCCCGGCGAGTTTTATTTCTTTTTTCTTTTCTTTAGTTAAGGTTTTATTGATCCTGTTTACCATTTAAAATTATCTATTAATTGTTTCATAGATTCTATTTCTTCTATTTCTATTTCATTAATTTCTGCCCTGCATGAAATAATTTCTTTTGGTATACTGTTTGGGATTGACTCATTCTTGTTTTTCCAGGGCCCCAAGGTACAACATTCAGTTATTTATTTTAGAACTCTGAATGTTTTCAGGGTAGGCACCTGTAGTTATAAACTTTCTCCTAGGACAGTCTTCATCGCACCCTATACATAACTTTTGGTATGTTACCTTTGCATTTTCATTTGATCCTAGTAATTCTGACTTCAAGACTTAGTGATTATCCAATATTGTGTTCTTTAATTTCTATATTTTTGCCTATATTCTGTAACTTTTCTTGCTGTTGGTTTCTAGTTTTATTCTGTACAGTCAGATAAAGTACAAGAAATAATGACATTTTCATACATTTGTTAAGACTTGCCCTATGCCCTATAATATGATCTATTTAAGAGACGTTCCATAGACTACTGAGAAAATGTTTATTCTGCATTGTTTGGTTGGAATGTTCTGTAGGTGTCCTGAGGTCTATTTGTTCTCATTTAATTCTAATGATTCTTTGTTATTTTATTGGGCTGACCTATTTGTGAGAGGGAGGAATTGAATTCACTCATTATTGTTATATTGGAGGTAATCTGTGTCTTTAAATATAGTATTATTATTTTTTATGAACTTTAGTGCACCTGTGTTTGGTGTGTATATATGTTTAAAATGGTAATATCCTTTCATGGATTGTTCCATAATTAGTATGAAGTAACCTTTTTTAAAATCCTTTCTGGCTGATTTTAGTTTGAAGTTGATTGTGTCAGGTATGAGAATAGCAATACCTGGTTCTTTCCTAGTTCCATTTGCTTAAACTATCTTTTTCCATTCTTTTACCCCCGGTTAACACCTGCCTTTGATAATGAGGTGCATTTCTTTAAAGCAACAAATAGATGGGTCTTTTTCCTTTTTTTAATCCAGTCTGAAAGCTTGTGTCTTTTAAAGAATTGAGACCATTGATACTCAGAGTATTGTCGGAAGGTATGTATTAATTCATGCCATTATGTTGATTTTTGTAGTGTGTTTCACTATTTCTCATTTGGTTTACTAATGCTGTATCATGGTTTATTCTTTCCCATATACTTATGGATGAGCTTATCTTTCCCTTCAGTCTGAAGAATCTTTAGTATTTTAGTAAAGCTTGCTTAGTGGTCATGAATTCCCTTTTTACTAATATTTTTTATTTGTTGAGAATTTCACACATGTGTACAGTGTACACTGATCATACCCAAACCTTGCTCCTTCCCTCCAATTCCTCCTGGATCCTGCCCCCATGTCCCTTTCCCAAGTTCATGTCCTTTTTTTTTTTTTTTTTAATAACCCACTGTTGTTGGTTGGTTTTTACTCTTACTCTTTTGGCTCTTTGTTCTTTTTGGGGACCTGCCACCCAGCTCCCAAATAAATCACACGTAGCAGCTTATTATTTCTTATGAATGCCTGGCCTTAGCTTGACTTGTTTCTAAACAGCTTTTCTTTTTCTTCCTTCCTTCCTTTCCTTCCTTCCTTCCTTCCTTCCTTCCTTCCTTCCTTCCTTCCTTCCTTCCTTCCTTTCTTTCTTTCTTTTTTATTTTTGAGACAGCGTTTCTTTGTGTAACAGCTCAGGCTCTCCTGGAACTCAATTTGTAAACCAACCTGGCCTTGAACTCACAGAGATCCGCCTGCCTCTGCCTCCCCAAGTGCTGGGATTAAAGGCGTGTGCCAACACTGACTGGCTTTAACCAGCTTTTCTTAAATTACCTCATGTACCTTTTGCCTCTGGGCTTTTTCCTTTTCTTACTTCTGTATATCTTACTTTCATTCTTACTCTGTGTCTAGCTGTGTGGCTGGCACCTAGGGTCTTCCTCTCCTTGTTCTCTTGTTCTTTTTTCTTTTCCTCCCAGATTTCTCCTTCTATTTATTCTCTCTGCCTGCCAGCCCCACCTATCCTTTCTCCTGATTTACTATTGGCCATTCAGCTCTTTATTAGACCATCAGGTATTTTAGACAGGCAAAGTAACACAGCTTCACAGAATTAAACAAATGCAACATGAAGGAATGCAACACATCCTTGCATCATTAAATAAATATTCCACAGCATAAACAAATGTAACACATCTTAAAATAATATTCTACAACAACCATTTAGTCTAATTAGTAATGCCTATATGCGTATGGGTATGGGGCCATCTACTGGAGGAAGGGCAACCTACCAGCATCTACACTCCAAAGAAAAATGACTCTCTCTGGTAGCATCTTACCTGGCAGAGCAGTATTATAACATGCAGAGGCCAATAAGGCTACAGAGGTCACTCCTGCCCCCCCCCAAGCAGTCTGTATAACACCTTCCAGCACTATGATTACTAGCCAACAGGCAGGACATTTCCTGGTCAGTTTCAGCTCGGTTTCTTTATGTCCTGCAAACAAAACGTATGGTGTCTTCATCAATAGGCTCTTACAATCTAGTGATTATGGGCAAGCAAAAGCAATAGTTTTTTGGTTGGGGGCGGGGGCTTTGGGACCTACCTGACCAGAAACTCGTAGAGAGATTTCCCACACCTGGCACTCATATTTTCATTTAACAATCCATGTCCTCTGGGAACAACGTTGTCTACCCAAGTTGGTTACCTCTGTTCAAATTCTTTTAAAATATTTTGAAGTGTACTGGGATCCCATACTGTTGTTCCCTAACCCATCATGTACCTGCACCACTTCTTCATTATCAACTGCTAAGCTGATAGCTATCTAGGTTGATTACATTCCCTAGCTATTGTGAATAGGGCAGTAATGGACATGAATGTTCAAAGTCTCTGTACCATGGGGTATATGCCCAGAAGTGGTAGAGCTGGGTCACGGGGTAGTTCTACCTTTGGCCTTTTGAGAAACCTTCACACTGATTCTGTAGTAGCTGAACTAATTCACACTCCCACCAACAGTGGATACGGATTCCTATCTCTACATCCTTGACAGCACCGTTCTGTTTTTGTTTTTTGATAATAGGTAGTCTAACTTGGGGGAAGTAACATCTCAAAGTAGTTTTAGTTTGCATTTCCCTGATGGCTGAGGATGTTAGACATTTAAAAACATGTATTAACATTCTTTTGGCAAACAACTCTATGTTTGAATCCATTTTTTAAATTGGGCTGTTTGTTTTCTTGACCTTTAGCTAGTCTTTGTATAATCTAGATATGAACCATCTGTTAGATATATGTAGCCTGTTGTGTTTTTAAAATGGCAGGAAGGAGTAACACTATACAACAGGGAGGTTTATTGAGGGGAGGGGAGAGAAGGGGCAGAGAAGGGGGCAGAGACCGGTCCCTGGGCACAAGAGCAAAGGAAGAGAACGAGACTGGAGGTGGGCGAGGCCTGCCTTTTATAAGGAAATGTAGTGAATGTGCACAGGGGTGCTCTTAGTGGCTGCAGCTGAGGACATATCCTGTCAGGACCCTAAGGGCAGGCCAGTACAGATGCCTAATGCTAACATAGCCAGCAAAGATTGTCTCCAATTCTGTAGGCCGCCTCTTCACTTGACTATTTCCTTTGTTGTTGAGAAGCTCTTTTTTAATCTCATGCAGTCCTATTTATCAGTAATTGGCAGTATTTCCAGAACATTCGGAGTCATGTTCATAAAGTCCTTACTTGTGCCTGTGTCTTGAAGTGTATTCTCTACTCTCCTGGTGGTTTAAGAGTTTTAGGTCTCATATTGAGTTTCTTTATCCATTTGGGATTGAGTTTCTACAAGGTAAAAGGGAAAGATTTATTCCATTCTTCTACATACAGCGATCCAGGTTTCCCAAAACCATGTGTTGAAGATGTTGCCTTTTCTCCAATGCATTTTTGAAAGTATTTTTTTAAAAAATCTGATTTGTGTAGTTTCAAGGCCTTGTATCTGCATCTTATATTCTATTGCATTGATTTTTTTTTGTGCCCGTACCATACTGTTTTCATTATTATGGCTCTGTAGAATAACTTGAAATCAGGTAAAGTGACATCTCCCACAATATTCCTTTTGCTCTCCGGGGTCTTTTATGTTTCCATATGCATTTTAAGATTCTTTTTTAACTATTTCAGTGAAGACAGTCACTGAAAGTTTGGTTGGAATTGCATTAAGTCTGTAGATTTTTTGCTGTGGTAGCATGGTCATTTTCACAACATCAATTCTTCCAATCTATGAGCAAAGGGAGTCTTTCCATCCTCTAGTGTCTTCCTCAATTTCTTTCCTCAGTGCTTTTATACAAAGGTTTTTTATATATTTAGTCATGGATATTGCAGGGTTGGATTTTTTGGTTTGGTTTGGGGATTTGTTTGTTTTGTTGAGGCTGTGAATGGAATTGTTTCTCTGAATTCTCAGCATACTTGTCACTGGTACATAGCAAGCTGCTAATTTTATGTCCTCTCATTTTGCTAAAAGTGGGCATCAGTTAAGAGTTTTCTGGTGGAGTCTCTAGGATCTCTTACATATAGAATCACATCATCTACAAATAAGAATTTTTGGCCGGGTGGTGGTGGCACACGCCTTTAATCCCAGCACTCGGGAGGCAGAGCCAGGTGGATCTCTGTGAGTTCGTGGCCAGCCTGGACTACCAAGTGAGTTCCAGGAAAAGGCGCAAAGCTACACAGAGAAACCCTGTCTCGAAAAACCAAAAAAAAAAAAAAAAAAAAAAAAAAAGAATTCTTGGACTTCTTCCCTTTCCAGCTGTATTGTTATTGTTTGCTTCTCTTATCTTACTGCTGTAGCTGTGACTTCTGGCATCATAGGCAATAAGAATGGATAAAGATACCATTGCTCTTGTCTCTTTCTTGATTTTAGGAAATGCTTTGAGGCTTCCACCCATTTGATACAATGTTAGATATAGATTCTCATATATAGTCTTTATTAAGTGGAGCTATGTTCCTTCTAGTCTAAGTTTCTTCGTAAGTTTGAACAAGAGGGGATTTGGTTGGGCTTTTTTTTTCTGCATCTGTTGATATGACTATGTGGTTTCTTTCTGTCCTTGAGACTTTAATTTATAACATTTACTAATTCTGGATATCAACCCCTCCCTGCATCTCTGGAATAAAATCAGCTCGACTCTGTGGTGAATATTCTTTTTGGTGTGTTGGCAATTAAATTCAGTTGGCAATTATTTTGTTGAAAATTTTGTATCTATGTCCTTCAGGGTGTCTGGTTTACAGTTTTCTTTCTTTTTAGTTGCATCTTTGACTAGTTTGGGCATCGTGGTAATAGGAGCTTTGTAAAGAAGAGTTGGTAGTATTGTAGCTGAACATTTTTCTGTGTCCCGCACGATCTGCAGCTGCTCAGACCCAAATAAACACACAGAGGCTTATATTATTTTACGAACTGTATGGCCTAATGGCTCAGGCTTCTTGCTAGCTAGCTCTTACATCTTAAATTAACCCGTTTCTATACATCTATACTATACCATGTGGCTTGTGGCTTATTGGTACTTTACATCTTGCTTCTCCTGGCAGCGGCTAGCAGTGTCTTCTCTGCTCTCTCTTTCTTCTTCCTCTCTCTCCAGTTAGAATATCCTGCTCAATCTTATTCTGCCTCACCACTAGCCAAACAGTTTTATTTATCAACCAATCAGAGCAACATATTTTCACAGCATAAGGAATGACATCACCTATCATGGTGTTCTTTCCTTTTCTATTTTGGAGACTAGCTGAGACCCTGGCATTAGTTTTTATTTCAGGTTTGGTAAAATTCACAGTGAAGCCATGTGGACCTGAACTCTTTAAGATTAGTGTTTTAATCTCAGTTCTTGGTATATATCTAGATTGTTTATCACATCTTGACTTAATTGTGGTAAGTCATAGGTTTCTAGAAACTCATCAGTTTCTTTAGATTTTCAGATTTAGTGGAATATATATACATTCCCTTTTCATATCTAATTTTATTAATTCCTGTCTTCACTCTCTTGGTTAGTTTGGCTAAGGGCTTATCTATCATGTTTATCTTTTTGAAGAACCAACTCTCTGTATTATTGATTCTTTGTATTGTTTATTTCCTTCCATTCCATTAATTCCTGCCTTGATAGGAATGATTTCTTTCTGCCCACTGATTTGGGATTTGGCTTGTTGTTCTTTTTCTCAGATATTTAAGCTGTATAATTAAGTTACTTGTCTGAGATAGCTCTGATTGCTTAAGGTAGGCATGAAAGTCGTGAACTGCCTGCCCTCTGAGTATTACTTTCATTGAACCCCACAGGCTTAGGTATGCCATATTTTCACTTTCCTTTGATTCTAGACATGTTTGTATTTTCTTCTTGTTTTTTTAAAGGACTCCGTTGAGTAGTGTGTTGATTGACCTTCATGAGTCCATGTGCACTCTGGGGTTTCTCTCATTGTTGATTTGTTGTCTTAACTCTGTTGTGATCAACAGAATACAAGGAATCATTTTGATTTTCATTTATTTGTTAAGACTGGCTTTGTGTCCTAAGGCACAATCTAGTTCAGACAAAGTTCTATGGGCTGCTTAGTAGAATGTGTACTTGTTGGGTCCAGGGTCTCACAATAAGGGGGGACAGACCACCAAAGTCTATTAAATCAGAAGCATACTTTATTCCAGAAAAATAAAGAATAAGAAAATTAAAAAAATAAAACACCACAGGGCACAAAAGCTTATCAGCTAGCTGAGACCACAGCCAATGTTGGAATTTTGAGGCTGTGGCCATGGAGGCAGGTACTGGCCCCCATTTATAGTATCAGGCATGGGGTGCATGCTAGAAGTCATGTAGAAACATCAGGCATGGGATGCATGCTAGGAGTCACATAGAAACAACAATTAAAAGTTAACTTTGGTCTAGGTAGTTGATGGCTATAAGAGTCAAGGGTGTTAAAAGTTAACCCCTGGCTGTGGACAGAGGACCTGGCTGTAAAGCAGAGAGCCATTGTTAGCAGTTAACCTTTAGAGCTGATGATTGTCAGTTTTCATCTCTTAAGCTTATCATTTTATATGTCTATATTCCTGGACCCTTTATCCTTTGTAGCGTTGAGTGGAATACTCTGTAAATGTCCGTTAAATACATTGGATCCATGATGCCACTTAATTCAGGTGTTTGTTTCACTTGTGTCGGGATGTCCTATCAACTGGTAAGAGTAGGGTACTGAACTTGCCCACTGTTACCGTGTTTTAGAAACTCTGTGACTTTACATCTAATAATAGTATTTGTTTTATGAAATTTGGTGCACCTGTATTCCTGGTATTGCCAGAGGCTATGATGCCAGAGGCCATGTCAGAGGAGCAGCAGGTGGTGATTGAGGTTCAAGGTGTTGACCCACCTGGAAGAACCCCCCCCCCATAATAATCTCAGTTAGGCAAGGCCCCTGAGACCACAGACCCCAGAATACCTTTTGCTTCTGCTGTCCCTTTGCATGCTTGACGTTGCTATCTCTCTCTGGTATCTGGCGTGGTTGAATTGGGTGTGGGGAAATTCCCCACTTCCTGTAAGGTAATGTTTATCTCTTTGGAAACATTCCATTCTACTGGGCATTTTTACTTGAGAATTATTATGAAGATTACTTTCCCCCTAAGCTGTACCTCCTAATTGATAACAATATACAGAGCTTTGATGAATAAAAGTATTTACAAAGATACGTTTTTTCAGTCAAGACCTGTGAGTTCCACCTTAGAAGCTCCTTTAGATCACAGCTCAGGTTAATGATTAAAAGAGAACAATTGAATTTTCCAGCAGCCAGCCTGGCCCTAATTCTCTTAATGCTTAGTAGAGATAGACACGGGTCTTGGTGTCCTTGTACCCATTCCTGCCCTCAATTCTCCTGATAGAAGAAACTAGTGATAGATGGGTATACACCCTAAAGATCCGAAGTACAGCCGACTGATTGTCTTTTATGTATAAAAGTTTAGGTTTGTGATTCCTTTAAGATTCCTTGTAAGATTAACTTTCTAGATAAACAGTAGAATGATTGATTCTTTGCAGCCTTGTGTACACCCTGCCAGCAAGGGAGCTGGTTGTAAAGAGATGCTTCCTGTCTGCTTATGCTCTGTGGATCTGTAGTGAGTTACTTCGATGTAAATGTGTATGGGATGTTGGGATGACTTTATTTTCAATCATGCAGAGGAGCTGAAAAACATGTTACCTGTATTCTGTAGGAATTTAGCAAAGTCACTGTATGGGGTAGAGATTAGGATAAACAGACATTTCTTAGAAGTACTTTGACCCTGAAGATTCCACGTGGAGAACAATGATTGTTTTACTGAGGGGCTGGCACCATCCCATGACCTTGGTCACAGGATACCTCAGGCACACCTGGGGCTCTTGTATTA
Source organism: Peromyscus leucopus (assembly GCF_004664715.2). Lineage (NCBI taxonomy): Eukaryota > Metazoa > Chordata > Mammalia > Rodentia > Cricetidae > Peromyscus > Peromyscus leucopus. The sequence goes on from NC_051080.1 coordinate 8,251,865, forward strand.
TTTGTGTATTGCACACAATGCTTAATGAAAGACTAGAGGCATGGAGGAATGCGATGCTCCCTTTAGTAAGATAGTTAGATTAAGGCTGGGGACCTTGGAATGAGGAAATAGTTTATGTAACAATTTATAAATACATCTTTGTACGGCTCTGAGGACACAGCTGGATCCAGCCCAGAGAGTCCATCAGCAGGGGCTAATGAATACAGAAGGAATAAAGAAGGAAATAATTAAGAGACTGTGTGAGTGTCCATTTTTCCTAACCCACTCAGACAGAACAAACCTTAGCTTCACCTGCACCATGGCTTCCCTCCGAACCATGAGCTGCCTAAAGGCTGGTCTCCGAGGCAGCCATATGGCATATATGTTTAGAGTCACATTGTCCCTCGATGGACTATTCCCTTAGTCAGTAGTAAGTGGTTCTCTTTATCTCTTCTCACTAGTTGTGGTTTAATGTCTATTTTTTTTGTCAGATATTAGGACAGTGACACATTCCTGTGTTCATAAGTTCATTTGTTTAGAATACCATTTTCTATCCTTTCATCCTAAGATACTGTCTGTATTAGTGGTGAGGTACATTTGTTGGAAGCAACAAAAATTCCTGCATTTTGATCCAATCTACTAGTGTGTGCCTTTAAAAAAATTACTATTATTTTTTGTCCACATTTCAAACTCCTTTTGAAAATAATTACTTTTAATTAGCTGACAAATTTATCACTTATATATGTACTTATTTATTAGGGGCATGGAGAGGCACAGGCACCGTGGTACATGGGTACTGGTCAGAGGACAACTTGAAGGTGTCAATTTGTTGTATCCGTTTCTTGAAACCCCCAGAGACCACCAAGGAGCCGGTCTTTGATGCGAGAACATAAGGATCCTTTTATTCAGGTTCAACCTGGGCCACCACACAGCAGATGGAAGGAAATGTGGTGGTGGCCATGAGCCCAGGTGTAGAGTTTTTATAGGGAAAAACCACAAGCCAGGAATTGGCAACTTGGGATTGGGTAGAAGGGATATGGGGCAAGGTGATTTTTTTTTTTAAACTATTGGTCTAGACTTTGGGCATGAAACCACATTTGAAACCATTGGGTTAGACTTTTGGTGGGGAACCACAACTTTTTTGAATAGGATTATCTGGACTGCTCAGCAGGATTATCTAGATATCTTCAAGGGCCATAAATTGCAGACAGGATGTCTGCTGGAGGATACTGCTCTGTATCCCTTCGAGTTGTCATGGCACATTCCTGAGGCCCTTCCTGGAACTGAGTCAAGCAGGTGGTTTGAGATGGTGGCCCTTTCCCTAAGGTGGAGCCTGTAAAGTCAAGTCTAGACCTTCACAGATCTAGATATTCTCTTCTTTTATCACGGGTCACATAGGTTGAACTCAATTGGTTAGTGTTTACCTATTGAGCAATTTTGCAAGTCCATTTGTGCCTTTTGATTGGTGAACTGAGACAATTAATACTCAGAGTTATTACTGAAAGTTGTGCATTGATTCCTGCCTTTTTTAAAAAAAATTTTGTAGTGTTTGGTTTTTTTCCCCTTATTATAGTTTATTGTTTCCTGTGGCCTTGTGGATGAATCTGTTTTTCTCCATCTATATGATCCTTTCAAATATCTCTGTAGAGCGGGCTTAGTCATCCTAAAGTCCTTTATTTTTATTTTAGAAAGGTTTTATTGTTCCTTCAGTCATCATGGATAGTTTTGTTGGGTACAATAGTCTTAGTTGGCAGTTATCTTTCAGAAGCTGAAATACATCTTTCCAGGCATTCCTGGTTTTTAAAGTTTCAGCTGACAAATCTGCTGTTATTGGGATGAGCCTGCCTTTACAGGTGACCTGGTGGCTCTCTCTCTTTCACTATACTTACTTTGTTCTGTATATTTAATATTTTAATTCTGTGATGAGGAGGGGAGACTCATTCCTGGTCTTGTCTGTTTACTATCCCAAATGCCTCTTGTATCTGATTGGCACCTCTTTTCCTAAATGGGAAAATTTCAGTTATGATTATTTTGAAAATGTTTTCACATCTTTAAAATGATATTCTTCTTCCTTTATGGCCAGTATCCATAGATTTTTTTTTTTCAAAAAAAAAAAAAAATTACATTAAATTCTCAGTAGCACCTTCTTTTAATGTGTTTTTCTTTTGTTGAAGTGTTGTTTCCTCCACATTGTCTTCAAGTTCAGATGTCCTGTCTTCTTGAGTCAGTCGATCATGAATACTTTACTTGGTATTTCTTCTTATATTTACATCAGCACAGATTGTTTCACTCTAGTGTTTCTATCTCATGGCTGAATTCTTTTTTCATAATTGGTATGTAGCACCTTTCTTATTTTGTTCAGATGTTTGTGTCTTTGCATGTACTTAAAAATCATTATTTTGAATTTTCTGGGATTTCATCTAACTCACTCTCCTCACTCTTACTGTAGGGTTAATAAATATTGGAAGAATTATGTTGCCTTGGATTTTCATGTTTTGTTTTTGTGGTCTTTTTTGTTTTTGTTTTGCATTAAGATTTAAACATGTAGTGTTATTTTGCTTCTTGGTTTATTTTTTGAGCTATATTCTTTTAGTTGGGGTATCTGTCATATGCAAGTGGGCCTCAGTTGTAGAAGAGCTGAGTGCATAGTTCAGAAACTAACACCTCAGTCCTGGAGATCAGGGTGGCTGACACAGATTCTAAACTGGTTCCCATGTAGGCTATTAACTGGGAAGAGAGCTGCAGTTGCTTGACTTTGTCACTATTGCAAATGTCACATTAACCAATCTATAACTGTGGTCACTAGACTCCAATGACTGTTGGAGGATAGATAACTAAGGGTGGATTTCAGTCAATAGTGTGGGCAGGGGTAAGGAGCAGCTTAGAGAAGAAAACAAATGGAGGTGGGGCAAAGTATAAAGGAGGCAAAGCAGAGCTATTAGAGTCTACAGATTTTACAGGTTCTCACGGCCATGGAAGGTCACAGCTAAAAGGTAAAAAAGGAGCAGATATGAGTGGGAGGAAGAAGAAAAGATGTAGGAGTGAGGAGAGGAGTAGATGAGATGTAGCTGAAGACTATAAGGGAAAGAGTATTGAGAAAGCCTTAACTGAGGGGAGAGACACAAACAACAATCCGAAAGTATAACCCAACAGAAGAAAACTGTGAGACCTATGTGCAAGACCAGAAATGAAGTAGTACAAAGTAAGAACAGAGTGGGAAAGCTGGCTGCAGAGGTGTGGGTGCAGGAGAGCTGGCCCCAGAGGTGTGGGAGAGTGGGAAAGCTGGTCCCACACCCCAGCAGGCCAGAGAGAAAGCCAGTTCTGGTGGCGTGGGTGCAGGAGAGCTGGCAGGCTGACCAACTCAATAGATCAAGGGCTTTGAGTTGGCCCACCTCACAATCTTCCCCATCTAGGAGCTGTTGGAATGCGTGAAGGGGTGGGTTCTTCGGATCCATAGCTGCAGGGACCCCTATGACTCAGAGCAACAGCAGGATATCTGAGAGTCTCTACCAGGGTCCAGTGTTGATGTTGTAGGAGAAGCCAAAGGCCTTGAAGGAGCCTAAGGACTCAGTGAAATGAACACTTGCAAGTAAAGCTGTTTGGGCTCTTTGGCAGAAGGGTATACTGCTAGACACACTGCAACTTGCCACTATGAATGAATGTGATGGAGATGTGCTGTGGGAGGACCCTCCTGTACGCTGTGAATGTATGTTGCTCTCATTGGTTGATAATTAAAGCTGTTTGGCCTATAGCCAGGCAGAATAAGGCTGGGTAGGAAAGCCAAATGGAGATATAGGAAGAAGAAGGGCAGAGTCAGGAGACCAGCCAGCTGCCAAGCAAGCAGGTCATGTAGAAAATGAGATAACAAGCCATGAGCCTCATGGCTAAACATAGATAAGACTTATGGGTTAATTTAATTGTAAGAGTTAGTTAATAACAAGCCTGAGCTAGTGGCCAAACATTTATAATTAATATAAGCCTCTGTGTGGTAATTTGGGAAGCAGCTGCCGGGTATTTGGGATTTGTTGATGGGGCAGAAACTTCCACCAACAGAGATGTAGGAAAGATGGAGGAATGATGCATGCACAGAATGATAGAGCATTGATAGAGAAGCAGATGTTGCCTAGGGGGTTGATGAGATGTTTTTTTGTTTTTTTCTTCTTTCTTTTCTGTTCTAATTTTTATTTTTTATTTATTTATTTTTCTGGATACAAGGGTGGCAGGCAGATATGGATGGACTGAGAAATGAGTGGGTTTGGGGTACATGATGTGAAATACCCAGAGTCAATAAAAAAATAATCATGTTAAAAAAAAGAAACTTAAAGAATCCTTATGGAATGAATTGACAGCACAGCTGTATTGAGTTCAGGGCAATGTTTTCAGATGGCTCTAGTTCCAAGGTTCTCAACCTTCCTAATGCTGTGACCCTTTCATACAGCTCCTCATGTGGCCGTGACCCCCAGTGATCTATAGTGTGGATTTTGTTCATTTGTCTGTTTTTGACAAGTTCTCACTATGTATCTCAGGCTGGCCTCAAACTCACAGATCCTCAGGCTCTGCCTTTCGTGTGCTGGGGTCACACGTGTGCGACCCCATACCTGGCTTCTGCAGTGTGCTTTAGCTCTGCTGTTACCTAATTTGGTCTTTAGTTCTCTTTTGATTCTAAATGGTAGTTTTACTAAGTATAGCAATGTTGGTGGGCATTTATTTTCTTTCAGGACTTGAAATATATTATCCTGTACCTTCCTATCCTGTAGGACTTCTACTTAGGAAATCTGCTGTTACCTTAATGGGGTTGCTTTTAAGTGAGTTGGCATTATTTTTCTCTCCTGGCATTTATTATTCTCTGTGCTGTACTTTTGATAGTTGGACTCTCTGTCAGGGTGCGGATCTTTTCTGGTCATGTCTATTTGGAGTTCTATGGGCCTCCTGGACCTAGAAGTCTGTGTCATTCCCAAGACTAGGTGAGTTTCCCATTGTAGTTCATTGAATAGGTTTTCTGTGCCCCTCACCTTTATCTCTTTCCATTTGATGATGCTGATGGGATGCAGGCTTGGCCTCTTAATGGTGTTCAGCAGCTCGTGTATGCGCTTTCCATTCTTGTTCCCACCAGCCCTTGCTTCTGCGCTATTTTTTTTTTTTTTTTTTTTTGTCGAGACAGGGTTTCTCTGTGTAGCTTTGCACCTTTCCTGGAACTCACTTGGTATCCCAGGCTGGCCTCGAATTCACAGAGATCCGCCTGCCTCTGCCTCCCGAGTGCTGGGATTAAAGGCGTGCGCCACCACTGCCCAGCTACTGTGCTATTTTTGAAAAGCTTGTTTTCAAGCTTTGAGATTCTTCCTTATTTAATCTAGTCTATTGTTCATACTGCCAACTAATTTTTATGATAGATGGAGTTATCTCGTTTTGAGATTTTTTTTATTCCATCTTTATCGAAATCTTCATTTCTTGCTATATTCTTACTCATATCTGGCTTTGTCTTTCAATTTAACTATTTGTATTTTGTTCAATCTTATTGGCCTTTTAAAACAATCATTCTTTTGAATTCTTTAGCAGACATTTCAGTATCTTTGGAGAGTCATGATTTAGCAGGTGTCATATAAGTTCCTTTTCATGTTTTTGTGTGTGTGTGTGTGTGTGTGTGTGTGTGTGTGTGTGTTTTAATTTGAGGTTTATACATCTGGTAAAATGAATCTCTTTCTTACCCTTATTGGTAAGGCCATCTTAGTAAGTGGATTTCTCCAGAAGATATGTCTTAGTGTGTCAGTCTGTCATACAGTGTTGAATTTACTAACAGCCTCTTATCATAGTTGCTCCCTTGGCTGTGATCAGTGAGTTGGGGCCCAGGTCGTTATCATATTGGAGGTTGACAGTGTGCTAGATCTTTTTGTCCCTCTGACAAAATACCCAAGTGAAACCAGTGAGGGGAGAAAGGACTTGTTTTGATATAGTTTCAGTACTTTTAGTTCATAGTCAGCAGAGTCCATTGTTTCCAAGCCTGTGCGAGACAAACCATCATGGCGAAAGGGTGTGGAAGAGCAGAGATGCTCACCTATGATAATCCAGAAACAGTAGCAGAGAGGGGCCAGGGCCAACATAGACTCTGCAAAGATGGATCCTCTGTGCTACAGTCACCTGGGAAGAGGGAAGCTCAACTGAGGAGTCCTTTACATCACATTGGCCTGCAGGCAAATCTGTGGGAGCATTCTCTCAATTAATGTTGATGTAGGAGGTCCCAGTCCTTGTGAGCAGTGCCAGCCCTGGGCAGGTGGTCCTGGGTTGTATAAGAAAGTATGGCGAACAGGCCAGTAGGCAGCATTCTTTCATGGTCTTTGCTTCAGGTCCTGCCTTGACTTCCCTTGATGATGACTCATGTGATAGCGTAAGCCAAACGAACTCTTTACTTCTCCCAGTAGCCTTTGGTCACAGGTTTATTATAGCAACAGAAACCTAACTAGAACACCCCCAATGGTTCACTTCTCCAAGTATACCTCACCCTCCACAGTCCTACCACATCCTATACTGCATTCAAATTCTGAATCCATGAATGGATCAAACATGTGGTGAGTGTCTTAGCATTTCCATTGCTGGGAAGAGACACCATGACCATGGCAACTCTTACAAAGGAAAACATTTAATTGGTGCTGGTTTAGTTTCAGTCCATTATCATTATGGCGGGAAGCATGCTGGCATACAGGCAGGCATGGTGCTGGAGAGGGAGCTGAGAGTTCTACATCTTGGTCTGCAGGCCACAGAAAGTGAACTGTATGCCACACTGGGCATAGCTTGAGTGTAGGAGACCTCAAAGCCCACCTCTACAGTGACACACTTCCTCCAGAAAAGCCATACCCAACAAAGCCACACCTCCTAATAGTGCCACTCCCTATGGAGGCCATGTTTTTTTTCAAACTATCAGTCAGGTCAGAGCCCTCATGCTCTATCAGTCCTGGGAAATGCTCTCATAGACACACTTGGAGGTGTGCCATACTATCTTCTAGGCATATCTCTATCTAATCAAATTAACACATAAGATTAATCATCATGGGGAAATCACAAAGAGATTAAGAGTTGGTTTTTATGAGTGTAGATACTCTAGAAGTCTTGGAAGGTGTGGTGTTGGTATCACTGTGTGCTCCCTTGTGGTTTTTCCATGTGGTAGGCTGAAGTGGGCTCCCTCGGGCACTATGAATTGACTGAAATGTGCTATTATTGCCCTAATAGTTACAAGGGACCTAACGTGTTTGTCCTCTGACACTGATGTGGAACCAGGCGTTTAATGAGAAGCAGTGTCAATCACAGCAGAGTAGTACCTGCTCCATAACATTCATGGGTTTTGTCAATGACACACGATCAGGTGTCATTGTAGGTGGGATACGTAGGTGCTGATGTGAGACAAATTGTGCATTCTACTGCTGTTGTGGGCTTTTGTGCTTAGACACGGGGCTCCCCTCCCAGATGAGCATCTCTGTGGGGAGGTGATGGACATGGTCTTCTGCCCGGTGCTTTTAGTTTTAATGCTCACCAGATCAAGCAGAAGTGGACCACAGCTGGAGCCAGGCAAAATTGCTCTCAGCTGAGATGCCCACAGGAGCTGTAAAGAATAGAATGATGATGACATCAGGAGCAGTTTCTACCTGGACCTTGTCAATCTGTACCTTGGAGTTGGGGGCACAGCCAGGTCCTTGGCTGTAGAAGAAACTTAAGAGATCTTACTTGGTTTCTTTAGCGATGGGTGTGTGTGTGTGTGTGTGTGTGTGTGTGTGTGTGTGTGTGAGAGAGAGAGAGAGAGAGAGAGAGAGAGAGAGAGAGAGAGAGAGACCTAAATGAAGCCACATGTGACTGGCCACACACTGCTCTCAGCAGGCTCCTGGACCCCAGTTTTTATGGATGTACTTTCAGCTCCTCTCTGTGTTACCACACCCGTCCCCTATTATGTAGCCCTCAGTGGGTGTGTTAGCTTTCTCACGACCATGACAGAACACCTAGCATTAACAAGACTACTTACTCACATTGCAGAAGGCACAGGACATGGTCGTGGGTTTCTGGGACTGTGGTGAGGCACAACATCATGATGGTGGGGGCTGAGGGAGGAAGAGTGAGCAAGAGTCTGGGGACCAGGCATAGAGGTAGGCCTCTAGTAACCTATTTTTTCCAGCTACCTCCTGTCTCCTAAATTTTCTACAGTCTCCCCAAATAGTGCCATTGGCTAGTGACCAGGCATGCACTAAATGACCCTATAGGAGGCATTTGGCATTCACACCATAGCAGTTGGTCTGGGACAGTCCCTCCACCAAGTCAAGTCTGGCTCATGGGAAAACCATCAGCTGAGGCACTGTTGTAGAATGTCTGTGGAATCCCAGAGATGGCGATATGCAGGGGTTTGACTCTTACATCTGTCCAAATTGGGACACTGTCTCCTTTTAAGACAGGTCTAGGCTGTGGTATTCTGAAAATGCATGTCTGTTTCCAAACGCTTTGAATGGCTTCATTCTCCTTCTCCTCCCCCCCTCCACTCTCTCTCCTCCTTTCCCCCTCCCCTCCCCTCTCTCTCTCCTCCTCTTTCTCCCTTTTTTGAATAGGTTATTTCAACAGCTTGGTTTTGTGGTCAGATATTCTTTCTTCCTGTTGATCCAGTTTGTTGTTGAGGCTTTGTGTGTGTGTGTGTGTGTGTGTGTGTGTGTGTGTGTGTGTGAGTGTGTGAGTGTTAATCTGACTTACTGAGCTATTCATTCACAGGCCTCCTCACCCCTGGCTCTGAAACCAGGGTGATACCATGCCCTACCTCTCTCAGTCCTTTAGATTCCAGGCTCCTGCTCATTTCCAATGTTCAGTCACCTCCTGTGCCTCTATGTCACTTTGGTTCTTCTGTGGAGAGAAAAATGAGTGCTGGATGCATCTATTTAGACACCTTGTCTTCTGAACATTATTTTTAAAATGTTGAAATTTTCAAGCAGAGACAAACATACAAAAGTCTCTAAAAAATGGTTAGAAAATTTGCATCTTATGGTCAGTTACTGGGAAGTTCCCTATTGAGAAGTGGGTGCTTTGTTTTAGAAGTGAACTTGTAGTAATCCTTTGCTGGGCTTAATAATGTTTAAAAGATAAAGTTCCTTATTAGTGCTGGTCTTAAGTGCATTTAAGATCCAAGTATGACAGCTCACCTATATAGTTCCAGAACTTGAGAGGGTGAGACAAGCCTGAGCTACAGTGAGACTCATTTCCAACAGAACAAAACATAACCCAAAGAAGGTTAGTGGTTGTGGTGATTTGAAAGAAAATGGCTCCCATAGGGACTGGCTTTGTTGGAGAAGGTAGGGCCTTATTGGAGGAAGTGTGCCACTGCGCGCGCGTGTGTGTGTGTGTGTGTGTGTGTGTGTGTGTGTGTGTATGTGTCTGTCTGTCTGTCTTCTGTGTGTGGGCTTTGAGGTCTCCTATGCTCAGGCTAAACCCAGTGAGACTCACAGTTGCTTCTGCTGCCTGTGGATCAAGATGTAGAACTCTCAGCTCCTTCTCCAGCACCATGTCTGCCTACACAATGCCATGAAGACAATGGACTAAACCTCTGAAACTGTAATCCAGCCCCAATTAAATATTTTCTGTTATAAGAGTTGCCAAGGTCATGGTGTCTCTTCACAGCAATAGAAACCCTAAGACAAAAGTTGGTACCAGGGACTTGGGTATTGCCGTGATATGTCGGACTATGTTTTTATTTGAAGGAATGTGGACTTTGGGACTGTGGATTAGAAATACAGTTGAATGCTTTCAGTGGGGCTTAATGGGCCATCCTAGTAGGAACATGGAAGACAGTGGTGCTGAGGGTGATTAACTGTTGGCTGGCTCAAGAGGCTTCAGAGGGGAATAATGTTAGTATGTGACCTAGAGATTATTCTTGTGATATCTTGGTGAAGAATGTGGCTGACTTTTGCCCTTGTCCAAAAAGTTTACCTGAGGCTAAAGTGAAGAGTTTTGCATTAATTTCATTGGCAAAGGAGATCTCAAAACAGCCTAATATTGGCTTTGTCACAGGGTTATTAGTGTTAAATCTAATGAAGATTTATAATGAAAAGGAGCAAGCTAAGCAAAGAAAAATACAAAATGTACAATTTGAGGAGAAAAGGGTACCAGGAAGTAGAATGGGGCTAATTCCTGTGTTCAAGGAGATAAACAGATTAAGAAGTGGAATAAAGGGAGTGACGCCTATGGACAAGATCCCACCTAGCTGAACTTCCAACTTGTGAAAAGTGATTGAAGAAAATCTCAGAGATAGGTACGGTGGTACACACCTTTAATCCCAGCATTCAGGAGGAGGAAGCTGGTAGATCTCTGAGTTTGAGGCTAGCCGGTTCTATAGAACAAGTTTCAGGACAGCCAAGCTTAGGTAGTAAAGGTAACCATGTAAAACAGAAAGCTGGTGAAGATGTAACTGAACAAACGGAGCATGTTCCAGCCACAGTAAGCAGCAGAACTTGGCAGCTTTGGCCATGTGGTTCTGGCTGAGAGTCAAGGACAGAAGAAAGGGGTTATGAAATCTTCCTCCAAGACTAAAGAAAGCCTCTGAGTCCAGGCCTGTGTCAGGGGTGTCCCTGAATGAGGGCCTAGAGAGGCCAATGTGTAAAGCTGTGAAGGTGAAACCTGGATTGCCTTGGAGACCTCAAGATGTTAGAGAGGCCAGAGCCATGGGATACATGCTGAGGAGAGCTGCTAACAGGAAGTGGAACTAGCCCAAGAGAAAGAAGTGTGCTGCAGTCAACAAAGCTGGAAGCAATTGGAAATCTGAAGAGTGTTTTGACATCAGACATGGAGGTGCAGAGTTTGCTCAGCTGGTTTTCTGTCTTGCTTTGTCTAGTATTTCCTCACTATACTCCCTTTCCTTTGTTTTGGAATAGTAATGGATATTCTGTGCCATTATGTTGGAAGTATGTGACCTGCTTTTTGATTTTGATTTCATAGTTTACAGTTAAGAGATTGCATGCATCTCCAAAGAGACTTTGAACTTTAGACTTCTACTAAGTTGGAGACTGTCATAGACTATGGGGACTTTTGAAGTTGGAATGGATGCATTTTTGCATTATGATATGGCTGCAGGCCTGTGGGGGTCAGGGAGTGGAATGTGGTTTGAAAGAATACAGCTTGGCTCCCTGTAGGGCGTGGCTTTGTTGGAGTAGGTGTGGTCTTTGTTGGAGGAAGTGTGTCACTGTGTGTGTGTGGGGGGGGGGGGGTTGAGGTCTCCTATGCTCAGGCTACACCCAGTGAGACTCACGGTTGCTTCTGCTGCCTGTGGATCAAGATGTAGAACTCTCAGTTCCTTCTCCTGCACCATGTCTGCCTGCACACTGCCATGAAGATAATGGACTAAACCTCTGAAACTGTAAGCTAGCCCCAATGAAATGCTTTCCTTTGTAAGAGTTGCCGTGGTCATGGTGTCTCTTCACAGCAGTAAAACCCTAACTACGACAGTGATAAAGGCTGTCATCTCACCAGTGACTCGAGTGTCCCTGGCTTGGTCAGCAGGTGAGCCTTCAGCTCCCCTGGATTTACAGGCTCAGTCCATCACTAGCAGCCACCCCGGCTGAAACCCCAACCCTAATTCTTTTAAGAAAATCCACGTAACCACAGGCCATGAAAAGTAATTTTAGATAGACTTCTACAGAAGTATACATCCATTATCTAAGTGATACTTACCCAGTTACTGGCAAATCTTAGAAACCTGTTCCCTTTAAAACATTAATAAGACAATTAAACCTAGTTAGACCATAGAATTGTTTGTAAAACTGAATTTATTAAAATGCTCATAATTAAAAAATATTAAAAGGCATAGAAATTAACAAACATCAGCTACAGACATTACACTGATGCTACATCGTATGGGGAAGCATCATGAATTTCAGTCCCTTTTCAGCTAAGCTGCGCAACGCTTGCTTCCACTTTTCAAACGTAACGGGAACGCAAGGAGCTCACAAGAAGTGTGTAACTAACACGTCACGTTCTGCCCCCAACGCGAACGAATGTCCTATGAAACTCACGACTCATGCGCACTACAAAGGAGAGAACTTGACGAACTTGTTACCAGATGGCCTTGTTTGGTTTCAAGACAAATTACAACCTTCTATTTCTAATGGAACTTCTAAAAGATCTGAGGAACGTTTAAAGAAAAATCCCCTGAGTATTGGGTCTACCGCTTCAATTCATTAAAATTCAAAGGCAATATAAAAGGATAAAACTTTTCTAGTGGTTAACTCGGGATAGGTGGAGGGCCAGATCCTCCCCCCACCCAGCACTGTCATGCCCTTGGTTTTCCTGGGGCTGGGGGCTACCTCACTGCTACTGACAGATGCAGATTGCCACTGCAGGTGTCTCTCCGTGCACCCCCCCCTCCCCCGCCCCATTCCTCTCCGTTACCAACTTGGCACAGGCCGGAATGATACTGATGCCATGGGACCCTACAGCTCACTGCAACTTAGCTCTTCAGCATCCGGTGACATTAGACATCACACGTTCTCCCTTTGGAGAAGCAGGGTTTTCTTTCTTTCTTTCTTTCTTTCTTTTTTTTTTTTTTTTTTTTGTCTGTTTGTCTTCTCCTGTCCACAGTGGCACTCTCTACACTGTGAAGGGAGTTCTTGGCTGGGGGACATTGATGAATAAATGCACTTTTCATTTGAAGTTTTCTCTGTGTATAGGAAGAAAGGAGGAAAAGAGAGAGCTTTCCTTCTCTGGGTTGTAAGGTGTGAGTACTTTCGATCCTTAGGAAGCAAGCACAGGGTCTGGAGAAGAGGTAATAGAGTGAGTGAGGAAGACCAAGGCAGTCTGGGTGGGGCCAGGGAGTGGCACCTGGTGTCAACTGTGGGGTGAGAACATCCCTGGTGTGGGGAGAGGCAGTCACTTCTGTCTCAGCCCAGTTAGACACTGTATGGCAGGTCCTGGACACCCAGGGCAAGCGAGGTGGAGAAATGTTCCCGCTGACCCCACTGGGCTACTCAAAAGCTTTGATTAATCATGTTGATACTCTAATAGGCCATTCCGGGCAGGCATTTAAAACTGCAGCCTAGAGAAGGTGCTCTCTAAAACCGTTCACTTTCCTTGGATTGGCTCCTGGGCACCCAGGCACTTCACACCACTCCAGTCAGCAGAGGCCCATCTCAAATGCTGTGAGGCGGGTCCTCCCTTCTTCACCCAGCACTGACCTCTGTCATCCATCCTCAAGGGTGCGTGGTTTAACCACATCTCCTCTAGACCTACTAGAGGAACGCTGAGCATGTGTAGGCTGCAGAGCTCAAGAGACCGCTCAGGTGAGCAGCAGAGAGGGCAAGGCACCAGGGGGGCGAGGGCTGAGCAGCAAGCCACGGGTAGACGACCAGCCCTTCCCTTAATTGCCTGATGGCCTGGGAGGCTGGGGGCTCACATTAAATCCAGGGTCTCCCCCCCTCCAAGAGCAGTAATCCAGGCAGATCTGTCTCCAGCACAGCTGTGATTACCAAATGAGCTAGCGGGCCTAGGAAATGAACAGAGACGGCAAGGAGGCTGGTCACCGTGGCAAGCAGAAAAGTCAGTAGGGCTCCCAGTGAGTGACGCCAGCCACACAAGGATCACAGGACAGGGCGAGTCATCAGGCTGCTGCTCTGGCCACGCCCGTTGCCGGCAGGCCACCACCAGCCTTTGCAGTAAGACAAGCAGAAGGCGCTTCGTGATTGATTGGTAGAGCCTTCCTTCTGGGTAAGTCAGTTTGCTCAGTTGATGGGCTTACATTTCCCAGCCCATCGTGTTGATAACAACACAGTCATAACCATTGGATTATCCTGTCCCTAAGAAACTTACATAATCAACAAGAGGTAAATTAAATATCCAGATCAGTCGGAGTTACCTTTTTCCTACTTTCTCATCTTACTCCCTTAAGGTCTGTGGAGCAGTCAACACGGATCAGGCCCAGAGCATGCTGGGAGTGAGTGCTGCTGGAAGGCAGAGGTGTCACTGTGGAGTATGGGGACAGGCTTCATTTAATACCCTCTCTCTCCATGCTAATCTAGGATGAGTATTTCTCGGAGGGGGCGATGCAGGCTGAAATGAAGATGGAGTCTTCTGCAGCGAGGTCTCCTTCCTTAGGGGTGGAGTAAGACACTGAAATACTGTGAACGCTTCAGTCTACCTGGCACCGAATATGGCATCCAAACTCAATTCTGAGCTGGCTATTGTCAAGAACACAAAAGCGATTAAGGCTGAGGTATGCCTGGTCTTTGGTGATGGTACTGTCAGGACGAAATAGGTCTGGGATAAGATTTGGCAAAATGCAAAAACTAAGCACAGGTATGTGCTTGAGACCAGAAAAGCCAAGTCCCCAGGAAGGACTCAAGCATGCTTCGAGGCTTTTTTTCTGTTACTAAAATTTCAATTTATCAAAAAAAAGGGGAACATATTCCGGGTTTCCAGGTAGGTAGGCAGTTTTATGCCTTTCTTGATCAAAGTTTTCCATTTCCTAGTTCCTGCGTGACTAGCCGAAACTGAAAAAATGGTACAGGCAGAAATCGGCACAGTGGAGACTCCCGTTTGCCTAAGTGACGGAGCAACATCCTCTTTAGTGATTCATAACACATCGGACAGTTAATTATTTTTAAAGTGCTTCTTGGGACATAAAACTCTCCCTCATTCGAGTTTCGGGCGGACGTTGTTGTCAACTACCTCTCCCATCTTCTCGGCTATAAGAAGCCCCATGTTTTTGGTCAGATCTTTGACGTGACTCTCATGAAGCAGCTTCTGCGTGAGGTACTTCTCTCTCTTGATCTTGCTTTTGGTGGTTTTGGACACATCTGGAATTGCATACGAAATGAAAAACTTCACGGAGTAGATGACATGCTGTGGGACAGAGGGAAGACAATGTTAGAGGGGCACAGCTAGTTAATAATTAAGATTATTCTTGCTCGTCATTATGGCAGTGAGTCTGCATAGGACAGAGATTGCAGCCGTTCAGTCTCAAAGCAACAGGATGTAAAAAATGACCTGTTAGCCTTCAGATATCCCATGTTTCTGTGGCACGTGGAGAGAGAGAGAGGAGTGTATGTTAGTGTGTGTATCTTCATCCACATACATTCATCTTACAAAGAGTGAAGGCAATTGAGTTCCCTGTCATCCAGCACATGGGAGACTGAGTCTTAGGTCAGTCTAGGCTGTGTAGTAAAAAATAAAATAAAATGAATGCTCCTAGATCCTCTGTAAGTTACAAAGTCAGGCCAGTGACAGAGCGGTTGTATTTTGTGTGCCTTTTTCCAATTCCCTGTTCCTTTTCCAAAAGTAAATATTATCCTATATGTGCAAGTAAATTTACTATAAAGAAACACCAAAATGTGTATGTATTCACTACTAATGTATTTAATCTTACTTGATTTGAGCTTTATAAAAATACTTAGTCATTTAAAAACAATTTTGTGTATGTGTGTGTTTTCCATGTATGTATGTATGTATGTGTGCCATGTTTGCACACTGCCTGTGGAGAACACAAGGGGGCATCAGAGCTCCTGGAACTGGAATAACAAATGGTGGTGAGCTGCCATGTGGGTGCTGGGAACTGTTTCCGGGTCCTCTGCAAAAACAGCAAGTACTCTTCCTAACTGCGGGGCCCTCTCTCCAGCCCCTCTACACAGTCTTCGGAAAAATACCCCCTTTTAAATTCAAAACGGGTTTCTAAAATTCCTCCCTGCCACTTCTGTAGCCGGTTCATTTACTTTCACTGTTGTGTGATGCTCCTGGTGAGCGCACGGTTAACATACTCGTTCCCTACTGCCAGGCACTGGGCTGGCTTGCAGTTTTCCTATTAACAGTGCCCTCGTGAACATGCGGATCCTGGAACAGTCTCTGTAAGTTTCTAAAGAGCAGGCACCTGGAGGGGGCGCTGCTGAGACAGCTGGACAAAGGAATGTCCAGTTTTACAAAGTAACAAAGTACTTTCCCCGAGCATGTGCAGGGGCTTAGCTCACACCAGCAGCGGGCAGTGTCAGCTGTATTTCATCGGGCCATTCCCTCCCCCCCCCCCCCCCCCGCCTCCTTTTTTCCCCCTTTTTGCTAATGTTCTGATTTGCGAATGGACCCTGACTTTGGTCCTGCTTTCTATTTTCTGTGATTGCTGATGAAGTTAAATTTCATTTCTTAGTCACTTGGTTTAAAGTCCCTTTGGTTATGTATTTTTGGTGTACAAAAGGCATAACGATGAATTGCCATAAAAATACTTAAAAATGGATTAAGATGAGTTGCCATAAAAATTACTTTAAAAAAAATTGGTTTGTGCCTAGTGCCAAACAGTGCTTGGAGCTTTGGGAGGACCTGGGTCAGTGCAACCCCACTGAGTGTGACAGGATGCTGGACATGTCGTAGACACTTCCGGCAGAGGAGTTTACACATACATAACTCAGCAAAGGGAATATATCATGCAGGTATCAGGAGGGCAGAGTCGGGGCAGGGGAAGCTTCCAGAACATGATCTGGAGTGGCGAGACTGGGAGGAGGAGCGATGGTGAGAACCACAGACAAGGCTGGACCATGTGAGGCCTTGGAAGGCACAGCAGGGACTCTGGCTTTTACTCTGAGGTCAGAACACAGTAGTCTCCAGGTAGAGGTCAGGCCCCACCCAGGCAAGACACAATGGCGCCTCTGGCCTGGTGGACCTTGGTTTCTGTAAAGTTTCTCCAAAGCCCCGTGTTGAAGGTTGGCTGCTCGCTTGAAATTCAATCGAGGGGATGGGGTTTGGCAGGAGGAGGTGAGGTTATCGTGGTGTGTGCTAGACTCTATCTCCTACCCTCTGCTTATTGGCTGCCACGAGGGGAGTCGTTACCTCTCCACAGCCTTCTCCTGGGTTGGGATGCTGTCTCAGCAGAAGCCCAAAGGCAGCAGGTGACCATGGAAGAAACTATCAGGCAAGTGAACCTGCCAGGATTGCTGGAGCAAACATGAGGCTAGCCGGCACAGGGAGAAAGCAGGCAAGACTGCAGTAAGAAGTGGTTAATGGTCTGCTGCTGAGGAGAGAGCCAACAGGCTAGGAGCGAGAGGAAAGGGGGCAGAGGGACTCTAAGAACACTGTCCCGAGCAACTGGCCAGATGAGGATGTTGTCTGGAGTACACAGAGGAGCAGACTGGGTAGACCAGAGAGGGTACGAGAACACGTGAGAGTAAGGCAGCTGTCTGGAGATAACCACGCAGAAAGGTGTGGTGGCGCTGGGCTCCGGCTGAGCCGGGCAGAGAAGCTTATGTTTCTCATCCTTGAGGCTGCAGGACAGGCTATTTGGGGTTTCTCTGCTAATCTGATGTGGCCAATGATATAGACTTACCTCAGTACCACCTTTATGATATTCCATAGGCTTTGGCACATTTATTTCCACTATCATTTGCTTAAAAGTTAAAAGAAAAATCCCTTCTTGTTTTCTTTTCTTTTCTTTTTTTTTTTTTTCTTTTCGAGACAGGGTTTCTCTGTGTAGCTTTGCGCCTTTCCTAGAGCTCACTTGGTAGCCCAGGCTGGCCTCGAACTCACAAAGATCCGCCTGCCTCTGCCTCCCAAGTGCTGGGATTAAAGGCGTGCGCCACCAACGCCCGGCTCTTGTTTTCTTTATTGGTTGCTTGAAAATATGTCATTTAATTTCTGTGCACATGTGTACGTTCTCAGATTTTTCTGATTAATTTCTCATTTAATTGCACTGTCCTCAGCAAAGCCACTTGATCTCATTTTAATTTCTAAAATTGTGCTGAGACTTGCTCTGTGGCTGTCCCACGTGACGTGCCCTGGGGGATGCCGCTCTGTGGAGAGGAACAGAACGTGTGCGCTACCCTGGGTGCAGCATTCTGTGGGTGTCAGGCAGGCCCTCTTGGTCTAGAGGGCAACTTAACTGTGAGTTTGCTATTTTCGGTAGCGATGACCTGTCCGCAGCCGAAGGGGGGCTGATCCACATCTGGGCAGGAGAGGCTGCTCAAGGAATTCACTACAGGACAGACTGACAGACATTCACTATAGCCAGAGCGGGGGTGGGGGTGGGGTGGGGTGGTCAGTGACTTAGGCAGTGAAGGAATGGTTACAGTGGACAGAGAGGAGAGGAAGGGGAATGGGGCGCCAACACCGCCATGCCGTCGGGGACCCTGACCTCACTGGGGAACAGCCGCAGAGTGGATGCTGTGGCCACCAGGTGTGACAGAAGGGGCACAAGAGAGGAAGGACAAGATTCAGCTTCTCCAACTTCATCTGCGCAGAGGTTGCTAACGTTCACAGGTGGCGGGAGGGGGTCATTTTCTGGTTTAAACCAGTATGGCACGATGCTGTCTTTTAAGAATTCTCCTGCAGGTTCAGCCTACACATTCCACGAGGACATCTGTATTTATGAGCCTGCGAGAAGGGCCTGGTGTTTCTTCCTTTTCTCTTTAGAGTTGAGGATTTTTGTTTTGTTTGAGACAGGGCTGCACAGGGGTCAGGCACCTCTGCCTCCCCGGCACTGGGATAAAAACATAAAAACATGCCGCTGTGTCCACCAGTTCCCCTCTTGTGCCAAGGCTTGTCTGTGTCTAGGATCTAGGTTAGTGGTTCTCGACCTGCGGGTCACGGTCACTGGAAAACACATATTTCCGAGGGGTTTAGGAACCCCCAACTATAAATGTATTTTCATTGCTACTTCATAACTGTAATTTTGCTCTCGAGCGGGGTCTCAGTTCCTAAGACCATCAGAAAACGCGCATTTCCGATGGTCGCGACCCACAGGTTGAGAACCTCTGATGTAGGTTCTTTCTAGCCTCACGGGAGCCAGGGAAGGGTTCCTCCTCTGTGTTCTCTGAGAGTCTGCTATCACTCTCTGTAGAGGCCTGTGGCTCAGCAGTGTTGAACTGTGGAGAAATTGCAATTTTTCCCTCTCAGTGCACTTCTAGGTCAGCACTCTGAAGTCGTCGTCTCCAGCTCTGCGGTCGCTGCGGAGAATCCTCCCCCATTCTAGTCCTCCTGCTCTTTGTCAGCCGCCTGCCTCTTTTCTCTGGCTCTCATCTTGGGCGGGTTGCATCTTCCTTTATGACCCATGTTGTACTTTCCGCTCCATGTCCGACACCTTTTGTCTGTTACGGAAAGTGTTCCTCTCCTCCATCACCCATTTTCTTAGTCTTCAGTGGTTTTCTTTTCTTTTTAAATCAGATTGCAAAGCCTCGGCATTTGCTGGATTGGTGTTTGCACATGACAAAACACTTACCTAGAGTGGCTTACACAAGCAAGGGCTGATTTCTTTCTTTGCACAACAGATGTTGAGGCTGTCATTTATTACCAGTTAATCCACTCTGAGAAAGACATTGGCTAGCTCAAGTGACAGTCTACAGCTGTGTCGCTTTCTCAGTACTAATGAGAGAGAGAGAGAGAGAGAGAGAGAGAGAGAGAGAGAGAGAGAGAGAGAGAGGAAGCACTAGGAGCTGATGTGCAACAGTAGCACATCATGATAACACAGATGTATCATAGCTCCATGGGCAGAGGCCTTTCGCAATCCAACACACTGTTCAACGCCCCAAAGTGCAAAAGACACCCAGTTAATACTGTATTAAGTGGAACTGCATCTCCCTCGACATGGCACACTTTTTAACATTGAAAGAGGACAGCCATTTCATTCACAGAGTTATGGAAGGTCTAGTCTCAGGCCAATGCTGATTCGATGGTGTCCTGAAACAGTCTTTAGCAAGCAGTAAGAAGGAAGGATTATATAGTTTGTAGAGTTGGCAATACTTAAGGACATAGATAGCCTATGCACAGGCAGGACTGTAGACCATCTCAGAGTACGGTTCTCTCACCTCCATGACAATGATAAAAGCCAGCTTGGCGGCAATCACATGCCAATAGTAGATGTTGTGTTTATACTCTTGTGGGTGCCCAGGTGGGTTTCGGAAGTCACGGTACCTGAAAACACATGCAGGAATATCAGGAGAAAATCTTTTTGATTAATTAATTAATAATTAATTTTGATTAATTAATTAATATTGTAAACCAGGGCCAAATTTAAAAACCAGAGTCTTCTCTGATGCAAAGACTTTTACTACATTTCACTTAAAGTTCAGTTTGACATCAAACACTAGAAGAAAATTATCCAGCCGTCACTTACTAAGCTTGCAATCAGAAAATGATGGATTCTAGCTATGTAAAATAAGGCGCATCTTCACAAACTGACAAGTATTTACATATTTTCCACAAGGCTTTCTCCCTGATTTCTGAAAAGACATAAAACACTTTAGCTATCTTGGAGCATCAGATCTGTACATTTCCATAGTGATCATCAGGCCGACTGGGCCATAGCGCCCGGTACTGCCTGCTGGTTAAGCCTTTCGCCTAACTCTGTTGTCTTCATCAGGCTGCCCACGTCTAGTTTCCTGGCTATACACTGTTAGACGACAAGAATGCAGCTACTGAGATCAGACTATGTCCAGTCCGAACAAGCAGACCACTTGGAACAGCTGTTTTTGGCTCTGTCTGACTTCTAGGTTGTGTTATTGAGAATCTGAACCAGCATGGCTTTGAACAGTTGAATTAAATGAATTTGGGTTTTAAGAATCTGTAATAGAGAAAATAAATTTGCATGACCTACATGTTCAACAAACTACCCACTGGTAAGTGAGCTAGGCTGCACTACCCATGTTGACCTCCCAGCCCCCAGCACAGGGCACAGGAGACACCTCATTGCACCCATCTTTCTGTCTTTGCTGAGGGAGGTGCCAGCATGTCATCCTTGAGCTGTCTTGCTTCTCTTTCCTTGTGCTGCTGGGAACAGAACCTGGGGCCATGCCCACGGGAGGCAAGCGCTCCTACCACGGAGCCTGTGTGCCTCTTTCTTACTTTGATTTTACTGAAATAGTTTTGCCATATATCCTAGGTTGGTCTTGAATTCAGGATGTATCCCAGGCTGGTCTTGGACTCACTATGTATCCCAAGCTTGCCTCCACTGGAAGCAATTCACCTGCATGTCCCTCCTCAGTGCTGGGGTTACGGGCATGCACCACATTCCCGGTTTCCCTGCTTTGTGTAAGCTAGGCAAGAACTACCAATTGAGCTACATTCCCCGGCCTCACAAGACAGTTTTAAGAACTGAATGATATGAATGTGTAAAACTCTCAGCTATCTCCATTTCTAAGAATTACAAGGCTTTTCTCCTCCATCAGTTATGATGTATCCATTTGAACACGTTTCAAATTTGGCTTAAAAGTACTACCCTTGGTCTTTATTAGCTTTTTTTTTTTGAGTATTATTAAAAAGAAAGCCACATGAAAATTGTCTCTTAACACAGACTTAAATCACACCAGATAGAAGCTTATCACACATGCCAAAAAGGCTTTTCATAAGATGAAATCCATTTTTAAACAGGTGAATCAAAACTTGCCTGCACAGGGTATAGTTTCCAAGCCCAATGTATGGGTTTTCCTTGTCTGCGTTTTTGAAGTCGGTGATGTTGAAGACAGAGAGAGTGTTGTTGATGTAGCCGTCCATGGTGTAGTAAGTGTGCTCCCCGTAGGGAGGGATGGAGAAGGACCAATAGTACACCAGCCGGGGGATCATGTCTGACGTGAAAGCAATGATCATGGCCTACGGGGGGGGGGGGGGGGGGGGGGAATGAGAAAAGGAACGTTAGAATGGTTGCTAGATGGTCGTTAGAATGGTCGCTGTGGCTCACGGCGTAACAGAATCATTGTTTTTACCGATTTCCTTTCTAAGTGTCAGGTATGCACCCGTAAGCAGAGGACGCTTTGGGAGGTCTTCCATTCTGAGGGCAGGTATGGGGGAAAGGCCCGATAGTTGCTCGCTGAGCTTCTGAAATTCTTTAAACACCATTTGTGGAGACTAACTGTACTGAGGCACCATGAAGAGCAGGACTGACTTGCAATAACTTGTGTGTAAATCGGTGCTACTCCAAGTTGTAATAGTTAGTTAGCCTCAGAGCTCTACTCGAGAGAAACGAGAGTCTACTGTGGTTTAGATTTAGAACGTTCTTGCAATATAACACTGGGGTCACTATTAGGAAGATAATCTTGCTTCATAGGACTCATTTGTGTGATAAAGAATTTATACAAAGCTGATTTTTTTCATAAAAATCACTTGTCTCTCACAAAGAAGAATGAACACTGAATAAAATACATCTCTCTTGATGTATAGTTATATACAGCCACTGGACTCACGCTCCTTACCCCCATGGTATTTTAGGCTTACTTAGACAATCCATGGCCTGATAAACAATATTGGGTTTGTTTTGGTCACCCAGTCAGAAAACAAGGCTACCTTATGACATCTAGTATCTGAACATCCAAACTTCCAAAAGATTAACTGGATAAAGTTCTAAAATCATAAATTATCACATAACACAGTTTCGTATGTTCCTGCATAGAAGGAAGAGACAGGTCAATGATGAGTCCATGTCTGTGCCAGGCAGAAGTGTCCTAGGATGAAAGCCTATTTAGAACCCCACAGACCTTCCCCAAAGATCTTTAATTTGGGCTTTTAACTCTGGTATATGAAATTGGTTTGCAGGAAGGACAAAGGGTATGTACTTTAGGCTTCACCAACTGAAGCACAAGACCAGACATGTTTTTGGCACCAAGTGACTTTTAATAGTATTCATCTGGACACATGGTTTAGTTACAGTGAGACCACAAACCAACAAACAAGATTCGGGCAAAGCAAGAAAACAATTAAGCCTCCCTACCCCCCACTAAAGCTAGTTACCTTGCTTTCTGCGATGTGAAGAATCTGTGTGTGTGTGTGTGTGTGTGTGTGTGTGTGTGTGCGCGCGCGCGCCTGTGCATGCACACATGTGTGCCTGCCTGTCAGCAGTGAGGTATGTGTGTGTGTATATGTATGCATGTATGTATGCAAGCATGCACACATGTGTGCCTGTCTATCAGCAGTGAGGTATGTGTATGTATGCATGCATGCATGTGTGCCTGCTGCATTTAGCAGTGAGGTGTGTGTGTATGTATGTATGCATGCATGTGTGTCTGCCTGTCAGCAGTGAGGTAAGACAAGAAGATTTGGTGTTTGCCAGATTTCAGTAGATGAAGTTTTCCTGTTATCATTTAGCTCAATGCTATCTTTTTACAGAATCACCTGAAGACGTGCTTCAGGGAAGTACAAAAATGCCAACAAGGAAGATAAGTCTCTCGTTTCCTGACAAGGTACCTTTCCCCCCCTGAATTGAGCGGCTCCGAGATACACTGCAAGAATACACATAACGTAGCTCGCCTCATTTCCCATGCTGTTCTACACACAAGTTCCATTTATATCAAAATAAATTAAAATTGCTCTTCAATAGCAGATGCTCTGGCAAGGCACAACAATGTCAGCTGCGCTTATTTATGGAACCAGCAGCCTTAACCCAAATGACTTCCCAGCACATGCTTGCCTGGTGTCTCCTACCTTGGTGGCCTCTCTTCCCTCTTTTGTACACGTTGGGTTGTGGACATCATGTGGGGGGTCCCAGGGGTTATATATGTGTGTGGTAACAGATAGTGTCTCATGGTTACCTGTATGCATGTGTACAGTGCATTTTATAAGTGTAACAAATGCTAATTGTACAGACTGAAGGGTTGTCCACAGTGTAATCAACGACACAAATCTAGTAAGGGGCTTTGTTAGAGTATATTAGAGAAAAAAATAATCAGTAGTCCCAGTTAGCCAGTGGGTGGGGGTGTATGCCCCCCGGTGTGTGTGAATACACACACACACATACACTCACACTGCTTTGGAAACCTAGCCAATCCTCCATCTGTGCTCATGGAGAAGAGCCACGGCATGGATCTAGGGAAACGGTGTTTAACACAATCACTCCAGAATGCCTGAGGAATCAGGAATTTGAACCAGATCAATTTTCTTGTTTGTTGTTTGTTTCTGAAGGTCAAACAAAAAGCCCTCCAGTTTCAAACCTTCCTGCCCAAAGTCTTCCTAAAGCGCCTGGATCCACGTTCCTGCCCTGCCTAACGTACTGTAGCCTACTGGATGTGACAGATTCTTGCTTTCGTGGCGGTAGCACTCGAAAGGCCTGGCTGTCACGGCTCTAAACGTGAGTCTTCGTTTTGAAACACAGTGGGCATTGAAGGTAGGGGCTATTTGGGTGAAAGAAACTGATTTAATCTATCAGTTCCCCAAAGCTAGAGGTAGCCTGCCATTCAGAAAACTGGTGGGGGTGGGGGTGACAGCTGTGTCCCACATAACTTGTTTCATTGTAACCAGTTGGGGGTGGGGTGGGAGTGCAATGACTGGCTTTGAGGTGCCTGTCAGTGCCTGTCAGAGTCCTCAGGGAGCCATGGTTAATGATGTCAGGTAATGAAGTTAAACAGTAGCAACCATGTGAAGGAGGACCGGGGATCCATGTGTCTGCTGGAACTCACCGACTTCCCAAACCACGCTGAGACAGAATCCCTCATCGACCAAATACAAACTGGGGCTCTGAAGTGTGTGCAGAGGGCCGGGATTCCACAGCTCAGGCTGTGGTGTGGGAAGCGGAGCTCAGAGCGGCCTGACTCCACAGCCCACTTCCCTCCTCCAGAGCCTGTGACAGACATGGCCTCTCCCTTTCTCTTCTGCTTTCCCAGGAGTTCATGGGGGACCCAGAAACTGTGCTTTAAGAAGCTAAAATTTTTTAAGAAAATCGTTTTGTCCCGGAAGCTGGCCTGGTGAGACTGGTGGTGAAATATGGGTAGAAATAATCCTGGTTTGGAGGACAAGGGGAGGCAAGAGATCCTTGGGTAGGCTGCCATTAAATTGCTTTGCCTGAAAACTGCCTCTCGGCCTGTGCCCAAAGGAGCAACCTGTACAGGCCGCACAATCCAGCTGTGCTCTCACAGCTGGGACACATGTAGTCATGAAGCTGCTGCAGCCATGACGTAGGGACTGTCCCACCTCCCGTAAGAGCCGTTTCCCTGGAAACAAGAAGGTAACCAATACCCAGTTAGGATGGCCAATTTCTCCTTCATCACAGTTAATATTTTAAAGATGTGATTTCAGAATATATAGTGATATATGGTGGGATTCTCTTCAGGTGTTCTGACTCTGAATGAACCCATATCTGTCTGTGTTTAAAAGCACCCTTTGGTGATGCTTTTTTATGTCATATATGAGTCAAAGGTGTCAGTACTTATTACTCTGTTTCTTTTGGTAAAGACGTCAGCAGCGATACTACCCATGGAGGATGTCCTGATGTGGTGAGTCAATAATAAGCAATTAAAATGTGTTGTAAAAAGATAGTTGCAGCCCAACTAAAAGCCATACTGGGTGCCAGAGAAGCAGCTCAGTGGTGAAGAACACTTGCTGCTCTTGTAGAAGACCCGGGTTCTGTTCCCGGCACCCATATGGTGGTTCACAACGATCTGAAATTTCAGTGCCAGGGGGTTCTAAATCCCTTGTCTGTCCTCACTAGGCACCAAACACACATGTGGTCCACATACATGTAAGCAAAACACACATACCAAATAAAAATAATAGTGGAAGGTGTAGACTGTGAATCCCAGGCCTACTCACATTGGTCACCACAGCCAGGATGGCTATTCCTTGCATGATGGGCTGCCATGCGCCGATATCCCGGGCTTTTTCTGGCACCATGCGTCTATACTGAGTCGTCAGCTTCCACGCGTCCACTCTTATTTCCAATATATTGTTCACCAGAGCCAGCAGGGGAGCCAGTGGAAAAGAGGCCACAAATAAGGTGACGAACCCAAACTGAATAACTGTCAACGGAATGGACACATGTCATGGAGGGGAGGACAGACGGCAGGACAACGTATTTTTCCTTTATTCTTGTAAAGAAAGAGAAAGGCAAACAAAGAACCCACCCAAGGGAGGAGACACATTCACAGTCAATCACAACTCAGCGCTCACAGCAAGACAACGTAAACAAAACGCAAATATGAAATCTAAAGAAAGGAGACTGAGCATGGCTTATTTCCTTCACATATATTCACTCAAAAGAAACAACAGATTGAAAACTCATTGACTCCACCACAGTGACTTCCTGGTAATATGTTTCCTTTTCATGTTAAGATAATGTTAGAAGCAGACTCATGGCTTGGGAATCTAAAGAGCAAAGTGGAAGTATCTAGCAATCAAAGAGAAACCGAAATGTGTGGCTATGAAGAGGATGACGGAGAATGTTGGGAGTGTGCTGGCAGTAAGCAAACAGAGTGCCGAGCCTTGAGAGACTTCCTCCACTCAGCCATCCGCTAAGCCCTACATCCCACCGTCCCACAAGCCCTCACCCCTGCATGGAAGCTACTCGTGCCTCCCTGAAAGTGGCTGCACATTCCAAAGCCCGGGAGATTCTTGACCCCGCTAAAGACAGATCGTTTTTGACAGGGCCAAGCATCTCCCTCTCCATGGGATGGTTTTTCTTGACTTGTTCCGCTTAATTTAAAAAGCCAAGTTATATTTTAACTAAAAGCCTCTAAAACACAATTACCCACAGGGCTTCAACCGCTTTCCCAGTTGTAGCAACTAACAATGTTTTAGCGCTGACTTTTCCTCCTGTCTTATGCGCCTTTCTGCCATGGTCCAATCCCTCCTGAGCGATGATGTCACCCTCAAAAGCCTTCTCTGCAGAAATAACCCTGTTGGAGTCCTCCCCCTGCTTTGCTCCTCTCTCCCAGCCTCCTCAGCACTCTGGCAGTCTCTCACGACTCCTGCTAGGCATGCCTGACCCACCACATGGCCTCACCTACAGCTCCTCAGTGCCTGATCTGTGTACCCACTTTTCCCAGTAACATTGCCATCCTGATGTCCTACAGACCCCAGAGCCATCTCTACACCAGCTCCCCTCCTGCATATTCCATCTCCTGGAAGTTATCTTAGAAATTCTCTTCCTCATCTGCCATCTGAGTCACCCCTTCAATGGTCATCAAACCAGTCTCCCCTCTTCTATTCCCATGAATATTCTCACAACCTCTGTTTAGGCACTCATCACTTAAATGAACTAACTGCTGATGATGGGCGTGGTGGCGCTTGCCTTTAATCCCAGCACTCTGGGAGGCAGAGGCAGGCGGATCTCTGTGAGTTTGAGGCCAGCCCGGTCTATAGAGATATTTCCAGGACAGCTGGGGCTGTTACACAGAGAAACTCTGTCTCAAAAAACAAAACAAAGAGTTGATTGTTGTAACCTCGTAATTATTGTCTTCTCACCAAATAGAGACCCCATCCCAAGCTTCCACTCTGCTTCTGGAATAATCTGACTGTCAACAAAAACACTACATAATTCTCTTGCTTACCAATATTCCCACAAACCCCCATTCTTTCTTATGAATCCCAAGCCCCTGCCAGACACACAGAGGCCACCACGTACGTTGTAGTTTACTTAATGTTCTCACCACCGAGCCTCCGCTTCAGCCATGCTTTGTCTACAGAACTCTGAAGCAGTCACAGGGGTGACTCTGCATTTTAAAACATGCCCGGTTCTCCACTATTCGGTGTGTACCGTCCATTTCCTCCCCCATTCTTTTGTTACTACCGTTCTCTTTTCAAAAATCACATCCAAACACCACCTGCTTGACCAAGTCTTCTTTGGCTTTTCCAAAGTAAACCACTGTGTGTCAAGCTCCATGAGAACATGCACCAAGTCTTAGCTTGGTATCTCTGACAAATAATACAGTGCTTGGCACAGTGGTACACCCACCCCTGGGCACTGCAGGAAGAGACAGGAATTCCTCATCTGCCATGCTAGAAAGCCATTCCTTTAAAGACTAGAAGTCTTCTCTGCAGGTTGTGGAAAGGAGCACAAGAAGCAAAGAATTGGAAGGCAGGCCCGAAGTCTAGAGAGGGCAGCACATTTGGGAGGTGGGGCACAGGGAGAAAAGGGGTGAGCCGAGGGGATGCTGAGGAGCCGAGACATTCACAGCAGTAAGCAAATGCAGAGAAGAATAGATGGGGATCATTGTGATGTGTGTCGCTGTCACCTTGACGGGACCTAGAATCTCCTGTGAGATGCCTCTGGCACACCTGTCAGGAGAATCTTGATTACATTTATTGATGGAGGAAGACTCTTTGACTGTGGGATGGCTATTCTGTGGGCAGGGACTCCTGGGCCGTATGCAATGTCAGAAGCAAGGTAAACATTAGCATGCATACATCCTTCCATTTCTGCGGATGTGATGTGACCAGGTGCTTCAGGCTCTGGCTGCCTGGACCTCCCCATCGTGAGGGGATGTATGTTGAACCTGGGGCTATAACGAACGCTTTTTCCCTCAAATGGCTTCTCTCAGGCTATTTTAACTCGGCAACAGGAAAGGAATGAAAATAGCCATTATTCCCATGACTTAGGAAACTGAACTTGGAGAAGGGCTGAACAAGGAAAAGGCCGTCCAGAGACACAGGGGGGCTCACTGCCTCACTCTGGTGCCCTTCACTGTGCCATCGGCCAACCATGAAGCTGCCACCAAAGACACCTGTGTCTAGGACAGGTAGAACCCAGGTACAAAACTGCATCTTCCGCTTCCAACTCTAATATCAATTGCTGCTCTTCTCTCTCCTCTTTTTTTTTCTCTCCAGACAAGGTTTCTCATGTAGTTTTGGTGCCTGTCCTGGATCTTGCTCTGTAGACCAGGCTGGCCTTGAACTCACAGAGATCCACCTGGCTCTGCCTCCCGAGTGCTGGGATTAAAGGCGTGCGCCACCACCGCTGCCTGGCTGCTGTTCTTCTCTTACGTTCGTAAGTCCTCAGAGTTGAGGACCTAACATTCTGCCGGGCAACTTTGGCTAATACCTCCGAATGATTCAATCTCAAATCATGTACTAAATAAAAAAAATAAAAAAAAAAAAAAAAAACATTTGCTGGCAGCAGTAACAGCAAGAACAGAAATTCTAGGGCACACAGCCT
This sequence comes from Peromyscus leucopus, assembly GCF_004664715.2. NCBI lineage: Eukaryota > Metazoa > Chordata > Mammalia > Rodentia > Cricetidae > Peromyscus > Peromyscus leucopus. Next base: position 8,280,666 of record NC_051080.1, read on the forward strand.
CGGTGGGCACTGGGAGTAGGCGGGGCAATGCAGACGTGAGATTGACTAGCAGGTGCAGACATGCTCCAAAGTCAACAAATATCTGTGAGTACTAGGCTCCAAGTACTGCTGCTAAGGGCTTGGTAGCTGAGTCTAGTAGGGGGAGGGGCATTCGTACACGCACAGGATTATGGGAGCCAGGGCTGCTCGGCCTTACAAGAGCAGCAGAGCGGAGTGGCTTCGCTGAGGGCCAGTAAGAGCCAGTCAGACAGGAAAGAAAGGGAAAGTGCTGTGGTTGGTGGGAGGCACCGACCACCTGTGGGGAGCTGACACTGATGGATGTGGGAGAGCACTGTGAAGGTCACCTCGGAGTGACATTACTCCCAGAGACAATATTTATGTTTAGAGAAATGAACCAAGAATTCAAAGGGCACTGAAAATTATATCTTTCACAGCCTAGAAGGACTAAACACAGATTTCACTGAGTTACCAAATACAAAGTAACATTGTCTATGCTCTGAAACTGAGGAAGCTCTCCAAGTCATTGGGAATTGTTGGGATGGCTATAAAGCATTGTCAGAAACCTCAAAGTCTGTCTATAGCAGCTGTTATGATAGACTATATGTACACATATAGTAGAGTAGGATGAGACCAAATTAATTAGTTCATAACTATTTAACAGGCCCATGAAACCCTAAAAGTCTGTTCATCATCTCCCCAAAGCATGGCTATGTAACTTTTCTCCTTAATGTCATTCATTTAACTAATCAATTGGTGTATGTGGGGGGAATAACTTCCTCTGCACAAGTCTTTGTGCTGGGGAGAGGCTCAAATAAGTAACGTTCTATGCCAGGGAGCTACTATTAATGCTGATCACAGCTCTAGTAAGAGATAGTAATTGTCTCACAATCCATTCCGTACTGATGCTGCGCCCTTAATAAAAACCAATCTTGATAAAAAAACAAAAACGAATTTCAAATTTGACCCCAGGCTGATACACACAAAGTGGACTGTTTTCCTCACCCAGACAAACAACTATTTCTATGTATTATGCATACTTTCTAAAAGACATTTTATACACAGAATATGATTTAATAACCTACCAACTGTTTGCAAGAAGCAGTGTCCTGGCAGAGACACTAACCCCTTTGCACAAACACGAAGCCTGTCAGATTTTGTGCCTGTTTTCCTGTTCTCCCAAGCTTAAAAAATTGTGATTCGTTGTAAAGGTTAGGTCAAAGGGCAGAGATACAAAATATGTAAATGGTCAGCCAACTTTTAGAATTAAGTATGTCATTCACAATAGAAAGGTTAGTGTTCCTGATGAAAATCTGTTCTGAGATGCATCGATTTAAGGCAACAGAGTTCAAAACCATGTTCAACTGATGAAGAGGGAGAGCCGGTGCAGGTAGTTCACAAACGGACAAGACACCCAAGGAGGTGGGGCAGGCCCTGTGCCAAGTCCTGACTAACTCCAGGCCAGCAGGATGGCTCCTCACCCAGAGGGTCATTCAAGGCACCACATGCAAACCCTGCCCAGAAGAAACAAGAGGCCATCTAAAGCAGGAGTGAGGTATGAAAGGGAGCCAGGGACCCTTCCTGCCATGAGGAACTGTGTTCTCACAGGTTTGCTCAGCGATTCTGTTCTGGCCAATAACTGCATGGATGCTAGCATAAGCTGAATGAATTGTACCTAGTGACAGTGATTGGAGTTCATTCACAGACAACATGGTCAGGATGCTTTGCGAACTTACAGTGAAGACCTCATGGAAAATTCCATTTCAATGCACGGTAATAAATCCTTAGCTTTGAACAACAAGTACTAACAAAACCACACACAGCCATCATATTTGAAACCTTTGATTTTTCTCCACTCTATACTTCTACCCAGTGGAGAAAAACAAACTATTCATATCAATGCGCTAAATAATTTTGTAGCTCAACCACAGATTCCTTCAGCTCCAACACATACCCCAGCATATTTTACTGAATACTTACTCATTTCAAGATACTCATAGAACAACCCCAGCCTGCCCATGGGCTGCAGATGGTAATCCTGTTCCCATCGTGGAGTTATCTTCTCTGATCCCGAAACTCTTTTATATCGTCCAATCAGATTCATGACCCATCTGCCAGGAAAAAAAAATCAAATTATAAATTAGAATGAATATTGTCAGACCCACATCATGAAGAATTTCTTTGCTGTCTCAAAGCTGAATAGGTAGTCCTCCCAAGAAATTAGCTTCTCCTTTGCATGCTAAATATCTTCAGTTTGATGGCTCAGCAGTTAAGAGCACTGACTATTTTTCCAGAAGACCCAGGGTTCAATTCCCAGCACCCACATGGCAGCTCACAACTGTCTGTAACTCCAAGATCTGACACAGATGTACATGCAGGCAAAACACCAGTGCACATAAAAAAAAATAAATGATTAAAAATATCTTCAGTTTTCCATTTTCTCCCCCTCTAATCATTAAAAACATTTTTTTTTTCAGGGTGAAAATAAGCAAAACGAAGACGGTGATGCAAGCTGGCGGTACCTGCTGCAGACAAGTTCTGTCTGTAACGGTGTGCAGGGGGAACCGAGGCTGCTCACCTTGTGGCATTAAGTGTGGGGCTGTGACGGGGGCAGGGGGCTTGAGCAGCAGAGCTGGAACCTCCAGGCTGGGGACTAGTGGCCACAGACAGCCTGAGGCAGGAGCAGACCTGCCTTAGCACAACACAGAAGCTCGGGGGGGGGGGGGGGGGGGTCCCCGGAAGGAGGAAGCAAGGTTAGGTAGAGCGTGGGGGGGATGGGGGGGTGGGATCTAAGAGTGAAGGTTGGGGTGTTCCTAGGGAAGTGGGGGGCTACTGCAGAAAAGCTAAGCACAACGATGTCAAACCAGGTCTCAGACTCTGCCATGAACTGAACAACTGCAGGACACGGGAAGACACGTATGTCCTTTAGATGGGACAGAGTCAGCCCTGCACACCACCGCATGCTGCTCCCATCCAGCCGCCTGTTTTCTCTTCTTGAACATCGTGCTTCTCGTGTCCCTGATAAATGCTTCCCACCCTTCCCAGGGCACTCTGCCTGGAAGAGGGACCCGAGACGGCAACAGAATTGTCTCTCCATGAACCTGTGACAAAGAACCTCCGCCCCCTCAAGTAACAGCTGGCTTCAGCACACCCACAGTGCGTCTCCCACACTTTGGGTGCTTAGACAGCAGGTTCGTGTGGGTTTGGAATTCTGACACTGAGGACTCATTACGGGGCTGTAAAGACAACTGCTACAAGAAGATGGTTCAGGCCCTCACCTGTTCCTCGAGGGCACTAGGCACTTAAGATTCGAGGCTGACAGAGTTGACTCGCTAGGCTGGGCTTCTCCCTGCTGCTGGCCTCTCTTCAGCTTTCCTGGACCTTCTAGTAAAGCTTACTCAGGGCAGGTGCTCTTCCATAGAACATAGGCCCGAATTCCCCATTTCTCCCCACTTCTTCTGTAGGAGGCCAGGCAAATGGAGGAACTCAGACTGGGATGCCCTTGAATCTGAACCCACACTCTCCTACTTCCTAGCTTCTCTGGTAAAGTTAAAATGTGCTGATATACATTGGCGAGGGCTGATGCCAGGATTAATGGGATTCAAGACGGGTAAGAGGGGCCAGGACCTTCCTCACACTCACAGGACTTCCTGCCTACCTATACACGCTCACAGGCAGAGGCCACGGAAGACGGAGCTAAGATACTGGGACCTTGACTTCAAGGTGTGGAATGTGTGTGGACACCGAAGCCTCTTCTATGTCAACCCAAAGATCTGAGGGTGCCCTGGAATCTGCAGTAGCCATTCAAGGGCCACACCTCACAAGCCTTCATGACATGGCAAATATTGGCTTGGACTCTATTGGTTTATTTATTTATTTATTTGCTCTGCCTCCCACTCCCCAGCTGCTTCGGCACACTGTCCGTGCCCTAGAAAAAGTAGGCATTTTTCTTCTGGGGATTCCAATCCACCTCACTCAGCAGATACTCCCCTCCCACCATACCGCGTCCCCCCCCCCCCCCCCCCCCGCCACACACACACTGTAGATCACAGCAGACGACTCTCCGCCTGGCTTCAGGAGCTAGAGACTCCAAGCCTCTTGCTCCATTTCCCTGAATCTTTGGAGTTTTCAACAGAAAAAAACCCAAAACAAACAAACAAACAAAAAAACCAAACAACAACAACAAAAATAAAAGCAAAAATAAAACCGGGTTGTGATTCTGTTACCAGCTCTTAACCTTGACTACACGAGAATTACCACAGATTAAAAAAAAACCAAAAACCAAAAACCAAAAAACCAAAAAACCACCAGAGAGCCTCTCACGCCCCTGCTAAGATTAGAAGCAGAGGTTACAAAGTCATTTCTGTACAAATCTACCATTAACAAAATGTTAATGTTAATCTAACATTAACAAAACACATAGTACTAAATTTCCCTTTACTCAGTTATTTTTTTTTTACTATGTTGTGATAGCATTTTGTATGTCATTCTCTCTTGGCCTTTTATCAAACTAGAGCCAGATGCCATTTCCATTTAGGTACATCCCCTCACCCCAAGCACACATCACTCTGTGACTATTTAACATCTGAAGTCAATGTTCTTGTGAAGGGTGAGTGTGTCTATCGAGGCCTCATCCACAGCCTCTCTTGAAGAGGGGTATTTTCTCCTACAACAGTCCCTTCTCTGGTTATGTAAGTGCATGGTCATTTTGACAAGATAAAAAAATACATAAGGAAAAAAAAATGTCATAGCCACCCCCTAGTTAAATCTAAGGATACTCATGTTCTAAGTGTTCGGGGGTTTTCATTATTATTTTTTTTAATGTTAACACGGTCTTTTGTAAAGAAAAAAAAAAAATCCCTAGGATGCCTTGAATATCAGTGCTGGGATGACCAGAGGGCCAACATTCTCAGGGTCCAACAACACACCAATCATTTATTCCCTCAGGTGCTCACACCCAGTGCTTTCTCTGTACCTGGGATCAGTCTCTGTGTAGGCTCAGCTTAGTGTAGGAATCCAAGCTGAATGAAGGGTGTGGACCTGAAGTGACCAAGTCTGAGAAATGCTGATCAAGTACCCTTTACTGCATTCCTTTGACATAGCAACCTCACATGAACGCTGTCAAGCCTCTTCCCTGGCTCCAACACTCTTCAGAGGGGTGAAGTTCTGGGAGGAGGTGTAACGGGCACACCACCGTACCCTTTTCTGTGTGGAACTAAGACACTGCGCCCCACACACCACAGCCCCAAGGACACTGCTCCAACTGAGACTTGGCATTCTTAGGTTTAGAGCCAGGGGAAGAGAATTAAACACATGACATTATTTTCGTTGGCCAGAATGGAAATCTCTGTACTTGTTAACAATAAGCTTACTTGAAGTCAAAATTTCTCAGAATTAATTTAGGAAATATACCCTCCCCACTAACTTTTAAAAACTCAGAAAATAGCTCACGGTCAAGCAGTTCCTTATCAAGAAAATTTTGTGTTAAATAATCTACTTGGCTTAGAAAGTGCTGCTTTGGTAGTATAAGAATGAGTTAAAATATTTTAAAACACATTTTCATATTGAAACAGCGTGATTTGCCCATGACCTACTTTCACTTATCTGGAAAAACAAGACTATGAACTTGATGAAAGGAAGGGGTTGTTTTCTGTGCAGCAGGATTAAAGTTATCTCCCAGCTAAAGCTGGAATCCTTTCCTGGGATGGGAGTGTCGTCTTTACTCTGAGAAGGGCCGTGACAGTTCCCATCGAAGAGGGAGAAGAAAGCCCCAGTGCTGTGGACGCACTGAGACCCGAGTCAGCTAACTATTCCAGAGAGAACGAACAGAAACCTGGCAACACAGGAGACACAGATTCACAGGGCAGAAAGAGAGACGACATCGTAGGTGGTGGGGGAGGACAGTGGAGGATGCAGGATGCTTCAGCCTAAACTAGGTGGTGAGTTTTAAGCCAATCTACCCCACTGTGGAGCAGGTATAAGACTTTACAAAGGAAGGATTTTAATTTTGAAATGTAAATTCTATATTTACCTCCATGCGTGAGTGAGTGGCTCGAGAGGCCATTTAGGCGAGGGGACACTCTGCATCACACTCTGTCATCAGTGTTGACATGGAATAGAAAAGGGTTCACGGAGGATGCAAAGAGGTAGAAGAGGGATCAGGAGTTCCATGAAAGCAAAGATGGAAACCAGGAACTTCTTTGAAAAAGCAAGCGTGTGGGCAGGGCAATGGTCTCCCAAAGGGGTTCCCTGCCAGTCTCCAGAACATCTGAAGAGCGTTAGGTCTCATAGAAACATGGGCCACAGGAGACCATCCTGGATGTAGGGAGGGATGAGAACCACAGGGCGGGGGCAGAGGCATGACAGACAGCATCCCAAGGGAAGGGTCTGGGTGGCCACAAGGCCAGAAAAGGCAAAGGCTGTTTCACCCGAGAACTTCTGGAAAGGCCCTGGCTAGGCAGCACCGTGGTGTTAATCCAGTAAGACCCATGTTAGACAGCTGACCTCCAGGACTTCAAACCTTATTTTAACCCAGTGACTTTGTAATAATAATAATAATTTGTTGCATTGCAATGGAAAACTACGATATCAAGTGTTCTGTTGGCAGGAAATGCAGATGGTGCTGGGCTGTCGACAGATCCCACAATAGGGCCCTTGCTAACTATCTGGAGGGTAACTGTGCCCTCCTGCTGGTCTCTCTCTCTCTCTCTCTCTCTCTCTCTCTCTCTCTCTCTCTAAGGAAACCATTCAAAACCCCCATGGTAACTGTTTCTGATGTCTTGGGGATGTCTGTTCTTGACAACACTGAGTCTGGAGTCACTGGATTCTGGAGTTGAATCCCACAGCAACCTCTCACTGCCAGTGTGATCTTGGGTAGACCATTTAACCTCTTAAAGCCACAGATCTTCATTAGCAAAAGGAAGATTCAAGCAAGATCTATGAAATTTAACTATATAAATGTATACATGCACATGAGAAACACAGAGCACCTGCTGCAGAGACTGGTACACATGAGGCATGTAACACATTGCTACTAATGACTTGATGCATGAGGGTGGGAGATGCTATGTGGATGTACGGCCGTATGTAGCGCACAACTCTAACAAGGGCCCTTTCTCACAGGCCTCTGCCGAGTCGGCCACCAGTGACAGCCTAAGAGGCATAAACTACAGCCGGTGGGATTTCTGTTAAACGTGAAGATGAAGAAGGTCTTCTATAACACTACTGTGTGTGCTTGTGTGCATGCACGTGTGTTTACACATGTGTACAGGAGCATGTAAGATCCACAGGTTGGCATCAGGCGTCTTCCTCAATCAGTCTTCACCTAGCTTTTTTCAGGCATAGTCTATCACAGATCCCAGAGCTAGCCAATTCAGCCAGCCAGTGAGCTCCGGGGATCCGCTTGTCTCTACCTCCCCAGTGCGGAAGTTACAGGCATGTACAACAGTGCCTGGCTTTTTGTATGGGTACTGGGGATCCCCAACTCCAGTCTTCATGCTTACACAGGAAGTACATTACAACTGATCCATCTGCTGAGCCCCTATAGATCATCATTAAACATGTATAAACCACTGGTTAGACCTTTAATCTCAATGGATTCTAGTCTGCTTTAGAGAGATGTATGGCTATGTGGGTAAATCATTTCCGTGGGTGGGCTGACCTGTCCCCCCACGCTGACACCTAGGACTACAGATCTGGTACTCACGGGAGCAGCACTTCCTGTATGTTATTCCAGATTGCCTTTCCACCCATGATGATTGTCAGCTGCGTCGTCAGTTCAAGGAGACAGCCACCTGGGTCACACTGGCATGTTCCAAAGAAAACAACATTTAGATTTCAGGTGTGCAACTTGCAAAGAAGCATCACATTAACATCTCTACTTGTTCTCTTAGGCTAAAAATATCCCCGCAACACACAAGGAAGTCACTATTCATTAGGCAGGCGCGAGAGAGCTAGCAGCAGCAGCTTCAACTGTCAAGAGAGTAACGCCATTCGGTTTTCTCACCTCTTCGTTTCTGTACTTGCCCAGCCAGTACACCGGGTCCCCTGGATAGCCTACAAATTTGCCCTTAAAGAACGCGATGTAGAAACACGAAGAGTAGTAGTTGACGAACTGGAACAAGAACATCTTCATGGTCAGGCTGTTCTCATAGTCAGTCTGGGTCCTTGGGAGTTCTGCGGTTAAAACAACAGCAAGAAAGACCCTGAAATCCCAAACGGCTCTGAGACGCTAATCAAAGACTCTGATACCCGAGATAACATGCGGAAAGAATTACAATTCACACTGTTTCTACTGAATCTGCTTTCCATTTCTTAAAATAGCCACTGTGTTAATTCTGAGTTTACACATTGTTATGCGTTCCCCTCCCATATAAACACAATATCCTCCACGGCAAGCCAAGCACACACATTTGCTTTTAAACTGCTTCTTAAAATTTATAAATGCCTTATCATCAAATGGGCAAGAATGGTTTTGGTCTAAAACCCCAGAGTTATTTTTGTTGTGGCTCTAGGGATCAAATCCAGGACCTCTGCCACTGAGGAACACGCTCAACCCTAACTTAGAAAATTAGCTGTGAACTGCCAAGGAGAGGCAATTCTTTTGTCTCCTGAAATTGTAAGATCGGTGGAAGAAGAGCCATTGGCTAGAGGCATGTGGGAAGTACAAAGGTCTGTCCTCCTAGCTACGAATCTCAGCCAGTCTGACTGTCATTGTGAGAAGGACCCGGATGCATGCGGGGTGTGGGAAGCCCCCAACTCCAGCCATGAAGCAGCTGCTTGGGACGCAAGCCAGTCAGAAGCAACACCCATTACATCAGGCGGAGCTGCTGAGAACTGTATTAGCAAGGACAGCGTGGGGGATGACATGCGCCGATAGGGCAGCTTGTCCTCGCTTTGGCTGAGGTGCGCACTTGCCCCTGGAGCTATGACCCTCTTCCACTTGTTTGCAATAAAGAGACTGTTTGCTTTCAGCAAGAGAACACATGATCTAACGTCATTGAACATATTCTTCAGCCCCCTGTGTTTACAGAGCCTGGACATTCCCGCCATTGTCTCCCCTGTGTCCCTTCTTCAGATACAAAGATGCACACCACATACTTCCCATATGGGCTAGAGAAAATACGTTTACACTCAAAATTTCCTAAGAATTTCAACCTACAGGGACGGAAATAGCTAAAGGTACTCTAAATATCTCGGAAATCATTCCGGCCAGGCAGGACCTCACCGAAGTTGGTGATCATGATGGCCACCTTCTCGTAGATCGTGTTCAGGATCATGATGATGATGAAGCTGATGATGGAGGCTGTGATGGAGGTGGCCATCTGCGGCGTCAGGTACTTCTGGATTGGGTCTGTCCCGTTGACGTTCTTGGGGAGGGTTGTCGAGAAGACAATGAACACGGACAGCCTGTAGACGATGATGCCGATCACCGAAGCGATGATGAGCAGAATCTGAAAGCACCAGCAGCGGCAATGTGAGCCTCGGCGAGGGTCAGGACTGCACCGAGGCTGGCCCCCGTGCTTAGATAAACAAGCGGCAGGTGCCGAGTGCAGGGCATCTCAAGGAAGTGCCAGGGAAGAGTTGGAAAGTGGGGCAGAATGGGAGGAAACATGGGTCCCACAGGGGGAGCATCCACCATAGTGGGATACTGTTGATGATCAGACTGTGCCAGGCAAGAGGAGAGACAGTGTCGTTTACTACATATTCTATACAATTGTCCTATAAAACTAAGAGTGCCGAGGAAGACAGCCTATGTTAAAAGGAGTGGTATCTTCAGACAGCACAAAAGAGGAGTAACATTCTAGGCGGAAGGAGTGTTCATTGTAGTGATATTTTCTTTGTGCTCTAACAAATAAAGCTCACCCTGAGATCAGAGGAAAAAGCCATATTAAACATAGAGGCCAGGCAGTGGTAGCACACACCTTTAACCCTAGAGCTTTTGGGAGGCAGAGATTCATCCGGATGTCTCCGAGTTCAAGGCCACATGGGGAACAGAGCCAGGCATGGTGGCACACGCCTTTAATCCCAGCACTAGTTAACCATAGAGGTCTGGAGGTCTGTACAGACAGACAGGAAGTGATAGAGCTGGGTGGAGAGAGGAAGTGAGATGGCAGAGCACAGAAAAGTATATAGGCATGAGTATATAGGAAGTAGCTCTCTTGGGCTGAGGATTTCCTAGCGGTAAGAACTTGTGGCTGTGGCTTGTTCTATTCCTTTGATCTCTCAGATTTCACCTCAATATCTGGCTCTGGGTTTTTTTTTATTAAGATCGTTTAGTAATTTGTGTTACAGTTCATGATCACAAAAGCAATGCAAATGTCCCTTGTACAATACTAAATGGTTCAGGTGTGCACTCAGTCCACAGAGAATCGGTCCTTCCACCAGAGAGGCAGTCACCAAGAGTCAGCATGGGCTGCCTTTGCCTTTACCATGGTACCAGGGTCTAACTGCAGCACTGGCCAGTAGCGGGCCATTGGTATTGGCGGCAGGCCTCTGCTTTAAGAGCTCATGCTTGCTATTCACACTCAGGACCTCCTGAGCCATCATTCACACGGGCATCCCCACAAGCTCTGCCGTGCAGACCCGCTGCATTTCTGACTCCTACTTCCCAGGATCACTGGGTCGCCTGCTGCAAAGCCTGCATGTGGTAGGATTTTACTTTCTCAGTAAACAGGCTTGCTCTCTTTGGTCAGCATGAACTGCTTAAGACCCTTAAGACCCTTTCCTTACTTGACAAAACAGTATTTAGACCGGTTGTTCTCAGCCTGAGGGTCATGACCCCTTATAAGGGTGGGGGTTGGGGGGGGGTCGAGTGACTCTTTCACATTGGTTACCTCAGACCATCAGGTTTATCTGGTATTTATGTCACGATTCATATTAGTATTAGCATATGAAATAAATATGAAATAGCAATGAAATAAATTTAAGATTGGGGTCACCACAACATGAGGAACTGTATTAAAGGGCCACAGCATCAGGGAGGTTGAGAAACCACTGATTTAGACAATGTCGGAGAGACTCCTTTAAATTGTTCCTTATATCTTCTTTCTTGGATATACTTCAGAACCCTGGACTCTGACTGCTTATGAGGAGAGTCGGGGAAAGGCAGCGGAGAACAGGAACTCTAGCACCAAGCAAGACACACCACAGTCAACATGTGCTGAGCAACGTACAGGGATGAGCTACAGACTCCTGCATGTGAACCCCAGGTCTGCCACTGGCTGCGGATCCTTGTACAGGCCAGCCCCAGGCTTCACTTTCCTTATGTGATGGGAGAACACTACACCAAGACCTAGGCAAAGCACTGGGTGGTATTAGCTGCGATTATGGCGACCAAAGTGTTAAAAAGACATTTTCTAACTTGCCGTAAAATCTGCGGAAAGAGAAGGCATTGTATTTCCCTGTAATCTCGCTCATTATCTCCTCTCCTTCACAGCTAAGTCTTGTGAAATGAAAAGGATTGCGTGTGTGTACGTGTAAATTAGCTAAGGCTGAGAAAAATTGGAAAAATGTAGCGTCCTCCTCCCCCAGCATAACACAAACAGGCCATTTAAGTTTCTCTGATAATCACCCCCACAATTTACTTCTCCAGTTACTCGGCACCAGAGCACCCTTTAGACGCTTGCTCACTGCCAGCCTCAGCGCCCTTTCACTATTGAATCCCCGTAAGTAGTCTGTACAGTAGGCAGGGTCAGAAGGAAGAGATACAGGCTGAGAGAGAGTTAAAATTAGTTCTAGATTAAGCTGACAGGCAGGGAGAGCATGAGCATCACACCGACTCAAAGACAGACTCTGGCAGCTCGGCCTCCCCTTGGCTCGGCTTGAGACTCTGGTATCTCCTACGGCTCTTCCAAACCTGGAGGCCTCCACAACTTTCCAGTCTGCTCAGAGCAGGGTACTTTCTTCCCTCAGGTTTATCTTTTTCTGACTCCAACGTTGACATTTTTCAGATCAAACTCGAGTGCGTGCTCACTCTAGAGAACCTGAAAGTGCCCCATGGTGGATGGACTTGAGAGCCCTTTTCCATCTGGGAGAAAAGCCCAGCTTTGCTCTGTAGGGTCAACCTCTCCTTGTATCTCGGCCTACTGGGTGTCCACTGGATGCTGTCTAGGTTACAGTAGCTAGCCCTCATCAAAATTATACCCCAGTCCTGGAGTTCAGTTTCAGGAACTGGAACCAACCTTCCCCTATTTCATTATCATACACTCCAAATGGAAACTGGCTCTATCACCTACAATTTTAAAAAACCTTTTAATTATAAAAAAAGTAACATAAAGAAAAATGGTAAGACCATTCACTATTAAAATAAAAGCAAAATTCTTTCAGAACTATGCCTTATTTGCATATTAAAAGCCAGTTTTCATATTTTTATCTTTCCTTTTAACTCATCATAAGCCTTAAGAATTTCCCACATCATGGGATATTTCATGAGCATACTTTTGCAAGGATGTACAATATTCCATTATCTGGCTAAGTCTGAAGTAGGAAGGACATTTTGGCTGTGGTGTTCATGTGTGTATAGGCCTATGTGTGTGCACATGTGTTATAAAATGTGATAATGTCTATGATGAAATCTTAACCTCTCCGTAAGATTTCCCCTTTATGACAAGATCTTGCTATGTGGCCTGGTCTGACTTGGAACTATCCTGCCTTGGCTCTGTGAATTACTAGGATTTACAGATCAGGGCAACCACTCTGGACTTTGATATAGTTCTTGATGCACAGTTTCTAAAAGCTAAACTAAGCTAGAGCACATAAATCTTTCTGAGTGTGTCTTAATACACACGGTCAACCTGCTTTCTAGGAAAGATGGAGAAACGACATCACCTGGTCCCAGTGGGAGAGGCTGACGCAGCAGCCTGTGACCTCAACATGGCATCTCCAAGGAGGCCGGAAGGAAAAGCTCGTCATGACGTGCACTGGTCCTCTCGGGGTCAGGACATTTCCCACAAGGGCCACTGTGTCTTTCTGGTTTGGTGCACACGTGTGTACATTGTCACCTGCTGTGGAGCTGCAGTGGCTGTCTCACAGCCGACTGTGGTTCTGTCCTAAATGTATCTGTCTGTCCTCGCATCCCTCTGTGTGTTTGTTATTTTTTCCCGCTATTTTATTTACATTCAATGTGTCGAAATCTTTACTTTTCTCTGAATCTGTACTTTTGTCTTCCACGGCTAGCGAAGTTTAGAAAGTCATTTCAGACCTACAGACTGCATTCATTCACATTTACTTCTAGTTTATGGCTTACAGTTTAAAAAAAGTATTTTTGGGATTTATGACAGCACGTGGTTCAAAGTACGACCCTGACCTTTCCTTTCCCCAACAGCTAGCAAGCATTCCCAATGTTCATTAACTCAATCTGGATCTATAACCCTGCCTCTCGAATGCATTAAATCACAAGACCAGAGCTTGGATCTGGCTGTCACATCCCATTCTTTAATCGGTTTATTCCTGAGCCCAACAAAGCTCTCATTAAATTGTGTTAATAATATATTTTAATTAATAATAAACCAGAACTATTTTGTAAGTCTGGTGTTTTTTAGCAATGTCTTTATTTTTTTTTTCTTCCCCACCTAAAATCGGTTTTTAAAATTCCTTTTCTTTTCTTTGGTTTTTAATGCCTTCTCCTTTGGCATATCTTTTTGTTATGGAAATTCCTACAATTTTTAATTTTAGTTGTTGCTGATGCAATTTCTTGGAGTCCCTATTGCCTCCCATCTGCTACTTCGGTAGCAGCAGGGAAACTCCCAACCTGTTGACAGAAATGGGGTAGAAGGGACAGAAAAGCCACAGAGGACAGGAAGGTGCCCCGACCTGGCAATACTCCATGTGGCAGCCAGGGAGCACTCAGGAGCCATGTCCCTATATGATACCATGTAGTGACCTCTCTGTAGGAGACCACAAAGACACCTGGCTTGCACTTTCCTTGGTATTTTAAATGAGATACTAGAGAAATCGTCATGTAATATAATAATAATAAAAAAAAAATCAATTAAGCACAAGCTTGTGACAGTTTCCTACCCAGAATAAGACAGCGCTCGCACATAGGGTGATCCGGATACACTTCCCACAGGTAGTAAACGGGATGCGCTCCTCCTCCTGATGAAGAAAAAGAGCTGGTCAAGAATGAAACTGTGGATACCTCTGGAGGTGTCAACAGGTCTTAGACTCAGCTAACCACCACCAAAACCCCAGTTCACATGCATACTGTTCTCACTCACAGCCAAGCAGTTAACTGATCTCAGACACCAGGCCAAGGACAGCATTCATCTGTTTGTTTGTTTATTTGTTTTGGTATTGGGTATTGAATTCAGGAACCTGAACTCACTGGGCATGTGCTCTCAGCTATCAGAGCTGTGGTTTTTGGTAAAGCTTTACATGTTAACGTGGTGTAACAATGAATTTTTGGAGCATTTCCATCTTATAGTTTATTAAGAGAAGGGAACAAGGCTCCTCTTGATTTACCTGGAAGAACAGCCAGAGTGTAACACCAGGTGTTAACACTGGCTGGCATTCAGTCTGTGCCAGGTAGTCTCCTGAGTTTTACACATATCAAACGCCATCAATGCTCATGATAGGAACACAGAAACATTCTATCACTCCATTATATAGAGGAGGAGGAAACGGAGGCACAGATCCAGGATCCCCTCGGCCCATAAGCTGCTGTCATGCCTGCAACGTCAACAACATACGACTCTCCTCCCTCACCCAGGGAGGCTGCCCGAGGCAACACGGTGACGCGGGGAATAAAGGAAGGTGAGATTTCATTCGGAAGTTTTAGCAAGCAGCATTTCACTGAGGATTTAATTCACGAGTTGACAATTTTAAATGACCGGGCCATCTCTGCTTTGGCTCTCCATAGGCTTTGTCACTGCTGGAGTTTCAGCTTTCATACTGAAATATCCACTCACAGGTACTGCCCTGTCCGCTCCAGCAAGCAGCAGTCATTATTCAGAACGGGGTTCCCTGCATCCCAAGAGACAAATGCCACCTGCTATGCTATTTATAAAATGAGGATGCTCAGGTGTTCCCCCACCTCTTCTAGCACCCACATTCTGAAAATCTGGGGGCTGATTTAGGAACCTACAGTTGGGGAGCTTCCTCAGACACGCCTTCCAGGAGCTACTCCTTTTCAAAACTCTGTTCCCACACTGGTGACCAGGGGTAGCTCTGAATTCCCTGAGTTGATAGAAATACAGTGGAAGACTCAGAGGTCAGCTCTTGGGGGTTGGGGGATGACCAGGGAGATGCGCAGCATTATTTCCTCTCTCTTTGCAGCAGTCATTGCAACAAATATACTCTGCCAGTGACAAATGCCTCACTCACACAGCCCTGGCACACGGTAGGATCTCAATATGCGTTCCCCTCCTTCAACCCCTTCTGACTTTAGATTAAGAGTCACGGTATTTTTTTGTGCCCATCCCAACCAGAAGGCGGGCCAGTGACTGAGACTGAGCACCAGAGAGAGGGACAGCCAGCTCAGGATGTAAAATGACTGCAAGGAAGATGCCTGTGACAGCCGAGACATCTGTAAATGCCAACGCATCTTTCCTTACTCATCTGAGCCATTCTTGCTGTCTCTAAAATAAATGCATTTTACAATAATTGCAAGAGAGGGCCCACAGTGGTCTCCACATACACTGTTCTAAGCAGTGCTCGGAACACATCTGGGATGGATGCTCAGCACCTCAGAGATGCCACAGTGGGCTCAGGCATCTGCACTGTTCACCTTATGATGGCTTGGTGGATTGTGTTGCAAACCACTTCAGAGAAAGCACTGCACTAAATCACCATGCTGAGAACATGCAGGGGTTGCAGTGCACTGCACCACCTTGCTGAGACCCTGCTGGGTGAGCACTGCACTTCATAACCTTACTGAGAACCTGCAGGGAGAGCACTGCACTGCATCACCTTGCCGAGAACCTGCAGGGAGAGCATAGACTGCAATAGAACAGACGTGTACCTGAGTGATCTCGTTTATCACCACGTGATTACACTGGGCTTCATACTCTGGCCGGGGCTGTTCCTCATGCTGTAGCTCAACTGTGTCCCATTCATACTCGAGCTCTGCCTGGCGCCGCTTCCAAAACTCCAAAAACAGCGTCACTGACAAGAGAGAAGAGGACAGCTTGGCTCTTTGAGGTTGGTGTCAGAACGCCATGCCGGGAATTACCACTCCCATTCTTGTGGTGAGTGCAATCTATTTATAGATTTAAGTAACATTTAAAAGGCAGAAAGGGTTGTTTTCTTTAAATGAAAATGTTGGTAGTTTACAAATGCTGTGAAACATGATGGTCGGGGGGTGGGGGAGTGGGGTGGGGTGGGGTGGGGCAATGGGCATGGTCAGAAGGCGAGTGTGCATGTCGGACACACAGCCTGCAGCCCACGCTTCTCCAACTGGACACACAAGGAATTCACTATTCAAGAGCAGCCAAGTTCAGCCTTCCCCCACATCCTCAGTTCTCCTCTTCCTCCCTCCCTCTGGGACTGGAATGGAAAGGAACAGTTACTTTATTGCTCTCTAAATAAGCCCAAACAGTACCATTATATGGAAAAATGTGGCTCTACTTCTGAATTTTGTACAACTATGAAAAAAAAAAACTCAGGCATCATTATTTTTCATAATCTGTAACTCAAAAGAGCTAAAAATGTTACGTGTTAATGGAAGATGCAGCTTCCCTAGGCTCTTTTAATTAGCCTACTGTCTTTAACTCTTCTTAAAAACTGAAATTACTGCAGTTCCATTCACAATTACCACTCCAGTGTCCACTACATGCTGAGAAGAAGAAAAAGAAAGAGAGACTCCTAGCTGCATGGGAATGACAGGCACAGCAGACAGAAGAGCGGACCTTTCTGGACACACAACAGAAACATCCAACAGTCCACTGGTTCTCAACCTGTGTGTCATGACCCTCACAGGGTCACATGATCAGATAGTCACATTATGATTCGTCACAGTGGCAAATGTAGAGTTATGAAGTAGCAAAGAGAATGATGTCATGGTTGGGGGTCATCACAACATGACGAATTGTATTAAAGGGTCGCGGCGTTAGGAAGGTTGAGAACCACTGCAGCAGATGCTTCAGGGACAAGCCACCAGAGGAGGGGACCATGTGGGTATCTTGGGACGGCTGAGGTGATCAGGTAAAGGAGGAAGGCGGCAGGTGAAAAGCTTAGCTTCCTTAGGGAGCTGCCCATGAGGAATCAAGGAGGCCGGGGCACTAGGTGCTTTCTATTCTGGCGCTGACTGAAGGGTTATGATGAGTGACAGGGGACAGCCAAGTGACAGACCTGCAGGAGGGCACAATACACAGGATACTATGAGCCTTGAAAGGATCTAGGGGTTTAATACAGGTTGGGAGGAGCACTGAACATGGTCTAGTAAGAACACAATTGCAGGAAGGCCTACATGCAAACACTAGATAAGGTGTGAAGGATGTTGCAGTGGACAGAATAGATAGAGTTGTAACAAAGTGGCTAGAAGAGACCAGGAATGCAGGCCAGGCTTTGGGTTGAGCAGTGTAGTAGAGGATCACATCTTAAAGGGAAGACTCTGGGCCAGTGTGGTGCTTTGAATGAGAATGACCCCCCCCCCCAGCTCATATATTTGAATACTTTGTTCCTAGTTGGTGGAACTATTTGGGGAGGACTAGGAGGTGTGGCCTTGTTAGAAGAGGTGTGTCACTGGGGCAAGCGTTGGGGTTTCAAAAGTCCAGGCCATTCATAAGCTCTCTGACTCCGACTGTGGATGAAGATGTGAGCCTCACCATGACAGACTCAACCTCTGGAATGGTAAGCCCAATTAAACATTCTTTTATAAGCTGTGTTTTATCATAGCAACAGAACAGTAACTAAGACAGCCAGTGATAATTTGTGTCTTGGGGCAGATGTCTAGTCAAGTACTGGAAGGGCCAGCCATATCAGGAGTCTGTTTTAAGTGTCAGCTGGGGCCTAACTAGGAGCAGATGGGATCACAAAATGAGGGGTCGACAGGGGTCCGTCTCACCCGAGCTGCATGCAAGATGTACTGGGGAACTTTAAGAAAGTCCTAATCACAGGCAACAACCCCGAGATTCTGGTTTAACTGGTGTAATAGGCCTGGAATGAGGCATGCTGTCTGAGCACAGGTGTTGGTTGTTATTTTTTTTTTTTTCTTGTCTTCCAGTCAGTAGTCAAGGTTGAGAGTTGGTCCTGCAGAGCTGAGTGGGAAGCCTGCAGCTAGGAGGAAAGGCTGGGATGCCAGAGAAGGAGCCTGGACTCAACACTTTCCAAGAGAGAAGAGCAAGGAAATACTCAAGCACCCACTTCC
Organism: Peromyscus leucopus; assembly: GCF_004664715.2. NCBI lineage: Eukaryota > Metazoa > Chordata > Mammalia > Rodentia > Cricetidae > Peromyscus > Peromyscus leucopus. The sequence goes on from NC_051080.1 coordinate 8,298,970, forward strand.
CAGGCTTGCTCGTATGTCTACTTCACCCACAGTCAGCTGGAGTAAAAATGGTCTGCAGGTTGGAATCGGTTCCATTCAGGGCAGAATGCTGGTTCCATTGAAAAGCACTCAGGCCTTCAGTGTAAATGGATGTTTCCTGTCCCTACCACCCAGTCCCAAATAACCGACTCAGAGGCTGAATATTACTTATAAATGCTCGTCAATAGCTCAGGCTTGTTACTAACTTAACTCTTACACTTAAAGTAACCCATAGTTCTATTTATGCTTTGTCACGTGCCTCATGGCTTGTTACCTCTTTTTACACATCCTGCATGCTAGGTGGCTGGCTGGCATTTCTCCTGACTCTGCCCTCCTCCTTCCTATGATCCTCAGTTTGCCTTTCCTGCCTAACTTCCTGCCTAGCTACCCGCTTGTCAGCTTTTTATTAGCCAATACATATTCACATTATAGAAAAGGATTGTTCCACAGCATCCTGCGGTATCTCTGAACTTCTCTAAGGGGGAATGAAGTAACTGCTTGTCACTGGATAAACACCTTCAGGACACTAGGCAGTTTTGTGGAGCAAGCTGTGACCGCCAGTTTTGTTGCCCACAGGAGCTATGCTAGCCTCAAGTGGCAGGCATTTCCTGAGACCCCTTCTGGAGAGTATGAGCCACCTGGTGGCAGCCCTCTCAGGCTGACTATGGAACTGAAGCACCCCAGAAAATACCCACACAGCCTATCAAACAGAAGGCCTACTTTAATTTACCCAAGTATGCGGCCCCGCTCCAGAAGCTGACTCCACTGTCTTGTAACTATGAGACCTTTCTAGTAAAGCATACTCTCTCTCACAAAGAGCACCCTATTTCCTCTATCAATTGCTGTGGGATGTTCTGTATGGCAAATGTGTTGCTCTGATTGGTCAATAAATAAAACACTGATTGGCCCGTGGCTAGGCAGGAAGTATAGGCAGGACTAACAGAGAGGAGAAAAGAAAGACCAGGAAGGCAGAAGGAGTCACGGCCAGGCGCTGCCAGGACAAGCAACATGTGAAGACGCCAGTAAGCCATGAGCCACGTGGCGAGGTATAGATTTATAGAAATGGATTAATTTAAGCTATAAGAACAGTTAGCAAGAAGCCTGCCATGGCCATACAGTTTGTAAGCAGTATAAGTCTCTGTGTTTACTTGGTTGGGTCTGAGCGGCTGTGGGATTGGCGGGTGACAAAGATTTGTCCTGACTGTGGGCAAGGCAGGAAAACTCTAGCTACAATCAATCCCCCTTTTAACACATGAGGCATGCATGTAAGCCTGACCTGCATTTGCTTCTAGGCTTATGTCTGTCACAGTCACCATGTCACTGTCATGGAGGCAGGGATGTCTTGTTAGCAAGCATACACTAGACATTAAACAAATGCACAGAGTGAATGCATTGAAGGGATGTACCAGAAACTGAGTATCCCCCAACCTTGGCCTGAGGGAACCAATCTTAGAGATGCATATCAGATATCCTGCATATCATATATTTACATCATGATTCATAACAGTAGCAAAATGACAGTTAAGAAATAGCAACAAAATAAATTTACGGCTGGGGGGTCACCACAACATGAGGAGCTGTATCAAAGGGTCACAGCATTAGGAAGCTTGAGAACCACTGCTCTTGTCAATCAGATGCAGTTAAAATTCTCCCAGTACCCACCAATGTAACAAGAGATGAAGGAGGGCTGCATGGATCTCAACATCAAAACGATTTCTATTAATTATGATAGTATTGCATCAAAAGAAAAAATATGTATCAGATGAAGATGACTAAACACAAAAAGCGGCTGAGAGCAGTGTAGTATTATGTTCTATAACATAAAAAGGGCAAGACACGGACTCTGAGAGGCCGAGGTGTTCTGATGCTGTAAGAGTCTGAGATGTCTTTAAAAGGCCTCTAACTCCAGATGTTGTTACTTACAAGGTTCTCTCTGTTACCCCATTCCGTGTTTCTAACCCAGACTCTCGTGCAGACTTTTTAATGCTCACTAGCCACGTCTGTGTGTCACAGAAATGGGGACAGAGGAGGGAGCAGGATGGACAGCTCAGGCCTGGGACCACCACTTACAGTCAGTTCCTTGATCCCCAAGTGCAGGTCACGGGACCTTCCGATTCCCCGGATCTTCAGGAGCCAGGGGTCTGCCGGTTTCCCAGAGATCACTAGGGCCTTGTTTAAGGCTTGCCCTCACATGTGATCACTGAAAAACGGCATTGTACAACCAGGTGTCTAAGCCAGGAGAGTCAGGTAAGGAGGAATGTCGGGGCTGGGATGCGGTCATGATTGTTAACCACAGCTCGTGCTTAGGAGTCCACGAGTCAACCCAGGCTGGTGCAGCCTAAATGGGGGCTATCCCTAGGTAAGTACACGATCAGCACTATACCGATGATAAAAGTTTTTCTCCCCTCCACCTTTTCCATTTCTAGAGAACAGAAAGAGTCAGGGCCAGACCCACGGTTCTAAAGGAGAGGTTATAGGAGCGGAATGGCCGCGGTGAGGGATGACTTCAGAGCGTCCCACCGCCTGGATGCTGCCATTCCAGACTTTCTGTAACGAGGTTCACAGCAGTTGTCCTCACAAGGCAGACGTAACAAGGAAATCAGCATGAAGCCTTTGGAGAGTTCATCACATACACGCTCAAAGCTGTGTACATACGTATGATGCTACAGGCCACGCAGAGACACTTCCTGCACTCTGAAGTCAGACAAGATGGATCGGCAGCCTGGTGCATGACAGTTCCATAACCAGGGTGCAGTTAACGGTCACAGGAGGGGAAGTTACTTAGGAAATCTGAGGTTTGTCTCTCCTGCACACACACACACACACACACACACACACACACACACACAAATGCCTCGCCTTTCAGGTTGAAATGCATGTAACTTTGAAAATGGGAATCCCCCCTCTATATAAGAATGTTTATACCAATTAAACACTCAAACGTCTGCATTTAAATAAAATGCTTTCCTGTTACGTTATTGATGCTACACAGATTAAAAAGGATGAACAGCACCCAGTTTCTGTGCAGATCTTGCACGTTAAGGTTGCATTGTTTCTATTATTACAGAGAACTTGCTATTATCACTACAGTGAAATATACTTAAAAACTTTCCAATCTTGTGAAAGTGTATAAAGAACCAAGCCCATGCTGCTCCCTGCCTCCCCCTGCCCCCCGCCGCCCCCCGCCAGGCAGGATCCCAGCTGTGGGAATTGTTGTAGCACAGGGGTAAGCATTCCTGACCTACAAGCCATGCTGAGTGCTGACTTTGGAATATTTTAGATTTTGAATTTTCAGTTTAAAGATGTCCCTGTGATAGTCTATTTCAAGGGGAAGAGGAAGAAGTAGAGGAAGAGGAAGAGGAGGAGAAGAGGGGAAAGGAGGAGGAAATGACTGAGTTCTGAAACACTTGTGGTCCTGAGCATTTGGGATAACGGACACTGAAACTGTGATGACTTCTGATGACTCACGCCCTCTGCCCTTGTGTAGTCCCCTCCACCTCATCCCCTCATTGCTCAGGCTTAGCTGCCTGACTTGCTGCAGCTGATGGGACATGAACAAACCATGCACTAATAGGCTCAATGCCACTGTTGCAAGGGTGGGTGCATCTTGCCTGGCAAGTTGGTACCCAGGGCGCAAAAGTGGCATGACTTTTATAGGGTGGCCAGTTGTTTTTTGCTTGGATTTGGGGTCTGTTTCACAGGAGAGATTTCAGGCCCGGTACTATAAAGCTGTTCAAAAGCCCATGGCTGGAGAGGCCCTAGGCCCTAGGGTGGGATCTACTATTGTCAGTTTGCTAAATGGTTGAGCTGTCAAGCTGTCACTTCTAAGCATCTAATTTAAACCCACAGATCTGGGCTGCTCGCAGCCTCAGTAGAGAAGCTTTTCCTTGGGCTGAGCATCAGGTAATGAACACGTCTAACTGGTCAAAGTACCGAGACTAAGTAACCATGAGTGCTTAGCCCTCAATGGGACATCTTTTATCAGACCCCTGCTGAGCTCGGTTCAGGGAACATTGAAGAAGAAGAGGTAAAAAGAATTTAATAGCCAGAGGGGAGGGAAGAGTGCCATGAAATCCTGTCTTCTGGGAAAGACGAGGCTATTGCCCTCACAGACTCATAGCAGCTATGGGTTACCTGCAGGAGACTCACACAAAATAAGCCAGCCTGATTACCACACAGACTGTGGGTGGGCTCACAGGACCACGCCCCTAACTGAGGGGCTGCTGGCATTCAGTAGCTGCTTGGGGAGGGAGAGTCACTGGAGGGGTGGCCAGAGGTAGGTTTCCATGTTCCGTGGATGGTGGCACACCCAGGTAGCCTTAACTGGACTTAGTGGGTTATTTTAGAAGAGGGGTCCATGAAGCTGAGAGAGGATCTGGGGGGAACTGAAGAGGGGAACTGGGGAGTGGATAGGATCATATTTCATTGTAGCGATGTATGAAATTCTCAAAGAATCAACATCGATACTTTGGAATGTTCAACACGTTGGGGCTGGTGTTCCTCTGCTTCCTTTTACAGCTCTGAAGCCCCATAAAGAATCCTAGGCTAGACCAATTGAGGGTGAGAGACCATATGGAACCCCACAGAGCAAGCCAGGCTTTGTCCTGCCAGATCACCTCTATACTGTGAAGCCAGTGGCTTACCACAGAGATCAGCTGAGCCAGGAGGTGGGGGGCCATGTGTGACTCAGAGAATTGAGAGGAATAATAAAACGGGAAACCAGGTGTGTTGGCGAAGCCAGGGCCTCTTGAGGTAGATTCTCATACAGGAAAATCTAACGACACCTAGAAATGAAGCTCTGGGGGAAGCCGAAGCGCAGCCAGGACACCGTCCTAAAAGTGGGCCAGTTTAATAGCTTACACAAAAATCGTACCAACACCATCAGACTGAGAGAAAAGTGGAAAGCAACTTACCCCACACTCCCATAAACACCGCGAAGACCAGGGTTCCAAAACTGTCAAAGATGCACAGTTTCTGGAAAACAGAACAATGGTTCGTAAATAAATGAATGCTTCACTTGTCAGAATTCAGCAAATCCCGAGCGCTCTGTGCGCTCTGCAACCTGAGCGGTCGCTAGGGCCGGTGCCGGCTTAGCAACCACGACACGTACGACGTGCTCACAGATGGAATTTCTCGCATTTTTAAAAGCAAACAGCTTTCGCCGCCTGAGCCCGAGTGCATTTTCTAGTGGAATCTTCCCCACACCGCGATAAAGAAATAGGCGCATCTGCTAAGATTGCAGGCCGTTAAAGCATCTTTTATGAGCTGTCAGAGTGACGCGAAGGACGGAGCCGGCGGCGCTAAGAATCGAGTGCCCTCTGAGCAACTTTATGATTTGCTTCTTATCATTGTCTCATTCCCCTCAGAGGATAAATTCCAGAAATACCTTCTTTTCTTATTATTAAAAAAAAAAAAATACAAAGCTGAGTTTATGGGGTGATGGCTTTCCCTCCAGGAGCGCCCTGCTTCCTCCACTCCAAGGACAGCTTCGCTCCTGTCACCGACGGGCTTCCAGTGGGATAAAGGCTATGCAGGCGCTTCTATCTATGTCTGCAGCATTATTAGGTAGGACTACCTATATAATAATCATCATAGAGGATGACCCTCTCACTGCCGCCAAACTTGATCTCTCCGCTGATCCATATACATAGTCTTTACGACTTCCTGGAAAAAGTTTTAGTCGGTTACCAACCTTCAATAGTGAGCATCTATCAACTTCCTTAAGAGAGAACCCACAAAGCTCACGGAAAAGTGGGAGACCTGGACTCTGCCTGCTTTACAAGTGACCACATGGAGAGGCAACGGGGGTGGTGGGGTGGGGGGTGTGTGGGGGTGTGTGGGGGTGTGGGCAAAGGCTCCAGGTGAACAAGGAAACTTCTGCAGTGATAACACATTCAAAGCTGTTTCTAAGTAGGGAGTGGACTTTGCTTTACAGAATTTTTCTTTTCTTTTCTTTTCTTTTTTTTTTTTTTTTTTTTGTGTGTGTGTGTGTGTGTTGCCTTTTATACTCAAAGTGATGTCATTTTCATGTATGCAAAATCATTGGTTATTTTCATAAGACCCGTATCTAGTTAGTTATGTTCTCCTCCACCTGGCTTCTGAAAGAGATATATGTCCCTTCAACCATCCACGTGGACCTTGATCCAACAGCATGATTCTAAATGGTCGCATGAAACAATTCCTAAAAACACACAAGCACACACCCCTTCAGCTCCAGGAAAAGGGACTTGTCACGCCTAGCTGTCCTGGGGAACAGAGCTGAGGCCTGTGTCCCACAAATGATGCTTTTGTATGTTTTTATCTTTGCCTTTTAGAAAAACTGCCTGCTCTGAGATGTCTTTTAACATGATGGTCTGCCCTTTATTGCAAATAACTGCACACAGGGAGCCATGAAAGGTATTCCAAATGTGTAATCTCCTCAAGACCACTCCCATTTTGGAATTGGTACAAGTCATGCCAATTGCCTAGTGCCCAAGGAGTGATATGCCTGGTACCCCAGGACAGGTGTAGACATAGATGAAGTCACCATGCTAGTCACATATGGGAGAATCATGGGCTCAGGAAAAGAAGTAGACATTTGGCCTTTCTGCTTTGTCCCACGAGAGCTATGGGAGCAGGAGCAGGGGTGATGATATGGGACATGCTTGGTTAGCAGCCTCACTTAGCTCAATTGGCAGCTGGCACAGTGGACCAGATGCCATAGTAAGAACAGCCCCAAGTCAGTATTTTGTTGGAGTCACATCAGTTAGTGAACATCTCCTTAGAAGAAATTAGCGAGTCAATGTACTAAAGATGGAAGACGCAAGAAATTCCTCTTTTCTGCCCCATCCTCTCCCCCTTTCCCTCAGATGCTTGTCTTGGTCTCCTTCCCTTTGTCCATGGCTCCCACGAGGTTCAAGAAGTCCTCTAGGGAAAACAACAGAACTAAAGACCTGCAGGCACCCCCAGACGATGAAAGACACTTGAAAGTCCTGATCTAAGGTGGGGTGAGTGGAGTCCAAGGAATGAAAGCGTGAGTGAGGAGGGAGGGGGGAAAAAAGGACATCTTAAGAAGGGACCTTCCCCTGTGGCTTTCTGGGAGTACCACCACTGCACCCGCCTCAGGGCCAGAGCCTCCGGGAACGCACTAACAAGTGTCTTTTAATTTATCAGTCAAAAGCCAGTGACCAGCAGCTCCCCTGAGTCTCTGTAATCTACAACACACAGTCTACTACTCCACAGTTCAGGCATTGCCTTGGCCCAAGGGGCAGGCAGTTAAATCTTTTTAAATCTATAAATTAAGCGTAGAAATCAGTAAGGCTGACAGTGTGCCACAATCACCATAATTAGTAGTAGGAGAAGTTTCTCAAACACAAATCTGGATTTCAGGGTTGTGTGCCTGGTGCTTACCAGCCAGTGAGGAACGGGGCATGGCCCTGGTGAGCAGCGCAGATCTGCTACAGCTCCTGTCCCTGCCAGTTTCTAGGTGTGTGAGCATAACAGACCGCTTCGTCTCTCAGGGCCTCCGTGTTTCATCTTGTAAAATGAGAGAATGATTCTGCCTACCTCACAGGTACTTTGCATCAAATGTGATGTTATCAGTATAATATAAAACAGGCCTAGCAAGATGGTCCAGGAGGGTAAAGGGGCTTTGCTATACAAACCTGGTAACTTGGAACCCCCAAAAAAGTGGCAAGAGAGGACCAAATCCACAAAATTGTCCTCTCCCTTTAATGCTTGCTTGCGTGTGTGTGTGTGTGTGTGTGTGTGTGTGTGTGTGTGTGCGCGCGTGCGCGTGGACAAGAGGACAGAGAAGACTCACATCAGAGACCAGCACAGTCAAGAGAAGCCAGGCTGTTTTCCTCCCTGCTGAGGAAAAGCATCTGTGATGTAGTCAGAATAGCTCTCTCATTTTACAGGTTGAGAGCTGAGGACCCGTGCGATCAAGCTGTCTGTTAAGCTCGTTGCCCCTCAGTACACTCCCTCTTCCTCTCACTGCTCGACCTAAGCTTCCTGGGTCATAAGAGCTCACCCCACTTGCCAGCATTTGGGGTATCACGTGTGTTTTGTCTTGCAAGGATGTTTTGAGGAAAGCATCCTTTCCCAATCACTGAGATACAAACCCTTCCTTCTATATTAACAGAAACAGTCTTAACTGACCCACAGGGTCCTTAAAAATCCAAGCAGAGTTCCCACATGCTTTGAAAGGGGGAAATACAAACTGCATGATTACAAACTTCAGGCTTCATTAGCACACATTTATAAGCACACATTTTAGGTTTTTTTATTCACTTGAATTAAGGCAAATACTTGCAATAGTATGTACCTATGGCTGAGGCTACAGCTCAGTGGTAGGGCAACCCCCAACTCTGAGAAAACTAAAACTCTATTCAAAACAAGCTGAGTTTGGGACTTTTGTTGGGTCAACTGAGATCCTTCAGTAGGTTCAAACCCACTGTCCTTACTCTCCCTGAGCTGTCACCCTCAATTTATTACCTGTAAATGTACCATAAGCATGTGCACGGTCCACTACTTTTCAGTGTGTTGGGAGGGTTACTCAAGAAACCCCTTTCTAAATTCCTCAGAGGGGGAATAATTTGTATGTTATGATTTACATGATTATTTTACGTAAGCATCTAGAACAGCAAAAGTTACCTTCGAGGATTCACAGGTGATATTCAGCCTCCAGAATGGACACAGCTTGTCGCACTGGGGACACATCAGGATCTGGCCGCCGATGTCGGGGTCACAGACCTCTTTGCTAACAAAAGAGAAATAAAGCAACTTAAAAACCTTAGCAAAGGGCTTCTGTTTTCAAGCCTCATAATAAAATCCAGGTCCATCCATGACAAGCAACAGAACCGAAGCCTACGAAACAGGATCACAAGTGACAGTCACTGTTCTGATGAAGGTTCGCCACACAGAAGCGATAAAAAACATACGGAATAGTAAATGGTCTACTTCTTTTCTTTAAAAAAGTATATATTTTAAAATATGCAAATATATATTTAAATATGTAAATATATATTTACATATTTCAAAAAATCGTAACCTTTATTTTTATTTCTCTGTATAGGCGTTTGCCAGCATATATGTCTATGAACCATGGGCATAGAAGCCAGAGAGAACACTGGATCCCCTGGCATTAGAATTACAAATGTTTGTCAGTCAGCAAGGGGTGCTGGGAATAGAACCCAGGTCTTCTGGAAGAGCAGTCAGTGTTCTTAACCACTTAGGCACCTCCCTGGCCCGTAATATTTTAATATAATCTATTTTATTAATTCTTCAAGAATTTCATACAATGCCCAAATCTGCTCTTAACTCAGGGATATGACAAAGGGCCGTCCTTCATAACTGCTTTGGCTGGAGATCTCTGAATCACAGAGAGCCCAGAGAAGCAAGGCTGTGGGGGCTGGGGGGAGAGAAACCGGCTACCTCTACGTACCACCCAGGAACCTGCTGGGCTCCATAAAACCTCTCCAGTTGCTGTTTGTATTTGATCTAGAAATACACTTCCACTTCTTCCATGAGCCTCAGACAGAAGCCACTTAACCCCCTCCCCCCACATCCTAGATCCTAGGATTTGTCAAAGCATTATGTCTGGCCTTGATTATCCAGAGATAATAAGAGCATATTTAGTAAAGTTTGTGGACACAAAATCAATATAGAAAGTATACACAGAGAAACAAAAGAGATTTTCTCCTTATCTACCTGTTAACAACTGGGAAATAATTTTTAAAACCTGTTTTTCAGTAGCTTAACAAGTATAGTGTCGAAGAAAGAATCTAATCAAAGAAGTATTAAAATTCATATGGAAAAAACTATAAAACTTGGTCAAATGGAATGAAGACCTGCATCATGATTTTCAGAATTGTTTGTGGTGGTGGAGGTCAGTGTTTGTGTTAGATCGCTTCCATTTGATCTATAAATTTCACGGAAGACCCAAAATTCAGAATAGACAATTTACTAATTAGGCACTGCTGGTACAAGCGAACAGCCAACCAACAGCACGAAACAAAACATGCAAAGATTTCTACCCTTAACCAAACATCTGGGCCCAAGTTTAGGAAGATGAGAACGGACAGCTCAATTCATGACACTCGGAAAAACAGGACCTTAAATAAACCCCAATTGTATCACCAAAATAAATTCCACTCAGGAAATGAGAATGACAGCGGCAGAATAGGAAAGAGAAATCGATGGCGCTGGAGAGTCAGGCTCCATGGTTAAAAGAGTCCATGCTGCTCTTGCAGAGGACCCGAGTTGGGTTGCCAGCACCTACACAGGGCAGCTCACAACTGCCTGTAACTCCAGTTCCAGAGGACCTGATGCTCTCTCTGGCCCTTGGGGGCATCTGTTCTCGAGTGTATGTCTTTGTCCGCGCGCGCGCGCGCACACACACACACGCACACACACACATACATACACGCGCACACACACACACACATTTGAAAATGAAAGAAATCTTTTTTTAAAGGAGAAAATAACAACAATAAAAGAATATTTCAGAGGCTGGAGAGATGGCTCAGTGGTTAAGAGCACTGACTGCTCTTCCAGAGGACCTGGGTTCAAGTCCCAGCACCCACATGGCAGCTCACAACTGTCTGTAACTCAAGATCTGATATCCTCACACAGTCATACATGCAGCAAAACACCAATGCAAATAAAAATAAATAAATTTAAAAAAAGGAATATTTCAACAATCTTAGGTTAAGGAGAAATGCTGTCAACATGGAAACAAAACCCACAGAGGAAGTTACTCATACATTCAAGATTCAATGAGAAGAGGCAAGACAGTGTAGACTGCTCCTACAGGTGATGCCATTTCAGATGGACCCTGCTGCAATGGGGCCAGCATTATCGTTGGTTAGGTGACTGTGCACCTAGCCCAGAGAAATGAATGGGTTTGGGAAGCATGTCTGAGAGAACTGAGTAAGCGCTCAGAAAACCCACCTGTGGTGGTATTGTGTATTCTAATAAATTTATCTGGGGTCAGAGAACAGACAGCCACTAGATACAAAGGCTAGAAAATGGTGGCACTCACACCTTTAATCCTAGCATTCCAGAGATAGAAATCCCTCTGGATCTCTGTGAGTTCAAGGCCACATTGGAAATAGCCAAATATGGTGACACGCCTTTAATCCCAGAAAGCCAGCCTTTAATCCCAGAAAGCCAACCTTTAATCCCAGGGAGTGGTGGTAGATAGCAGAAAGATATATAAAGCGTGAGGACCAGAAACTAGCGGAATTTGGCTGGTTAAGCATGTGGCTGGTTAAGCATTCAGGCTTTGGAGCAACACAGTTCAGCTGAGATTCATTCTGGATGAGGACTCAGAGGCTTCCAGTCTGAGGAGACAAGACCAGCTGAGGATCCGGCAAGGTGAGATAGCTGTGGCTTACTCTGTCTCTCTGATCTACCAGCATTGACCCCGATAACTGGCCTCGGGTTTGATTTTATTAATAAGAACCTTTAAAATTCCTGCTACACCCACCCATTCACAGTGCCAATGAGAAGGATAAAAATGTTCAAAAAAAGTTCACCCTTTTCTGAACTCGGAAAATTAACCAAATGCTTACAGCTACCTAATGACCCTTCCGTGTGTGTGTGTGTGTGTGTGTGTGTGTGTGTGTGTGTGTGTGTGTGTGTGTGTGTGTGAAGGGACTGGCTAATCTGTGGTTTGTAGGATTTTAACAGGCCGGCTGCCATGCCTGTCTCCTCAGGTTCGTGGCAGCCTTACAACCCAGCAGCCTTCTAGCCATTATGAACAAGAGCAGGCTCCTAGCAGCCGAGTGGGGCAGACAGTGTCTGTAGCTGCTTCGGGGACCCCTACCCAGGTGCGTCCGTGTTTGACCTGCCCAGCAGCTCCCTGGAAAAGCTTCATGATGTTCAGGATGAGCTTTGTCATTTTTTCACCTCATACCCTGAGCTTCTACCGTGAAAAAAGCCCAACCTCCAACTGTCTGCTTTAAGAATCTCCAGGAATTACTTAACATGGCACCTGCTTGAGTCAGTAATAACCGTAAGAGAACCTGGAGTCTAACCCTGGGGTTCTGCAGAAGCCAGAAGGAAGCCTTAGGAGAACCAAATACTGTCCCTCGGAGTGTCGGACACATTCCCAGTGCACATGGCAAGGAAAAAGGATAGGGCCCAGCACCAAGGAAATCACCACCATCCAGCCGCTGTCGAATGATCTACTGAACACAGATTTTAGTGCCCATATAAGGCAGGTGATACAGACCATGGGATCAGTGCAGGAAATGAGCAAGAGAAGCAGAGACAGAGAAACAAAGAGAAACCGCGACAAACTCTGAGGGAAAGCTCATTCCCAGGGTTCCTACGGTGTAATATTTAAAATGTCAAATTCCCAACATTGCAAGTCACAGGCACATCCGAAACCTGAAAAGTACAGCACTAACAGAGTAAGGATCGACCTGGGGATACTGGAACATTCTATTCATTAAAGTCTTTAAATAAGCAAGTATGTATAGAGAACTAAAGGAAATCCTACCTAAGGAATTAAAGAAACAGTGTGAGCATGTCTCACCAAACAGGAAAGCAGTAAGTTCAAGAGAACTAACTAGAAACTTAAGTAAGGCACAACACCAATGAAAAAATTCACGAAAGGCACGCCTCTGCAGATAAGACACTTAATGTTGTATCTATTAAGATTATACAGTCTGAGAAATGGAAAGATAAAGGAATAGAAAACACCCATGAATCCAGCTTCAAACACCAGCGGGACTCTATCAAACACACCAGCACATGCATCCTGGAAGCAGCAGAAGGGAAAGAAATGGATAAAAGGAATAACTGAAGGATGGCTAAAAATTTACAAATTTTGACAAGAGCTTTACTCAGCAAGCTCTAAGAAGGATACACTCAAAGAGATTCAAACCTAGGAAGACCACACTCAGAGGCTAAGACAACCCTAGGGAAGAATCCTGACAGCAGAGAGAGACTCGTGACTGGTCACATACAGAGCTCCTCAGAGAGAAAAAAGTTGGCTCTCTATCAGAAACCTCGAGTCCAGAGGCCGTGGGATAATGTTTGCTAAGTGACGAAAGCAAGCTGTGTTCCCAAATTGGACACCAGCACAACTAGTCATCAAGAATAAAGGAAGAATTAATGTAAAACAACAACAACAACAAAAACATAGCTCTCGTTCCTTCCAGGGTCTACACAGCCCCCATCAAAATGCTACCTGGATCTTGAACTTCTAATGTCTAGAATGGTAAGAAATAAGCCTTGTTATCCACTGACTAGCCCTGCTGTTATATTTGTTACCTCAACTAGGTAAATGTTCACAGCAGACGTGTGTGTGTGTGTGTGTGTGTGTGTGTGTGTGTGTGTGTGTATTCCTAACTGCCCAACATTCATCACTTGATGTATAGATAAGGGATGTGGCATACCCATGCAATGGTGTATTATCTGGCCCTCAAAGAGACTGAGGTATCAATAAATACTACAACAAATAACCTTGAAAACATCAAGAGTGATAGAAAGCAGGCACGAAGAGCTTTGTACTACGTAGTTTGGTTTATACAATGTCCACAAGAGATAGATCTATAGACACAAAGGTAGATTAGTGCTTTCTAGAGGCTAAGGAAATGGGAAGTTAGGGAATCACTGCTAATGGGCACTGGTTTCTCTCAGAAGGTATACTGGTTACTTTTCATTGCTGAAAAATACTGATAAATACTATGAGCGAGGTAACTTCTAGAAGGGTTTAGTCTGGCTTACAGTTCCAGAGAGGTTAAGTGTCCATCATGGCCAAGAGACATGTCTGCAAGTGGCCGGGATAGTGGCTGGAGCTGGAAGCTGAGAGATCACATCTCTACCACAAGCAGGAAGTAGAGAGAGCAGATTGGAAGCGGGGTGAGACTACATAATCTCCAAGCCCTTTGCCCATGATGTAATGACTCCAGCAAGGTCACACTTCTCAAACCTCCCCCAACAGCGCCACCAACTGGAGACCAGGTGTTAGGATGCCTGAGCCAATGGGGAACATTTCTCATTCAAACTACCACATTCCACTCCCTGGCCTCCATAGGCTTATGGCCATATCATAAAGCAAGATGTATGTAGTCCAACATCTCAAGGCTCCATAGTTCTTAAAATTTTTTTTAAATACTGCTTAAAAGTCCAAAATCCAAAGTCTCTTTTGAGACTCAAGGCGATCTCTTAATTCGATCTGCCCTCATAGAATCAAAATGCAAATTACATACTTCTAACATATAATGGTTCAGACTATATGTTACCATTTGAAGAGAGAGGAATTGGGGGCATAGTGAGGAAATACTGGACCAAAGGAAGACCAGAACCCAGCAGGTCAAACAACAAATCCCACAGCTCCAAATCTGGTGCCTGGGACTTTAGTTTCAAAGGGCTTAGACGGCTCTGTCCATCCAACTTTGCTGGCTGCAAGAGACAACCCTCTCGGACTGGTTCCACTCCCTGTTTGCAGCTCTTCTTGGCAAATATCTCATGGTTCTGGCATCTTCAACATCTTGGGGTCTCCACTGTAACCCAGGCTTCACTTTCCAAGTTTCACAAAAGGGCTTCTCAGGGCCTTCATGGAAGGACTCCTCTACCACACTCTGCCCGTGCCTCAGTGGCTTTTCGAAACTGTGGAGGAAGAAACCATACCCCTTCTCTCGTTCACCTTTTAGCCTTTAAAGCCAGCACCATGTGAACCACACTGCCAGCTCTGGCTGCCAGCGGGGGATGGTCATTGCCCCCCCCCCCCCCCGAACCACATTAGCAGCAGCTTGTGTTCACATTTGCTTTCTAGAAGCAGAGAATGCCTTAGGTCTTTTCTTTTCAACAATTAAAAGCTCAGGAGGGAGGGTCTTGCTCTGGGTGAACCCTTCCTTCCCTTTATTTCAGTGTAGAGCAGACCTCTCCTTAGTGCGGCTAATCTCCCTAACAACTACAGCCTTTCTTCTAGCACATTCCTTGGCTATAATATTAAGCTTCCTTAGGGTCCCTTTTCTCTCAAAACTACCTTTTGTATTCTTGTTCCACTTGCTCCTTTTCATTATAAATATGCACGAGTCATTAATAATAACCATGCCACAGAGTCAATATCATGATGTCATATTGCCTCTGCCAAAAAAAAAAAAAAAAAAAAAAAAACTTACTCCATTAATTTTTAATTTAGTGTTAGGCAAGTTCTCAGGACATGGACAGAAAGCAGCAAGATTCTTTGCCAAAATATCTCAGGAATGGCATCTGGCCCTATAGCTAATATTGTTTCCTTCTGAAACCTCTGAAGCTGGGCCTCCAAGTCCATACTGTTCTCAGTACTACTGTCTTCTAGGGTCCCACTAGTATGGCCCTTTTAGGTCCTGCTTACTGCATTTAATTGAAGCTTTTCTAGCCCAAAGTTCCCAAGTCTTCCACAATCCTCCAAAAATCAACATGGTGAGATTCTTCACAGCAACAGCCCACTCTCTGGTACCAACTTCTATATTAGTTCCATGTCTGTTGACATGATAAAACACCATGGCCCAAAGTAACTTACTGGAAGAAAAGGTTTATTTTGGCTTATAGTAAGTTCCAGGGGGGTGAGAGTTTATTATGGCGGGGAGGCATGGGAGCGAGCGGCAGGATGATGGGAGGAGCAGGAAGCTGAGAAATCACACCTTAACCGCCAGCATGGAGCAGAGAGAGTGAAGCAAGGCAAGGCTATGAACTCTCAAAGCTCACCCCTAGTGGTGCAGTTCCACCACCAAGGCTGCCCTGCCTAAACCTTCTAAAACAGTGCCAGCAACTGGGAACCAAGTGTTCAAATGCCTCACCCTATGGGGGACATCCTTATCCAAACCACCACAAGAGGTGATAAAATGTCCTAGAATGAGGGTAGTGATGATGGTAAAAGTCTGTAAATGTATTTAAAAGTCTGGGTTATAACACTTTACATGGGTGCATTTTATAGTAAATCTATGAATAAATAAAAAAGATATTTAAGGTTAAATGCACACCTTCTTGGCGGGGGAGAGGGGACGGAAATACCTGTAGTACTTTCTACTTAGGTGCTGCATGTTTCTAGAAACACCCATCTTAAATGTATTTTGTAGTGCTATAAATATGTGATTAAAATATAATGAAGGTAAAGAAATTTAGTTAAGCACAAAACTGAGTATAATTCTTTCCAAAGTGTAAAGCGTGGCACACAGCCAAGCAACACACTGTTACTTAAAGGTAACTGTCCATTCTCTTTCTCAAATTGAGCGATGGACCACCATTCCTTATATCTCAAATACATTTTCTATTCTTAGGAATCTAATACATGTATTAAAGAACTGAGAATATTTAAAACTTAGATATTATAAGCATTTAAAGACATTTATAATAATAAAGTAAAACCACATAGTTTTGGACACAGGCAGTATGCCCCTAAGACTCTCATTCCATTTCCCATAATCTGTGTGACGTGTCAGGTAATATGTGACTATCACGGTTACTTCATGAAAGGTTTACAAGTACCAGAGATGGCCTAATGGGTAACAGTGCTTGCTCTTTGGGCATCTCATCACCAGCATCCATGTGAAATCCAAGCATGACTGCATATACCTAATACTCTAATACTGAGGGGTAGAGACAGCATGATCCCCTGAGCTCAATGGTGGGCCAACCTAGGAGAAAAGGTGAACTTCTGGTTCATTGAGAGATGCTGTCTCAAGGTGGTAAGGCTGACAGTGAGAGAGGAAGACACACCTTCTGCTCTGGCTTCTATGTGCTCACATACTCCTGTGCATGGACCACAGCCAGTATCCAACACACACACACACACATACATACACACACACACACACACACACACACACACACACACACACAAACACACACACACACAAACACACACACCACACACACACTGCCCCACACATACACACATACAAATGGACCTTGCAAAAGTGAAGCCTGCTCAATCTAAAGCTCTATTCTGAGAGGCCATGTGGGAATGGAACAACATTAGCCCAACAAAGAAGCCACAGACAGAGGGAAAAGGTGCCCACATTCAGTCCTTGGCTGCAAATTCTTTTTCACGAGGAGATAGAGGACTTCAAACAGACATCTTGGGCACACTGGCTCTGCAGCCTGCCAGGGGACTAGGTAATGTGTCCATATATCAGTACGACAAGCAAACATCCCATCTCAGAGCCAGGCCGACATGCTCAAGGCTTGAAAAATGTCATCACCTCATCACTGAAGCCCAGGAACCGCAACCTGCCTCTTACACCTGGACTGAGGCCAGTCTATCAGGAGACAGTGTCCTGCATAGTGAACATCCAAAGCAGATGCCCATGATAACACAGCACAATGCAGCGTGCCCCAGCACCCAGGGGCCCCCCTTGGGGGGAGCTGGTATTTGAATGCCAGTATCAACCACAAACAGAGTCTTGGGTACTTGATTATGCCCACTCTGACATTATAAGGAATAATTTTGTAAAAGTAAAAAACACCAAACCAGAACCGAGTTACTGGAGTTTCCGATCATGCAACTCTTCATAGAATTAAAAAAAAAAAAAAAAAAAAGTCAATTCTAAACACAGCTTTTTTACTGGAACCCTAGGAATTCAGAGCTTTTCTTGGCCCAGGTTTGCAAGGCTGTGGAACATCCCTCAAGAGTTCAAGGGCAGCCTTATCTCGTTCCTTTTCATAGGAAGAACTATCTTTAAATGCCAGAGTGTTTTTTTTAAAATCCTAGTCATAATGCCCCTGTCAGAGGCAGTGCTGGATTATCTGAGAAAAACATTTCCATTTCTTTCGTTCCTCTTCTCAGAACAAGGAGAGGGATCGTGCAATGAACTCCTGCGGTGAGTTCTCCTGTACCAAGATGGTCTAAGACCCAGGGAACACCCTCATGACCTATCAGTGTGGAGACAAGGGTCAAAGAGAGATCACCTCCAGGTGCAGTTATCCTGATTGAGATAGCCGTAGAGGAAGCAGGCCACGCCCACCACAGCTGCAAGCAGGAGCATCTGCGTGTAATAGCCCAGCCAAGCAAAGTAGATTCCAATCTTCTCTCCGTAATACTTCCTGGAGGGAGGGAGGGAGGGAGAGAGAGAGAAGATATTTTTAGAGGATCTTCACTGTGCAGCTTCATCTTAGCATGGCTGCTTGGTTTCTAAGCAAAGGAGGCTTTTTATATAAAAACTCCGATTCGGTTCACCCCCCTAACACACTCGCTTCCACAGTGGCGCCTAAGTTTAACTATGGAACAGGAAGGATGTTCCATGCGCAGACACAGAGTGAATTTAAAAGTGACCAATGAAGGGAACAGTGCCACAGAGGGGCCAGATAGGCTGGTCCCTTGTTCTTAGTGAAGACGAGCACCATGTTACCATCTCCGAAAGACCCTTTAGTATGTGAGAGTCCTCTGCCTATTCAGCTACTGGCTATTACGTACTCAGAGAAAATGTAAGCAGCACAGTGTAAAACCTGAACCTCACCGCTGATACAGTGGCCTTCCCTTGTGTGGGGGTACATCCTGGTACCTGTGACGCCCGGATGGTGCCACCCCACATACCAACTGTGGCTTCTCTCTACACAAACACACCCCCTCTGGTGCACTAAGAGAAAGCCAGTTGGAAAATAGGAGTCATTCTTTTTCACAAAACAGTACCGTCTTTCTGACCACAAGACGCAGGCAAAAACTATTCCTGCTAGGGCGGCAAGTGAGGCCCATCTAAAAAATACACTTTCTTAGATGTATTTATTTATTATGTATATAACATTCTGCCTCCATGTACCCTTGCAGGCCAGAAGAGGGCACCAGATCTCATTACAGATGGCGGTGAGCCACCATGTGGTTGCTGGGAATCGAACTCAGGACCTCTGGAAGAGCAGTCAGTGCTCTTAACCTCTGAGCCATCTCTCCAGCCCTGCCTGGCAGCTTCTGTACCTGTCAGTTTCTGTCTTGGTCTGTGGACACAAGTGAGACTTCTGAGGGGCTGCGGGTTCAGCATGGAGAGCCCAGCCAGTCTCCTTGGGCCTCACCTAGTGGGAACTCAGCTGTGCGCACAGCCTAGATTCCTGGGAGGCTGGACCAGCTCCTAAGACAAAGGTCTGTCCAGCACCACAGGCTGCAAAGGAAGGCAGGAGCCACATGGAGAGGAGTTAGGACATGAGAGGGGCAGAGGACGACATTTTCATATGCCTGGGGCTTGGTGTCTGCCTCGTGGACAGCCAGAAAATAGCAGGCTTGGGACAGTGCCTGGAGGTAAGACCTTGGCCAGGGTTTGGGCCATTCTGGCCTGTCTTCTCTTTTCTATGTTCTTGTTCTGCTTTGAAAGAGGCTTGAGTGACACCAAAGAGCTCAT
Source organism: Peromyscus leucopus (assembly GCF_004664715.2). NCBI lineage: Eukaryota > Metazoa > Chordata > Mammalia > Rodentia > Cricetidae > Peromyscus > Peromyscus leucopus. The sequence goes on from NC_051080.1 coordinate 8,318,295, forward strand.
GGGCTGGAAGCCTGCTCCCCAGTGTGGAGGGATTACAGGGTGGGGGACCTTTAACAGCAGACCCTAGGGGGAGGTCGGAAGGCATTATGTAGGTTCTCGTGCAACCATTAGGACTACATCAAGAGGACTACATCATGTCTCACCATGAGTTCAACCCTCCTTGTCCCCAATGTCCCTGCCATGAGACCACTTGCCCTAAGAAGACACATCCAGCATGTCCCTCACTAGAGACAGTCTGGATTCAGTGTCCCCCAAACTGTGGGTTAAATAAACCTCTGTTCTTTATAAAGTAACCTGACTCAGGTATTTTGTTACCCTAATGCAATCTAGGCTAACACAACTCTTACAAGTCATATATTTTGGACATGATGTATTTAAAACTGGGATCCTTAGAAGCTGAATGGTCAAATTTTTCAATGGTAAAAAAAAAAAAAATACTCTGCCACATTTAGGTAAATGGCCAAGCAGTCTCCATGTGGCTATTCAGTGACAGAGGATTCAACTCTTCTGAAGGCATCCCTGGTACAATGGAGTCAAAGCCAGAAGGGCTTTCCAGATCTGTAATAGAGCGCTGTCTCTTATTGTGAACCTGAGAGTACAAAGGATAATTTCAGATGTGAGAGTCTCTGGTCATTGTCCTTCTTCACTAAAATGATCCTAGCCGCTAATATCAGTTTAAAAATTCAGCTTTGACTATTCTGCTTCGGTGTCAGGGTCTCACTGCGTAGCTCAGGCTAGCAGTGTTGAGATTTCAGGTGAGCCCTACCAAGTCTGGCAGCTGGCAATTAAAAGGAGCCGTCAGTCCCCAGCTGCTCGACCCTCCTCACCCCACCAACTACTGTCCAGATGCACATTTCAATTATGTTTCACTCTATACACTGCCTTTCCACTCTGGAGTACAAGCCCCTGCCTCATGCACACATACACCTCTGTTTCCATCCCCTTAGCATCATTGTTTTGGTCAATTGGTACCTCTGCTTTGCATGGCTAAGACTGTAAACACTCTTCAGAGCTGAGTCCAGTAGCCTGCTAGGTTCTTCTTCCTCTGAACACTTTGTTCTCTCGGGAGTTAACGGTCCTCCTAATGAACAAATCTCTCTAGACTGCTCCCAACCTGGACTTTGGGAGGCTGACCGAACTTTCTACTGAACTTTTTCCTATCCTATTTTTATTTTCCCAAAAGCTGTTATTTTATTCTACAGTGATCTTGGCTGCCATCTACTCAAACTTTATCTTCTTTTCTCAATCTGAGGTCACTAAGGGGCCACTGGAGGAACTTTTCTTTTCTGGGCCAAGGCAGCTTCCCACAGATCCATCTTTCTAGTGTGCTTGGCTCACTTTTACAGAAAGAAAATTCCCCCCTTTTAACGATCCCAGGGAACTGGAGACAAAGGTCAACAGCCTGGGTTTGTGAGAGGTCACTGATGAGGCAGAGAAGAGAACATGTGGGATGGGGCTGGGATAGTGAACAAATGCACCTGACTTACTTAAAATAAGACCGCTGCAGTACAGTCAGACGCAACTGCTTTCCTCTAGAAGGAAATTGATAAAATGGAAACTTCACAAGGATGACAACCTCAACTATAGTCAATCTTCCATCCTTGGGTCCTGCACCCAGGGATTCAGGCAACTGCTCACTGAAACCATTGGGGGAGTCTACAGCTATACCACGCTGAAGGCACCCAGTCTAGCCTGAAGACACTGGGGCAGACTTCATCTACATTGAGTATTTCCAGACTCTTCTCCCTGATGTCACTCCCTAGACAGCACAGCACCCACATACGTGGTACTTCCACTACTTTAGGGATTATGAATGATGGAAAGATGAGTTAAGGTTTATGGGAGGAGGGGCACAGGGCATGTAAAGGCCTTTCATGTAAGGAACTTGAACGGGTCTCCTTATTCTCAGAGGCTCTGGAAAACCAGCTCCTCATGAATGCCCAGGGAAACTGTGTCTACATGTATAATATCTACATACTATTTTATCTACTGGGTCATCAGAGTCCACAGAAGCACCTCTGTGAGACAATGACCCAGACAATGGTAAAGGAGGGCGGGCTGAGGGGGGTCAAATGAGATAATTAAACAAATCTTTCTAAAGTAATTAACCTAACAAACAAATTTTAATGGCTGCTGCCTTCACAGAAACAGAGGGCACAGGGCACCGTGCTAACAGAAGCACGCGAGACTGCACACCAAGTATCCCTGCACAAAGCAGGCCACGCCCCCCGGACAAGGAGGACGTCACTGCTGCAAATGCACAGGACAGAGGCCAGCTTCAACATCACAACGCCCCAACCACCAGCTTCTGAACTTTAACTCTGATGCTCTGAGAGACGAGCCGCAACGCAGTCAGGATTTCCTACGAGATCCTTAAATGGCACCCAACAGCAGAAAAACACGGAAAAGAAAGGCTCACACCTTACCGCACAACGAGCTAATGACTCCAGTGCTTATTCCCGTGCAACAGAGGATTCTAAGTCCCCAACAGGCAACCCCTGACCTCTGAGAGAGAAGACAGTCTTTCCATTCGTGGTAGGCTCACATTGATAGTAAGTCACGCTGGCGGCGCCTAGACAGTGTGCTCACGAGGTGACTCAGGACAGAGCCAGCCATGCCACCAAGACCAATTATATTGTTGTCAAGTTGGGGCTGTGAGCCAAGTGAGACAGCTGGACCTGTGGGGGTTGGAAGGGACTAGATTTTTTTTTTTCAGTACCAGGGATCAAATCCAGGGCAAGCCTTAGATAAGTGCTCCACCATTGATCTAAGACTAGACATGGGGGCACATAAACTATGATCCATCCACTCTGGGTCCATAAGAAAGCCTTGAGAAAACACTGGGTATCACGGAGCTGGGTGAGGCCCTCTGGTTGGCAACACTGTTGGGCAGCTGCCGTGTGCGCAGACCCCACAGGGTACCCCTGAGTGCTTCTCACTGGAACGCTCTCTTCTGCTCACCTGATAAGGTCCAAGGGCTGCTTCTTGTATATGCTCCGGGGGTGAGCCCACTCCCTGTACAGGAGGTAACGTTCACTAGGACAGCTGGGGTCCTCCGACTCATAGTTGAACTGGCACTGAGAAGCAGGAGGGAAGAAATAAGCGTCACAGTCCTCAACTTACAAATCCGACTGTTAAATATGGCACTGATGGCCATTTGTGAGAACTGGGGCCCCACCTGCTGGAAGGGACAGCCATGCCATTTAATTCTCCCCCCACCCCCAGACAGGGTTTCTCTGCGTAGTTTTGGTGCCTGTCCTGGATCTCGCTCTGTAGACCAGGCTGGCCTCGAACTCACAGAGATCCACCTGGCTCTGCCTTCCAAGTCCAAGGCATGTGCCACCATCGCCCGCCTGCCATTTAATTCTTAATGATTCTAAAATAAGGGTGATCACTATTGCCCTTGGGGGTTATCTGGGAAGAGAGATGGCAATAGATGCTTGGATAGTGATGCTAGCAGCTGTCGCTTCTAGGGAACAAGGCAGGGGGGTGGCTGGAGCCCCGTGGATGCTGATGTCCTGAAGTGAGGCAGTCCTAATCAATGAGAAAACTGGGCCACTCAAGGCCTCAGAGCCTCACAGTCAAGGAATATTTATCTGAAAGCCCAGCCCTTCTTGGATCGTGGGGGGTGGGGGTGCACCCGGCCACTGGCTGGTGGGCAGCAGGCCACTGCCATAGCCAGTCTTCATCGTCTCTCAGCCCAACAGTTCTGTTGATGACACACAGAAAGTAAGTGGCAAAGACTGTATCATGTCACTCACGCACAGAACCATATCACCATGAAGCCCAGCCTTGGTGAGAGCCCTGATCTTTGTTTGTATGGTGTGAGCTTCCTCCTCACACCACACAGGACCACTCCAGGCTTGGAGATAGAGAAGACCCAGGCACAGGCAAATGTCAAAAGAATATTCTAGGACGGTGGTGCCCCAAACTAACATTTAGAGAATGATGTACAACCGTCCATGAAGCTCAGAAGCTTCCATTGCTAATTTTGCTGGGGCACAGACACAGAACGAACGTTCAGGCTCAGTGACCATGCTGGATCTCCCTGGAGGCTCCTCCGTCTTGGCCATCTTGCCCCTGCCTCCCACTCTCTGCTTCTCCATGTGAATCGAGCCTTTATTTGATGTTCTCGTTTTGTTTTGATACATGGTACATTTTAAGATTCTCTTCACCCACCCATGCACATAACACACAGTAGCAGTGATCAAACTCAGCCTTTGCTTTCTTTGGTTGTGGAGATTTAGAGAAGCTGGTAGTAAATGCAACAAAGTAACAATGTGATTGATGTGGAGTTTAACAGATTTCAATGACAGGATACAGTAACACTTTTAGATCCATAACATCCCCCTACATATGTGGTCATGAAGGACTGGAGTAAGCACATTCAGAATTTTCAGTCCATAGGAGATGCTAGGGGTTTCATCAATCCTCCTGAATCCAGCGGGTCTGTAGCCTTTGAACAGTACTTCCATAATGTCAATAATCTGGGGCTTTGTCACTGTGACGTGAACCCCGATAAGCCCCTGTTTAAAAGCCCTGGTATAGCTTGGAAATAGTATTTTAAGTGAGAAAAGTCTATTTACAGAAAATGTCAAATGAGAATTTCTAACATGTTTCCCTTATGAAAGAAACAAAGGCCCCTGCTTTTTTCCCTGGTAATGACATCTGTCAGTAGTTATGAAAGTAGCTATCACTCAAATGACAGGGACTAATATTTTATATAAATTTAATTAACTCTCAAAACAACTCTACGAGGTAGGAACCATTGCTACACCTTCCTTACTGACAAGGACACGTGGGAGCAGAGAGAACAAGGCCATCTAGCCGGGGGCGGAAGAGTGGGACTCTACTTCCAGACACGCACACAGCCTAAGTGCTGACCTGTGTGATCTGTACTACTGCCACATTGCCCGAGGGAGGGCACTGTGCATTCTCCCTAGTCCTTTAAACCCTGTACCATCTCTATGCCTGGGGTCCATCAGTGAGAGTGCTCTGGATCCTTCTTGCCCTGGATGAGGGATCACAAAGACATTGTCTTTGTCTTATTGAGGAGGAGACAGACAGAAGGTCTAGGAGTCTAGTCCTTCCCTGCCAGCACCCGAGTACTCGGCTTTGCCATTTGACTTACATCGTGTAGAGGGAATGCTGCCTTGTAGATTCCAGAACTGACCAGTCTATTGATCCCAAATTTGCTAACGTTGTTCATCACTTGGTATTTGACTCGAGAGAGGATGAAATAAACCTAAAAAGATTCCAAAGCAGACCACGTCATTTTTTTTGTGTGTGTGGTAGAACTAGCTCATGCAATCAGTTCATTACCATAGCAGAAATCTTTCCGCACTGAAATAATACCAATAATACAAATAATAGTATCTTTTATCTTTTAAAAGCAGAACCACAACAACCCAACCGAGTGGCTAATTATTCAACAACAGATTTCAAATCACACCAAAACGGAAACCGTAGTCTGTTCAGACGTACAATGCGGCTTCTCGTGGCAGGGTTGAAAAAGGAGTCTCTGTCAAGGATGTAGAAATCATTCATGCGGCTCTTCTCAAAGGGCGCAGTGAAGAACTCCTGCTCCGGCTTGATGACACTCTCGTTCACGCGGAGGACCTTGGTGAACCAGTTGAGAGTGCCGAAGGGTGAGCGGATTTTCAGGTCATTGGGCTTCAGGGGGAGCTTGATGTGCATGATCTCAGCGTAGGTGCAGAGTACCTCCCAGGGTGCGTGCACTTTTACAAACACAAGTTTGTCATCAGAAACCTACGAAGGGACAACAGAAACCAAACTACTGTTTTCACAGTTGTGGTGATGTACTGTGTCCCCCCCCCCCCAATGAAATTCATCTGAGGATCAGAGGAAAAAAGCCAGCCACTGTAGTAGACATAGAAGTTAGGCAGTGGTAGCCCACGCCTTTAATCCTATCACTTGAGAGGTGGGGATCTGTGCTGTGGGATGTTCTGTATGTCCTGTGGGAGCCCGTTCTCGGTCGGGTTCCTCGTGGCTTTACCCAGCAGGTCCACATAGAGGATGATTAGGACCACGAGCCTGACCAGCAGGTCTGCATAGAGGATGATTAGGACCACGAGCCTGAGTGCAGGTGTCTGAGATGGTCTGCACTTGGCTGTGCTGTGGGATGGTCTGTATGTCAAGCTGCTCTTATTGGTCAATAAATAAAACACTGATTGGCTCATGGCTAGGCAGGAAGTATAGGCAGGACTAACAGAGAGGAGAAATAAAAGAACAGGAAGGCAGAAGGAGTCACTGCCAGCCACCACCCTGACAAGCAGCATGAAAAGATGCCGGTAAGCCATGAGCCGAGTGGCAGGGTATAGATTTGTAGAAATGGATTAATTTAAGCTATAAGAACAGTTAGCAAGAAGCCTGCCACAGCCATACAGTTTGTAAGCAATATAAGTCTCTGTGTTTACTTGGTTGGGTCTGAGAGGCTGTGGGACTGGCGGGTGACAAAGATTTGTCCTGACTGTGGGCAAGGCAGGAAAACTCTAGCTACAGATCTGTCTGGATCTCTGTGAGTTGAAGACCACACTGGGAACAGAGCCAAGTGTGGTGACACACGCCTTTAATCCCAGCACTAACCATAGAGGTCTGGAGGTCTGTACAGACAGGCAGGAAGTGACAGAGCTGGGCGGAAAGAGTAAGTGATGTAGTTGGACAGAGAGCAAACTCCCAAGCACAGTGGTTCATTTCCAGGTGATGTGCAAGCTCCCAAGCTCAGTGGTTCGCAAAGGGTTTCAAATAAAGTAACACTTACTGATCTTGTTGCTTCCAGCTGCAGGCCATGACAGATGAGGTTAGACTCATATGCTTGTCTTTTCCTCTGAAAGAGAAACAAGAATATATGTTAGACTGCCAGTTTTAGCAGAAAAGACTAATTTTTTTTTTAAGAAAATAGCCAAGTATTTTGGCCTTGAAGAGACACATTTGCTCAAAATGGGACAGAGGCAAGAGAGTGTACTGGATTCCCTATGCTCTCTAGAGGGCCATGGACTGGCTGGCTGGGGCTTTGGTCCTTTAGAGGTACATAAAAATTACTGTGGCACAATCTCTGGCTCCCAAGAGGACACAAAAGAAATGTGATGTTATTTTTTAAAGATTCCAAATTTTTAAACTTTTATTTCTATACTATATATTCAAATGATTCAGTATTAGATGCATATAGATTTTAAACACACACACACACACAATCTATGCATGCCTTAATTAAGTCCACACAACAATACAAACAACTCTAGTAAGATTCAAAGTATTTGCAATGAAATGTTCAGAAAATCATATACATGTCAAGGTCTCCAAACTAGGGAACTATCTTCTAATATGCTCCTTTATTCCAGAAGAGGGCATCAGATCCCACTGCGGATGGTTGTGAGCCACCATGTGGTTGCTAGGAATTAAACTCAGGACCTCTGGAAGAGTAGCCAGTGCTCTTAACCACTGAGCCATCTCTCCAGCCTCCAGAATTTCCATTTCTGATAATGGCTAGAGATGAGTTGAGGCAAACCCTCTCACTGAAGACAAGTTGTGTTTTTGTTTTGTTTTTTTTTTGTTTTGTTTTTTTTTGTTTTGTTTTTTTTTAAACAACTCCATCAGCCACATGCTGCCAGATGGAGATCATGATAATCCGGGGGAAACAGTCAGCCACTTTCCCCAGGGAGTACCACTTCCGATTTGTTACTGAAAGTTGCAGAGAAGGCCCTGAGCTGCTCTGCCCCAAACACAGAAAGCTCCTATTAACATACGATGTGGACAGCCAGTATGTGGCTGACCCTGAGTCCATGTGGGACCCCGATAACACTCTACAGAAACATTGGAACCAAAAATGGTTTTATTTGTCCTCAATGATCGCACAGTTCTAATAATAAGCAAATACCACTTTGTGCACATTCAAGATAACTCGAGAGACACCCAAACAAACACTAGAACTTCCTCAAAGAGCACCCGGCTGGCCTGAAGGCTCGAGGCTTTCCCACCTGCTTTCACCAAGTGCTAGGACCCTCTGAGGCCATCCTCGCTGCCTCTCCAATAATCTTTGGGCATTTTGATCTTTTCTACCCCTGGGCTGTCTTATTTCCAGCTCGCCTCAGTCAGTGACTCAGTTGACTCTTAGCTCAACAGCACGTCGTCATCTAGAGTCTAACCCTCATGTTGGTTCTCTCACGGCAAGGCAGCCTTGTTCCTGACCACGTCCTCACAAGTGAAGAAAAACACTCGGGTTCGGTGGAGATTGAATGAGAATGGCCCCCATAGGTGCAGATGCGTGGATGTTTTGGTTCCCAGTTGACAGAACTACTTGAGAAGGGTTAGGAAGTGCGGCCTTGTTGGAGGAGGTGTGTCACTGGGGGTGGGCTCTGAGGCTTCAAAAGCCCACAGCAGGCCCAGTCTTAGTCAGTCAGTCAGTCAGTCTTCCCTTCCCTCGTGTGTGTGTGTGTGTGTGTGTGTGTGTGTGTGTATTGTGTCTGTGTGTCTGGGTGTGTGTGGGGGCATGTCTATGTGTGTGCCTGGGTATATGTGTATGCTGCTTTTCACCAAAATGATAGAAATTCTTAACTATACTGAAAAAAAAATAACAGGTTGAAGTTGTTAAGATTTATAGTGAGAATGCATCTTCCATGAAATCGTGAAGGGAAAGGAATGCATGGTAGTTTGCTGTCAAAGTTCACACTGCTGATGTTAGAGCTAGAGTACATGACACATTTACTGGAAAAGCAGTGTGTGTGTGTGTGTGTGTGTTCACGTGAGCACGCACGTGCACATGTGCATTCACAGAGCTAGTTTGGTATTTGGTACTGTCTATGACTTGGGACATCCACTGGGGTCTTGAAATGCATCTCACATATGCATTTAGTATAAGCACACTCAGTATGCATTTATCAGTTTATGATATAAACATTTACTAAGGTCTTGTTATTTTTCGGGGAACTGGCAAACTTCTCAAGACATATGGATATTTTTCCAAGTCTGCTATAGAGGATCTAGAGAAACTGCCCACGACCTCAGACTTTCTCCCAGTTGAGAACAAAAGCACTGACTTCCATGTTTCAAGGCAAAGCAACTGATTCCTGTTGTTTTCTATGGACATTCCGGGTCCTTGCAAGAGCCTGTCTCCACCACAGCAGGCATGCGCAGATGTCCTTGCGCCTGGAGCAGTGCTTCTCAACCTGGGGGTCACAACCCCTTTTGGGGGTTACATATCAGGTATCCTGCATATCAGATATTTATATTATGATTCACAACAGTAACAAAATTACAGTTATGAAACAGCAACAGAGTAATTTTATGGTTGGGGGTGGGGTCACCACAACATGAGGAACTGTATTAAAGGGTCGCAGCGTTAGGAAGGCTGAGAACCACTGTTCTAGTGTCCTGTAAAGTTTAGCTCTATTCCAGACCCTGTGTCCTGAGTGGTTTTTTTGTTGTGGTGGTGCAGGTTGTTTGTTTTTTTGTTTTGTTTTGTTTGGCAAGTTAACACAAGTTAGAGTTATGTGAGAGGAGGAACCTCAATTGAGGAAATTGCATCAACCAGATTGCTTGTAGGGCATTTTCTTTATTAATGATTGATATGGGACGGCTCTGCCCAATGGGGTCGATGCCATCCCTGGGCAGGTGGCCTTGGGTTCTATAAGAAGGCAGGCAGAGCAAACCATGAGCAGCAAGCTAGTAAGCAGCTCCCCTCCATGGCATCAGCTCCTGCCTCCAGGTTCCCACCCTGATCCCTGCCAGGGGTGGGTTGTGACCTGAGAGTTGTACAATGACACACACCTCCCCTTCCCGAGCTGCTGTTGGTCATGGTGTTTACCGCAGCAGTGGTATCCCTAACTAAGATATCCTGAATTGGAAACCAAGGGCTATTATGCAAAGTAGAACTCATTCTTGGGGGCGGGGGGATGAGGGTGATGTCAACTCCAGAGACAGACTTAATGGAAAGCTGTTGGGGACCCCAGTGGTGGCAGGGATTTCATTTCATGGTTTATCAGTCACTTCTCCGTCAGTGTGACAAAATTCCCAACAGAAATCACGTAAAGGAGGAAGGCTAGTCACGGCGGGGAAGGCAGGAAGGCGCGGCAGTACTTACGGTGGCGGGGGTGGGTAGTGGTGGCCTGTTCACATGGCGGTGGATAAGAGGAAGCACGGGCCAGAACCAAAGGTGAATACAACCTTCGAGACCCTGTCCCTCATGAGCCCCTCTGCCAGCTAAGCCCTTACTTCCTGAGACTTCCACAGCCTTCTTATATAGTAGCACTATAAACTGGGGAATGAGAGCTAGTGGGGGACATTTCAGATCAAAATCTAAGAGATACAAAGACTCGGGCTCGAGCAGGTAGGTCTTAAAGACAACAGAGGTGCCAGTCAGAAGCGGGTCATCTCCTGCAGGTTAAGGAGTATTTTAATAAAGGTGAGTGGCCCTGTTCCAGATCCCCTGCTCCACTACATTCAGGACCATCATGTTCAGCTGTCTCCTTTCTGGTCACCAGCCACCCACCAGGGAACTGTCCCATATTTCCAAGGTGCTCCTGATGCTTGGCCCCTCACCAGCAGAACCCATTCTCTGTGGGCTAGCTTCCTTCTTGATAGAGACAATGGTGGCCACTCACTGAACACCTATGGGTTTCTTCCTTTCTGCCCATTAATTGCTGATGCCATCTCTCTCTTTGTGGCATCTGAATTCCCCCCTTTAATTGCTCTCCTTCAGCTTCCTGGGTCATCTTTTCTATTTCCTCACTGCTCTTACCTGTCAGAAAAAAAAAAAATCACTTTAAATGCTTTCCATTCTAAGACTATCAAATCTCCCATGGGCCTCTCTTACCATTCCTGCCCCTTGAGATGCTGATATTTTAATATCAGCATCATTAGTACTTAATACAGGCCTATAAAATAGTCTGTGTACCATAAATGTCTGATGGATGAGTAAACGGAGTGTGCTGTAGACGAACGGTTCCCTGTTACTCAGAAACGGACTGGCAAGTTCAGAGGACCACAGTGTAACAACTCGGCTCCTTCATCCTTAACCCGAGACTCGTGGGTACTGCAGGGTCTGGTGGAGGGGGAGAGGTACAGTTTCGTCTTGGGGTACCCAAACAGCAGAGAGCACAGGGCTTCCAGAGCATGTGAAATTTCCAGACTCCTCAGAGAGTTTGGTGATAGGACAGAAGAGGTAAGGTCCCGAGAGCGAGGCTATCCTCCCATCAAGCACACCCAGCAGACCGCTCCTGACTGGCTCTTGTCAGCTGCAGGGCACACTGTGTGGTGCAAGCCAGAAGCGGTCCGTTCTTCCACATTGGTCTTTTCTGAATGGAGGTTGTAACTCCTCACTACTCTCACGGGGGCACTCTCCTCTCAGATTCTCCTCTATTTCCAACAGCCCCTTCAGCTTTCACAGTTTGGATTTCCCTTTATTCCTGGGTTAGAGTCAAAACTCTTCCGTTTACCACTTCTGTGATGTTGGGCAATACTCTGAGGTAAGTATCATTGTTTTCCTCTCTAAAGTCCATGAAGAAATCACTTCCCCTTAGGGTTAAAGATTAAATGTGACTCCAGGTTTACAGTGTAATACGAGATGCCTGTTACACAATCCCCTCTATTCTCGAGGACTTCGAGAATTACCTCTCCTTTCTAATGTAAGAAATCTGAAAAGACTGGCACTAACCATCCACTCTTCCTCCACACCGTACACCCCGTGACCCCAGTCCTTCCAGTGTCCAGACTGTACCATTTTACAGGGATGCTTCGAATGGATCTTCACCTCTAGTTGCCTGGCCCTCAGCCTTTCAGACTCACGCATGCATTGTGCCCATCCCGACGCTGATCTTTAAACAATGTCTTTGATATCTGCTGAGTATGTATTCTTTTCATCCTCTGAAGGAGATGATGGATCTGTTCAGCTCTTCTCTTCTGCCTCCCTTCTGCGTGTCCCAAGGCCACTGATAGACACTGTAGCACATGTGCCCATCAGAGATGCAGAAAACATAAAAACTTTCTTCAAACTCATTTTCATGCCTTAATAACATTCTTTCAGGGAGCTGGGCTAATTTTATTTAGCCAATCTCAAATTATTAGACATTTAGATTGTTTTTAATTTTTCACGATCATGAAGATCCTTTGTGCACCTTTGATTACTGCCTCAGGGCGCAATACTAGAGGTAGAACTATAAAATCAAGTGTGTTTTGAAAGTCCTTTAGTATGTACAGCCACACTGCCCTCCAGAAAGGTTGCACTAATTTATCTTATTTTAGTTCTTTACAAAGAACTCCCGAGGTATTTACCAGACTTTTCTTCAGATAATTGGTAGAGCTTGGAGTTGGCTTATAATGTCCCCCAAACTATAAATACTTAAACAGTTGATTCAAGGACAGGGCATTTACATTTGCTTCAACATGTTAATATACCACCCTGGTGTTACTTTAACAAGATGGATCCTATTATTTTCCTTGGGCACGTCAATTCACAAAGAACCGGTGGCATATTTTAAAAATTGATCTAACCAGCTTTCGTTGTGTCAAGCAACTGAAGTAAATGAGCATATGTACTCCATTTGTCAAACAGGCACAGAGCAGAAAGTGACTGCTCACTTCAAAGACCTCTGAAGTCTGAGTTAAAATCATCATCTTTACTTCTGGGTAGAAATCACACTTGCATCAGTAACCATTCTTGACATCTGAAAAATTAGTGCAGAATGTCTTCTGTGTTAAAACCAAAGACAAGTCATATTGCACATTGACTAACATAGCCATTGCTAAAAAATTATTAAATAATTACCTGAAGACACACTTTTAACTAAAATTTATCTCAGAGGCTTGCTGGGAAATCTTACGTATGAGACCTATATCTTTACTATGCTCTCTGATATGGATTTGGCAGGAAAAAAAAAAACAGACTTACAGTTTCTCTCTCTCTCTTTTTTTTAAATTGAGTCATAAAGTAAATTGTGCTGTAAATCCCTACATCTTCATGGAAGCAAATCTGTCAGCATTGCAATGAGATCTAACTTCTTTATGCACAGAATTCTGGGAAAGCCAAAGTGACGAGCCAAAGTTACTAATCATTGTGATGATGTGTCCCTCACAGAAAGATACACAAGGACTGTCACTGTTGGGAGGGTGGGCTCACAGCTCCAAGTGAAGATGGAAGAGAGCATCTACTACCCACCCTCCAGAAACAGAATTTATTTATAGCTCTCTCTTTTTTTTTTGAGAGATAAATAAAGCTCTCAGAGAAATAAAGAACACTGGGATTAAAACTACAAAGGACAGACTGATATAATTAAAGAAGCCTTCTGTTCCTAAGCACTGTGGATTACCGACTCCATATCTCATTGGCTTAATAACGTGATTGCTATACTGGACTTACCTGTGAATTACACTGTACAAATCCTGATTATAAACAGGAGTCTCTACCATTCCTTCACAGGCCCCTGCTTTGTCAGTGGAAACAGCAGGGACTGTAGTGACTAAGATGTCAAATAACGGAGCACACTGTGATTAGATGCCAATTACTTAGGATTAATGAGATACACGTAGATTAACTTCAAATATTCTTATAACTCTGTTAAGCAAAGCGCCAATGGTTTCGTCATTTTATTTTCACTTGGCTAATCTGTGCAAACTCTACAAAGACCCATGAGAAATAAGTCAAAGGTACTTATTCATGTAAAAAGTATTAATTACTTTATGTGCTAATTTATTAGTTACGTAGCATGTGCTCCAAAAGGTTTGGTAAGTAGAATACATAAACTAATTAATTGTGGCTTAATTTAAATTCACGTGTTGGTGATACATTTAACGTTGGTGGACCAGTGTGATGAGGAATTTACTCAAGCAGGTAATGTGTGTTCACAAAGGGCCAAAAAACAGACAAGCATTTTAAATGACAAGCATAAACGAAAGTCAATATTTAGCTGAAGTTCAGTTTCAAACTTTACTTTAAAATGAACATTTCTAGTTGAATTAAAAAAAAATACACACTTGTCGTGGATCATTGAAAAAGCAAGATAACTGGAAGGAAAACCATCTGTAACTTACCACTGAGTAGAGGGAGCAAAGGATTGTTGAGGTAGTTTACAAGCTTAACAGCTTTTAATAACAACTTGGAGAGCTCATCTTCAAATACAAGCCCAGGCCTTTGGTCTAGAGCAGTGGTTCTCAAGCTATAGATCGCGCCCCTTGAGAGGGGGGTGAACCACCCTTCAGAGGGGTTGCATATCAGATCTCCTGCATATCAGGTATTTACATTAGGATTCATAACAGCAGCAAAATGACAGCGATGAAATAGCAACAAAATGATTTTATGACTGGGGGTCACCACAACACGAGGAGGTGTATTAAAGGGTCACAGCATTAGGAAGGCTGAAGACAGCTACCGATTCAGTAGAGATGAGAAGAAGTCAAAGCGATCTGCACACAGGTAAGTCTAGATACAGTCAACTCTTGCTGCCCAGAGGATGGAGGCAGGACTGTGAAATGCAGTGTTCTGGACATGACATGTCCATGGCACTCACGAACTCACAGCAGCTGTGGTTACCACCCATGTAAGACCTGCACAAGATGGCCCTGTCTATCATAGGTGGAGGAGGGACTCAAGAGCCCTGTCCTTCCCTGAAGAACTATTGGCAGTATTAGTAGCTAGGAGAAGAGGAGACCTTTTCTTCAGGGGTAGTAGAGCCCCTGGTAAACTGTCCATGCTCCAGGAAATTCCACCCTCCAAATGCTCACCCAGAAAACACAAAACAAGAACATGTGAAAGTAGCAACCCCGGGTGAAGGGTGTTTGTTTAGAACAAAGGGTTTCCCTGGAATGGGAAGAGACAGTAATTGGGGGGTGAAAATGAACATATTGTATAAAACTGCTGATGAATAAAGAAATGCATTTTTAATGAAAAAGGAAGAAATATTTCCCAGAATGCACCTTTTCACATGCATGTGCGGGTGAACACAAGCAGATTTGTTTGTGATGGTCTATCCCCCTCAAGCCTTTTCTGTGTAGGAATGTGGTCTTGTTGAGGAACCCTGGTCCCTTTAATAAATGGCATTCAGAAAGGTGACACAAGGGACTGTGAGTGCCAGGGCAAACGCTGGTCTTTCTTCAGACCTAAGGCTAGACGGTAAGAGGAGCATTCAGCGAAAGGGTGTTCTTTTCCCATCTTTGAAAGTACCAAGGTCTTCGATGAGCTGGCCTGACACAATCTGACTCCCCTTTCCAGCCTATCACTGCTCTCTGCCTGTTTCTGAGGTTCAAGGCCAATGACATTAACCACTTTTGGATATAAGCAGCAAGATCCCGATTCACTGCTCTTGTCTACATACTCAAGAGTAAACCCAAACAGGCAGCACACTTTCTAGCTGCAATTTAAAACTCCTAATTCTAATTCAGTTTATTTCTTTGAAGCTTCAGTTTTAGTATGGTAAGCAGGGTGGAAAGCTACGGGAAAGATAGAAATCTTTAAAAGGAGCTCCTGGCATTAATTAGTGCAAAACATTAAAAAAAAAAAATCGAAAGTAGATCTGATTTTTCTCTTAAAACATGAGCCTGAGTGCCTACGACCTGGGAAGGTGACGTCATGAAACAGTGGATGTGAGCATCGTCTAGTAACTTATCATAATGTGAACCTCTGGCTTCTGAAGCCTGGACTGTATGGGGAAACACTCATTTCAGGGATTCTCTGTCATTTACCACCCTCCCTTATCGCTCCCTGGCTGGTTATGAAACTAGAAGGGATTTCCATCTGTCAATCATGCCTCCAGAAGATCCTCTCGCCAGAACACGGCTTGCCATTTGAACCGGCAATTTTGATTGTAGTTGTGTTGAGAACGTCAGCTCACTATTGGTCATCCTCCCCCGTTCTGTGCCGATGCGGAAGCTCGGAGGCAAACGTGCCAGTCAAGTCTAACTTCTGAACAAAACCTTATGGCTCACAACATGATTCATTTTAATTTAATTTAATATAATGGCCTTTGTATTCCTTTCATACTGAATTAACAAAGTAATTTACGGGCCGGGTGTGGTGGCGCACGCCTTTAATCCCAGCACTCGGGAGGCAGAGCCAGGCGGATCTCTGTGAGTTCGAGGACAGCCTGGGCTACCAAGTGAGCTCCAGGAAAGGCGCAAAGCTACACAGAGAAACCCTGTCTCGAAAAAACCAAAAAAAAAAAAAAAAAAAAAAAAAAAAACAAAGTAATTTACTTTAATCTTAATTTATTTCTTTTAATAACCTGAAATGGGGTTTCCCTTTTCTCCCTACCTTTTATACTTGTTTACTTTAGGTGATGAAATTGTATGTATTTATCATCTACACCATACTTGTTTCACATATTTATACATGTGGAAGGCTAGCTTTCAATTAGATAGCATTCGATTACCTCATACTTATCCTAGGAGACTGAAAACCATTCTCTTATCCATTTGCACAATGCAATACATTAACTGTGGTCACTATTATATACAAAAGATCTCTTGAAATGATTCTTCCCAACTAAAGATGTTATACCCTTTGACAATCATCCTCCCAAACCCTCCACTCACACAAAGCTCTGGGAAACACATTCTGTTCTCACCTCTGAGCTTAACTTTTAAATAGTCCACAGAATTGTCAAATACTTCCCAATAACATAAATTATTTAATGTAGCATTAGAAATGAGTAGGAAGAAAATAAATATGAAACTACACAGCACGTTAAAGCCAATAAGAAACAGTTTTGCATTATCTACACTGCTATCTGTTGTCTTATTGGCTGCAAACAACCACAAATAACAAATCCTTCATATCTGTAGGTTTTTCATCCACAGATTCAACTAAACTAAGATAAGAAATGTTTGGGGGAAAAATTGCATCTGGAGTCACACATACAGACTTTCCCCTTGTTATTCCCAAGCAACAGAGTTTAACAGGCATTTATGCTGTATTGTGTTTATATTAAGTGATGCAGAGATGATGAAAAGCACCTAGAAAGATGTGGGATTATAATGCAAATATCCTGCACCATTTTATATAAGAGACTTGAGCTTCCTCAGATTGTGGTATACTATGGTACCTTAGAACCAGAGTCTATCTATGCACCTTAAATTAACATACCTTAGATTGTGCTTAATGAATACCTAAGCTATCACCTTGACCATGATGGCTGGCTTAGAACTCACTCTGTAGACCAGACCGGCCTTGAACTCACAGAGATCTGCTTGCTTCTGCCTCCCAAGTTCTGGGATTAAAGGGATGCGCCACATTACCTGGACTTCTAGTAGATCTATTAAAATCCATTAGATAAAGCTCAAACCTTAGTATATATATATAACAGTTAGCAACCTAAAACTAAAAGACAACAGCTTAACTTCTGAAAAGGAATCTACCCGAGATTTACCCTGGGCATAATAGTTACTGGTAAAGTTTTGCAGCTATTTCTCTTAATACCATAAACAATACAGCAGCAGCTTCTCCGATGAGTTCAGAAGTTCTAGCAGTTGTACATAACTGAGAAAAACCAAAGAACTACAAGGCAAAGGATCAACAATATAGTAGTAATCTGTAGATACTATGTTCTAAATCTGAAACAAAGTTAAAAGAACGTATGGGCACATGAGAATCAAGGAGTTTATCAAAATATCTATACAGACTCACAAAACTCAAAAGTCTTACGTAAAACCAGTCAACAAATTACAATTTAAAAGACTCCAACAACAGCAATAAAAATTTTAAATAACTAGGAAAAGCTAACAAAAAATATACAAAACCCATGTGGACATAGTAAGACTTCACTACAGGATATTAAAATTTCATTAAATGTAGTAGTGCACTGTACTTATCATACTAGACGTCTTATGAACTTGTAAGCATTTCTCAAGAGAACTCATCTGGCTTCTTGTAAGTAATTCTGCCTAGGGGGATTCATCTGAGCAAAGCCCAACAATTCAAAAGGTTCATGAGATTAAAGACTAACTAATATCTGCATTATTATATAAATAAGCTCGATTGTTACTTTAAAATTTTCATTTCTTAGTTTCTGAGTCAGACTCTTCTGACACATTCTAGAGAATTCCTAGCAAACTGTTAGATCCTAAGTTAACTTGTAAGCCCCACCTGTCCAAAGACCAGGTAACTTCCTGGGATTCTGGGAGTTGTAGTTCTTAGAAAGTAACAACAAAGCCTCATGGGAAAGTACAGTGGCTTATGGGTTTTGTCCATATAATCCCCAACAAAACATGCCCCAGGGCCACACAGCTGAAAAGTTTTTCCATCTTGGTCAGTACTTAATATTTTAATAAAAGCTTGCTTTAATTTGGCCAGAATGGTAGAACTGTTTTTTGTTTTTTTGTTTTTTTTCTGGTGAATTTCAATACTAACACAATGTGAAATACAAACATCTACTTCTATGCATACACCTTTCCTCAACTTTAAAGAAACTAAGTGTCCATCAATGAATAAAAATGGATAAGAAATGGATAAAAATGAAATAAAACTTATTCAGGACTTCATGTGCCACTTTTGTGTTGTCTAGACACCACTGCCCCCCCTCCCACCATCATTTGATTATATCATCCTGCGGCCAGGGACACATCTATCTAGAGGCAGGTTAAGTGCCACCAGACAAAACCCAATCAAAGCAGCTCAGTCCTGTGACTGTTAGCGGTTCTAGAAAAAATGGAAAGAAAGAAGCAGTTACTACCAAGACTGTGATGGCCGAAATGGAGCAACTTGGGGGTGGGTGGGGTTAGTATTTTATTTAAAACATCTTTGCTCATTACAATATAGATCCGACATATCTAGTTGTATTTGTTTTGGTACCAGTCACTGATGGCAGCTTGCAGACGGCTATCTTCCCTTCCACGATTACACAGAAAAGTCTGAATGATTTTCTGACACTGGGTGATCCGGTGACTCAGGAAATAAACGGAATCAATCCTGACTCACATGGGCCATGAAAGACTCCATCTTACTAGTCCAGCCCCCTCCACAGACACAAGGATAGAGTCTAGAATGTCCACAGAAAACCATCCCCATGGACGCTGAAAGGGCCTTGACATAAAGTGGAGCAGTATCTATCTGGGTATCACCTACATACATCCCCTGACACATTTTAAACCATTTTCGGATAGCTACTAAAGCTAGAACAATGTAAATGGTTCTTTACATTGTACACCTTGCTAAATCTAGCATAATGCAATGTTTATATTGGTTGTTTATATTGTGCACCTTGGAGAATAATAAAGAGGAACACATTTGTATGTGTTCAACAGGAGCATTTTTTTTTACATTTAAACATTTTTAGATTTATTTATTTTATGTGTGTGAGTGCTTTGCCTGCATGTATATCTGAGCATGACTGGTGCCCGTAGTGATCAGAGGAGAATAGGAGATGGCCTGAACTGGAGTTACAGATGGTCGTAAGCCATCATGTGGGTGCTGAGAACCAAACCCTGGCCCTCTGCAAAAACAAGTGCTCTTCATCACTGAGACACCTCTCCAGTCCCTTTCGGAAGATTTTTTAAAATTTTAATCTGTGGTTGGCTAAATACATGGACGCAGAGCCAGTGGACCAGGGAGGCCGGCCATTGCTGAATGACAACAGACTATGAGATGGTAAGGGGTGTAACTCAGTCAGCAGAATGCTTGCTTAGCATGCTTGATGCCTTGAGTTCCATCCCCCAAGTCAATAAATCTGCTCCTTAGTCTGGTTTCTGTTGCTGTGATACACACCAGGACCAAAAGCAACTTGGAGAGGAAAGGTTATCGTCGAGAGAAGCCAAGGCAGGAACTTAAGGTGGAAACTGAGACAGAGACCATGGATGGATGCTGCTTACTGGCTCCTTCCCTGCTTCTGCATGGCTATCTTTTTTAATACACCTCAGATCTACTCGCCCAAGGATACTGTGGTCCACCTCAGATCTACTCGCCCAAGGATACTGTGGTCCACATTGGGCTACACCCTGTTCTGTTAATTAGCAATAAAAAAAAATATACCCTCATCCTCACAACTACAGTCATGCTTATAGGCCAAAGTGATGAAGGTCACTCTTTAATTGAGGTTATCTCTTGTGAGGTGTGTCAAGTTGCTAACCAAGACTCACCACCACTTCTGGCATGATGACATTTATCTATAATCCCAATACTCAGGAGTTATAGGCAGGTAGATCAGTCGTTCAAGGTCACCATTTCATAGTAAGTTCAAGATGAACCTAGACATCATGGGATCTTGACAAAGGAAGAAAGAGAGGGAGGAAGGGATGGGCAGAGGGCGGGGAAAAAGAGACCATGATCTATGCTAGACTGGGAATTCCAGTGGGAAGGCTGCTGCCTTGTTTCTGAAAAGAGAGATATTCCTTCTGATTCTGGCTGCCTGGAGTCCCAGCTGTCACCTCATACCCGGGGGGATGCTTGCTTGAGGATCAGGACAGGAGGATGGAATGGCCTCATTAAGCCAGCAAATCACCTGCCTCAGAACTGGCTCTACCTCCTGATTAGTTACGTAATTATTTCCTTCCAGCAATTAAGCCATTTGAAATCTTGTTTTCTTGTACTTGCAGTAAAAATCATCCAAACTGAATCTGTGCAAAGCATAGCATAAGACAAATAAGGCTTGCTGAAACAATTCACCATCCCTGCCACATAAAATGCAAAAGCAAACAACTTAGGCTTTTAAAAGGAAGTGTCAAACTTAGGACATGATTTCACCACACAAAGGGTTAAAAATTCATACTATTTAAAAGCTTGGCCGGAATTTTCTCTTGCTCCTGAAGAGACAAAGGTTTTTAAGTGTATGTATATTTAGGGTGCCTGTGGCCCTATTCATCCCACAGCCCTAAAACTTGCTTAGAGAACTCTTTTGATCAATCCTGGCAAAGCCAATCACAGTGTTGTTTTAGGAAATCAATATGACATACACAAACCCCTTTTTCTTTTAGGAGAAACAAGACTTTGAAATTGCCTTTCCTTGGTGTTGTCCTAAATCCTCACTAAGCCCCGACAAGGAATACAGCAAAGCTCAGAAACGTCTGTCCAATTAATAAAAATGTGCTTCCAAAGCCCAGCTTTCAATTTTGACAGAGTATAAAATTAAGAAATATATACAAATGCAAACTGAAAACACTTCAAAGCACAGCTTATGAATATCAACATCAAGGTACATCACTCACTGTGTTGGATGACTGCCAAATTTAATGATGATTTTTTTTTTTTTTTTTTTTTGCCTCCTGACTTATGAGAGTCACCCTGAGACCTAAGTCCCTGTCTAAAGCAAATGAAAAACTTATTAATAATGTGAGTAGATCCAGGGCCCCTTCACCAAGCAGTAAAGCTCTTGGTCAGGGCCAGGTCATTTTCTTTATACTTTAAAAGGATTTGATTGACTTGTTTAACTTGCTTTACATAAGCCCAACCCAGCTCTATCGGCATATGGGGGTGGTCCATGAATATTTGATAATAGTAAATATGGATGCACAGGCTATTATAGCATCCAGGGAAAGTGATCAAGTCCAATAGCTACCTTTTTCTTGTGATAAAGCTGGGTCACAGGAGAGTCATGCCTTTTATAGCAGAGTATTACTTTAGGAGCACACCAAATCCCAGTAAAAATAGAAGCTACGACATTAACATTTATGGCTTATATGTATTGGAAATTTATGTAAGATCTATGCATGCTATTCTACTTTATCTTTATCATAATACCACATGATAGACGTTGAAGTCCTATTTCCCCAAATCTAGAATAATATAATGAGCCAATATTTTATATACCAATAAGAAAAAAATTTCAACCAACTAGAATTATAATAACCTTTTTGTAAGATGCAATCTAAATTCCAAGAAGTCTAGATGTGGCGGGGGAAGTTACAAAATCAGCAAGGAGGTTTGCCTGAGGCACAGATCCACTCCACCCAGATGCTTCACTTGCTGAGCTCTGCCCGATACAACTTGCGCACAATGACTGTGGTCCCTGCCAGGTCCCAGCAGTGAAGACACATGAGCTCCTCCTTCATCTACTCTGGCAGCAACTCTGCTCTTTGTGCTGAGGCCCAGGTTGATTCTGGAACTGCCTAATGAACATGACAGAGCCTCTGTTTCCACCTAGGTTCCTGAATGACTCCACATAGCACAGCCCAAACCCTAAACCATGTGCCAAATGAGAATGCCACTTTTTACTTTGGCTCAAGGAATAAATGCACTTTTTTTTTTTTTTTGATGAAGCCACTATCACCTGGGGAAATGTTCCATATAAGTCAAATAGCTCTGGCTAGGACAGTGGCTGAATTCTGAATTTGACTCTGAATGTCAATTTCTAAATCCTGGGCTTATTCTTTTGTGCCAGGCAAACTTAAAACTCTAAACTTAACCCTCCTCAAATTTAAATGCATGAATAAAATGGTTATTCATTTCATTTTACAAAAAAAATTTCATCACTTTCTTTCAATGAATAGGAGGAAATGAAAAGACTAAAGATTGGTATAGTTTAGGGGTAAAGTATGGCCAAGGACAATGGAAGCTTGTGTGTATGTCATAACAGCGCATTCTCGAGGGGGCAGACATAAAGATGGAATGATTTCTAGAGTGGATCTAAGCATCTGTGTCCTACACTTCTTCTGTCCTGTTTCAGTTATGTGCAGTTTGTGTTTCAACAAAGAAGTGCCAGGTGGCTGTGCTAGCCCTGGCCTGTTGTTTGAATTTTTCAAAGTATAAATGGCTTTGTTTCCCGAGAGGCCTAAGCAGAGGAAATAGAGGAAGAAGCATGGCCACCAATGGACGCAAAAGAGGAAAAGGTGAGGACAGAAAACACGAGGGTCACAAGCACAGGGCCTGGATTCAAGAGGAGAAGCTGAACTTGTCTTCAACTCTGACTAGATGAAGCACCCGCAACCTGGGGTGATTATCTGGCTTCGCCACCATCCACTCTCATTCACAGATAGTGTGGTGACAGAGCCCAGCTCAGGTGTGGTAAGAGTTAACTGAGAAAAAAGAATGCAAGCAAAATGCATCCCTGGCAGCCCAGTGAGCACACGTGGAATGCTAGCTGTTACTGTACTTGTTAATTATCAGCCTCCTTTCCCAGCCAGATGCAAGCCGCCCGGTGTGCCTTAGTGTAGATCTCCACACAACAGAAAACACAACTCCTTCAAGGTAGGAAACCATTGAGGAAGAGCCTGAGCAAGCTCTCACATCCAACAAAACTCCCTGCTAACATGCCTTGAAGGAGCACGGGCTGAGAAAACAACAAAGAGATGTTTGGTTCACGGTACTCCACATCAGTTCACACACAACGGCTTACATAAAAACAACACACCTTTTCTCATCTCACAATGTTAAAGGGAATAAGAGAAATTAAAACAGAAAAAAAAAAAAAAGACCCTACCCTTTGTTTTTCATTGGTTCCTTTTTTGTTGTTTTCCTTCTTCGTTTCGTCTTCATAGACAAGGACAAAGTCGATTCGTCTCTGGCCATCGGTGAAAAAGAGCGAGTCAGGCTTCCCGTTAAATTCTTCCTGTGGGGAACAGAGACAAAAACGCGGTCATGTGAGTTTTTGGAAAGGTAATGATTGACAAGTGTGCACTTCTATGAGTTCAGGGACGAGCTCACTGAGAGAGAAATACATTCATGCCTAGTTCCCTGATCTCTACAACATTATCTGTTCTTGGTGGGAGGAAGTCTGTGACTTGAGGAGCAGGGGATTTACCTGGAATGCTTGGGAACGGTCAGTATTACACGCAGGACACAAGTGTCCCAGATTCTACCTGCCTGGACAGCAGAGGGGAGTCAAGGCTGGACAGGAACTCAGTAATAAGCACTTCCTGGCTATAGGACTGAATTTTTTAGCAAGAAAAATATGACACTTAACACTATTGATGGAAGCCTCATCATTTGTCTCTTATTTTCTAGCTTTTAATTGCTTTTCATGGCATTTGCATCATCTAGAGGTCATTGCTTCATCCAAGGTATCATTTTAAACAAATGCCGAAAGAAACTGCCATGTGTACAAAGCCACATGAGTCATTGGTGTTTGAGAATCCCCAAGCAGTGTCTCCTGACCCATAGGAAGCAAATTTTAAAACTTGTAAATATTGATAGTAACACATTAAATGAGTCTTCAAAGCTTGAAAGATTATAGCCTAAAGTGTATATGGTGGTACAAGCTACTATAATCCCAGTACCAGGGAGGCTGAAGCAGGCCAGCCTGAGCTACAATGGGGCACTCTGTCTCAAAAAAAAAAAAAAAAAAAAAAGGGGGGGGGGGTGGGGGATATTAAATATAACAAAGTAAGATATTACAGCAGAAGATGGGCCTGATATAATTGCCATCCCTCTGTTCCCATACACACATGGACACAGTTGGTTTAATCTGCCATGAGGAGCCCGTGTTCTCACAGCCTATAAAAAATGCTCATGTTAACTTCATTGTTTAAGAACCAGACTGCTTTTTAACTGGTAAGTGATAGTTTTAAAATTTCCCCCACTAAAAACAAATGGGGGATTGTGTTTTACAATCATTTGATGGAATGGCTTGCACGAGATGTTCATTAGACGTGATTAATTCTCTTCTGCATTCAAGCATCGGTTAGCACAGAAACCATTCAACTCCGCCACCACCACACCACCTCTTTTTCTTCACACCTCTGAGAAGACGGAATCTTTGCAAGCCATAACACTGCTGTGTACTCTTCCTTTCCTCTCTCCCAATAGGGGGTGTGTGAAGGCTTTCTCACAGTCACTTTCTATTCTTCATGCTACCTGACCTGCAGAAGCTGCCTCCATCCCCACATCCACGAAGTCAGTGGTTCTCAACCTTCCTCACACTGCGACCCTTTAATACAATTCTTCATGCTGTGGTGACCCTCAACCATGTAATGATTTTCATTGCTACGTCCTAACTGTTATTTTGCCATTGTTAAGAATCATAATGTAAATATCTGTGTTTTCCTGATGGTCTTAGATGGCCCCATGAAAGGTCTTTTGACACCACCCCATGCCGCACGGCTGAAGATCTCTGCATTAAGGGCTGCCATTGACAGTATGGCTCTGCCTACGGACTGTTCTTATCCAGGGCACAGAACATCCATGGAAATACGACACATTCCTGGCTTTTTTTTTTTTTCTTCTTCTTCTTCATTTGCCATTTCAGGCATTTAAACTAACATTAAAAGTAAAGTTATATAAAAGTGCTAAACCCTGTATTTTCCATTTCAACTACAGGGCTTTTCAGGTGCCTTCACGTCTTCTCTCTGTTGAAGGTTTTACTATGGGTGATGACTAGGGCAGCTGCCAGAGGGAGAGGGCCCACGAAGGGGAAAACCAGGAATGATTTCTCAGAATGGCAGTGGGAAGTTGGTAGTGTGCAACAGGAAAGCCTGGTTATCATTGCAGACATCTGAGAAGTGGACAAAGACAACCTGATCTCGGGAGCCTTTGGTGGAGCTGAATAGATTGAAGTGCTGAAGAACCGGGCCTGGAGTGGACAGCACCATAGTGCCAGCCACACACCCTGGCCTGGCATCACCCCCACACAGCGGCACAGACTGGCAGCTACCTCCTAAATCAGCCAGTGGGCACAAGAACCTCTTGTGTGCGATACAGGACCATGGCTCTTTGTACGAAGACCCCAACGAGTTGGCACAACTGCCTGTGTGAAGCTAATGGGGAGAGTCTGATATGGAACTGTCAGGCTGGGCTGCCAGGGAGAGTGTGCCAACTTCCTACTGGTGTAAAAACCAAACTTCTCACCTCTTGGCAGAAGACATACTACCAGGCAACTGGGAGGAAGGGACAAGTCTAAATTAAAAAAAAAAAAATCCACGAACAGAACCATTTTGTTTTTTTGAGGAAAAAAAGGTTGGGTTTTTCAATATCAATTTTACTTACAGGCCTGACTCAAACAACAGCCCATTAAAATGATGGGCAACCTAAAAAATACATTTCCCAAAGTTTTACTTTATCTAGAGAAAGACATTTTTTTTTTAATAGTTTCTCAAAACAAACTTTGATCATCTTTTAAGTGACTGGAAATTCAGAGACAGACCATTCGCCCCCGGCCACTGGGTCCTCTCTTGGTGTCTACTGAATTCTGGTGTTTAGTCCTTTTGCCTAAGTCAAATGACACAAAAATGAACAGTCAAACAGAATCAAAAACTGTGGAGCCCAGTGATTCCTATTAAGCAACTTAAGTTTAAAAATATTTAAAGGAAAGGCTTATAATTTATTAGGTATTAACTCATTTTAGAGATAAAAACTTGTGTATAGTTACTGACTTTCTCACTGGGAAATTTAATTCTTATGCTCATCAAGGTGACTTCTTAACTTTTACCCTCAGAGTCTCAGGCAAATGTTTTCAATGTCAAGGAAATAAACATCCTTTCTGATCTTTGTGATTCATCCTTCTGCCTGGAAAGTGTCCAGAAACTTTCGAGTTACAGTGCCATGTCTATAATATGCTCCATCTTTTTATACCTCCCCAACCCAGTCCTGAGGAAATGGACTCTCACTGTGCAACCTCCTCTTCCAACCTGACCCAATGGTTCACCTTTGATAAGGGTTCAAAGCACTACTTACATTCACTTGTTACTGCATCAAAAGAAGACAAAACAACCCTGTCATCCACTGCTGAACCATGGCCAGGCCCCACTGTCCTTCAGCTTTGACAATCCACACTTGGACAGGGAAGGCTCGGTATGACCACTAGGGCATCTTAGCATCAACGTTTGGGTAAGATGGATCACAGTGACGGTAGGAAGGCAGGCCAGTGGTGCTCAGCCACAGGGCACGTCCCAGGCGCCTCTCAATCTGCATTCTCTCATTCTAGTCACTCTTTCAATGAAACAACCCAAAAGGCAGGACCCTAGCCCAAATCAGAACAAAAAGAACTGCACATATGGGCCAGCCAAGGTGGCTCAATGGTTAGGGATACTTGTTACCTGGGTTCAATCCCTGAGCCCACATAGTGGAAGGAGAATGCTGACCCCCTAGGTCTGGCTTATGAATGGAAGCCACACACATGCATGCGAATAAATAAAATGTAAAGGGAAAACACTAAATGCTGGCATCAAATTACATTGTCCATGGATTGTAAGATTACAGCTTCCCACAGCTTCTTCATGGATACTTCGTTTGAGTTAAGTCTTTCCCCAGACTCCTCCACCCCCATCACTCCACCACCTGCTTCACCCTTCTGTTCCCACTACTCTCCTGTTCTATTTTCATTTCGTCTATAGTCTGCTAGCCCCGCCCCTACAGAATGGCCCATTCCCAGTGTCCTGGCTGCCACATGCACTCAACGTTAAACATAACAATATCTGAAGCTAGGACTCACATACGAGAAAGGACACGCTGCGTCTGTCTTTGGGAGCCTGGGTGACTTCACTCAGTATCACTTTTTCTCCCAGTTTCATCCATTTACCTGCAAATTTCATTTTTCTCTGTATAGGCACCACATACCTATTTATCAGTGGCTAGACCTCCGGGTTGTTTCTACTTCTTAGACATCGTGAGTTGAACCTCAAAGGACTTGGAGGTACAAGCATCTCTGTAGGAGGATACACAGTCCTTTGGGTTCAGGCCCGGGAGTGATACAGCCAAGTCATGCAGAAGGTCTGTGTCTCCTGTTCTGACAGAGCTCTATACCAGTGCTTCACAACCATCCCAAGGCTGCCACTCACGGTTCCTCGTGTTGTGGTGACCCCTCCCCCAACCATAAAATTACTTCGTTGCTACTTCATAACTGTAATTTTGCTACTGATATGAATTGTCATGTAACCATCTGTGTTTTCCGATGGTCTTAGGTGACCCCTGGGAAAGGGTCGGTTGACACCCCCCCAGGGGTCACGACCCACAGGTTAAGAACCACCGCTCTACACTGGTTTCCGGAGTGGCTGCACCAGTTTGTGCTTCCATTAACAGTGTGTAAGGGTTCTCCACAGCCACACCAGCATTTGCTCTCACTGTGTCTCCGGTGGACGGCCATCCAGACTGGGGTGAGATGGGATCTTAAAGTGGTTTTGGTCTATGTTTCCCTGATTTCTAGGGATGCTGAACACTTTTTAAAGTGTTCACAATCATCTGTATTTTGTCTTTTGAGAACTTTGTTTGGTTCCATTACGCATTTACTCAGAGTTGTTTGCTTCACCTGTAGAATTTTTTAAATTCTCTGTAAACTCCAGACACTAATCCTCTGTCAGATGTGTGTCTGGCAAAGGTGGTACCCAGTCTCGGGCTGCCTCTTCCCTCAGCTGACCGTCTTCTTTGCATGATCCAAGCAGGATGTGCCCTCCCCTGGTGCAGTAGTGGCAAGAAAGTTATGGGAGCAGCCAACTCACCTCTTGCCTGGATCTGAGCCCTGCTCTCCAAGAGGTCACTCACACCTAGCACTATAAACATGATAAGAAGCCATGGCTAGGGAGGCCAAAGGCCCCAGGACAGAATCTACTGATGCTGCTTTGCTAATTGGTCATGGCTTTCAGCAAAGTGTCTTCTAAACATTGATGTTTTGACATTGGGATCAGATTCATGAACTCAGAGCAGCTGTGGTTACCTGCTTAATAACCGTACAAGACAAAGTCAGCCAAAACTCCAACATGGGTGGGAGGAGTGTTCGCCAAGAAGGAGCTATGGGAAGTTGATAGCGGCTGCAGGAGGGAGAACCATTCTTTTTGGAAGGTGTTCCCTCTGGCAGGTGCAGTGCATGGTCCCACATCCATGCACATATGGGCAGCACTCATTGACGCTGGGAGCGGACTGTGGTCGTTTGAATGAGAATGGCCCCCATAGGTTCAGATTTGTGAATGTTTGGGCCATAGTTGGCAGAACTGTTTGGGAAGGATTAGGAGGCGTGGCTTTGTTGGAGGTGTGTCACTGGGGGGGGGTGGGCTTTAATGTTTCAAAAGCCCACAGCATTCCCAGTTATCTCTCTGCCTCCTACTTGCAGATAAGATGTAAGCTCTCAGCTACTGCTCCAGCACCATGCCTACCTGCTACTATGTTCCCTGCAATAACAGTTATGTACTCTAACCCTCCGCAACTGTGAGTGCCAAATTAGATGCGTTATTAATAAGTTGCCTTGGTCCCGTCTCTTCACGGCAATAGAAAAATCAACTGAGACAGGGATATCCTGAGGGGGAACTTGGAAAGTATAACAGGGGATGAAAATGATCATATTTTATTGTATATGGCTATGGAATTCTCAAGAATAAAGAAAAATTCTCAAGAATAAAAAAAAAATACAGATTTGTGCTGGTCCCAACCTTGGTCAAAGATGCTTCTTATGGCAGGTAGTTGTCAGTGTTGAGGCCCATCACTGTTCAAAGAGCTGAGAGTAAGTGGCGGTGACTGCTTAGCCATAGATAGGACATCTACATAACCCCCTGCCCGAGGCCCAAGAAACATCACAGAAGGAAGAAGGGTGGTACAGAAGCCAGAGGATATTGTGGGGGGCTGCGAAATGCTGTCCCCAAGACAGGACAGGGCTGTCGGACACACGAGCTGAGTAACTGTGGTTAACTACATAAGATGAGGCCAGTTAAATATCCCACCATGATGCTGAGGGAAGAAGGGGATAGAACATGGAGGTATGGGGGAGTAAGGGTAGAGACTATCAAGACACACATATGGGTTTTGAATACATATATGGAATTTTCAAAAAGAAAAAAAAATTATTTTGTTCCATGCCTTCAAACTAGTATGAATTTGAGAAGGTAAAAAAAAAAAAATGTACGTTGTTTTTGCTGTTGTTAAGGTGCACGTGGGCCCTCATCCCAGTCACAGAATCAAGTGAGACTTCCGGTTACTATAGGACAATGGCTAAGAGAAGATGTCTCAGAGTGAGTGCTTTCCTGTAAAAACTTGCCAGGGAAAGTCCACCGAGGCAATCTGAACTTCCCCTTGAAGAGGAAGCAGTCACAGCAGAGGGAAATGATATGGCCATGTGGAGTGTGTCCCCTGGACAGACATGAGGTGTGGCAGTGAGAGGGGCCTGAGGAAAGGGCTGCGTGCATGGACGCGCTTTGTGTCACTCAGGGCAGGCACAGCGGAACACTCCTCGCCTCACTAATAAACGCTGTCAGGATCCTTGACATCAGTTATTTCTGTGACTATGAAATAACTTGTCAACACTGGTCTAGTCTCACGTGTTTCAAATGACATTAAAACAGGTCCCCCCAAATCCCTGCTGGAACCCAGTCCCACCTCACTCCAGCAGAATCTATTACCAACATTTCAAGTGCTGACGTTAAATTATTTATTCACAATCAGGATGGAATGTGGCTGTATTAGAGTCTGTGCTCACACTCATGTTTATGTATGAGAGGCTCTGACACTCGCCTCGGACAGCGGAACTGATTGCATCGCACGAGTTTCCACACAACCTGAAACACTGGAGTGGTCCGGGCTCATCTGGGCTAACAGCTTTCACCTCACACAAAGCAGCCCTAAGAGAGGCTTGTTTTCCAATAATAGCTAAGAAATTGCACTATGAAAAATACCCAAACTTTCCTATAATTAAAAGAGCAACCGTAGTATGAGTGTAGCAAAGAATTGCTCTCTCCAGTTCCTGTGACTAGAAAAATGAAGTAGTTAATTCTAAGACCATGTGGGGAGCGAGGGGCACTACTTGCAACAGAACTAAACTAAAAATACAGTACCTTCATTGTACAGTGAACTCTGAATTCACACACACACACACACACACACACACACACACACACACACACACACACACACACCAAGTTCAGGTCAGAAGCCTTTATTCAGATCTCAAAACACAGAATTTAATTTCACTTGCATGCTACAAACGGCATATTTCCATTTTTCCTACCTACTAGAAAGACACAAGGTATAAATAAGTGAAGTGTTTTCCTCTGAACAATAATGGAAACACGCTACAAGGCAGATCAAATTTCACTCCTTTTATCTGATCAAAATGCAAACTGCAAGTCAATGTCAAACGCCAAATATGAAGCTAAAAAAGTTCTAGGACTGCAGCAGCTGGGGGGGGGGAGCTGAGGGCTGAGAGGGAAAGACAAATATTTGAAGAGAGCGGGGAGGGTGGAGGAGAAGGACGTAACACATTAGTCACAGGGAAAGGAGAAGTGTGTGGGCACACAGAGCCGGCACCCAGGAGCTTCTCTCTGACCAGACCCGGCATCCCAGAATGTTGACTGCGAAGAAAGGGTAAAGGGGAAGACGGTCCCTGAAGGGAGGGCTGTTTTTAGAGTGTGTCTCAGGATGTTCCGAGAACTTTTGGTGTTGACTCTGGGACAATCAAGGTGTAATCAGGAGGGAGCCAGTGATTTCTGTATGAATCAGTCTCCCCTGGGCTCTCTGTTAACTAGTCAGTTCTGAAGGCAATGGCCAGTTCTTGTTCACCCTGGGCTCTCTGTGGGGCCTCTGCATGTATTAGGACTTCAGGGTTTTTCCACCCCCCAAACCACACAGACTCCCCTTCTTCTCCTAATGGAAAAAAAAAATCATGTTCGGTACAAAATAACTCTGAACAACACAGTAAAGTATAAAGGAAGAAATGAAAGTCCTATGTAACCCTGTCTCCCAGAAATGAGCTGAGTTTTTAAATATTTTTGGAGAGCATCCTTCCAGGCACACTCACGCACATATTAACTAAAATGGTACCATACGCACACACTGTTTTACAAACATCGATCAGAGGCATTTTCCAGCTTTATATAACGCTCTGAATCATCATGTTTAATAGCTGCAATATAATTTAGCTAAACAGTTCCCCCACTGATGAACACAGAAGTTGCTTCCAATTTTCTGCTTCTATAAACACTGCTGCAATGCGCTTCCTTGTACATATGTATATGTGCACATGTTCAATTACTATTTCATTAGGCTAAATTCTGGAAGCAGATTTTAAGTGCTCCGGCCTGTTCAAATGCTTCAGATACACGAGCCACTAAAACCATCGCCCCAAATCACACGCCCACCGGCACAGTGTGAGAATGTGAGTGCGCCAGGCACCCCCCTCCCTAGATCACAGCCTTCCACATTTTCACTACTGCAGCCAAAGATGTGTGTTTTGTTTCTTTTTTTCTTCTGCACCTTTTAACTAGAGGACACTAACATCATTACAAGCCCTGCCCAAAGGAATTACTACATTTTTAAGTCGTACCCATTGCTACCCTTGACCTAACTGGACGTTTTAGTAGATTCTCTTGAGCTTTCGTGGTGAAATCTCACACAGGGAAATGGGCAAGAGGGCAAAGAATGGACTTCCAGGACTCCATGTGGTTCAGTCTGAAAACCCTGCTGCTACAAGACAACACGTCAGGGCCAGCATTGGTGGAGATGTGAGGGAAGGGCTGGCAGAGGGGCCAGTGCACCCCCGAAGGAGCCCTGCAGCCCGCTGACTGCAGAAATGAGGGTGCATAACCACTGTGGACACTGGTGACCACCTGACGCAGAGTGATGCTGGCTGAGACACAGTTAGAAAGGCAGCAGCCTGCACTTACGGAGGAGACGGGAACTGTACAGACAGAGAGACCCGAGGATGCACTCATTTTTACCCAGTGCATCCTGGAAGGAAAAGGGAGACATAGTCCAGGCACTGTCAGCCCGCCCTGGGTTCAGCACGGCTGACCCGTTATTTTCATGCAGGCATTAAACTGAAATGCGTTCATTTCAGAAGGTCACCGGAGCAACCGGCTGACTTTCCATCATAGATTACAGGCCACTCTCACAACCACCAAACATCGGTTAGGCATTCCAACTCACACATTTCTCTATATTCAGAACCTACCACTTATTCGGCTTATAATGACTTTGGTTTCAAGTTAAATTTGATGTCAAGGTCTTTAAAAAAATGTGCTGTCTTTTATCTGTAAATTATTTCCACAACTTTCCAAGTGGTAGCATTTGTTATTTTCAGTTATTTCTCACAAGACACAGATGTGGTTGCTTGTAAATACTCGGCTATATCATTACAATGTCTTTTTTTATGTGCCGTGGCTTCCTGATTCAGCGTGTGCATTCTGTCATCGCTTCCCTGTGCTCTATGATTAGGACTCCACATTCCAGATGCCAGCAAGGACAAGGCACACCTTCTCGAGCATCCTTGTTGCTGTTTAAATATTCTTAAAATTTCTGAACTAGAGTAGAGGACGTAGGGAGACAGAACGCTAAGGTGACCTTTAAAATAAAATTTCTTTAACAGGAATTCACTGGGCCTGGGGGATGTGGCTCAGTGGTATTAGCCTGGTCCCGGGTTCCATCCAAAGCGCCACACAGAAAATGAACTAGCTGTGGAGATAAGCTATGGGAGACCGCGGTCAGGTGCCTTCCTGCTGGGCAGGGAGCTCCCCTCACAGCCATCTCTGAAACCATGGAAACTACAGTGTGGCTGACTTCATCTACATGACTTCATTCTTTTTAATTTCCTGTTTTCCTATGGGTTTTCTGCCGTTAAAAAAAAAAATCAAACAATAAACACACACAGGTTAGCCTTAAAAATAAGAAAAACAGCATTGATGTGTCAAACAATGAAAAGTGAAAGTACCTATCGTAGCTCTTTTTTTTTTTTTTTTTTTTTTTTTTTTTTTTTTTTTTTTTTTTTTTGGTTTTTCGAGACAGGGTTTCTCTGTGTAGCTTTGCACCTTCCCTGGAGCTCACTTGGTAGCCCAGGCTGGCCTCGAACTCACAGAGATCCGCCTGGCTCTGCCTTCTGAGTGCTGGGATTAAAGGCGTGCGCCACCAACGCCCGGCTTCGTAGCTCTTTTTATGATTTCCTTTTCTAGAACAAAGTGCCATCTGTTTACACTGTTCTCAGCTGCCAGTGGCGGTATTGGTAAAAGAACTGTGAGGGAGAGAAACTACAAGGAACTGCCCACCTACTACCCACTAGATAAGGTGCGGTGACAGGCTAAAGACCCGTGGCACAAGAGGGGCTGTCCCCGAAAGCTGGCCTCCAGAGGTCTCGGGTCCCCAGCTCAGTGTGTCTCAGTTTAACACAGTCTATGGTTGGTTCCACTTCCACTCACTTGCGTAACAGTTTGAATCCATGTGGGATTTTAGTTTCTACCATCTTCTGAAGAATGTTGTGCAGGGTTTTCCGCCGGAAACAAGATGGCTGTCCTAGATTACATGTCTGAACTTGTAAGCAACAGCTCCCCATCTTGTATTCTGGAATCAGCTGGAACCAGAAGAGTGATACTCTAGCTTCTGGTGTCTTGGAGCATTTTCGTGGTGCCCTACCTGTAAGTTGAGTCACTGTAAGATTCTTGGTCTTCAGGAACACTAATTTTAATGTAACTTTATAACTGTATGTTCTTCTCCACCTCCTGTGTTTTTCTTCTTCATTAGCCATATTTCAGCTACTTTTAACAAATCTAACTTGTTATGTATTAAACGCTAACTTCCTAGGTCTTAAATATACTGGTCGACCCCATTCACCAAATTCAGAGCTGCAAACTGGCCCCTCTGGCCCATCATTCACGTCACATGTTCCCCTGGCCAACAGTCTCCGTCTCTAAATAAAGAGTCACTGCCCAACAGGTTCCTCGGCTGAAAACGAACACAACCGTTTCCCAATACAGCTGGCCACACTGTGACTTCCTGAGGACACGGCTGTCCACACTGTGACTTCCTGAGGACACGGCTGTCCACACTGTGACTTCCTGAGGACACAGCTGTGCACACTGTGACTTCCTGACACAGCTGTCCACACTGTGACTTCCTGACACAGCTGTCCACACTGTGACTTCCTGACACAGCTGTTCACACTGTGACTTCCTGATACATCTGTCTACACTGTGACTTCCTGATACAGCTGTCCACACTGTGACTTCCTGACACAGCTGTCCACACTGTGACTTCCTGACACAGCTGTCCATACTGTGACTTCCTGAGGACACAGCTGTCCACACTGTGACTTCCTGATACAGCTGTCCACACTGTGACTTCCTGAGGACACAGCTGTCCACACTGTGACTTCCTGAGGACACAGCTGTCCACACTGTGACTTCCTGATACAGCTGTCCACACTGTGACTTCCTGACACAGCTGTCCACACTGTGACTTCCTGAGGATACAGCTGTCCACACTGTGACTTCCTGAGGACACAGCTGTCCACATTGTGACTTCCTGACACAGCTGTCCACACTGTGACTTCCTGATACAGCTGTCCACACTGTGACTTCCTGACACAGCTGTCCACACTGTGACTTCCTGATACAGCTGTCCACACTGTGACTTCCTGACACAGCTGTCCACACTGTGACTTCCTGAGGACACAGCTGTCCACACTGTGACTTCCTGATACAGCTGTCCACACTGTGACTTCCTGAGGACACAGCTGTCCACACTGTGACTTCCTGATACAGCTGTCCACACTGTGACTTCCTGAGGACACAGCTGTCCACACTGTGACTTCCTGACACAGCTGTCCACACTGTGACTTCCTGAGGACACAGCTGTCCACGCTGTGACTTCCTGAGGACACAGCTGTCCACACTGTGACTTCCTGAGGACACAGCTGTCCACACTGTGACTTCCTGACACAGCTGTCCACACTGTGACTTCCTGATACAGCTGTCCACACTGTGACTTCCTGACACATCTGTTCACACTGTGACTTCCTGACACAGCTGTCCACGCTGTGACTTCCTGACACAGCTGTCCACACTGTGACTTCCTGAGGACACAGCTGTCCACACTGTGACTTCCTGATACAGCTGTCCACACTGTGACTTCCTGACACAGCTGTCCACACTGTGACTTCCTGACACAGCTGTCCACACTGTGACTTCCTGACACAGCTGTCCACACTGTGACTTCCTGACACAGCTGTCCACACTGTGACTTCCTGACACAGCTGTCCACACTGTGACTTCCTGATACAGCTGTCCACACTGTGACTTCCTGAGGACACAGCTGTCCACACTGTGACTTCCTGAGGACACAGCTGTCCACGCTGTGACTTCCTGAGGACACAGCTGTCCACACTGTGACTTCCTGAGGACACAGCTGTCCACACTGTGACTTCCTGACACAGCTGTCCACACTGTGACTTCCTGAGGACACAGCTGTCCACACTGTGACTCCCTGAGGACACAGCTGTCCACACTGTGACTTCCTGAGGACACAGCTGTCCACACTGTGACTTCCTGACACAGCTGTCCACACTGTGACTTCCTGAGGACACAGCTGTCCACGCTGTGACTTCCTGAGGACACAGCTGGCCACACTGTGACTTCCTGAGGACACAGCTGTCCACACTGTGACTTCCTGACACAGCTGTCCACACTGTGACTTCCTGAGGACACAGCTGTCCACGCTGTGACTTCCTGAGGACACAGCTGTCCACACTGTGACTTCCTGAGGACACAGCTGTCTACGCTGTGACTTCCTGAGGACACAGCTGTCCATACTGTGACTTCCTGAGGACACAGCTGTCCACACTGTGACTTCCTGATACAGCTGTCCACACTGTGACTTCCTGATACAGCTGTCCACACTGTGACTTCCTGACACAGCTGTCCACACTGTGACTTCCTGAGGACACAGCTGTCCACACTGTGACTTCCTGAGGACACAGCTGTCCACACTGTGACTTCCTGAGGACACAGCTGTCCACACTGTGACTTCCTGAGGACACAGCTGTCCACACTGTGACTTCCTGAGGACACAGCTGTCCACACTGTGACTTCCTGATACAGCTGTCCACACTGTGACTTCCTGACACAGCTGGCCACACTGTGACTTCCTGACACAGCTGTCCACACTGTGACTTCCTGAGGACACAGCTGTCTACACTGTGACTTCCTGATACAGCTGTCCACACTGTGACTTCCTTAGGACACAGCTCTCCACACTGTGACTTCCTGAGGACACAGCTGTCCACGCTGTGACTTCCTGACACAGCTGTCCACACTGTGACTTCCTGAGGACACAGCTGTCCACACTGTGACTTCCTGAGGACACAGCTGTCCATGCTGTGACTTCCTGATACAGCTGTCCACACTGTGACTTCCTGATACAGCTGTCCACGCTGTGACTTCCTGACACAGCTGTCCACGCTGTGACTTCCTGACACAGCTGTCCACGCTGTGACTTCCTGACACAGCTGTCCACGCTGTGACTTCCTGATACAGCTGTCCACACTGTGACTTCCTGATACAGCTGTCCACGCTGTGACTTCCTGACACAGCTATCCATGCTGTGACTTCCTGAGGACACATCTATCCACGCTACGACTTCCTGAGGACACAGCTGGCCACACTGTGACTTCCTGAGGACACAGCTGTCCACGCTGTGAACTAAACAGAACACAGCTGAGGGCACAGTAAGTCTTCAGCTCTTCCCTGGTTCTTGTGCAGTTTCTTCCACAGACTCCATCAGGGTTACAACCTGTCACCCCCCTGGTGAAATGAGGTTGACAGGCATCTAAAGGTTTTCCTGTCATGGCAAGATGTCTTTGATGAGCGCCTCATTGTGGGGGGTGGGGGTGCGGGTGGGGACGCAGCCTCATGTTCTCTTCAGCTCTTCAACTGCCAGAATCCACAGCGGTGCTCTCCTCTCTCAACTTCTTTATGTCCCGTGCACCTCTCAAGCCATAATGTTCTCTTACCTCTAATTCGGGAATCGATAGTCTTAATGCCACTCAAACCAACAGGAAGGAAAACCCAGAGCCCAGGAAAGCAAGTGACTGTGCCAGCTGGCATCAGTCGGGTGATGTTCTATCGAGATGCTACCTTCTCCCTTCAAAGCAGAAGGAGGTCAGAGGGGGAGGGCTGCTGGCTGTGCAGAGGTGGTATTTCCCCGACACACAGCCCCAACAACTCATCCATAAAAACGGAGGGAAAACATTTTAAATGGACCACAAGGAAGCATATGAATAAAACTTTGTGGGCTGGAGAGATGGCTCAGAGGTTAAGAGCACTGGCTGCTCTTCCAGAGGTCCTGAGTTCAATTCCCAGCAACCACATGGTGGCTCACAACCATCTGTAATGAGATCTGGTGCCCTCTTCTGGCCTGCAGGCAGAACACCATATACATAATAATAAATAAATCTTAAAAAAAAAAAAAAAACAAAAAACAAAAAACAACTTTGTAAAACCCCACTCAATTATTGGGAATGTTCTAGAAATTAAGTGCTCTAAAGAAATGAGGGTTTTTTTTTTGTTTGTTTTTTTTAAACAGGGTTTCTCTGTGTAGCCCTGGCTGTCCTAGAACTTACTCTGTAGACCAGGCTGGCCTCGAACTCAGAGAAATGCCTGCCTTTGCCTCCCAAGTGCTGGGATTTAAGGAGTGCGCCACCACCACTGCCTGGCAAGAAATGAGGTTTGAATGGAGCTCCTGCAGAGGACAGCATCCATGTCAGGTGGCTCCCAATCACCTGCAACTGGAGTTCCAGGGGACCCAGTGCTTTCCAGCCCCTGTGAGCATCTGATTTCACACGCACAAGCCCACACATAGATACATATGCAAATACACATATAATAGGGAAAAAACCCTCAAAAATGGCTACTTAAACTTTTGTGCTAATGTTTTTCTCGTGTATATAGAATTTTTGGTATCTTAAAACAATGATACTGTACCTTCAGCTACTGTTACAGCTACTTAGGAGGTAAATATGAAGGAAGGCAAAAATGAAAAAAAAGAAAGGATAAGAACTTTGGCATCCAGGAGATTTATGTTTAAATCCCAAGTCTGCTGCAGACGGTGAGCTGTGTGCCTTGGTGCATGTATGCTATCCTTTCAGGTTTACTCACAAATTGGGAAGAAAGACGGGGTTCTGTGCTGTTCAGGACTCTGGGAGGAGACAACCAGCCTCAAGTCTGGGGTACAGACAAAGACCAGTAACTGTACCCCACAGGTGTTCTCTACTTAAACATGTCCTTTCCGGACTCCTGGGTCAGGAGTAGCTACAGGCCCTGTCCTCACTGGGTGCTTCTAGCGGCATCTTGCTCTTTCCCTTGACATTCCTGGACAAGGGCTGCCTTTACTGTTCACAGCTTCCGGTTGACTTTGAAGTGGAAACTAGGTTGATTTGTTGGATTTGTTTTTTATTTTATTTTACTTTTTATCGGTTTTGAGTTTGTTGAATTTCTATGAAACTGAGCCTTAGTGCTTTAGTTTGAGGTAACAGAGGCTTGTTAGCTCTCTTCAGTTTTGAGGGAAAAGGGTCTGATGCCGAAGGCCCCATTCCACGAATGAATAAAGGATGCTAAAGGTTGTGAATGTTACCATTAAATTGTACCCTGCCCTTCTACACAACCTATTTCAAAAATACTTATTTTTAAAACAGATTTATTTTTTAGTATGTGTATGTATGTGTGTTTGAGTGTAGGCTCGCACATGTGAGTTCAGTGTCCTTGAAGGCCAGTAGAGGATAACAGCTCCCCTCAAACTGTAGTTACAGGAGCTGTGAGCTGGCTGCCACGGAAGCTGGAAACCTGACTCAGGCACTCTGCAAAAGCAGGATGGACTCTTAACTGCTGAACCATCTCCAGCCCTCTAAATAAAGTCATATTGTCAGGGAGAATGAATACAGAAAGAATAATGAACAGTCAATAAAGATAGAAGGTTGGAGTCAGAGAAGATAGGCGGGAGAAATGTCCTAGCCACGGGGACAACTTCCACTGTGGCGATCTTAACATGAAAACTGGCTGGAAGCCTTCTGGCAGGAGCACGAAAGGGAAGCGTGATCAATGATACAATCCTGTTATCAGAAGGAAAGGAAGTAGTCTCTGTCTTCCATGAGGGCAAAGTCTTGTAGGGGACATTTTACAGAAACACCCAGATTTCTCTAACAATGCCTTTAAAAAGCAGGGAGTGGAGCTATAAAAATGTGCAGATGATCTCTGACATATTCGACTCTACCTCTCCCCTCACATCTGAAACAGTCTCCACAACCCTCCGGTCCCCCAGTGCAGCACTCAGACTGATCTGGATTCTCAGCAGCTGGATCACAGTCCACACTGCACACTCCACCTTCCATTTCACCCCATGCACCGCCTCCACAGGAAAGCTCCTAAACAAACATGCCCAAGTCCCACAAGGGGACAAAACCCTTCACCTGCTCCCAGTGACTCCACAGAAAGCCTAGACTTCCCAACTGGGTATGCAGGATACCTCTTGATCTGACTATAGTCTACAGATTATGAACACAGTCCTCTTTATGCTAACTATCCAGCATAAGCATCTTTCCTAATCAGAGTTTAGACTGTCATCCACCTCTACTCCTTGCTCCTGCAATGCCCTCTTCTCTTTCTCTAAGCACCTACCCAAATTCTACTTCTCCTTTATTTTCTAAGCCAGGACACGCGCGCCACACACACCTCTAGTGACTCCTGACCCTTTGGGGCAGAGGATCTGAAAGGTCAAAAATATTTCTGTAATATAAAATTGGTTTGCTTTTCTTATGTTAACATCTGCAAGTCAGTGCTTACGAGTGGAGGCAGGCTAAAGAGATGGCTCAGTGTTTAAGAGCAACTGACCACTCTTCCAGAAGACCTGGGTTGGACTCTCAGCACCCACATGGGGCTACAACCTCTGTACCACCGGTTCCAGAGGATTCCACGCCTTCTTCTGGCCTCCACTGGCACCACACAGCACACATGTGCTATACAGACAAACACACAGGCAAGCCTATATCTAGAAGATAAGTCTTTTTCTAAAGTGGTGGAGGGTAAGAAGCACTGCTTTACTGAACACAAAGTGGCTCACTGCGCCCGCAGTCACTCCCTGTCCACACTTGCTGTGCAAGAGAAAGCCCTGGATGCAGAGTACCAAGCCACAGATTCGCTAACTAGCACACTCTCCTCATAGCTGTTTAACATGCTGTGTGAAGAGAGATGTTCTCATAAAGCATGGCTATCTATACATCAGAGTTCCCTGATACCTCAGGAGAAGTGCTTCTGGGGTGTGCACTGGAATAGGAAGCATTCTTTCTATTCCACAGAAAAGTGACCAACATCTGGTTATAAAGACTTAGGTAGTTGGCAGATCCTTTCAAGAAAACATATTTGCTATTAATGACAATGTCCTAACACATCAAGCAAGTATTAGAACTTAGCATAACTGCACTCACCACGGCCCTCTGACAGCCCCCTAATAGTGGCTTTCTGCTGAGATGGAAGGTAATGCTAAGAAATGTGGTTTTTTCCTCATTTTTGTATAAGGAAACGAGCAAATATTTGCAAGAGCTACCGATCTGTAATATCTACCGTGAACTGCTTTCTAACTGCCCTGTGCACGGTGCAGAAATCACATTTGT
This sequence comes from Peromyscus leucopus, assembly GCF_004664715.2. Lineage (NCBI taxonomy): Eukaryota > Metazoa > Chordata > Mammalia > Rodentia > Cricetidae > Peromyscus > Peromyscus leucopus. Next base: position 8,359,502 of record NC_051080.1, read on the forward strand.
GTGAAAGGTTCATTCAAAATGTAGGAAACTCTTACCAATGCTGTTTTATATTCTATGGTGCAACCAACTTTTCAGAAACCACCACTTCCTGAGTTTTGATGTGGAATCCAAGAATACACAAGTACTTGAAGAGGCTCTGAAACAGTCCTTTCTCATCCAACTGACAATCTGTGTAAGCCTGAATAATCTATACACACCAACCAAAACAACGTATTGCTACTTAAAAAAAATATTTTATGTGTCCGAGTGTTTTGCCTCTATGCATGTCTGTGTACCATGTTGCCTATCCGGTGCCCATAGAGCCAGAAGAGGGCATTGGATCCCCAAATATTGGAGTTACAGATAGTTGTGAGCTGCCATGTGAATGCTGGGACTCGAACTTGGGTCCTCTGGAAGAGCAGCCAGTGCTCTTAACTGCTGAGCTATTTCTCTAGCCCATGTTGCCACTTTTCACTAAACAAGCAAATGTGAAAATCCGGCTACCTACTCTTGTGCAGACTTGCAAAATACATGAAACAACTTCACTTCTCCCATGTTAAATTATTTGGGGAAAAAAAGAGGTTTAACATTAAAATATGCCAACGTACATTAACATGCTTCAATATTAGTTTATATTATCATTCTTAGGTTTACTATTGGTTATGTTTAAATTGATTATTAAATGTGTTAAATTTCCCCATCTTAAGTTCAGCTGAACACTATGTAAGCCCACATTATTGAGTATAAAATGTAAGGCCATAAAAGTTGAGAGCTCTGGCTCTACAGCATTCTCCTAATTTTGCATTAGGAGAATTACCATAGTATGATGCCATGCATATATAACACAATGTCATGTATTTGTGTGTATACTCTCACTTGAACTGGACTACGGCACTGAAGGGAAAACTTGTTCTTCTTTTAACCCGTGACACCAAGAAAAGCCGTTCAGTGGACACTTGTCTCACTGGCTTGGGGTTACACAGTCCAGTGCAAACATTCAATGTAACCACTCTGCTAAAGTCCTAAAATTAGTTGGCAACAGACCAATGCTAAGGATCTAATCTTGCTGGTGGGCAAAGGCCACTGAAGATGATGTCAAAAACTTAGCAACTCCATCCCAATACGGCCGCCAGTTTATCTATCTCTTTAAGGTTTTTGTGTCTGCTCCACTTGTTGGAGGTGAGTCTGGGGGGGTCTCTCAGTGACTCTTGGGATGGACGGCCTTGAGTTCCAGATCCTCCTGTTTCACACCCTCCTGCACAGCTGGGATTTCAGGCCAATGTTGCTGCACCTGCTTGCAGGGGGCTTTAATGGTTATTCGCCTTATCTTTGTGCCTGTAGGTCCTCTTTCTGGAATCTCCTTTATCTTCCCTGGTAAAGTCTCGGGGTGGGGGTGGGGGGCGCACTTCCCTTGCCTGCCCGCCGAGGTTCCCTCCCTTACAGCTCGGAGCACCTTACCCTCTCCTTAAATGTCATGTCTCGCCATTCTAATTGTTGAGCTATTTGTGTAATGGCTTAATTAAAGTCTGTCTCTCACTAGAACCTATGCCCCGAGGGGACACAGGCTGTGCCTTCTTTCCATGCCGTTTCCCAAGAGACTTACAAAAACATTAAATGGATAAATATTATTAAATAAATCAACTGAAATTAGTTCCCCATTTATCCTGTGACATTTTATAATAAGGCAGATGAAGCAACGGGGGAGAAATTCCACTATGCATCATCACATAAGGAGAGGGACGGGACTGGTTTGCATTTTGAAAAGAAGCATTTACAGGCGTGGGTACCAGTGGATGGCACAGTGGTGACCGGAGACTGAGGCTGTGTCCCCAAGAAGAAGAGTGGAGGAAACAAAGGGGCCGAGGGATATTACTACTTCCTGCCAAAACAATCCAGGTACATAGTATGTCGTCTTTGTTGGCATGCACACACTTGGGTGCTAACCGGGAGCAAGGAGAGTGCAGCATGGTCCTTTCTATGTGTACAGCAGGATCTAGGTAACTCTGATTCCCAGGCTGCACTCTGTATACATACTGGGACTTATCGAACACTCCGACAGACCTCACAGACTTCCAATCAGCCAGCCAGGATCACCTGCACACGCAGCTGGCAACCGGACACAGAGGTGGACATGTGCCCACTCTTGGCGCTGAGGGCAAACATCTGAGATGCACTCTTTTTATTTCCCCACTGAGCACACAGGTTCATAAATATTGAATGACTAAATGAATAAATTTTTACTACAAAATTTAGTGAAGTTGATGGTGGTTTATTCAAAACTGAATAATTTAAATAGGTCTTATTCCTAATTCATTAAAAATTCTATTAGCGAGTTTTAGAAAAGGGCTCAATATATTTATTGACAGATTGTGCTGTTGGCATTTTATAGCACTGCGGGGTATAATTAATTCCCGGCCCACTGATAATTTGGTCAGAACGTAAGAACTGATAACTGTACTTCCTTGGGGGATATAAGTTATCAATGCTTTAAGGGCCCTGTCTTCTAAGAATGGAGGCAAATTTCTGATACCTACAGCGTGACAGCACGTTAGAGGAAAGCGGATGGCTGGTTGAGCAAGGTCAACTACGGCCACTTCGGGACTTCGGCCTTCGGTGTGCCACGTATCCATGACCACTAGGCAAGGCTGTTCTCTGTGTAACTTTAGGAACATGTTTTCCACATTGCTCAAACGCCTCTCAACCCTTGCACAGCACTGTACCACATGCTGGTAAAGAAATCTATCACTGACTTTCCTGTTGTTTATGTATAAGGAAGTAGAAGCCCTAAAGCCAAAAGGAAGTTGCCTATGGGAGACAGAGCGCAGAGCCATGAAGGGACACAGAGGGCGTCTAGTGCCCCGGTGCCATCTCAGGCTCCACTTCCTTTGTGGGGCTTTCGGAACAGCTTCTGCCTACAGCAAAAGGAACAGTTCCTATCAGGATGTAAAAATGTTTCAAAAATCTCAAAAGTCCCTCATTGCTCTCACTGCCTTCTTCATTCTTACTTCACATGTCATGTATTTACATTAAATATGCCTAAAGTTGCAGGGCACAGTGGGCATGCTTGTGGTCTCAGCTCAGAAGGCGGAGGGGGGAGGGTTAATGGTTCAAGGCCAGCCTGGGTTAATAGTAGGACCCTGCCTATAAACCAACAACCAAAAGCATTTGAAGCTTGCAGGCACCATGGTGACAGAAAAGCCCTGCTGAACTGCCTGCTAAATCTGATGGTCTGTTTTTTGTTTTGGGGCATTTAACTGAGATCAAATTTCACCCCAGCAACAACTCACACACAGACCTGATAGAGTCTAACTCATGTTAACACCATAGAACAGAGCGCTCCAGTACTGCTTTGCTCATTATAATTAATGAAGATGCTGTCTGGTAGCAATTACAATCTGTCAGGTCACATTAATCTATATCTCAAAAGGTGACTTGGGAGGCGCTATAAATGCAATTTTCCTTTGAAGAAGAAATTTGGATTTTCTAGGTAAATATGTCTCTACAGTTTTTTGTTTGTTTGTTTTTTGTTTTTAACCAGAGAGTGACTTAACAAATGCAGAAGACTTTTAATAGAGCCAGCAAGATGGCTCAGAGTATAAGGGCAAATTCCACATGTACACCAAGATGTATGTGGAACACACACACACACACACACACACACACACACACACACACACACACACACTCTCTCTCACACACAAACTCACACACACGCACACGCGCGCGCACATGCGCGCACACACACACACACACACACAAACACACTAAATGTAGAAAGGAATTTAAGTCTTATACTAAAGATGTACCTTTTATTTCTATTTGATGAAATGACGGAAAACTACAGTTAACTAGGAGGTTTCAGAAATTAGAAGTTCTTGCAAAGTGCAAAATACGGAAGGGACAGGCATGGTTGTAAGATGAATTACTAAATGGTGTTATTAATAACAAACAAACAAAAAAAAAAACAAAAAACCTGAGCTGGGCGGTGGTGGCACACACCTTTAATCCCAGCACTTGGGAGGCAGAGCCAGGCAGAGCTCTGTGAGTTCGAGGCCAGCCTGGGCTACAGAGTGAGTTCTAGGAAAGGCACAAAGCTACACAGAGAAACCCTGTATCGAAAAACCAAAAAATAAATAAATAAATATATAGATAAATAAATGAAGGAAGGAAGGAAGGACGAACGAACCCAGAGCCAGATATTGGGGTGAAAACTGAGAGATCAGAGGAATAGGACAAGCCAAGCCACAAGTTCTTACAGCTAGGAAATCCTCAGCCCAAGAGAGAGCTACTTCCTGTATACTCACGCCTATATACATTTTTGTGCTCTGCCATCTTACTTCCTCTCTCTGCCCAGCTATATCACTTCCTCTTTCCACCCAGCCCTATCACTTCCTGTCTGTCTATACAGACCTCTATGGTTAACTAGTGCTGGGATTAAAGGTGTGTGACACCATGTCTGATTCTGTTCCCAGTGTGGCCTTGAATGGATCTCTGTGTCCCAAATGCTAGGATTAAAGGCGTGTGCTACCACTGCCTGACCTCTATGTTTAATATAGTGGCTGGCTTTTTCCTCTGATCCCCAAATAATCTTTATTGAGGTGCACAAATAAAATATCACCACACACGGTACCAATCCCACTGGTCCTGGTCTCCCCTCTGTGATGTCCTAGGAATCCTGGGGATTCTTATTATGTCCACATTCCCACTGCATCCTGTGTTTTCTCTTTACATTTTTATCGTGTTTCCACATCTACGCTGCTGCAGGTCACAGCATGGTCAGATCGCTGGCCAGCGGACTCTTAACATTCCTAGCCATCCCTGTGCTGTGCTTCCAGATGCCTTCTAGTCAGATGAGATCCATGGTAAATACAGACATCATAACTGCTCAGAATGCTCAGGGCTTCCTGCCCTCCTCACCATGTTTTTGTTAAATTAATTTTGACATCTCCATGGAACGGAAAGCTCACTGAATGTCCAATGTGATGCTTTGTGAAGCAGAATTCACAAGGCATTTACAGCCATGGATTTCTGAAAATAAAGGAGTAAAACCAGGTGGAACGAACTGTAGTGGGTAGCCATTCCAACTTGGTTCTGGAAGTTCCAACCCCCATTGAGACTCTGGCAACTGTCACGCCTACGAGGCGGGGCGAGGGGAGGCGCCTGGGGACCCGGAGAGCTGGATGGGCCAGCGCTCACTCTGGGCTCGCTCGGTGCCGGAACGCTGACCGGTGCAGATTGACTGTGCAGAGCTCCGGAGAACACCGCTGGACTGCATTACACCTTCCCCAGACCCTGCGACCTACCCATTACTTAATTTGTGAGTTGTGCCATTAAATAAATATTCTTTTAACTACGTGGAGTGGCCAAAATAATTTATCCAATAACGAACAGTTACGAGGAGGAAAGGATTTTAATCAGTCACAATTCTGAAGCTGATTGTAATAGCTTGAGTATGGGAAAAAAATGAAATAAGTTAGATGCATCAATGAGATACACTGAACCAGAGGCAAACGCTATCCACAGCCACAGCCACTGTTTATCATTCCGCACATCCCATTAATGAGCACTGCTCTCCATGAGCCACCCATGGCCTGTCTTTCCACTCACCGACACATGCTGACTCACGTGTCCATTATCCTCTTCATCTGACTACATGGGAATACCTCTATGGTGCTGGGTGTTTTCACAGAGAGAATCTTCCTACTGGAATAGTCTATCAGCTACCCTTGCCTTCCATTCATGGTCTTTAAACTATACTTTATGCCGGGCAGTGGTGGCGCACGCCTTTAATCCCAGCACTCAGGAGGCAGAGGCAGGCAGATCTCTGTGAGTTTGAGGCCAGCCTGGTCTCCAAAGTGAGTTCCAGGAAAGGCGCAAAGCTACACAGAGAAACCCTGTCTCGAAAAACCAAAAAAAAAAAAAAAAAAAAAAAAAATCTATACTTTACAGGGCTGCAGAGGTGTCCCTTTAGAGTTCAAGAGTACTTATTGCCCTCCAAGAGGACCTCAATTCAGTTCCCAGGACCCACAATGGGCAAGTCACAACTGCCTGTGACTCCAGCTCAAGGGGACGCCACTTCTCAGACCTCCTTGCGTACCAGCCTGCACATGCATATATACGCACACATACCTAATTTAAATTTTCAATGACATCTTTTAAAAAGGGCTTGTCTTTTATTTAAGAAGCACAAAGAAAGGAAGGAAAGGAGAGACACCCTCTACTTTGCATCTTCGTCAAACAGTTGCTACTGCCTGATGGTGTGAGGTTCTTGCACAGTGATCAGGAACTACCTCTCAATATGTCCCCTTCCCAAAGGGGGTATGCAGAATGGAGGCGGCTTCACCAAGCCTGAGCGGAAGCCTAGGTCTATCTTCTCTGGGGGCAGGTGCAGATGCAGCCTGGATTTCCACGGACTTCCTGACACTGTCATCACACGCTTAATTCATACTTGGTTGAATTAGCCCAAGGCCTGACCGTTCCACGTCATCAGCCTTCAGCTTCTACACTCCTGCTCTTTACTTTCACAGCTGGTATTTATGAATCAGGGGCAGGAGCTTACTTCATATTGATTTTTCTCTTCTGTAAATTGATTTTCATCCATTATCCACATTCTTCCTACGATCAATTACCTGGTAAGCGCAATCTTCAGGATCATATTTCTTCATTTTGTATTTAAAGGCTTTTTTTTTTTTCCTATTTTTCCTGACTGAAATCAAAGCACATGAACATATAGTCATTTCCCCCTACTACACCTGCCTAATAACTCCACTAAAAATAAATAAATAACACGTTCAGGCTAGAATTCTGTTCAAGCTGAAATGGTCAGCCTCATGCTGGTTCCTGGTGACCTCTTTCTAACATTCATAAACAATCTACTTAAAGACCTTCTGTAACATTCTAGGGGACACACAACCCTACTTCGACACACTCATTTATCAGTCTGCTCTGTACTCAATATCCTCTCTAAACCAATGCCCCTCCCCCCACATACATTTTTTTTAAATGTCCCATCTGTCACTTTAGTGTTCTGTTACCTATATCATCTATATCACCTCACGTCACCTCAAGACCACTCACTGGTTCCCTAAGCCAGTATCCCAGCTTTGGGATATGGTGGCAGACATGTAACACCAGCCCAAAAGTTTAAACCTATCTGGAGAGATCTGAGGCAGTCTCACCGTGGCCTGGAACTTCCCACCTTCCTGCCCCTGATCCAAAGACAAGAGATTACAGGTGTACTTCTCCGAAGCCATCCTGGGGCAGCCTGGACACCCCTGGCAGCTCAACAGGGCTAAGCTACTTCAACAGAGTCCATTGTCATAAACAGAAGCTTGATGGCCTGTTTGCTCTACCCCTTCCTACATGGAACTGCCTTCCTCTCCTGGGGCCCTTGCTTCGGCTTCACTGTCTATCACAGCTCCAAAAGCGACTGACCACTAAGCATTTGTTGGCTTGATGTTGTACTTTATTTTTACCTTCTTCGGAGCGGTGGGGAATGGACTGCTGGGGTTTGAACCAGGAGTGTTGCGCACGCTAGGCAATCACCGTCTCTGGGCCATATTCTCACACCTTTTATTTTGAGACAAAAAAATCTCAAGTTACCCAGGGTAGCCTTGAACTTGCAAACCACTGGCCTCGGCTCCCCAGAGTCTGGGATTACAGCCTGTGTGCCAACAGGACTGGTTTATTTTAACGGTTTTAAACCAATGATTGAATGATTAGAGCGCTCCAGAATGTGCAGAATGGGATTTGTTGGCATTTTGAGTTAAACTGGCTCCAGTTGGCCGGGCCTGGCTGGGCCTCTGGTCTAATTACCACCATTTCTCTGGGAAAGGGCCTTCTGCAGTCCACAGAAGCGACTCAGACAGAAATTTCTGGATGGTATCTCTGCATGTCTACCCACTTCTGCTCATTCTTCTCCATCCTCATAATTCATACCTCCAGCTTCTGGACCGGCCACACAGAGGGAGTAAGTATTCTTCCACATTCCCACAGAGTACACAGTTCCTCACCTTTCCCCTTCTGAATGCACAGCAAGCTGGCAATGTTGAAACACCTCGTGAATGCCAAACACAGCAAAATGGCCCGCGTGAACGCTTCTTTCTTACTGGCTCATTCATCTCTGATTTCGCCCCTCTTATGAGAGTCCTTTGGCCAAGTCAAATATTAAGTTCCTTTGTTTGTGTGACTGGGATTGGGAGCGCTGCGGTCCTTTTCTCTTCCCACTTGGAAAGGTCAGTGCAGACGACACAGGACAAAGTCATCCTGTCTATCTGTTTACACAGGAGAGTGTGCATCCCAGCGAGGGATGCTGGGGGTGGGGGTGGTCCCACATCACTCTCACAAGTACTCATCCTGAGCACCATGGAATTGGAGGCAGACTGTGGGACTTTAGTTGACTTGGGAGATTAGCCAGAAAAACCTTGGACACGGTAAAATACCTTTCAATAGCTCCAGTATCCAGCTGCCTCAGAAATAACCAAAGCCGGGATGGGGTGGGGTGGGGGAGGGGAGCAATAAATGATTAAAATCCTTGAATCCATTTTGATTTGATTTTTGTTGTCGTTTGGCTTTTTTATCTTGGGGCAGGGGTGAGACAGGCCAGCCTGTCTCCATTCACTATCTAGCAATCCTCCTGCTTCAGCTTCCCGAGCACTGGCATTACAAATAGAAAGAAGCCTTCACGTCCAGCTTTGAAACAAATCCTGACCCGCCTGTTGGAAACAAAATCTGCAAAGAAAAGTCTGGTGGACTATTCCCTCAAAAGAACCCCATACCAGGGAGAGGGCAAAACTGACTTTTTCACACGATTCCAGACTAGTCATTATCTCAGGAGGACATTCCTGACAGGGCCATGTGGGCAGGACGTACTTGGAGAGTCCCCAGAATGGACCATTTACTTCCCTACTGCTGCCCCTGAAAATCCTGCCGCGCTCACACTGCCCTCTCCATCTCTCACCCATCACCACACAGGGATACCCAGCTCCCAACTCAGCCCCGGCAGTGCCAGTGCCCTGCGGCTCCTCGGTAGCGTGGCTGCTCATCACCAGGGCTCTTGTCCCTTCCGTGCCCAAACTGCCACAGCCAATAAGGACACCGCCATCCCTCTGGAAGGTCCTCTCCGTTTCTGGCCAGCACCACATTCTTCTGCTGTCTTAAAGAGGCCAGGAGGCCCCTGGTCTGTTTCTAATCACTGAACTCTTCTTCTTCCTCCTTTTCACTCCTTCTCTAAAGTCACATCACGGTTCCCCCTGCCAGGGTCACTTGGCCGTCTTCATACCCGCTGCCTGAAGCCTTCTCCTCATGTCTGAGGGACACTGTAGGAGGACAGATGAGGGACACGATTGCTCTCTCCCTCTCTACAACTGCTCCCGCCCTGTGCCCTCTTCAGGCTCAGTGGCTGAAAGCAGTTGGTAGCTGGTGAATCTCCCAGCCTCCCTTTGTGACTCCTATAATCCCTCATGGGCTTTCTGCTCCAAGTCCTGAGCAGGTGTGGCTCCTCCCACACCAGGGTGACCCCTCCCCGTGTGCCCTGCAAACCCTTCCATGCCCTTCTTCTGAGCCTCCATGCTCTGGATTCAACCGCTTCCCTTAAAAGGATCCTCCTCAGAGCTAGCCATTTGTTTATTCCCGTCCTCTCAGTGTGTCTGTCTCACTGTCAGACTTCCTTGAAAGAGAGGCCAATATTTTCTATTTTCCGCCTTCTAGTTCAGTCCACAATCCACTCAATTCTTCCATTCAATTCTGCATTACAGCAACATTCCCAGTGCGCCCAGAAACAAATCCAAGTGCTCCTGTAACTATGTGGTTCTCGATAAGAGCAACTTTGCCCCCTGGGACATTTGGCAGTAACTGCAGTATCCGAGAGTCACCCCTCCCTCATGCAAGAAGGTCTCACTGAATCTCGTGAGTAGAAAACAGGGCTGATATTCAACATCCTAGGACACACCCTGACCATCCAACAAAGCAGCCCAGCACAAAATGCCAGTAGGGCTGAGGCTGAAAGATGGCAATGTAAGTAATGTAAGGAGAACCCTTGGCCACACAGAGTCAGCTCACGGCGTGTACTGCCTTCAGCCTTCGATCTGTAGCTCTCCAGAAGAGGCAGCCATTTGCTGACCCTTGAGTCACAACCAGACATTCATTAGCGATTCAAAACTTAGCTCACTGTTACATCTCCAAAACATTACACCTGACCTAATTCTTAGTGATGTCTCCACAACACACACACACACACACACACACACACACACACACACACACACACACACTCAATTCTGCATTACAGCAACATTCTTTCAACGTCCTATAATTGACAGCCTCAGCCTGTCTTGAGCCCTTCTTACGGTTTACAAACCAGACCTCATCTTTATTCCTAAGCTATATTTTGTATCTTGGGTCCCCCTAAAGGTTCATGTGTTGAAAGCTTAGTCCACAGGTAGCACTCTTGGGGTGGCAGACCCTTTAGGAGGTGGGGCCTGTGAGGTTATTAGGGGTGTGTCCTTAAGGCAGTTGTGGACAGTGGCCTCATCTTCAGTTTATATGCTGACAGGCCGTGAAATGAAAGGTTCGGTTCCATTGTGCATCTCCTCCTTCCTCAGCACAGGCCCAACGCAATCCCGCCAGTCAGTCACGGGCTGGAACTTCAAACTGTGAGCCAAAGAAAGCCTTTCCTCTTTCTCTTTGCAAGTTGCTCAGCTGGGGTATTTGGAACACCGACACATGCCCCCTGGTACGAGCATCCAATACATCAGCAATCACCTCTCCCCAGTTCTCTCTCGAACATTCCAACTTCAAAAAGTGTCAAGCATGCTGGCATCTACAGCCACAGCCCCGGATGTCTCATGTCCATGGTCCTCTGCCCTTCTTTTTTCTTTCTTTCTTTCTTTTTTTTTTTTCAAGCATCCGCAGCTCCTTCATCCTCATCTTGCTTTGCTGAACTGACTTGACACAATCCGACTTGGTTAAATCAGATGTCTGCCCCTGCCATCCCTCCACTCGCCGCCATGTCTACCGCACTGGCCCTGAATGGGCAAGCCCATGGCCATCGTGGTGACCATATTGGTTACTTTTCTACTTGCAAGGGTCAAACCCCTGACAAGAACTTGAGGGAGCGAGGGCGATTTTATCTCACGGTTAAAAGAGACATGGTTTACCGTGACAGGGAGGGTGAGGAGGCTGCGCATCAGCAGTCAGCAGACAAAAAGAAATGCACGTCAGTTCTCAGCTCATTGTCTCCTTCTTATTCAGTCAGGTACCTCAGCCCGGGGGAGAGTGTTACCTAAGCGTGGGGTGAGTCTTCCTACCTCAGTGAACCCAATCTAGACACTCCCTTCACAGACATATATCTCCAGTGTCATTCTAGATTTTTGTCAGCTGATAGATACAATTACTCTCCTCACACAGGCTCTTGCTACTGTCAAAACTCATGTTAAATTTCTCCCTCTTTCACATGGCTGCCTCATCCCTTCCCCTCTTCAGATTCCTTCGTTTCTTCTCCTTCCTCAGTCTTTGCTAATGCTTGCCACCCATGTCCCTGGTAAATGAGTGATCAGAATAATATTCCACCAAGCTCCTACTTTCAAATCTAAGCATGAGCATCCCTATTGCTATGGCCAATCCCTCTTCCTCTGGATCAAATTACAGTGCTTCCTTGCCCTCTGAAAGATGCTGTGGTGGTCTAAATGAGACTGCCCTCATAGGTTCAGACACTTGAAGACATACCCAATCTGTGGTCTGTGGGCTGCATGTAGCCAGGGATGGCTATGAATGAGGCCCAACACTTTTCTTCCTCTTTCCCTTCCTCTCTCCTCCCTTCCCTCCCTTCCTTCCTTTCATTGAAACTGGAATGCTCAGTTCTTGGAGTTCTTTCAGCATGAACTCCATAGATGACAGCATCATGTTACAATATCAAACGGTTGGCAGGCCTGGAGGTCTCCCCGCCTTTGCTCTGTTTCTTCACAGTCCATTCTGAACACATCGGAAAAAGATCTAAGGCCAGGGACTCCTCTGTTGGGGACCCTCTCACCTATCCATGAAATTCAAACTTAAAAATGCAACCAAATCCTTCACAAAGCCCCCAATCGACTCTTCTCCCCATCTTCCAATCTACCACAAGCTGCCTGGATTTCCTTCCATGACCATGAACATACGACAAAAGTGCCCATTTCGAGTCCTCTTTCTAGACCACTCCTGCTTAGATGTGCTTCTCTTCAGCTACCCCTCCACACGGAATCCTCCAGCACCATGATCAGGCCTTTTCACTTCTCAGTGAGATACCCTCTAGCACTCTATTTACAACTGCCACACACACCACCGCAAAAATCCCTCTCTCTCTCTCTCTCTCTCTCTCTCTCTCTCTCTCTCTCTCTCTCTCTCTCTCACACACACACACACACACACACACATACACACACACATGCAATCTCTATTAATTTTCCCCAATGATTTTTCATTTGATATGTATATTATTTACTTTGTCTCTTTTAGCAAAGCATTAGCTCCAAAACAAAAAAACAAACAACAACAAAAAAAAGGGATATTCTTTTCTGTGTATTCAGTATAGTACCTAAAATAAATGCCAAATAAATATTGGTCTTTAGAAATTAATACTTAGAACCCTTCCTTGGGGTTTTCATGTATTTTCGATAGGTTGAAGAGGATTAAAATCAGAATTTTAGGTAGCTGACAATAATTTTTAGAAAACAGCGTCTTGGTTACTTTTCTATTGCTATGCTAAGATATCATAAAAACCAAGGCAACGTAGAAAAGAAAGCATTTAATTTGCGGTTATGATCCCAGAAGGTGGCAGTGGTGGGGGGCACGGCAGGCACGGTGCTGGGGCAGTACCTCAGAGCTCACATGGCCACGAGGCAAAGGGAGAGCTACCTGGGAATAGCATGGGCTTCTGAAACCACTCCCAAGACACACCCCCTCCAACAAGGTCACACCCCTCACCTCTCCACTTTCGAGCTCATCTTTCTGAGTCTATTTTCTCAGTTACTAAATCCTATGACTTCTAATCTTCCTGTTGGGATCCTAATATTCTTTTTTTTTTTTTCGAGACAGGGTTTCTCTGTGTAGCTTTGCGCCTTTCCTGGAACTCACTCGGTAGCCCAGGCTGGCCTCGAACTCACAGAGATCCGCCTGCCTCTGCCTCCCGAGTGCTGGGATTAAAGGTGTGGCGCCACCACCGCCAGGCCGGGATCCTAATATTCTTTGGCCAGTCCAACTTTTATTTATTTACTCCAAATTTGGTAGATGCTAAACAATGAAAATATATCAGTCAACATGAGATCAGAAGTGGTAAGACTACTCCTGCCTCTAAGAAGCCAGGAGAGTTATATGCAGACTTCCAAGTTCCACAAAGACAGATGGGGTGCAACAGTGGGGGATCAGATCACAAAATAGTCCCTTAGCCTTCCATCTCCACAATTCCATGTTCATCATGGCTACAGGCAGATGCAGGGATGCTAGTTCAAAGTCCTTCACACTCCGCCTCTCAACTGCGCGTGCTCAGGCTGTCAGACCACTGCAAGTTCCTGGGTCATGGTCAGTAGTTAGCATTTCTAGAAACGAACATGACCATCACCTCTCCCCACTGTGGACCCTAATGTTCAACTCCTTGGGACTTGGAATGAAATGAAGTCTGTGGGGCCAGCCATGATTCACTAGCTTTCGAATTTACCCCTTAGAGCTCTTAACTAGATGCGGGACTGAAAGTCCTGGGCGTCCTGGGATTCTGGGGCATCCTACCCAGCAGAACATTTCTCTGTTCCACTGCCATCAGGATGGAATCGATCCCAAGTTCTAACTCTATTTTTATAGCCCCTGGGTTGGTTGGTTTGTCTTGTTTTTACATTTATTTCTTTTGTGTGTAGGGGTATTCGTGGGCACGCACATAGTGTGTGTGTTTAAGTCAGAGGACAACCTGTGAGAGTCAGTTCTCTCCTCCCAACACCTGGATTCTGGGGATCAAACTCAGGTTACGGTGGCTTGGAGGCTAGTGCCCATACCCACTGGGCCATCTCACCAACCCCACCCTCAACTTCTAAGTCTCAGCTTAGAGACTCAAGATGGTCTGAGGCTCAGGCACTCAGTCCCAGCCTCATTTTCACCATCCCCTTCCCCAGAATCCTCATCCTCCAAGTCTATTTTCACCTATGCCTCCACTGATAGTCACCGCTCAGACAGCCACCATTTCTCTAGATCATGAACTAGCCTCTGTAGAAACTATAATGTGATGAATCAGACTCCATTCACAGAAGAGAGCAGGTAACATGAGAAAAATAAAACAGCATGGGGGGGGGCCTCTGCAAGACCCAAGGTGGCTCAGAGGGTAGAGCTACTTGTCGCCTGATTCGAAAGCCTGACTGCCCAGGTTCAATCCCTAGAACCAGATGTAAAGGTGAAAGGAGAGAATTGACTCCACAAAGATGCCCTCTGCCCTCCACATGAACGCCATGGCGCATGTGTTCCTCCCACTAACAATAATACTTTTTTTTTTTTTAAAAAAAAAGATAGCAGTATGAGGAAAACAATTGTAATAAGATGTTAACTATTTTCACTGCATTTAAGCAAAACTGCACCAGGACTGAAATGGTTGCCTACCACACAAGATCACCAAGTTTCTCTGTAAGCCAGTATTTAGCCTTTTCATACTGACTTCCTCCCACACATCTGCCTTACCCGACAGTGGGTACATGTTAACATTTCTAGTTTCGACAGGTCCCCAGCTCCCACAAGTCAGAGACAGCAAGAACGTGTGTGCCTTGTGTCTACATCTCTGTTCACACCGTTAGTATCTTAGTATTCTGGCTAACTCGATGGCTTCTGTCTGCAAAGGGAGCAAGAGATGACAAGAATGAGTGTGTGTGTGTGTGTGTGTGTGTGTGTGTGTGTGTGTTTGTGTGTGTGAGTGAGGCAGCGATCAGAGGCTACAGGAAGGAGCAGTGGAGGGCAGGGGAGCTGCTGCTGTCTGCAGGCCATAGGCATGCAGTCTCCTCAGGATTAACGAAGACCCAGGCTCTGCCTGACAACCACAGTAGACACATGAGCTGTCTCATTCCGTCTAACACCAGTGACCAAGGCTGGTCATCTAACGCTGCTCTAAAATAGATCTTCTAAAGGAAGCAGACTGAAAAACATTTTATTCTTCTCCCTGTTGAACAAACTAGATAAATACACTGTTACATAAAAACCACCCGCTTTTGATCCGCCGAAAATCTCAACTATTTGAGAATAAGGCTTGAGTAAACATGCTCTGTGGCTTCCTGCAATTCAGCACACTGCAACCGAACCGCCAAAATGCCAGATTGGGGGGAAAAGATTAAAGAATTGACTTTTTCAACTTCTTTTATTTTTCCCAGTATGGTTTGCGACTTTGCTTTGCTGTTAGGTCCTCTGACTCCCAGGTCCCATCACTGGCGCCAATTTAAAGATCTGCTTTGCATCAACTTACCTGATATCCTGGCATCAGTCTGGCTCACCTTTGTCTGGAAGAGCAGAACTCTGTCTTCCTCGACTCTCCTTCCTCCTGCCTACATCAAAGGCTTCTCTTAAATATAACACACGGTTCCCTGGAGTGTCCTATTCCCAAGGGACCTCCCTCTACACACGTTGCTTGTTTACCATGGAGACAGCATATGGCAATATATGTTTCCTCTCAGGCCCAGGAGTACTGTCAACAACAGTGCTGGGAAGGAAATACAAGCAGCTGTTTACAAGCTTCATAAGAACTTGCATGTCATGAGCATCACAAACAGGTAAGGAACAGGAACACAAAGAATTCCTTCCTGAAGCCTCAGGGCAGCAGAGGAGCTATTAGCAGCTGGTTGCTGCCTGAGGGAGAGTCCATTTCCTTCAGGGATGTGCAACCTTCCCCCCACTACCCCACCCCTGTAAGTCCTCCATGCTCTAGGAGATGGCCCTACACCTGTGTACACACTGGAAGTACTAACTGGACTCAGTAGGTCAAGCAAAGAGGAAATGAAGTTGGGAGGGAGATATAGTGGTGGTAAGTCAGGGAGGAGTTGGAGGGGGAAGTACAGGGTGGACATGATCAAATACATTATATTCACACATATATTACATATGTATCATATTTGATACATGCACACACACATATGCAATGCTCAAAGAATACACTTAAAATATGTCTTAAAAAGTAATTCCTTCCTGGATGGTAAGAACGTATAATTGGAGAAAGACAGTCACCAGGCTTTCTGTTGCTGTGATAAACACTGATCAAAAGCATCCTGGGAAGCAAAGCGTTTATTTCCTGTCACACTTTCGGTTAAGAGTTCACCACTGAAGAAGTCAGGACAGGACACTTGAGGCAGGAACTGGAGCAGAGACCAAGTTACTAGCTGGCTCAGCTCCCTTTCTCCTACAACTCGTGCCCACCTGCCCAGGGAAGTCCCTGCCCCCAGTAAACCGTGGCCTTCCTTTTATTATGAATTATGAAAACTAACAATTATGAAAATGCCTTCAGACATAGCTGTAGACTAATCTGATGGAGGCCATGCCTCGGCTGAGATTCCCTCTCTGCAGGTGCGTCTTGGTTTGGGTCAAGTTGGCAAAACTAACCAGCACACAGGCACACAGAGATGTCAAGTGCACACACAGGACAATCATATATACCATATCAACAGTGTAGTTCAACAGTCAAACACTAAAGTGAAGATGCTCCTGCTTTCTACGTCCTCAGAACCATGGTTGAAATAAGTCTGTCGAAGGCAACTGCAGTTGGTGATGCTAGATCCCACCTGTGGTCATCTGATCTCAGACTAGTCAGTCTTCTAACTTTGAAAACGGAGACGTGAAACTCAAGAAGCGAATGCTGGTGATAGAAAATGATGGACATTTTTTCCGCACTGTGCACTGTTATCTGTGCAGATGTTGCTGAGGCGGGTCAAGCACCTGAACACACTGGAAGCTGCTGAGGAAACTTACGTTTTCATGCAGAGAATGGGTGTGAAGTCTGTGTGTTTTCCAGGCACACCAACACCCTGCTGCACGCAACTCTTGTTACATTAGCTATGACGTGTTATAAAGTTTCATCGGGGTAAAAGATGAACAGCTTTCTGAGTCCGTATCAGTGGCGTCTGCTCTTGCATCCAATTGCTCTGCCCTTCCAGACATGGAACTAGCGGAGTGCACTCACAGTTCCCCCTCACTGACACTCGCACTGACTGTATCAGGGAGTCACTGAATGCCAGGTCTCTGTATGACAGCCGAGTGCTTTTCACAGCAGGCCATCTGCAAGGACGCCACAGGAGCACCGCTCTGAAATGAAATGGCACTGTGGGGATAGTTTTTATGTGCAATCCTTGTCAGTCAGTCCATAGCGCTGTCTGGGTTCTATCCCGTGGCTCAACATAGCGGACAATCCATAAGGAGTAAGAGATGGAAAACATACAGAATCCATGATGCAGACATGCTCTGCCAACTACTGGAGTGGTGGAGGTATGTTATTATACTTTGAAAAAAAAAAACTCCAAAAGATACAAACACACACACACACACACACACACACACACACACACACACACACACAGGAGTCACACATATGGACACCCAGCGTACAGACACAGACACACATACTCACATACACACACTCACACACACACACACACATACTCACATACACTCACACACACACACACAGACACACACAGAGTCACACGGACACACAGCATGCACACACACACACACACACACATACACATACACATAGAGTCACACATATGGACACACAGTGTGCACACAGACACAGACACACACACATATACACAAACAAATACACACACACAGACACACAGACACCCACATATATACATACTCAGCTTGAGCGTGCACGTGCACACACATGCACACATTTGCACTGTGAAGGAAATGGCAGACAAGTTATTTACGGCAACGAAAAAACTGGGTGAATCCGGGTGAAGACTGCTGTGCTCTCCCTCTTCTCTCGCATGAGTCAGAGAGTCAAGCACTTAGGAGCCTAGTATAAAGTCTGCTTTGAAAGACATTCTGCAAGGCAGCCTACATGCTTAATTTTCTTTAAACAAGGCACTAATAAAATCACAGTGGCAGCTAATACGATTTTTAATTCCTCGAGGGTAGGAGCCATGGCTAATCTTCAGTGTCTGACTGAGTGGGAACATTAGTTTCCCACTTGGTAGGAACAACCAATAAAATATTCCTAGTCCGACCAGGTCGTATCACTGAAGGTTCCTGAAGGACACGGGCCGCTCCATGGTGAATAACAACACTGGCCAGAGCATCGTTTGTGCTCAGTCAAGACTGATTTCCAAGGTTACGGGGAGCAGAAACTGACAGGAACAGAACCAGCCAACGAAGCAGGAAATTTTAGCAACATCTTGGTTCCGTACTACGGAATGAGTTCCTGTCAGCAGCAGCATATGCAGTGTGAAATCAAACCCAACGCTCACAATGCTGGGAACGCTCAAGTTCCGTGAACCTGCTCCTCAGGGACACCATAGACTGAACAGTCACAGAGGGGCCCTATGCCAGACCGCGCCACTGAAGAACAGGATTTCATTTTTCAAAGGAAATCTTGATGACAAACGAAAATTTAAGATGAAGTACTTACGAACTCTGGAGTTCGGAAATCCTGCTGATTCTCCAGCGAGCCGAAGCTGGGACAGACAATTGTCTGGTCAAGGTTTTCCAGCACTGAAAATAAAGGAGTAAAGAAAATAAATAAAGTACAGACGTCTCTGGATCCACACAGCAACAGGAGAGGTGACAGTCAGCATCTGAGGCCCATTTCAGGTTCAGGGATATTAACACTCTCCACTACCGACATCTTCAGCAACCATTTCAGCCATGTGGCTAGGTCTCAAAATGCTCTAGGCTCCATCTAGCATGGAAAATCACCAGCCTCTACACAGCAATTAAATGTTGAGTGCAGCTAAGGAACTCATTATCCTGCTAGCCTCTCGGGGAACGGATGAGTCCAGTGAGGACGGTCATTTTTGGTTTTAAAATATATTGAGAAGCAGCACGTGACAGACATTTAACGGGAGCCAAATAAAACTTTCCAGTAGGTACTTTTAACTAGTAACAAACAAGCAAAAATTAATTACAGTAATATCATCTACCCCATAACAATCCATTAACATTTGAATACATAATCCATATGAAAAAATTATCAGTGAACCATTTTACATTTTTGGGGGACTATGTCTTGGGGATCCAGGATGAATTATAAATATGTGTCTCAGTACAGATGAACCACAACTCCAAAGATCAGCAGCCACCTGTGACTACTGGCCATTGTATTAGGTGACTGCCGTGTTAGGTGAGGTCGAGGAGCCAAGTCCAGGAAGTGGGTCATTCTATCATGTCTGTCCTCATGTTGTCATCAAGACCCTGTCATAAATAAAGGGGCTGGCCCAGTGCAAAGGACACTGGGAAAGCAAACCAATCATAGGCACCATGTGGGTCTAGAATGAAGAGCTTTAAAGAAGCCGGAAGTGAGAAACTTCCTAAAGGAAGAGTTGGGTGCTGGGGGTTGGTCAGTAGTAAAGAGTACCTGCCTGGTTCAGTCCTGAGCACTTAAAAAATTGGGAAATTTCAAATAACAATAAAGTGTTGGCTTATACTAGGAATGATGACACAGCCATCTAACTTGGACTTTGTAAAAGCAGATCCTTAATTTAAAGAGGTATGAAATAATCATTAAGTGCATTGAGAGATCATTAACTGTTTAAAGAGGTCTGACTAGATATTCTCATTTATCGACAGGCCCACACTCTTCGGCAAGCCACTGACATGAAAGAAGGCCAGGTTAAAAATGTAAGGAGAGCTGAGGCACATGGAACCATCAGCAGCACACATCCTCAAATGTTCCTGCTAGAGCAGCTAGACAGGGCCTTCAATTTTTACCTGGGGTAGCAGTATGAATTTTATAAGTCACCACACACTTGACTTCTTGAATACACAAAAAGTTTTTGTGAAATAGCTGGTTGGTTCCTATTGATTAAAAAAAAATAAAATAAAATCCCTCTTTTCACTAACCTAAAAAAAGAACAGCTCAACTTGCATAGGGAAATTCATGAGGGACCCTAAGGTTGTTTACAAAGCCAAGTCATCAGCCAAAAGTCGAGACGATTCATCTGTTTAAAAACAACAACAACAACAAAAACCCAATGTCAGAATTACACTTTAGACTCCCACTGAATACCTTTGTTTGCACACTAAACTCACATATTAGTGTCCCCTATGACCTGAAAAGAAAGGCCAGTAGATGTGATAGCACAAGCAGGGGCCACCTCTTCTGAAGAGACCATCAGAGGACCCTCTACATGAGAACCAGAGAAGTGGAAAACAGAGGCATGAGGAGGCTTGAAGGGCATCTCGCAAAGGAGACAATCAAGGTGGGCGCCTCTGAATAGCCCAGGAGGCTTGCAATTTCCATACAGCCAGTTAAGTTTAGAGCTGATTATTCCAAATGCTAAACAACAGTTATCCAAAATAATTACATTCCTGCAGACCACCTTCATAACTTCCTAAAACAGTGGTTCTCAATCTGGGGGTCATGACCCTTTGTGTGTGTGTGGGGGGGGGGTCACATAACCCTTTCACAGAGGTCATATATCAGTTAGTTATCTTGCATTACAATTCATAACAGTAGCCAAACCACAGTTATGAAGTAGCAACAAAAATAATTTTATGGTTGGGAGTTGCCACAACCTGAGGAACTGTATTAAAGGGTTGCCACATTAGGAAGGTTGAGAACATGGCCTGAAACATGACTGTCTATACACCAGGCTATGAGAAGTTCTCCATGGATGGAGTACAGCTTGGTTCATACCTGGAATTAAAGAACTAACCTCTCCACAGCATTAATGGTAGAGACAGTGAAGATAATACAAGCGTGGTATTTATGATATATTGCTTTATAAAGTTAATGAAACATCATGCTTGCATATAATTTTATACAACCACTATAAATCTGATGGTGTGACTTCACTTGGCATCTCCTCTAAATTCCTACAGGGTGAGATGTGCAGTTTATCTATCATGTATCGGGGGTCCAAAGCTCAGTGGCCGTTTCCTCGGGTTCCCTTTCTTCTCCTTTGGAAAGGGAGACTTCAGAAGGTGTTCATTTCGCCTAGTGACAGAAGAACAAGATGGGGGGCCCAGGTGTTCCTCTGAGTCACGGGCAAAGATGTGGAGGCACAGATTTGTGAAAGTACAGAACTCAGAGGTCTGGTTATTTTCACAATGAACACAAGCACAGTCACAGTTAATGTCAACACAGAAGAGAAAGTAAATTGGGGCAAATAAAAACAAAAATGGCTTTTACTATAATGCCTTGTGAGCAGGACAGAACTACAGCTGTTTCTCCCGGGATAGAACACAGCTGAGAAGCAGATGACACAGGATGCTAATATAATAATTCATCTTCCTTTACTCAGGGGCTCAGGAAGTCTTTGGGGAAAAAAATTCATTTCTTGGCAAAAATAGTTTAAAAATTAGGGTGAAAAACTGAGAATTTCTTATTAAAATGGTGAGAGGATACTTCTGAGAGAACCAACATACTAACTTTAAAAAAAAAATAATTTTACTTAATAGCTTTTGGAATGTTCAGAACACTGGCTGTTCCGGCGCAGGACTCAGATTCGATTCTTGGCTCCCCAAGCCTCTGCAACCCTATTTCCAGGGGTCTGACACCCACTTCTGACCGCCGACAGTACTAGACATGCACGTCGTTCACATACATGCAGGCAAAACACTCACCCACATAAAATAACATAACAACAAAAAAAATCATAGTATCGACTGTATTACTACAAGTAAAAATCAAACAACTGAATACTTAGCCCAAAAGAAGCCCATAGAATATTCACTGTTGATAATCTTAGTAGTAAATCAATCACCTAACAATGATTATAAATGGGAGGAAGTGAGTTTATTTTTAAAACTTTATCAATGCAGTTTGTGTATTGAAGTTTGAAGGTGGAGCTAATTCTAACTTATTCAGCACTGTAAAACCAAGGACCCAATAAAACTACATAGGAGTTTGGCCATATTAATGGCTTAATAACAGGACACTGGCAGCCTCCCCAAAAGTGAGTGAGTCATGTGGTTTCTTGTGTATCAATCAGAAAAGGAGTGACCTGAATTTACTACCCTGGTTATGAAGATATAACCTGCATACTACAACATTGATTGAGACTGTGATACAAAGTAGCCAATAGAGTCATTATCTATAATCTTATAGCTCTGACAATCTATGACCTATCAGAAAACACACTCAGGAAGTCCATGGTCGAAAACCAAAGTGGCTTATGATAAGGAGGGCTGTGGAATAGAGGTGATTAGAATGAGAAGAGACGGTATCTGACATACACCGGCAGGGGCAAGGAGTTGGCTCTAGCCAACTTGTTTATGGGGGTGCTTGCTTACCGCTGAAATGATCAAAACCACGGTGGATACATGTGAGAGCAGGTAATATCAGGCCTGAGCTGGGGGTCTGACTATGGTGTAAAGAACTTGCCTAGCATTCGCAAGGCCCCAAGTTCAACACCCAGGACTGGAGGGAAAAAAAAGAGAAAGAATGGCTGGACCAGGTACTGGGAAAATAAGAAGAAGAATGGCAGGGCCAGATGCTGGGGGAAAATTTTAAAAATAAGAATGGCAAGGTCAAGTGCAAAGGGCCTGGACTAAGGACCCTGACAGGGCTCAAGTCCTAATATTATCTGTTGAGTACTGATTATTATCAACATGTTTATCCCAAGCTGGCAATAACAATTTCCCTGGTGATGTCACGGGGCCATGTAAAGATACAAGTGACATTTCAAAAGCAAGCTGCTAGATAAATAGAATTGAAGGGGTGGAAAGATGACAATTAAAGGCACTTGCTGACCTTCCAGGGGACCTGGGTTCAATTACCAGCACTCACAACACCTGGGACTCCAGTCTAGGGGATCCAGTGCCCTCTTCAGCCTCCCAGGGGGACCAAACACAGACGTGGTCCACCGACAGACACACAGGCAAAATACCCATACTTTAAAAATAATAATTTTTAAGTGAACACTATGTAAAATGTAATTTAACTTTACATATAAAAACTCAATATGAAAAAAAGTAAAAATGCAAAATTACTGGCCATACTAATCTGTGCCCAGCATTTCCAAAAGTCTGATCTATTTATTCCTATTTTCCTCCTTAGTCCCTCAGACAATGAATAATAATTTAAGGTTGTCAGTCACCTCAAGTCAACAACTAAAAGTTCAACAACTGGACTGTGAATCAATCTGAATCCAAAACTGTACATCTTTGAGATATATTGTTTTTGTCTTCTGGGTTGCTAGAAATAATCCAAAGACACCCTATTAAACATGAGTTGATAAGAGATTAAAGTAGCATTGTAAATAGAAATCAAAAGAATATCAGCAAAAAAAAAAAAAAAAAAAAAACCCTTTGCCAACAGACGGGCAGATTGAAACAATCAGACATGTCAGGTGAGGTGGCACTCAGGAGGTGGAAGCAGGATCAGGTGTGTCAACCCAGCCTTGGCACATAGCAAGTTGGCAGCCAACCCGGGGCTACAATGAAATTCTTCCTCTAAAAATAAACAAACTAATACGACTTGAAAACCAAAGGGGAAAAACAATCAATCAATAAAATTGACTGATAGCTGTTACAATCGGGAGGGCATTCATTCATGCAGAAGCACTACAAAATCAAGACATGCTGCCAAGCCTGCAGACTCAGGAGCTAGGTGAGAAGCACGGGCATATGCAATCTGTAATTACAAGTAATTATGTAATTATAAGTAATATAAGTAATTACTTAGACATGGGCTTTTTGTGGTGTTGGGGATTGAACACAGACCTCAAGAGTACAGCCATGAAATGAGTACAAATCACCCCAAGAAGAATAGTAAAGAAGTTGCCTTCAAAAATTCCATGATCCAGTGCACGTGCAACTAAAATAACAGAGTAAGTTAAAGGAATGACCTCCCTCATCATGGGAAAGCAGCTACGTTTATACACCCAGACAGGGCAGGATGTCTAATGGCCTACCAGAATGTTCTACACCTGGAACTTTCTCCTCCCACTTGATAGAAGCCTCGGGAATCTTAGGGTATATGATACTTGGTCCCAAAGCCTGCCCTTGCCAGCCACTAGGCTAACACACTTGAGACATTCTTCTCAGCATGCTCTGCCTTCCGGAAGTGCTGGCCTGCCCCACCTCACTCCTACGTCACTTGGCCACCGAGTCTACCCACCCCACACCATCCTGGACAGTCACATGTGGGCTCCAGCTTCCAACGTCCCTTTCTCTGGTCTCAGTTAAACAGTGTCCACTGTACCTTGGTGACAAGTGAATGGTACCATCTCTCATACCAAGAGGAGGCTGTAAGGTTATAGAAGGTCACATCAGAACTATAAAATAGGTTCACTCAGAGACATAACTGAGAAGAATATCAATAGGGTAACTTTAATGATTAGTTTTTGTCAATTTAACAAAATCTAGTGTCACCTAGGAAGAAGAATGTTGTAGAATATTATTTTAAAGTGTGTTGCTTTTGTTTATGTTGCCTTTGTTTAACTCTGTGAAGCTGTGTTACTGTGCCTGTCTGAAACACCTGATGGTCTAATAAAGAAGTGAATGGCCAATAGCAAGGCAAGAGAGAGAGAGAGAGAGAGAGAGAGAGAGAGAGAGAGAGAGAGAGAGAGGCGAGGCTAACAGGCAAAGAGAATATATAGAAGGAGAAATCTGGGAGGGCAAAGGAAGGAGCCAGAGAAGGAGGAAGACATCAGGGGCCAGACACCAGCTACACAGCAAGTAAGAAACAAAGTAAGGTGTATAGGAATAGAGAAAGACAAAAGCCCAGAGGCAAAAAGAGAGATGGGATGATTTAAAGTTAAATAAAGCTAGCTAGCAACAAGCCAAGCTAAGGCCAAACATTTATAAGTAAGAATAAGCCTCCATGTATGATTTATTAGGAAGCTGGGTGGGAGACTCTGCAAAAGAGCAAAAACAGACAACAGAAGACCTTCAATTAGGAATTGCCTCCATCAGACTGGTCTGTGCTGGTCCCATTCCTGAGCAGATGGACCTGGTGTATAGGGAAGGTAGTTGAGGAAGCAGGGGAAGTGAGCTGGTAAGCAGCATTCCTCCATGGGGTCACCTTCAATTCCTGCATCCAGGATGCTGCCCTGAGTTCCCTCAGCAATAAACTGTTGTTGCCCCAAAGTATAGGTGAAATAGATCCTTTCCCCCACCAAGCTGCCTTTAGTCAGCATTTTTTTCTTTTCTTCCTTTCTTTCTTTCTTTTTTTTTTTTTTTTTTTTTTTTTCGAGACAGGGTTCCTCTGTGTAGTTTTGGTGCCTGTCCTAGAACTCACTCTGTAGACCAGGCTGGCCTCGAACTCACATAGATCTGCCTGGCTCTGCCTCCCAAGTGCTGGGATTAAAGGCGTCTGGCCTTAGTCAGCATTTTATCACAGCAATAGACGCAGACTAGAGCAGGAACATAAAATACAAAGATGGGAATGTTCTTTCAAGAGGTACCATGCTGTGCTTACTACATGGGGCCCTAGACTTGAATAGTAAGGCCACCACGAAGTCTAGCCCCACAGCTCAGGCAGAACTCTTAACCCAGGTCTCAGTGTTCTTATCAACAAAATACAGATTATAATACGTTCATCAAAAGGTCAGCACGGAGAATAAACCTACTGAGGCAAATACATCAAACCCTATAAAATACCGGCTGATACGTTACATTGCGTTTCACTGGATTTCAACACCCTTACCCTTGTTTGGCACTATTTTTCCTTCTAACATTCATCTTGATCATCGCTACCCTTCATCTCTTTCTTAAGTTCTAAACTAAACTGCAAGCACAGGAAGAGGAGGCATTAACTTAGCTAATATTTCTGAACGGCCACAATGTCCTCAGCACAGCTGGCTACTTCTCTCACGAGAAAAGAAAAACCCATTAGAAAAATATCTTTGCTGAATCTGGATGACTCCATCTCTCACCCCACCTTGGTACTGGCATGGACATGCAATGTTTGCAAAACACGCGAATGTGGCGTCTGCACGGAGTCAGTGCTGGAATACAAATGCCAGGTTCAAACCGAGGGCTTCCACACCGCACCTTGTCTTTCCCCTCCTGCCCCTCCCTCTCCATCTTTTCCTAACACCGATGATTCTGGGATCATCTACCTCGTATACTTCCGAAAATAAGAAAGGAGGGAGAGAGAGAGAGGCAGGGAGGATACCATTCGTAAAAATCTAAACTGTCACGATAAGGAAGTTTCTCATTCCTGGTGGGGACTAAGAATATACATACAACTGTAACATTCTGTGATTTACCGAACTAAATATTTCACTCAAAGCATCCCCCATCACCATGCTTCCCTTCCTGAATGATGCATAACCATGGATGCTGCTGCTCAGAAGCTGAGATCATCCTCAGCTCCTCCGTTTCCCTCCATCCGTCCACTCCATCCATCATCAAATCCCATCTTTTCCACTTTCGGACTCATAGCATCTCCTGTCTGGAATGCACAACCCTCAGCCCTCACAGAAGCCCATGTCTATTAAAGATATTCAGGGAATCGATAAATGACAGAACTTA
Organism: Peromyscus leucopus; assembly: GCF_004664715.2. NCBI lineage: Eukaryota > Metazoa > Chordata > Mammalia > Rodentia > Cricetidae > Peromyscus > Peromyscus leucopus. The sequence continues at coordinate 8,386,109 of NC_051080.1, forward strand.
CTATGAGTTCTCTGTCACTCTAGCAGAGCTCTGTCCTGGTTAGTTTTGTCAATTTGACCAAAGTTACAGTCATCTGAGAAGAGGGAACTTCAATGGAGAAAATGCCCCATAAGACTGTCTTGTAGGTAAGCCTATAGGGTCATTCCCTTGATTGATGATTGATGGAAGGGCCCAGCCCACTGTGGGTGGTGCCACCCTTGGACAGGTTCCTGCCTTGAGTTCCTGCCTTGGCTTCCCACGATGATGGACTGTAAGCTGTAAGCCAAGCTGCTTTCGGTCAGTGTAGTGTCACAACAATTAGAAGGCACACCAGAACAAAAAGTGGTACCACGTCCATAGGGCGTTTCTGTAGCAGACTTGACCACGTTGTTTGGGAGAGGACTGTGGAAGGGGTTTGGAACCTTGGGCTCGAAAAGCCATTGGGTGTTCAGAGCTTACTGAGACTGTTGTGAGAACCTGGACGATAATGCTGAGAGCAGTGCAGACAATGGAGGCCTGGTTTGTGAGGATCCAGAGGGAACTTGAAGAGTTCTTCAATGACGCTATCAAGGTTGTTCATGTGCTATTCTGAATTAAGAGTATGTGCATCTGGTTGTTGGTTGGTCTTTGGTCTTCTTTGGGGGACCCACCACCCAGCTCCCAAATAAATCACACACAGAGGCTTATTCTCACTTATGAATGCCCAGCCTTAGCTTGGCTTAGTTTCTAGCCAGGTTTCCTTACTTAAATTTTCCCATCTACCTTTTGCCTCTGGGCTTTTCCTGTTCTCTTATGTCTGTAAATCTTACTCTTACTTTGTGGCTTGCTGTGTAGCTGGGTGGCTGGCCCCTGAAGTCCTCCTCCTTCTCTGGCTGTTCGATCTTAGATCTTTCTTCCCAGATTTCTCCTATATATTCTCTCTGCCTGCCAGTCCCGCCTATCCTTTCTCCTGTCTTGCTATTGGCCAATTCTTTATTAGACCATCAAGTGTTTTACACAGGCACAGTAACACAGCTTCCCAGAGTTAAACAAATGCAACATAAATAGAAGTAACACACCTTAAAATAATATTCTACTACAGCATCTGGTTGGCTGGAGCTGAGAAATCAGATATGATTAAGAAGAGACCAGCAGCACTGAGGTGAAATCTTCAGGGAATGTTCCTCAGGGTCAGCAGTGTCCAGAGGGGGCCAAGGCAGCATCTCAAACTGACAGCTGAATTAGGGAATGTGTAACAGTCTCCCAACTCCCCCACAGGATACTGGTTTTGAGGGCACAAAGGAGTCATGGAGAGCAGCTGAGGCTTGGCACTGTGAGAGGTCAGGAGAGGCCATTGGTGAAGGTGCAGCCTCAGTGGCAGTGGAGACCCCAGGATGGAAGGGGTCATGGAGAAAAGCTGAGGCTTGGCCCCATCCGGCAGGATCAGAGTCCTTGAACAGAGGCCACTGGTGAAGGAGTAGTCATGGAGGGGAGCCTGCCTGAGCCTATAAAATGTGCTGGGTGAGCTGTGGGAGGCAGGGCCCAGGAGGTAGAGCTGCCCAGGTGCTTTGGTTCCAAAGATTGTGAATCCTAGGTGCAAGACATTAAGCTGCAGAACTGAATTTATAGTTTGGTTTTACTTTGTTCAGACTGTGGCTATACACTGGTTCTTACCTCTTGAAATACGAAGTATGTAATCTATTTTTTATTTTACAGGAGCCCACAGTTAAGAGACTGTATTTTCCAAGAGATTTAAGACTTTTAGAGAGACTTTGGATGTTCTAAAGAGACTGGGCTTTTAAAGTGCTGACTTTTCCTTTAAAAACTGTGGGATGTTCAAACTTACACTGTGTTTTATACTGTAATATGAACATGACATCTTTGGACAAAAGAGAAAGGGAAGTTTATGCTTTAATAGTGATATGTGTTTGTGTATTGTGTTGACAAGCAGTCAGGTGTGTTGGTCAGTTTCTGTTTTTGTTTTGTTTTTTTTCCAACTAGGCATGAGCTAGAGTCATCCGGCAAGAAAATCTCAATGTAGAAAATGCCCCATCAGATTGACCTAGGGGGCATTTTCTTGATTGATAAATGACATAGGAAGATCCAGTCCACCATGGGTTGTGCCATCCCTGGGCAGGCAGTCTTTGGGTGCCTGGGGTATATAAGAAAGAAACCTGAGGAAACCACGGAGAGCAAGCCAGTAAGCAGCACTCCTCTATGACGTCTGCTTCAGTTCCTGCCTCCAGGTTCCTGCCTTGAGTTCCCGCCCTGGCTTTCCTCTATGATGGACTAGAACTGTACACTGGAATAAACCCATTCCCCTCCTGCTTTTGTCCATGGCGTTTTATCACAGCCTCGGAAAGATAAGTAGGATGAGTTAGTTCCCGGTGCCCTGTCATTCTTCCCAGTGAATGTAGTTACTTACATCAGAAGGAAGTTCTATCTCTAGACACGCTGAGCCACAGTGAGGCTTGCATACGCAAAGAAGGTGTGGTGACGTGTCTCTTCTAAACACTATTCTTCAAATACCTGGCAAACCCTTGCAAGAAGGAAAAGACTCAAACTGCTTCTCACCCTACCCAGTTCTCTAGCCCATCACCAAACTCCCCTACCAAGAGCCCAAGGCATTCCACAGTAGAACAAAACGAGGAGGAAGCCTCTGTCCCTCTTGGCTCCAGGCCAAGAGAAACCATTTCTAAAGACGACTTCCATCCACAAACATCCCCAGCAGCATCCCCAAGAAGAGCTCCAGTGAGCACCACCCTTGCACACTCCCTGTTTAGTGCCAATCTGGGCTCCTCTTATAAACATCCTTTGTCACTACACTCTTCCCCAATAATTCAGCTCTGAGTATATCTCAGAAGCCCAACATGTCTGCTTCAGAAGAGCTGAAAACAACATCACACTGTTCATTCTCGCAGCCCACAGGGCTAGTTCGTACTTTACAGTGTCCCTGTGTGTACGTGCCGTGGACTCACAAGAGACACACTGAAGTCATTTGTTCTTTTACCAACTTCCGTTTTCTAGCAGTCACATATATACACATTACTGACATTAGCCAGTTTTCAGTGGACCATTTAGTAGCACTAACAGTTGCCAACCGTTACCACTTATTACCAAATCAATCACCCAAGAGATTGTGTAACCATTAGGCAATAATTCCCAATTCCCCTTTCCCTCTGCAGGACAACCTCTAAATCTTTCTGTTCCTATTCATTTGCCGCCTTCTACATATGGCATACACCTGGACTCATATTGTATCTGTCTTTTATTATTATTTTATGTGTACAGGTATTTTGCCCACATGTATGTTTGTGCACCATGGTACATGCAAGTGCCCACTGAGGCTGGCAGAGGGCATCATATCCCTTCAGAACTAGAATTAAGAGACAGTTTGTGAGCCACAATGTGTGTGTTGGGCATCGAATCTGGGTCCTCAGGAAAAGCAGCCAGTGTGCTCTTAACCATTGAGCCATCTCTCCAGTCCAACGTCTGTCTTAGTATTTCACTTTAGTGTAGTATTTTGAAGTTTCATCCACGATCCCTTTTTTATGATTGATTCCATTGTCTACACATACCACATTTTGTTTGAACACTTACCTACTGTTGAATACTTGTGTTACTTTTATCTTTGGGCTATTACAAACAGTGCTTTAGTGAATCTGGCAGACATCTAAGTTCCTGTTTTTCAATTCTTCTGAGTATAAATCTAGAACTGGAACTGGGGAGTCGGACAGTACTTCTTAGCTTTTAGAGGAGCTACCAAAATGTTTGCCAAGGTTGCTGGTGTGTGACAATCCCATTCACAATGTCTGAGAGTTCTAATGTCCCCATGCCCTTGTTCTTTTCTGTGCTGATTGCTTTTTTCAATAGCAGACATCCAGGTAGGTGTGAAGTAATCCTGAGGTTTTCATTTGCATGTGTCTAATGACCAGTGTTGCTGGGATATGTTTCCCTTGCTGCTGGCCATCTGTACATACTCTATAGAGACTTGCCAGCTCAAGACCTTTCCCCAGTTTTCAAATGAGTTGTCTTTTTGTGGAGCACAGGAATTATTTATGTACTCTGGATACTAAAGACCATCTAGATACATGATTTCTGATTATTATTCCTTAAAAAAGTCTCATTTCTCAACAATACCCTTTGATGCACATGTTTCTAATTTTGATGGCATCTGTTTATAGCTCTTTTGTTGCTCCAGCTTTTTGTGTTTCTCCAAGAAGCCACTGTCAAATCCAAGGTCATGTGATTTGTCTTTGTTTTCTTCTAAGAGATTTATGGTTTTAACTCTTACAGTTGGGTTACTGACTGACTTTGAGTTAATTTGTATATAAAGTGTGAGGCAGGAACTCAGCCTCACTCTGTGTGTGGAAATTCAGCCAACACAACACCGCTTGTTAGAGACCCTTCACTCCTCTCTTCCCTTGTGGAAAACTCAACCAGCACAAAGACACTGCTGATGGACGTGGCTTTGCATTAAGTTTTAAAATCAGGTCATGTGAATCTCCCAACTTTCTCCTTTTTCAAAACTGTCTTGGTACTCTGGGGCCCTTTGAACTCCACACGATCAACTTTTATATTTCTATAAACTTTTCCCATTTAATACACACCTTTAAATTAAAATAACCTATTACATAACTGAAGAGTAATGTTATTTAACTGTGCTGATTTGGCATTTTTGTTTTCTAAGTCATGGCCGCAACAGTTGAGGCTCTGTAAAAGACAGATGGTATTCATTATAGAAATATATTTTAAGCACATCTTGGGAGGCTCACTATCACTTTACATCTGAGGGGTCCAGTCTCCTAGGGCCCCCAGGGTTCCCAATGCACACCACCCTGGCTTTGCTGTTGGCTAAGGCTCAGGTGAAATTTGGTCTAGTCATTGGCCTGTAGGTTTCTCAATTATAGTGACTGTACATGTCCTGGGAAGGAAAGAAGACTATTCAAACTGCTATTGCCCATAAACTCAAACCATATTTGAGGCATAACTCCATGTCCAATCTACCAGAGTAGGCCTGATTTCAAAATGAGTTTTTACAGCCTGACAAAAATTAAGACCATAGAAATGAGAGGGAATAACCAACAAAAAAGCCCGTACAAGTTCACCTTCCCTTATTTTAAATCTTCTAGAACAAAATTTTTCATCTTGAGAATTCAGAATGTATAAACAAAAGAACTCTTCCATGTGTTCATTGTGTACTGAGACGCAGCCTCAGCAGGCCCTGGAACAACACTCTTAAGCACTTCATCAAGTGGGCTCAAGTCTGCCGGGTATAACAATCAGAGGGATGGCCAGAAAATTCCTTCTAGCACTTTCTGAATGTTTACTGTAAGGGATTATGAGTCTGTAAGAACTAAGAACGCTTCCCCCACAGGACAACAGAATGTAAACCCCATCACAGCAGACTGCCACAGACATGCGGAGCAGTAAGCAGGCCAGTTCCTCAGAATGGAGAGCAGCTGGAAAGGGGAGGAGGACCACAGCCTCTCTAACCGCCTCACACTGAGTCCCCTCCACACCAACACCACCTAGCAATCACCTACAAACAACTCTAGGCAAGGAAATGAATCCTAAATTTGGGTAAAGGGGGGAAAAATGATACAGTAATTTTTCATAATTAAATTAGCAGAAAAAAAGTTACCAAATTCTGTATTAGTGGAGGACACAAACGTTTTGGTGTTTTCCGTTTTGTAAGAAATCTGATGCACCACAAAATCTTTAATATTAGTTATACTTCTTGTTTTTATAATTATAAAGGAAGCAATATTTAGGTGCTTGAATCTTTCAGAACTATATGATAATAAGAATGGGTTGTTTTAAATAGAGAAGTCACACAGAAAAATTGTATTTCTGTGGTGGTGTGGGAAGTAGGAAGCTATATTATAAAACTGGTTTGTCTCCTACCTCAAAAAAATTGAAAACAGAAATTCAAATAGATATTTGCATACCACGTGTAACAAGGCATTATTTACAACAGTGAATGGTTGAGGCTATCCATGTCTATCAACAGATGAATAACAGACAAAACGTGGCCTGTACATACAGAATCCTGCTCAGCATAATGGGAAGGAAATCTAAATACGCTACACATGGGAGAATCTTGAGCATTATGCTAAGTAAAATAAGCAGTCATAAGATGATAAATATATGATTCCATTTATATGAAGTACCACAGAGGTCACCTCCACACAGACATGAAATGGAATGGTGGTTGTCAGGGGAGGGGAACATGGGGAGCTAGGTTTAATGGGTGTAGTTTTCTATCTGCAAGATGAAAGAGTATGGAGTTGGATGCGGGGGATGGATATACCACGATGTGAATGTATTATATGCCCCCGGGCTACATAATTACAAATGGTAAGATGGTACATTTTAGGTTATATATATTTTACCACAATGAAAAAAAATGTTTAAGAACATCTATTACCTGATGTGGGTTGGACTGCACCAGGCAGCAGGAACTGTCTACACACAGGGCAGCTCAGCCCATGCCCCACCCCCTCAAACTGAACCCTCTCCAGGCTGGAGACCAGCACCACGGTGGGTGGGAATGGGTGGAGACCTCAATGGTGTCAAGATCCCAACTCTCCCCTCTGGCGGGGGCCACAGGCCAATAAAGTGCACAGTGTGTGATTTTTCAAGGAGGAAACAATGCTTCTATGTATTATAGGGCCTAAGACTTCGTGGGAATAAAAAGAAAGTTAAGCAAAGTACGCAGTGCCGAGTCAAGGGATTTTTAATTTTTTTAAAAAAACATTTGTACTTTCTACACTGGCTGTGAAACACAACCATAGAGAAGCACTTCACCTTAGCGCATCTACCCTCCATTATGCCTTTCACAAAGAGCCTTGCAAACGCCCGGCTGTCCCATTCATCCTCCACATCCCGTTCCTCAATGAACCGCATCGGGTGAAGGGGCTGCACCCTGAAGCCAGCTACTTACTTCTCCACTCCCACGGGCCTCAAAAAAGCAGCTACGACTCAGAGTCCTTCACGCATCCCAGCGTCCTTTTCACATCTCAGCTCTTTCCAGCCAAATCATGACATCTGACACCAGCCCGAGCTGGCAGGATCAGTGCCATCACTACCTCTGCAGAGAAGTCAAACACTGTGTCTAAAGTCTGAACCCAGGATCTGAACCCAGGAGCTCAGGGGTCAGACGTCTGCACCACCGCCTTTGGGTCTTCCGCCATTCTGCCTCCTTTTTCTCTGTACTCTCTACGGTCATCTGAGTCCTAAGTCCGCACTGAGTCTGAGTTCTCTGAGGGCACAGTGTTGCCCTGGTTCATAGCTGAACGAGAGTATAGTAGTGTCCCAGCTGTTAGGCACTCGGCAATGTCCTGTTGATGGCTCCGCAGATGAATGCACACTGTCTATAAGGGCAGTTGTTGGAGGCAGGCAGATCTGAACTCAGACCCCAGACTTACCGCTTCCTAACTGGCCTGGGCAGCATAGACTTCACTGTTAGCATCTAAAATGGAACAATCCTTCCCACCCCGGCTTGTTTTGAATCAAGTATAGTGTGTGAGATACTTAGCTTGGTGCCTATATGTGGGAAATACCCAGCAGGTTCTCATACTGCAAAGAAGAAGAAATGCAAATGGAGTAGGTTGAGAAAGATGCTTCCAGCAGCTTATTGCATGCCCTGTTACAACAAAACTTAAGGAAGTATGGGGCTGAGAATGCAGTTCAGTGGCAGAACTCCATACTACAGAAAATAAGAAAGCATGCATAAATGTGCAAATACCTCCGCGCCCCTTGAAATGAAGAGGACTCAAACCAAATCCCATTTTCATGCACTCACCATTGAGTGCTTTTCCAAGTTTTCGACCTAAGGAAATGTTTTAAGTCACTAGTTAATAAATAACAGACTAAGGGAGACAACGAAAGTTCCATCCCAAAGGCTCCATTTTGTTGTTGTTGTTGTTGTTGTTCAAGTTAACATTTCAGAGAAGATAAAACTGAACAGCTCAGGTGATCTGAGTCCAGCCAGCCATCACCTATGTGTTGCCATCCGTCAGAGCTTATGGTGCCAGTCAAGTGCAGCCCTACAGCAAACGCCCATCTCAGCCGTGTCCCCCCCCACTCCACCCCCTGCATGTGGAGCCTCAAGGTGACTTCTCAGATGTGGGCATGGGGCTCTCCTGACAATCTTTCACTAAAGGAAGAGGGGGAGGTGGTAACAGCCAGCCTACGAGTTAACTAGCCAGTCCGGGTAAATTGCTTGTTCTGAGGGAAACAGATCTGGATGGAAAGAGACAGCATGTACAAGCAGTATCTGGCTCTGTACCAGGAATGATGCTTAAGAGCCTGTGGCACCTACAACCTGCTTGGTAGTCTGTCCCTGCAATGTAGTGACTCCATGTGATTACCCTGGCAGCCTTCTGACAACGGCATCTCTCAGCCCTAAATGCAGCGTCTTAGAAAACTTGAAACAACCGGCTCTTTGAACCTCTCTCATTTCCCGGTATTTTTTTTTTTTAATTTTTTATTTAATCATGTTTTGTAACTTTCCACTCTTCCTTGCTGAGGTGGCAGTTGGTAGCTGATCACTCTTGCTCTCCTTGCTGCTGGGGTGGCCGAGGGGACAAAAGGGAAGCCCGTGTATCCGAGTACTCCCACTGCATCCGGCTCCAGGCTTTTTCCCTGATGACTCCAAAGAGTCATCAAATTTTTTGCAAACCCCAACTGAGATTTCGATCTTACAATTGTTCTCAGCAAGCGAGATGCAGCTAAAGACGTTCAGATATTTACCCAGAGCATACCACAATGTAGTACTGTTTGACATGTTTAATGGTATGTATATGAATGTAGCTACAGCACCTTAGAGATTCGAGCTATTTTGGATTTCTTAAACATGCACTTAATTTGTTATGATGGGAATGATACACATGGCTGAGGCTGCTCTTCCCTCCAGAGCAATAATTCTGCTACTTGTTGCAAGGTCAAACGTCTTCAGTTGCTGTTCCTTTGTGAGTGCATCTAACGTCTACTTTTGTCCTTGTAATTCTGTCTTCTCTTCTCTTCTCTTCTCTTCTCTTCTCTTCTCTTCTCTTCTCTTCTCTTCTCTTCTCTTCTCTTCTCTTCTCTTCTCTTCTCTTCTCTTCTCTCTCTCTCTCTCTCTCTCTCTCTCTCTCTCTCTCTCTCTCTCTCTCATTTTCCAGTTCTGGTGTTTTAAACTATGGCCTCACACATTTTCAGCTAGAAGTTTAACCCAGAGCCTCCTAAGTGCTAAATACACACTCTTATCAATCCCTACACCCCAGCTCTCTTTTTGCCTTTTGATTTGGAAACAGGGTCTCACAAAATGACCCAGGTTGCCTTAGAACTTGTGGTCCTCCTGCCTCAGACTCCCCAGCAGCTCTTTTTAGGTGCCAAGTCTACAGATCCGTCACACTTGCACACATAAAATAGCTATCATTTATTTAGTGTGCAGTCTGCACTGAAGTATACCTTGGAGATAGAAAAGGTAAAATTGCTGCTAAGACACTTGCATGTGATGGCCCTTTATAAAGCGACAGCTATACACAGCACATGGCTGCCCAGGGCTTAGCCCCCAAGCCAAGCCCTGATGGAGGTTCAGTGGAAACCACGGACCATCTAAGAGGTCAAGCTGGTGAGAAATCTGGGGTTGGAATGAACACAGTCAAAGTGGTGGTGGCTGTGAACAGAAGTCAATGGCGTGCCATGAACGTGAAGCTGCTAGAAGCACAGATCTTGAAGGCTGATTGGAGAGAAGGTTAAAGATGTTCAGTCTAAGAACTGCTACCACTGCCCTTTGCTTGATGACCCCGAAGAGCTATCCGTGGAAGGCTCTTCACTTGATGAGTTATCCCTGGAGGAGCCCACATGCATCGTATCCATGTGCACTCTACTCTCTCCTTCTTTCCTTCTTTCTTTCTCTCTCTCTCTCTTTCTTTCTTTCTCTAACTCTCTCCCCCTCCATCTTCTCTCTCTCCCTTCCTTCCTCCCTCTCTCCTTTCCTCCCTTCTCTCTTTCTCTCTCTCTCTCTGCTTTTGAAACACTTTCCTTCAAAGAAAAATTAAGCAGGAGGGAATACCAATGTGTGGTATAAAAGTTGAAGGAGGAAACTGGAGGTGGAAAGGTTTAAGGTTTACGCAGACAGGAGGCAGAGACATGTGGGGAGCGGGAGGGAAAGAGAGCCAACCAAAACCAATATACAAAAAAAAAAAAAAGACAAAAGGAAATCTGACAGCTGATAAGCTATTCAAAACCAATTTAAGTTTGAACGGAGGTACCCTGTATAGGCAGATAAAATGGCTATCAGAGACCAGAAGGTTATTAAACAAAAATCCCACATCCAGGGCTAGGCTTCCCCCATATGAACTGTTTCCTGAGGAGTCCGTCCCTGATACCCCAAAACAATACAGATAATTGCCACTGCTCTTGGTGGCCCACTGAAACTACTTGGTAAGACCCAACTACTGAAGACACCACACACCTTGGCCACAGAAATCCATGTAAATCAGTGGATCTGGACCAGAAGCCTCCTCCTGGTGGGCTAGCCATACTTGGACAGTGCTGCGTAGGCTGCTGCGGGAAAATTGCCATCAACAGTCCTGTTCAGCTGTGAACTCTGTGTGCAACAATGCCGACCACACAGACAAGGAGCCACGGCAGCAAGTTTGTTATGGGAGTAATCAGCTGCCTTTTAAAATTGAATTTGAGGCCTGCTCCCCCGAGAGAGCTTCTATCTGGGCCTGTAAACCCAGTTAAAAGCATAGAGCTGGGAAGAGCAAAGGCCCCAGTGCGGACGCTACTGCTGTGGCTTTGCTAAGTGGACTTGATGTGCCTGTCCAATTTCATTCCAAGTAACAATGTTTATGTCCATACAGTAGAGCTACTGGCAGCTTCGGTTAGAGAAGTTTCTTTTTTGCAGCGGTCAGTGATGACCGCTGAATGCCTGGCCATAAATGGGATATTGATAGCAGCCTTTCCAGGGCATAAAAAACATCAGAGATAAGGGGCAGAGAGACTGTTAGGAGCTGGAGAAGCAAGGACACATCAGAATGCTGATTTCTAGGCATAATGTGGCCGCTGAACTACGGAACTCAAAACATCCGTGCTCATTTATACACGATCCACGTAAGATTGGGCTTACCAACACCCTGTCATGGTAGGGGCTGGGGTTCGTGAGGCCCTGCCCATCTCTGAGGATTTAGATGGAGATGATGACTGATGAGGAACGGGGAGACCTTCCTCGGTGGTGTAACCACGGGTACCATGTGCATGACTTATAAGCCAACTCCCAGCCACGCTCCTGTAAACAAACCATAACGGAACTCACTGGGTCAAACGCGAGCATGTGCACACATAAGCAACAAATGAGGGTGGGAATGGGATTAGAAAACAGGAACAGGACAAGAGAGGGTAGACGGGCGGGGAGAAGATGACCTGAAGACGCTGTGTACGTACACGAAAATGGCATAATGAGACCCATTATGTATAATTAAGATAGGCTAACCAAACATCAAAATTGTGTCATGCCTAAACTGGGTGTCTTCTCTGATTTGGGCCAGAGTTCACTGTGCAAGAAGGACTAGGAAATTCAGTAGGAAATCTTAACATTTAATTTTTAAGAACACAGTAACTGATGCTATTACATGAAACACTTCTACTAAGCTCCTGGAAGGAGTGACTAATTATTTGACTACACATCGAAGCAGCGCAATGTTTTGAATGCCTTCACTCCACAAGCTCTGTGGATACAGCAATGCTGAGGATGATCCTGTCACCTGCCACCCACCCTCCCTCCTCCTCGTGGCTGGAACCATGGCCCAGGAGGTGGCTTCTCCCCTCTGACCTCAGCACAAAGCCACTTCCTGGACCGTGGTCCCCATCCTCACTGGCCTTCTTACTTTTGACTACTCAGCATTTTTTTCTCCGTGACCTCAATTTTTTTTTATTCTTCTCAACATCAACATTTTCCATGGTCACATATCTTCTATCTATACTTAACAATGATAATGGCAGAAAAAAAAAAAAAAAGAGCTCTTTCGATAACGAAGCATTATCAAAATGTCAACCGTGTTTGTCCTTTGACCCCACAATTCCACTTCAGGAACTTTGCAACACAGATACGAAAAGATAAAACATACCCAAGGATGCCACATGTTCAGAGAAAAGCCTGGACGGGCATATCTCAAATGACTGTGGCTACATATAAAGAAACATAGTTATGAACATTATTCTCGGTTATATGTTTAAAGCTTAAAACTTTTCCATTAAGTATATACTGCTTTATAGTCGGAATAAAACAATAAAGATAAGGTTATCATAAGCAGTTAAAACAACAACCTTAATCAGCCTTCCCCAGCGCACTTATTGCGCTGTAGGTAACACAGTCCAAAATCCTAAGGGATGGGACTGCAGCTCCATGCTGGTGACATGCTTGCCTAGCATGCGCAAGGTCCTAGATTGACCCCCAGCAATACAAGAAAACAAAAACAAAAGAGTCCAAACCCTAACTACTACGGATGAGCAGCTAGGTATTGCTGGCACTCCTCAAATGTGCATTCCGCCTCCACCTGCTCTGGCAAAGGTCAACCGTGGATTTTACACCTGCTAAGCCTGATGTCCATCTTACATTTTTGCCCCACAAACATCTCAGTGATCTCTGTCACAGCTGACCAAGACATCTTTTAAAGACTCTTGTTGGCATTCTATTGGCGTGTTGGGGGAAGGGGTGTCAGTTTTTCTGCACCCTGGGCTGGCCTTGAGCACCTTTGTAGCTGAGGCTGGCCTTTAGTCAAGATCCCCCTCCTCGTTGGCCTCCCCAGCACTGAGATTACAGGGGTGTCCTCTGTGTGGGAGATCCTTCTTGCCTCTCTGGATTCTTCTACTGGTATCTCCTCCTTGACTGGACCTCCCCTTCTGGGACCACTTAGGGCTCCCCCACAGTCTGTGCCATGGGATCTGTTAGCACATCTTGGCTCCAGTGCCTGGCTTTGTTTCATTGCTCATCTCCAGATTCTCATCTCCTATGTGTCCCTGTTGTCTATGTGACAGTGCCACAGAGAAATGCCCTAGCGTCTCAGACGCACACTCCCACCCAAAAGTCCTCTCTCCTTCACTTCCAAAGACGCTCGCTCCTCTGCCCTGTGCCAGCACACCCAGCGTCCTGTGGTGCTACGGTTTCTGAGCTCTTGTCTTCCTTTCTCCATCTTGTCCCGCCGGTCATCCCAGGCTACTTCCCTCTCGTCTGCCCTCTCAACTTTTACCCTCTTCCTGAACCCATCTCCTCTTAGCTGTCAAAGTGACCTTGGGGGGGAAAAAAATCAAAACTCTGAAAAAGTAGCTGTGTGCTGTAAATTCTTTAGTGACTTGCTAGGAAGGAACCACTGCGGGCTCCATGGGCCCTGGTCCCGACTGTGAGTGACTGCGGCCTTGCTTGCTGACCTTTACCAGGTGTCCTCCCTATTCAGATTCCCTGCCGGTCTCCTTCTCACCTTAGGATCACCAGAGAGCTTACCGGAGGTTCTTTGTTCCTACATCCTGTATTTGGTGTAAACAACTTAGGTGCATCCTGTATTTGGTGTAAACAACTTAGATGCAAGAATGTAGAACATTGGGTCTAGAATGTAGACCATTGGTAGCGAACTTCTGCCCTCCGGGGATCCTCCATTTGTGTTGTAAGCCTGTATTTAAGGTTTCTTCCCTCTTTCAATAAACGGCATTCGACATTCAGTCGTGGCGAATGACTCGCTGTCTCTTGTCTCTATTTTTAATCCGCAGCCCTTTGCTCGGACATGGTGAACGGGTATCGGTAATGCGGGCGTTACCGCTACAAACCACTTCACAGTTTGTAAGCAGCATGCGCTGTTTCTGTAATGCAGAGAACTAAGACTATCATTTTAGTAGCAGTCTAGCTAACATACTTGAGGCCAGGCCCCACGCCCAGCAGGAGACGGTCAACACAAAACGAACTCAATGGTATTTTTTATATTTTTTTATTTTTATTTTTGGTCTTATCATGCTCTGTTTGGGCATTTTTTATTTTACTGGTCTTTGGCTTATGTGTTATGGTTTGCGATTTTGTGCTCTTATGGGTTCTGTGTGTGTGCGTGTGTGTCTCTGCATGCTTTTACTTTTTTTTCTGTTTTTTTTTTTATTCTGGTTGGTTGGTTTGTTTGCTTTTTTTGTTTTCTAAAGAGAGAGTAAAGGAAGGCTAGAGTTGGAAAGGTGGCGGGGAGGGGAGGATCTGGGAGATGAGGGAGGAAAAAACATGATCAGATATATTATATGAAAAAAAATTTTTAATAAAAAAATTCATCAATCAATTACAATAAAAAATTTAAAAGAAATCAGAGAAGAGAAAAGTGTTTTGCTTTGTTTTTTACTAAGGGAGACAGTAAATGAAATACTGGCAATAAATAAAATATGGGCAATCTTGTTATAAATGACTTTCAAATAAATGAGGCAAATTTTACATTTAAAAAATGACATCTGGTTAAAAAGAGACTGTTATGCCTGGGTGTGGTGGTACAGGCCTGTAGTCCAACACTAGGGAGGTTGAGACAGGAGGAAAAGGAATTGAAGGCTAATCTAAGCTACATGGTTAGACCTTACCTGGAGAGGGGCATGTTCACAAGTAGGTATGCTATCCTGTCTCCATTCTCAAACATAATGAAGGGGAGGGAGTGGGGCCATGGAAGAAAGAATTAGAAAACGGTTGAGTGCCTACAACATCTGCTCCCTTGTGTACACAGCAAGGCCGGTCACAACAGCCCAGATGTGGAATCAGCTAGATCTCCATCAAAGGACAAAGAACTGTGTGGAATAACAAAGTAACATCTACCATAATGGCATGAAATTTCTGCCATTTGTAGTAACATGGATGGAACCAGAGGACACTGTGTTAAGTGAGATCAGCCAGGCACAGAAAGACACACTGTTGTTAGCTGTCTTTTCTTTTAGGGGGCCTGCCACCCAGCTCTCAGATAAATCACACAGTGAGGCTTATTCTTTTTTTTAAAAAAAGAATTATTTATTTTTATTTTATGTGCATTGGTATTTTGACAACATGTTTGTCTGTGAGAGGGTGTCAGATCTTGGAGTTACAGACAGGTATGAGTTACCATGTGGGTGCTGGGGTTTGAACCTGGGTCCTCTGGAAGAGAAGTCAGTGCTCTTAACCACTGAGCCATCTCTCCAGCCCCCGAGACTTATTCTTAATTATGAATGTCTGGCCTTAGCTTGGCTTGTTGCTAACCAGATTTACTTAACTTAAAATTATCCCTTCTACCTTTTGCCTTTGGGTTTTTACCTTTCTCTATTTCTGTATACCTTTCATTATTTCTTACTCTGTGGCTTGCTGTGTAGCTGGTGTCTGGCCCCTGATGTCTTCCTCCTTCTCTGGGTACTTCTTCCTCCCAGATTTCTCTTTCTATATATTCTCTCTGCCTGCCAGCCCCACCTATCCTTTCTCCTGTCTTGCTATTGGCTGTTCAGTTCTTTATTAGACCATCAGGTGTTTTAGACAGGCACAGTAACACAGCTTCACAGGGTTCAACAAATGCAACATAAACAAAAGTAACACACCTTAAAATAACATCCCCCAACACCACACTGCATCTTTTTGACTTCTTTGCAGAAGCAAAAATGCTGTTCTTGTGGAAATAGAGCAGAATCGTGGTTTCTAGAATCTTGAAAATGTGTAATAGTGAGGGCAGGGCTGGGTGGCGATGGTGCACGCCTTTAATCCCAGAGCCAGGCAGATCTCTGTGAGTTCAAGGCCAGCCTGGTCTACAGAGGACAGGACAGGCACCAAAACTACACAGAGAAACCCTGTTTCGAAAAACCAAAAAAAAGAAAAAAAAGGAAAAAAGAAAAAAAATTGGTAAGGGCAGTTAGTAGGCACAGGGGTACGGTCAGATAAAGCCTTCTAATGTTCCATAGCACAGTGCAGAAACAACAGATACCATCAATCAATTGTACACTTCAAATAGCTAGTAGAAAGAATTCTGAGTGTTCCCAACATAAACAAATACATACCAGGTATTCTGATATGGTATTTGTGTGTGTGTGTCACACTGTTTTCCGTAAGTATGTACAATTACTATGCCAATTAAAAGTTTAAAGAAAATTAATGTGAGACTACAAGCATCTTGAGAAAAGGAGTTATATCTATCTATTCTGCTACAGACTCTCAGAGCCTAGCCAAGGTCTTTGTATATTGACTCTAAGAAATCTTTGATAAAGAATCAATGGCATAAAGCAGAGCCTACGTGACCATAAAGTTAAAGAAAGCATATTTTATGTCTTTCCTGTGGTTTATTTTGCAGACAAAATTTATGTATCCATATGATATAGTCTCCCATGTACAAATTTATTGAGAGAAAAGGATGAAAGAAAGACAGGAGGTGGTCACTGAAGAAAACAGCCATCGCTAGGTGAAGATGCGAGCATTGAAAACAGGCGTGGGGAGCTGGGAGATGGCTTAGTCAGCAAACCAGCGGCCTTTCGAGCACAAGGACCTGAGTTCAGATCCCCAGCACCCACGTAAGAGGCCAGGCACATGTGGGATATCTGTAACCCTCAGATGCTGGGGGTGGGAGGTGGGAAGGGGGACCGAGAGGCAGATCCCTAGAATCCATTAGCTGGCCTAGCTTATCAGTGAGCTCCAGGTTCAGTGAGAGACCTTGTCTTAAAAGAAAAAAAAATAGGGTGGAGAGATAGAGAAATGCCCTCAACCTCCGGCCTCCACAAGCACACATGCCCACATGGACATATGCACATAACCACATGAACAAATACACACACACTACTCATGTGCACAACCCCACATGTTCATACAAGAAAAAATGAGAAATGACAGTAGAATCATATACACTTACACTGCATTGCATCATAGAAATATAAAATGCGATCGCAACTATTCAAGTAATATATAACATATGTAGTATCTGCACGGGTGCTTTGGTGGGCAGGAGACATAAGCTGAGGCTGTGCCCCTCAAAAGTTCCCATTCTCTCTGAACAAGATCTACTATGAAGGAGAAACATGGGTGTTGACTGAAGAAGGCCGAGTCTCAAACAGGCCGAGTCTCAAACAGTTTCTATGATTGACAGGAGAGGTGACCAGGGGTCCTGGCTTCTGTCCCCCCCCCCCCCCATTTTCTGCAAATACTTGAAAGTCTGAGTTGGTTTTCTGGCCTCCTGTCCCTAAAATAATGGCTCCCAAATGTCAGTGAAAGAATCAAGTAAATAACCACCTGCTGAACTATCAGAATATAATCCGTACACCCTGCCAAGGAGACTCTCGGCTTGCAGCTGGGGTAGTGGTCGATCAGCCTACGGGTTCCACCCAAGGGACGCCATCCCCAGTCCTTAGGCCACAGGGTCAAGGACGTCACAATCCCGTTTTCTCCTTAGTCACTGTACTGACCACAGTGGAGTGTGCTGTGGTCACAATGATCAAACTCTCCAGTCAAAACCACAGTGACAGGCAATGCCCACCGTCTTCCGTCCCAGCTGAGAAAAGCAACTCAGAGAAAAGAATAGACAGCTAGAACTATTATCTCCACACACACAGCTCTAATAGGAAGGACAGAGTTCCTGGCAGGTGCTACCAGAAGGCCTTCCCTTCCAGGGGGCAAAGAGGGAAAAACACCTTTTTACTAATAGCTTTCCTATTTTCCTGATTGAAATGAACATCACCTCACTACTGAGAACATGAACCCAGTGTACTTTGGTGCTGAATGGCCATCAACCAAAAATGCCCACAGGGAAAAATACTTCAGAGTATTTAACCTTTTACAAATTTCTTGTTCCTGAAACATGAGTTGCCATTTTAGTTAGGACTTTAAGGGTGTTTGGAATTGGGGAATTGACTAATACAAGGGAAACTTAAATTTCACATTTCTTCTGTACCAACTCCACTCCCTATGCTAATTTCAGTGACACGTCTTCTTAATTTCTTAAACAAAATGAACCTGCGAGGAAAAGGAGACTCGAAACCATCTGCTTCAAGTCCTTGGTCTTGAGGACAGGATGAGAGGCCGGGAGAGAGTGTGCATGGTTATGGTGTTGTGGCTAATCTAGGAACAGATCAAAGTCTCCTCCTTTCTCTGTCCTCCTACCTCAACTGAAGCAAAAATCCACGAACCGGAGAGTCAGCGCCTGCACAGAAACATGTGATGATTATAGGCCTGATAAACAGCAATCACAGCATGTATCAGTGAGACTTCTGCGGTGAGAGCCCTGACCTACCAGGACATAAACCAACAAGGGCAGAGGACACGGGGACATGTGCTTGAGAGACAGACAACACACAGGCAAGTAGCAACTGGCTTAGCCATGGAGAAGCGCCATCCTAAAAGGCCAGAGGCAACTTCATTTCAACCATACAGGTTCTTCTAGAAGAGGACGCAAAGGTGGGGCAGGATGGCTGAGTTAAATTCCACTAAAAATCAGTTAACTCTCCTTCTCTCTCTCTGTCTCTGTCTCTCTCTGTCTGTCTCTCTCTGTCTCTATCTCTGTCTCTCTGTCTCCCCCCTCCCCTGCCCCCATCTTCCATGGTAGTGGTGATGGTGGTGGGGGATGAGACAGCACAGGAAGGATCCATGGACTGGTTCTAAGTCCAACTCAGAATGGAGAGCCACACACAAACGAGTTCCCACAAAAGCTGACTGTCAGTGTGGAGACTCCAAGACTCCTACCCGGCTCTCCCACCGGCTCTATTTTCTCACAGAAAACTAACATCCTTGTGGGGAGATCAGAGCTAGGGACTGAACACAGAGCCCTGCGCAAGTGCCCCGGGCCATGTCCGCAGCCCACCTCCACCTCCCCCCTTTCTTGTTCTCTTTTTAAAGGAGGAAAACAATTGTAAAGTCTATATTCTGCTTGAAGTATTTCATAAATAGCTGGAGTCAAGAATCATAAAGACCTAAAAATACCAATACCAAGGTTTCCTAAAAACAAACAGTCCAGCAAGTCACTGCGGAGGAGGCCGGGAATGGCAGAAGGAATCAGCAAAATTCCCTAGATAAAAGTGTGTGGGAATGTGTGGGGAGGGAATGACCGGGACATGAGAAGACACTAATACATCTTCAGACTGATCATCTGAGACAAATACACTCATGAGATAACAAAAGACATTACCAAAAAGAGACACAAAAAGAGAAGCATTTGGAGGACCAAAAAAACAAAACAAAACAAAACAAAAACAACTATGGAACCTCAAATTGTAGCAGAAATTAAAATTTATGGGTTTGAGAGATCCAATTCAGGCAATGTTCATTAAGCTGACCAAGAGACCAAAGAGGAATTGTGCAAAGTGTGGGACCCACTATCAGATGACAGAAGTATTCATGACCAGAGAAACTAGAAAAGAAGAAAAAAAATCCAGGCAGATAGCACTTTTTTTTTTTCTAGAATTAAAGGCGATTTTGCTCCCAGAACTAAACTTTCTCCCTTAAAAGAAAGGTGTGGTGGTGCACACCTTTAATCCCAGCACTTGGAAGGCAGACAGATCTCTGAGAGTTCAAGGCCAGTATGGTCTACATCAGTGGTTCTCAACCTATGGGTCATGACCCCTTTGGGGTTACATAAAGGACATCCTGCATATCAGATATTTACATTATGATTCATAACAGTAGCAAAATTACAGTTATGATGTAGTAACCAAAATAATTTTATGACTGAAGAACTGTATTTGTTAGAACCCAGGGTTTAGGGTCTCGAGAGGGCGCCCCAAGAACCCAGACTCCAATCCAGTTGATGCAACCGCAAGAGGTGTTTATTAATGCGGCTGTACAGTCGGGCTAACTCAGCTCCAGAGAGCAAGAGTCGCATCTTACTATAGCCACATGGGGGATTTTAAAGGAAAAACCCACAAAAGCCATAAGATTACAATTCCCATACAATTTCGTTTCACAAGATCATGGTCTGATCACAGAGTGGGTACAGTCACGTCCGCATGTACATTCTTCCTGAAACCTCAAGGGGGGATATCAGGGTGGGAGTGAAGTTTACACAAAGGTCACGGTGGTCCTTCCAGGAACACTTGCAACTATCCCAGTCACAGTTGAGCACATCTCTTAACAGAAATCTTTTTACATTGTTACATTGTTACAGGGGTGGTTGAATAATGATTGAGTCAGCTTGCCCTTGGAACTAGATTTTTAGTTTCTCATTTCCTGGGGCTTGGGGGTGTAAGCCTGAAGGGTTAGGGTCTTTCATATTAAAGGGTCGCAGTGTTAGGAAGGTTGAGAACCACTGCTCTACATAGTGAGTATGAGGACAACATATTTTAAAAACAAAGAAAAGGAAGGAAGAAGAGGGGAGAGCTTACCAGAATGAAAGGATCTGCTGATTCCCCACATATTAACAAAATATCCTAAATCAGGATTCAAAAAGAAAAGCCCACAAAATTCCAGAGGGAAGGTTTTCACACAAAAGCTTCAAAGTCGGAATCTGATGTGCGCAGCTTTCCAAGAAATAACTCAAGAAACACCTTGGAATGCAGGAGGTGTCAAAATTCTGAAAGCTGATGGTTTCCACCCTGAAGGAACACACTTGGCTAAGCCATCACTTAAGACCCAGGAAGGCATTTTCAGATGTATGCCTCCCATCTCTGGAATCCCTGCCTTCCTCTGTGAGGCACTGGAAATGTGTTCATGAGATACTAAGCCAACCACAAAGACAACACATAGCAGGCCCTTGTACAAGACAGAGCCTAAAAAAGTTGGCAGGATCATGCTAAGCAGAGACCGTTCTTCACTAAGAGGAGCAGAAGGTTTTGGGGGCTCTTCCTCCAAAAATGACTCCGACAGACTCCCCATGTGGCTGGGTACACTGAACAGAGATTTACAAGTGGTAAAAAATTTGAGGTTGAATTATTCATAACTATATCAAAAATTAAGGATAAAAAAGTCAATATAGGACACGTAATCTAATCTTGAGAGAAAAACATAAACTAAACTATATTAAACGGCTCATCTGTGGAGAAGATTCCATAGCTGCAATAAAGTAAACACTGAATATTGATCTCATCCAAATCACAGGACAATTACAATATGATTACAATTGGCAAAATGAGAACAGAGAAACAAGGGGCAAGGAGATATGAAACAAACTAAGTACTGGCTCCGGAGGGTAACGCCTAGAACTGAAAAAACAGGTAAATTACAATTTCAGGATGTCGATTAGAAATATACTGCAGGGAGATGACTCTAAGAATCGGCCCAAGTTGAAAACACTGGTCTCTAGGGAACAGCGAATAGGAGATAGTGCCACTTTCACAACAAATCTTAAGAATGACTTAATTTGGGGCTGGAGAGATGGCTCAGAGGTTAAGAGTACTGACTGTTCTTCCAGAGGTCCTGAGTTCAATTCCCAGCAACCACATGATGGCTCACAACCATCTGTAATGAGATCTGGTGCCCTCTTCTGGCCTGCAGTCATATATACTGTATACATAATAAATAAATAAATCTTTAAAAAAAAAAAAAGAATGACTTAATTCACTAATTATGCAAGCATAAAGCTAACTCTGTAAATCTTTCTCTTTTTTCTTTGTTTCTCTCCTTAAAAGGGAGAGAGAAACCAAAAAAGAGGATCAGCAGTTAAGAGTATTTGCTGTTCTTGCAGAGGACCCAGTTACAGTTCCCAGCACCTACATGGCGGCTCACAATTCCTCTAATTAATTAGAGGCTCACAATGCCTCCAATTCCAGTTCCAGGGAAATCTGATGCCCTCTTCTGGCCTCCATGGGTTCCTACACACACATGGTACATAAACTCATGCAGGTATGCGCGCGCGCGCGCGCGCGCACACACAAACACACACACACACACACACACACTAATAATCAAACAAATGAATTGGTTTTTACAAAAAGAAAGAGATAGATACACAGACTAACAGACATATACTCCAGGGTCAGTGACTGAGACTAAAAAAAAAAAAAAAAAAACGAGTCCATGTTCTTGTCAAACATCCCATAATACCCATCACCTGCATATGTAGATGCAAAAATGTATCAATGCACAAATCATAAAATGTTCTTTTGGGGGAGCTTTAATTCTGCAATCAAAGCCCAGTGTAAGTACTTCCAAAGTAACTCACACCGTTTAGTGATAAGGAGGAAACAAACAGGTTGCTGTGACAGATAATACCACAGGCAACTATCTGGGGCAGTGGTGAGAGGAGAGTCCCTGAAGAATGACATCTGAGAGCTGAAAGGATGGGACGGAAGTTGACTATGCAAAAGGAAAGCTCTGGGGGAAGAGGGAAGACTGAGGGTGTGGTAGTAGTAGAAAATGTTTTGGTGTGCGTAAGACAGCCTTGGTGTCAACTACCAAGACTAAAAGAAAATAAAGGAGTGCGTCCTCACGTCAGACATCTCATGATATCCAGCCAATGTGACCCCCAAAGGAAGGCAGAGATGAGGGGCTCAGCACCAAACTGAGGTAGAGGAAGAATCCAGATGGAACCCAAAGAAACACACAGTGCCAGGCAAGCAACAGCAGGGCACCACAGCCTCACAGAGCTCTCTGATGCAGAAGGTGGAGTCACACACCCATCAGTAGACACTGTTGAGGGCCGGAGACAAGGCTGACCGGAGTGGAGACAGAGAAGACAAACTCAAGATCACTATGAAAGGAGAACTCAAGTACTGGAGGGAATGAAGACAGCAATAGAGAAACCCAGGCTGGTGTCTGCTGCGGGATAGCTTTCTGCACACCGTGAAGATGTGTTGCTCCCATTGGCTAATAAATAAAGCTGTTTTGGCCTATGGCAAGACAGCTTAGAGGTAGGCAGGAAATTCAAGGAGAGAGACAGGAAAGAGAAAGGCAGAGTCTGGAGAGTCGAGTCCAGCTGCCGGCAAAGGAACAAGATGACAGCAGACCGATAAAGCCACAGAACACGTGGCAAAACATAGATTAATAGAAATGGGTTAACTTAAGATTTAAGAGCCAGCTAGCAAGAGGCCTGCCATAGACCATGCAGTTTGTAAATAATATAAGCCTCTGTGTGTTTGCTTGGGTCTCAGTGGTTGTGGGACCATGGGTGGGAGACATTTGTCTGGACCGCAGTGGGGCGGGGGAAGGCGGGACACGAGAAACTTAGGGCTACAGGTTCCCAGTACATGTAGATAACATTTTCACTCTGGAAATAGGGAAAGGGTAACACCCACCACCCATAGATGGGGAAAGCACTAGAGGAAGAGGCAGGATGGAGTAGGTGAAACATGAATCAGATCTTGACTTCATCCCTGGAGAAGCAGGTGGATGGAGAGTTTGAAACTCAAAATAGTTAAAAGTGTTGTAACTGAAGACTTGGGGTACAGAAGAGTGTGTGGAGAAAGGAGGCTCAAACCACACCAGTGGGGGGAAAAGGTCAACGTTCGGACATTCTACAATGAAGGAAGTGCTATCAAAGGACCTAGGAATGGACACAGGAGCTGGGAAGACAAACTGGGAAGCAGAGCCAAGACGGAAGTGGCCTGTGAGCAGAATCCTGATGCAGTAGCATCCCAGAACGAGGGAAACAGAGCGTTTTAAGAAGGTGACACACCAGATAAGCCTGAGCTCCACACAAATACCTGCGTGACTCACTCTGCAGGAACAGGACTCCGTCACGGCACTCCTCACCTAGAAGTGTGTTCAGATGACCGAAGGGTCCAGAATAGCGACCCTCCACTCAGCTAGAATAAGGATGTCTCATCCTGCCAAGCTTAGTAAGAGGTCTCCAGGAAGCAACCAGGAACCCCTGTGACCCACCTATGACCCACAAAGGGCTGATAGGCAAGCTTCCCAAACAGGAAGCAGTCAATGTCCCTGCAGAGGAAAGATTTGTGAGCATAGGGCAGAACCATTTTATAGGGCTACTGTATTTTTCTAACTCAGGGCCTGTAGGAAGAAAATAACTCGATGAAACGATAATGTCTCATTTGACTGGTACAGGAACTAAGACAGAGGGATTAAATGATTTGCCCACAATCACACATGTAGCATGCCATGGAGGCAGGATTCTCAAATCCAGGATCTCAGTGATGGAGCACAAATCACAAACCATTTTGCTCATCTGCTTCTTCCAAATCAAATATATCTGAGAATCAGATCATGAATTTCTAAAGCTATGACTTTAGACCACAGGTGGTCATTAGCTCTACCCTCTTAAGATTATGTAATTGGCAAAGAGTGAACACATTCACATAAAGTGCTTCGCTGTGCATACACACTGTGTGTAGCAGGAATCTTAGAAGGTCTTATTAATAAAAACAAACCTGAGGCCAATTATTGGGGTGAACACTGGAAGATCAGAGAGACAGAACAAGCCACAGCTACCCTCACCTGGCCAATTTCTCAGCTGATCTTGTTTCCTCAGACTGGAAGCCTCTGTGTCCTCATATCCGAATGGCTATCAGCTGAACTATTGCTCGAAAGCCTGAAAGCTTAACCAGCCAAATGCTTCTAGTTTCTGGTCCTCGTGTCTTATATATCTTTCTGCTTGCTACCATCACTCCCTGGGATTAAAGGCATGTGTCACCATGCCTGGCTCTTTCCAATGTGCCTTGAACTCACAGAGATCCCAGATGGATTTTTCCCTCTGGAATGCTAGAATTAAAAGCATGAGTGCCACCATTTTCTAGCCTCTGTATCTAGTGGCTGTCTGTTCTCTGACCCCAGATAAATTTATTAGGGTACACAATATTTTGGGGCACACAATACCACCACAACTGTGTGCAAATTACCTCAGTCAGGTTCATTACCACACGTCACCACTCAGCCATGCACCTGGTCCTTAGCACTCACTTACCTTGAACTTAGGTACTGTTTGGTTACCACCTGTTCATGTTCCCTACTCCAGGCCCCGACAGCCACTGTTCAGCTCTCAGCTTCTGTGAGTTTGACTTTTTCAGATTCCATTTGCCTTATTTTACTTAACACAATGTCTTTTAGATTCATGAATGATTTCACAAATGACACAATTCCTTCTTTTTATGGCTAGATAATACTCACAGATATGTACACATATACACACACACATATGTATCCCATAATTTCTTTATGCATTTATCATCAATAGGCAGGTATTTCCATATTTGGGCTACAATGAATAAAGCCTCAAAGGCCATGGAGACACAAACATTGATTTCATTCCCTCCGGGTGATGAGTAGAAACAGGGTTGTCTGGTAGCACACAAGTTCTACTCTGAACTTTTTCCCGAACCACCATGCTGTTTTTCCTCACATTCCCATTGAGATGTCGCTTTTCTCCACACTTCCCAAACAACTGTCCTCTCATCAACTGAACAATTCTCGATAGAAAACCCAAGACACCAACGCAGCGGTTCTCAACCTCCCTGATGCTGTGACCCTTTAACGCAGCTCCTCATGTTGTGGTGACCCCCAACCATAAAATGATTTCATCGCTATTTCATAACTGTAATTTTGCTGCTGTTATGAATCATAATGTAAATATCTGTGTTTTCTGATGATCTTAGGCGACCCCTGTGAGAGGGCCATTCGACCCTCCAAAGGGGTCAGGACCCACAGGTTGAGAAACACTGAGCTAAAGCCCATACCCTTCCACCAGGACAGGAAATGATTGCAATTAATAAGCACTCTTATTTGGAGACCTCAACACTGGGCCAAAGACATAGGACTTTGAAATCCGAAAGACTTGGGTTTAAATTCCAGCTCTGTTCCCGTGTGTGTGTGTGTGTGTGTGTGTGTGTGTGTGTGTGTGTGTGTGAGAGAGAGAGAGAGAGAGAGAGAGAGAGAGAGAGAGAGAGAGAGAGAGAGAGAGAGAGAGAGAGAGAACTTGTAAAACCTGAGTCTTAAATTGCAGGGCAGTTACAGAAGATCAATAGTGTGACCTAGATGGGAACATTGTACTTTATAGGCTTAATACATTAATTTCTCTCTTCTTTTTTATTTCTAGAAAATGCAGCCATGCCTCTGAAGTTCGGATAGCAAAAGTTAGTTACTCATCAATAGGCTTTTACCGGTCTGTTAAATTCCTCATCCAAAATGTAAAAAAAAAAAAAAAAAAAAAAATCCAGCAGAAGTAGTTCTTGAGATTTTTGTTTTAAAAGTGATATTAAAAAATGCATTTTTTACAATATAGTAAAATTACTCAATATGAAAATATTTTACAGTTTGGAACGAGGTGTGATGGCCCACACTTGTGATCTAGTACTAAGGAAATGAAGACAGGAAAATCAGGAGTTTAGAGACATTCTTGAGACACGGTGAATTCAAGGCCAACCTGCAACATGAAAACCTGCCTCAGAAAACACGAGAACAAAAAAATGGTTTGCATTCATCTCCAAGTCAGTTTGCTCCTTTCAACTCACACTTTTAGGAGGGTTTGTATTTTGGAAGCGTTTCCCTGACTTTGTGGCAGTTTTGCTTACACACACCCAGGGTTGTGACAATCTCTGTGGACAAGGAACCTGTGAAATGTCTTATGCAGATTTCAAAGTAGGTCCATGCACTTAGGCCACTGTTCTTCAACATCTTAACATCCTAGGGTCTACCCACAACTCTGCCCAGCTTGCAGTCCTGGTTCCAAGAATGTTAAACTCTGAATCTTCCACCCGTGACAATCATTTTATCTATCGTATTCACACTGAGCATCACGGCCACCTACAGGCCATGGAGCCACAACCAGGAAACACAGGCACACCAAGCAGGCAATGACTTCCCAGGAAAAACCGCCATGCTAAACACCCAGGATGACAGAGGGAAACGCATTGTTTTCATCATTTAAGAAAGGGAAACGCATTGTTTTCATCATTTAAGAAAACTTGCATAGGCAAAAGCCAAGGAATTTAATTCAGCTATTTGGCTTGTGGCCTCTCAGAGTTACATATTCAGCATGAACACAGAGATGATTTAAAACACATTTCCATGAAATACTATTTTCATCAGATAACTTTCCATCTGCTGAGGAGGCCATAGGCTCCCTTTCATCACATCAGCACGCTATTCAAAGCACCCTGAGCTACATGCCAGGTCACCCAAATCTTGTTTTCATTATATTGCCATTAACACTCTCTTACCAAACAGTGCCTTCTGCCCCCCCCAGCTACACACACACACACACACACACACACACACACACACAGGATCCTGACCCATAATGCAGTAGGTCACAGGAAATAAACTTAGCTGTCAGAGCTAGTATACAGAATCCGATTATTTTTAGCAACACATGAGGACTGACGAATTAACCAAAAGTTAGAGAACTGCAATTCAACAGATGGTATCTAGGACCTAACGCACACCATCCAGTTACACAGTGCACAAGAACGTTAGGGGCCGTGCTCCCGAACCGACCACGCGAGTGAGGGGATCCCTAGGTAAACGTGCTCTTCAAACACAACCGAGGGGATCTTACCCAGACCGGATGGTCGGAGAGAATGAGGAGCCAGAAAAGGCCTCCTGGAGTCAGGAACATCACCTGAAGGATGAGGAGGTATCAATAAATACAATAAACAAACATAAGGCCTGGAGCTGGGCAACAGAAAGCCCAGAAGAGGCATCAGACCTGAGTTTCAGGCCTGCCTCTGCCACAAAGGTCTGGCCTGACCAAGCCACTCCAATTTCCTGGATCTCGCTTTTCCTTCTATTATAACATGGTTAGGTCAGTCAGTCAGTCAGTTGGCCAGACATTTTCTGCACACCAGAACTGCCCGGGAGCGTTTCAGAAACCCTGTTCCCTCCTCCAGAAATGCGGTCTTACTGGGTGGGCATCAAGGTTTCTCCAAAACCTCCAGGTGCCGCCAATATGTAAGCAGGGCTGAGATTTACCTCATGAAGCGACCGCTCAAATCCCCAGCGTCTCAACATTGGGACATAATAATTCCCCTGGGTAACTTCTTAAAAGCCCAGTGGAGACTGCATCCCAGACAATTAAACCAGCACCTTGGGGCCGGGGATCAGGTTCCAGACATCTGAAATTTCCCAAGCTGTACTGACACCCACTGTTCCAGACCTGTGCTTTGGTTTCCTATTCCGGCAACGGTGGCCGGGAGAAGGAAAGGAAAGGAAGAGAAGCCGGTAAGTTTCTCACCCCCTCATTCTGTTAAACTAAAAAGAAAACTGAACACCAGAAACCACCGGTGAGTTTTCAATGGGTTCGCACACGGTAGCTGATTTCAGGTGTGTACGTCCTTCATGTCGGTGCGTGACAGGTAGGAAAGTTCCAGACTGCTCTTGTTATAAATTTAAAATCCGATGGCATGCTTCCCTGCCAATGACTCCATGGCGTATACTCTGCAGCCCTTGGGTAGAGTCTGACTTGCGTGACTGCCTGTAATATGAGCATTGCATTCCTCACTCCCGAGGTTACTTAAATCCACTTATTAGGCACTGGTGAACCAAACAAACAGTAATTAGAAACCCCGCAGACAACCCTTTCAATCTGGTGCTGAACTACACATTGCCCGCCCCCAAGCCCATGTACCCAAGTCCACAGCACCACAAAATCGGAGCCTCCAGAATGCTAACACCTCAGTGAGACACAAGCCACCTTGGGGACTCCTTGGGACCATGAAGGGAGCCAAAGGCTGCTTCAGAAGAAGGCTGTTCTCTTCCAGCCCCTCTCACAGCTGGGTAAATATGACACTGGCCGCCTGTGTTTCAGAAGTCCCAGGTGCCAATGAACTCTCCGGGGGCCAGAAATGAGAAACACCTCTAAGAGACAGCCTCATTTCCAGAAAAAAAAAAAAAAAAAAGAGCATCCACACCATGGTGCAGCTTATAAAATAATGGCAGTGACGCCTGAGGTTAAGGGGCTAGGGTAGGAAACCCCAGACCATGCAGAGCATTGCTCCGCCCTCAGCATCCAAGCCACATGGGTTGGCTTACAGGGTCTGCTAACCTCAGGAGCTGTTGGCCATCCTGGCCTGCACTGAGATCTTGGTGAGTGCTAAGGCTGCTGACATTCCAATAGAAAGCTGGCTCCTTGCCACCTTGGCAGAGGCTGGGGCAGGCAGAAGGGAGTCACAGGCAACAGCCATTTTTACTTTAGTGCAAGTGGGCACTCCTGCTAGTGACTCAGACAGACCCCTATTCCTGGGCAGGGCTGAGGGTGGAGGTGACCTCAGTGGCCAAGGAAAACCCCTCCCTGCCTTGCGTGGGCCTCTTCCAAGGGTCTGAGAGGTTCACACAACCCTCACCAACAGTAAACAGGAAGCTGAGAACAAAGACTGTTTTCACCCAAAGCAAAGGCCTATTCACTTTATTAAGTGGTTCTTTCCATCTTAGGCTTTAAAGGGGAGTACAGCTCTCCACTTGGGTAGTTAGGAGTGGGTGTGGCCCTGGAAAAAGGCCTAAATGCCCACGAAGAGCTGACCAAAGTGAAACCACACACACACACACACACACACACACACACACACACACACACAGAGGATGGATTGCTACATAGCATTTCAGGCCAGCCAGCACATGGATGAGTCGCCATGACACATGAACACTTGGAGAAAACTGCATCCAGCCTCAATATAAAAAGCGAAAAGTGCAAACGTCAGCAGTTACTTGTGAGGCGAGGGCTGGGAGGGAGAAGACTGTTTTTCCTTTACTCTCCTTCAAAGCGGTTCCACTTATTTTTCATCCACTTGTCCTCCTGCCCCCTTAATAACAGACAGTAACAACGTGCCAGAGCGCTATCTTTTGGTTTCTTCTTTATACTAATCTCCCCCTATGAAAACAAAACGATGCTGTTTTTAAATAGACGTGAAGGAAACTGGGACGCCTCAAAATCCCCATGCCCAAGTCCTAGCTCTCGGCTCCTTTGGAGGGGACCGTTTGGAGACACAGCCTTTAAGGAAACAGTTAGGTTAACTAACGTGAGGCTATTAGGGTGGAGCCTAATCCAGTCAGACTGCTGTCCTGAACCGAGGAATTCTGTCTGCAGGAGGTAACAGGTGTGTGTGCGGGCACTGAGGGAAATCATATGGGGACAGAGGGGGCAGCTGTGGGGGGGGGACACGACTGACCCCAGGAGACCAGGAGTGCTGACACCTTGACTTAGGCCCTTCCAGAACGGTGTGGAAATAAACATCTGAAAATAAACATCCGTTGCTTAATGGCCTGCTCTGTGATGCTCTTATGGCTGCCCTAGCTAATGAATACAAGACGAGAAAAAGCAGACTCAACTAAGGTGCGTACGAGGCCGTGCGCCCCGAGACTCTTCAGTGGGCTGCTCTGATTCTTAGAGCCACTTGTGACACGTGAGCAAACTGACACTGTCCAACTCAGAATGCCCCAAATCAATTTTAAGTTGCTTTTACATAAAAGTAACTGCATGGGCTAATGCCAGTGAGTTTTAAACAACTGAATTTCATGGTTCCAGCTTTAAACTCAGGAAAGCCATTTTCATAATGAAAACGTCAATGCTTTCTAATTACGGATGGAATTGCCAACATAAAAAAAAAAAACTGACAAGAGGGATCATTCTTTCCACTCTTAAATGAAAGGGCTTGATAACACAATGAAACGTTTTTGCAACTTGAATTACCAGAAATTGTCTAGAATTTAAACCTGGGATTTTTCCGGGTTGTTCAACACTTGACACAGGCCTCACAGCCTCAGACCGAATGAATCCCAAGCCCTTTCTCTAATTCTAATTGTCACAACCCCTGGTCCTGTGGTTAGTGACATTCTGCAGAAGTGAGGATGACGGACGGTACCGTGTCTAACTCAGCAATGCTAACATCCCATGCGTGTGACGCTGGAGGTACAGCTGAGGGCCTTGACACATGTCAGGCAAGCCATGACCCACACATCCACACTCTTTTCCCCTGTAAATCTGGCCTTCAAAGGAAGATGAACTGTATATTTTAAAAACATATGTACACTAACACAAATATGCATGTGTGTTGGGAGGTCCGTTTTAACAACTAAACATTATCTCTCGGCCATCACAGAATGAATATATCAGAAGCCCGTGTAATATCTCTGCTCCCTGGAGTAACACTTTATCTAAAACGCTGTTCTCTTCCATCCAGGACAGGCCCCTGCATTTACTGTATCACCAGAGTGTGTAGGACTTCTGAAAACCCAAATCGACCAAATGAGCTGAGTGAGATGGACTGGATTACTTTCCCGGAGTTAACAGAAACTTTCCAATAAAAGAAGAAGCTGAGATGCAGGGAACACTCTGAAAGGAGGTGTGGGCTGGGGGCACAAGAGACTGAGGTAGACACCTGGCAGCGTGCCCCGTGCCTACACCGGTCAGTAGAGACACATCTTTAACACGGAGAGTGAATGCCATCATAGGAAGACACAGGAAGATGACACCTATAGTCCCAGCGATCGTGGGACGGAGGCAGGAGGGTGGCACCTTTGAGGCCAGCCAGAGCTACACAGTGGAACGCTGATGGAAAAAAACAAAAAGGAAAAAAAATGACAAAAATTCCTTTAGGAAGAAAACAAAGGCTAAATATGAAATACGGCCAAAGATTTGTATGAATAAACAGCTCATAATTATTATTATTTATGAAAGCAAAGAACTGATGCATGAGATTCGCGACAACCCAGGAGTGAGCTCATAAATGAAACTTCAAGTCAAATTCCCCTCATGTGTATGACCCCACAGGCCCTGCGCCGGCATCACTGAAGACTCAAACTGGCCATTTCCTCCCAGATTCTAAGGTCCTGTAGAACAAGCACCATAATTTTAATGGTTTTAACATTATTTTTATTTTTATATTTATGGATATTTTATCTACGCATCTGTTTGTGTAGCACACGCATGTCAGGTGCCCAGCGGGGGCAAAAGAAGGCAGCAGATCCCTTGGAACTAGACTAACAGTTGTGAGCTGTCATGCAGGTGGTTGGAACGAGACCCAACTCCTCTTCGAGAGCACCCAGTGCCCTTGACTGCCAAGCCATCGTGCCAGTCACCCAGGTACCATATTTTCTTTACTACCTTAATCATAAACTATGACAGTGAGCACAAAATAAGTATTTGCTATGTTTTCACAGGTAAATAGGACATAGTAAATTGCATGTAACAGACTCTTACTCCGCTATTTAGTGTGTTTTTCACAGATGTAGAATATAGATGATGAAAAGTTCCAGAACTAAGTAACGGTGATGGTTGCCTAACTGAATATGCTTAGTGCTATGGAAATTAGAAAATGGTTAAAATGATAAACTTACGTACATACTATCACAATGAAAGAAATAAAATAAGTGGAAGGAATTCTAATAGAGCAAGCTCAGTGAAAAAGCAGGAGAGAACTGCATGAACCTACAAATGGCCTTTGGAAGGGGCGGGAAGACAGTTTGCCAAAGCATGTCCAGCTTCTCTTTGGGAGGTAATGTTAGGGGGTGGGAATGTTTGTTACTGTGGTTTTTGCAGCTTTCCATAATTTCCAATTTTTCTATAACAGCTCACCTATTCAACACTTGCAAATAAAAAGGGGTGTGGTACAGCTGAGGTGGGAGATATGAGGGTTTATGATCAGCAGGTTAAATCCGGATCAAAGTCGATTCACCTTGCTCCCACCCTGATGGACTCTACACTGCCTATCACTTTTTCTGTCCTTGCCTTGCCAGTGACGGTCCAAATGTGTGCCATGTGAATTAAGACTTTTATCTTTATTATAAGGAAATGCTTCCCTTCTTTTCTTTTCTTTTCTACACCTGAAAGCAAGCATTTCAGACCTGTTGTACCACCGAGCATGTCTCAGCCAGGTTGAGCAGTCTCAACGGATAGGTTTGTTCTGGACAAACACATAAGTGACCGGATCATGAACAGCTGTTCTCAGAAGACGGTGAATGTCTTCAGGACAAGATGTAGAGATGGTCTGAGGGAACACTGGATTCCCCATAGTTGCAGATGAACTAGAAGCAAGATGTTTAGAGTCACACAAACTCAGGCAGATGCCACACAAAGGACTGCCATTTATCATGAATGCTGTTTGTCTTAGTGACCCCAAAAATGGAGACAATAATGCTTCCCTCCTGGAAAGTTCTGAGCCTGTTCTTAACAGATGATGGAGTTGTAACATAAGCTTCCTTCTACTTCCTATTCAATGGAGCGTCTAATCCAAAAAAGCAACAGTGAAATGTTAAAGTATTAGCATTAACAGTCACTAGGACAGAATCATAGGAAAATGTTCTACATACTTTCTAACTGACCCCAATGAAGACCTTGTAATAAAGTTCACGGAAATTTTCCTATTCTTTGTTCCTCAATAATAGAAAAACATTCATCACTACGGGTCGGTGACCTCATATACCAGAAAAACCATCAAGACGCTTGCATTTCCTTTTTTGACAATCCTGTTTTGGAATCTTGCATTCCTTTAACTATCACGGATCCTGAGAACCCTCATGGTCTGTTGTTACCCTAGCAGAGCTGAACACAGTGCCAGGCAACTTGACTCAGAGTGGTGACCATGGCACTCCCCAGATAGTCCAGAAGTCCAATGGGACCAACAAGGCCCTCCAGGTCTGTTCCAGGACCTTTGTTCTTCATGCGGACTTGAAGTTACCCATGCTGTTTAGCAAGCAGATAGCATCAGAAGTTGCATCAGATCCACACGGAACCAAACCCCTCCCTGTGGAAAGGCAGTTCCTCTCTTTGCTAAGATCAGCCTCCTTCCCTTACCAGCACTCTTTGCCTTACTAAGACAAATACCAGAGCCTCTCCAGCTGTCTGGACTTCCTTTGTGCTCAATGAACTGCACAGACTGAACTCACTACCTTCAGGCTGGAAAGCTCAAAGTCACATCAGCAATAAGCCACTCTGGCCCGATGGAAGAGAAACGGGGAACAACATTGCTGAAGTCCATCATGGTCTAGAGCAAAGGTATGCAGAGGGCTATTACGTCTGCACCGTGAGGAATCTGCCTGGGCAGGATCCTAAAGGCTGGGGAGTTCAACCAAAGCGGATCTGCTCTGTTCCCGGGAGGGTCATGCTGCTTCGGTCTTCAATGCCGGAAAACTGGCCGCCACTGAAATCTGCTTGTAGTGCCTGCCTGCCTGCTCTCTTCACACGGTCACCTCAGAATAAAACACGGGCACTTCCATTCTCTCTCCGGTCCTTCAACCCCATGTTTCCTGCCCCAGAGAGCCGTTGGGAAAGAACACTGCCACCGCTTACTTGGAGCAAATGAACAGACAGAAACCAGCCTGCTTGAAGGAACTGGAAAAGGGGTCCAGAGCCAGCATCGGGAGCAGGGCTGTGGCCAGTCCCTGTGGGGTTCTAGCAGGTGAGGGCCTGCCCAGTGGGCGTCAAGGGCACCCCTGCCAACCTCAGCTGGAGCCAATGCATCCTCCAACCAATCCTCTGCTGTGCCCCTCTAACACTCATTTCTAGAGGGTGTGTGTATATGTGTGTGTGTGTGTGTGTGTGTGTGTGTGTGTCTCGTGCATGCGCACACCTTTGCACACACATGCCCTTGTTTTTGTTTTTCCTAAACAATGGTTCTTGGCTTTTCACACACAATCCATTAACAGAATCTGGTAAAATCCAAAAAAACCTTCTTTCCCCTAGGAAAATCCTCAAATGCAGACACACACACAGATAGTATTGTATAGAACCTGTGGGAGGCCGGGCGTTGGTGGCGCACGCCTTTAATCCCAGCACTCGGGAGGCAGAGCCAGGCTGTGAGTTCGAGGCCAGCCTGGGCTACCAAGTGAGTTCCAGGAAAGGCGCAAAACTACACAGAGAAACCCTGTCTCGAAAAACAAAAAAACAAAAAAACAAAAAACAAAACAAAAAAAAAAAAAGAACCTGTGGGAATCCTCAAACTCCTAAACCCACTACAGACACCAGGAGGAGGCATACTATGCAGCCAGAACATTTCTGAGACTCCGCCACATGCCGAGCACCAAGAAGAACCCACCTCCAGCTCAGCCCTCGCCATTCTGAAGACCAGCCCATTCTCCCATGACCCGCCTTAGTTCCATGCAAAACTCCTCCTTGGAACACCTCGATGGCTCTGTGTTACCTAATCGGGGACACGGCTGGTCAGTACTTTAAATATCATCTCTTGAATAGAAATACGAAACACACCACCCCAAATGTTTTCCCAAGGGCCACTGTTTCCTCCTCTCCCTCTGGCGGCGCTGCGCCAGAGATCCTATAACATTGACTGCCCTCATGGCGTCACATGCCCTCTCCTCCTGTTAGGGCCGTCAGCAACACGGAGGGCACGGTCCGCAACTAAATCATGTTTTATTTCCAGCTTCTAGTAAAGTCCCCACACTGGAGGAAAGCACTCCACTGGGGTAAAGAGATACAAATCAGACACTTTTAACACAGCTGACCTAATGCTCAACCTGACTGGAGGAGTGATGTCAAGAGGAATCTTGCAACAACCTAGGCAAAAGGAACGAACAGCAAGGGCAGGCAGGAACCTGGGTGGACAAAGGACACAGTGTGGAGGGGCTACCCACCACCCCCACATTTGCCCCAGGGTACTCTTGAGTAGGAGCAGCAGGAAATATTAGAAGGATAGAGGAGAGAGAAACAGATAGAAAATACAGGATAGCCTCGAGAGGGCCTGGATCCTAATCCATCAGGCCCGACTGTCTCTGCCCTAGGGTATATATAAGGGAATGCCAAGGGGTGGAGCAAAAGACCATCCCCCCAGCACAGCCAAGTGCAGACCATCTCAGACACCTGCACTCAGGCCCGTGGTCCAAGCACCCTCTCCATGCAGACCTGCTGGGTAAAGCCACTAGGAACCTGAAAAACGGGCTACAACAACACAGTATTTCAAAAGTCATGGTGACCACAAAGTCAGGCAGAAGGTCGGGGGCTGAAGAGGAAGAAGGCAAGAGGAGCCTGGGATGAAACATGTGGGAATGTGGCTTTCTCCTCTGGGAGATATTGTTTTCCTGTTTCTTGTTTTCACTTGGTAAAGTAACAAATAATTGTTACAGAAAATGGTAAGTATAAATAAACAATCACGACCTCACTGTATACAGATAAGCACTATCGTGGTCTTCCATCTTTACGTACTTTATAAACATGTATGCCTGTGCGCGTGACTAGTTGTGTTTCCATTTTACTAATCTGTTTACTATGTGCCAGGCCCTGTGCTATATATGAAATCATTTAATCACTACTATTAGTCATAATCCCTTTGAAAGACAATTATGGATGAGGGTGCTGTCCAAGACCACACAACTCACAGGCAGCTAGGCTGAATTCAACAGTAAGCATTTTCATTTCAAAACTTCATTTTTTTTTTTTTAAATTCTCACTTGATTGATTTTACAGGGGAAAAAAATCAATTCAGTTTTCCAGTTTTCTCAGCGAAGCCCCTTTGGGATCCTGATTAGCACGCATATAATCCTGGGAAATTAACTCTTGCTTATGTCATTTTCCCACACAATCTCATCACAGTCCATGGTTTTCCTCACTTACGGCATATAAATCCTGGAGGGTGACACATTCATACCCCTGCTCTGGACAGATAAATCTGGAAATGGAGCGGAGAAAGGCACATTTGGAACAAGTCGGCAAAATGAAACTCAAACCAAGATGTAGTCACGTGGGAGAGAGAGCAGGAGCCTGGCTGAGAACATGGGGAAGGCAGAATGCAAAAGGGATATGGTGTTCCATCGAAAGCACAAAGAGGAAGCAGGGGTGTGAGGAGGAAGAGGAAATGGAACACTGTGGGTAGACAGTGGGTGCCATTCAAAGGGAAGGGAAAACCAGATGGGAGGTGTGGCTGAGGGAGGGGTGGTAATGAGCTCCATTGTGAGCAGTCAATCACCATCACCGAATGCATTCCAGAAGCCCAGAATCAGGAGGGAAGGAATGGGCCCATAGATGGAGAACAGGGAGGGGGTCATGGCGTACCCTGGAGCAGGGACTCTAAAATGCCAGGGGTGTGAACAGCATTGCTCCTGGAGAGCAGGCATGGTTGAGAGAGGTAGAGGGACCCAAATTCACTTTGAATTAAATCAGTAGAGCAGGGAGGGAGGAGAAGGACCAAGGAGAGGAGAAAAGGAATCACAACCCTTCTTGAGAATCTTTGGCCCTTTGGACTTCCCAGAAAGAATCTTTTTTTTTTTAAAATAATTCGGGGGTCAGTCAGTTAATTTTAAACAGTGAACTAAATCACATAAAGTTCATGATGGGGTAGGAATTTACATCTCTAGGCTGCCTCTCAGAGTTTTATCCACCAGCCATATGGAGCCAGTGATTAATATTCAGTAGGAAGGGAATTTATAATCATGCGCCTGCCATTCAAATGTGAACTGTTTTCTGCTCAGTACCCCCAGTAATATCTGAATATATCTCCAGTTTAAAATACATTTATGAATAATTTTATAAGTTTCCTAGCAAGAATGATAATAGAACAATCTATTTTCGCTGCCACATGAAACAAAAAAGGAGGAATGAATGGTTCAGTTAATCAAGGAATTTAATATGCTTTATAATAAATATCAAACAGTCATTACTTGGGCTACTTAAAGGGTGGCTGGGGTCAAAAGATGATTATAATAGCTAGTGTCTGTGCCCACATTTATTTTCTCTCCGTTACTTACATGTACAGAAGAAACTTCCTGGATTCACAAATTTGTTTTACCACATTAGAATGCTGGAAATCAAATTTGCTTTCTTGATTTATATACAGGCAGTAATAATAAGATTCCATAATGATTAACAGCAGTCACAATCAAATAAGTGGAAAACAC
The DNA here is from genome assembly GCF_004664715.2 of Peromyscus leucopus. NCBI lineage: Eukaryota > Metazoa > Chordata > Mammalia > Rodentia > Cricetidae > Peromyscus > Peromyscus leucopus. The sequence continues at coordinate 8,423,721 of NC_051080.1, forward strand.
AGCCTATCCAAAGTACCAGTACAACAAAAGACAGACAGATATGAAAATAAATTACCCAAAATGCCTTAGGTAAATGTGGTCTAGAATCTGAAATGACCACTGTGGTGGTGGTTAATGAGGCTAGAGGTACAGTGCATGGTGATCCTTTATCTTGTGTGTATGTGTGTGTGTGTGTGTGTGTGTGTGTGTATGTGTGTGTGTGTGTGTGTGTGTGTGTGTGTGTGTGTGTGTGTGCAAGCGATCACATGTCAGGTACATGATCAGTTTTACGGCACCATGATCATAAAGAGACCTGTGATAACGTCAAGGCGACACACCCAGGGACAGACAGAATCATCTGGATGACACAATGCAATGACACTATCCCAATCTCAATATGCCCTCAACAAACACCGCCATTAAGTCACCTGTTCTGTGCCCAGGCCACTTACTCCATTATGGTCTCTAGTAGAGAGGATGCTCAGTTTGGGATTCATTTCTCTATGCTTTTGTTTTCATGTTGTGTTTTTGAGATGGGGGTCTCACTATACAACCCAGACTAGCCTCAAACTCAATGGTTCTGCTGCCTCGGTCTTCCAGGGCTGGGTTTGCAGGAAGGCACACCACCTGACTGGTTTTGCTGTACTGTCTGGGATGGCTCTTCCTAAACGAAGAAGCCTGCGATTCCAAGGTAACGCCTTACAGACCATACCCATGGAGCAGTGTAGCAGCATCCATGGCAACCTCCTCCATCACAGTCCTGCTTTTCCTGGAGGACAAAGCTGTAGTGGGACCAGTCTTTCTAAGTGGAAAGGTGACCAGGGTTAAAGGTAACCGGCAGATTAAACATGTGGGATTAGAATAAAAAGAGAAGGAAGGCGGGAATGGGATTACATTCATAAATTACAGGAACAGGTACTCATAAAATTGAGAATTCTCTAATAAGTAGACATCTTGACAATTTGAACATGTTAAAATGTAAAACTGATGGCTTGATTTGATAGCATTCACTACTATAAGAAAGAGGTACTTATTATATGGGGAAATTTTAAGTAAAAACTAGCTTATTCTCCATTACAAAACAGAGAAGTAAAACTTTAAGTCAAATCTTGAACAGTTATTTTAAAAACATGATTGTTTCATGACTTGCCATTCAGAGGAAAATACATAGTAAAACATCTGAGCCAGGAAACGTCACTTTCAGGCACCCAAATGCACTGTGCATAATTCAGGTTTCTAGCTCATTATTAACTAATCGGTAGGCCTTAGGTTTTCATTTGTAACTTGGGGAATTTTTTACAACTCATTTAATCATAGGTCTTCCAGTGAAAAGGTTAAATACTATATTCTCTACCAAAGTGTGGCAAGCATTTGATAAAAAGCAAAATCATCTGGTTGTGGAACACCTGTAATCCTAGCACTCGGGAGGAGGAAGCAGGAGAGACCAGGAGTTCGTGCCCAGCCTTAGCTAGAGCAAATTCAAGGCCAGCCTGAAGTCCCAGCTCTAGGGACTCTGTCTCAGAGAGTAAATAAACAAATGACAAACAAAAAAATACCAGAATGATAATATACTTACATTACAGTCTAAAAATCAAACTTAAAATATGGGAATAAATAGCCGGGCGGTGGTGGCACACGCCTTTAATCTCAGCACTTGGGAGGCAGAGGCAGGCGGATCTTTGTGAGTTTGAGGCCAGCCTGGGCTACAGAGCGAGATCCAGGAAAGGCGCAAAGCTACATAGAGAAACCCTGACTCAAAAAAAAAAAAAGGGATAAAAACGGGCTGGGGGGGCTGGAGTGTTAGATTCTCAATGAGTAGAAAGTCTTGCCACCATGTCTGATTGCCTGAATTTGCAGGACCCACAGGGTGGAAAGAGAGAACCTACTCCCCACTCAAGGTTGTCCTCTGACCTCCACATGTGTGTGCTGTGGCAAGCATGCATCCATAACACAGAGAGAGAGAGAGAGAGAGAGAGAGAGAGAGAGAGAGAGAGAGAGAGAGAGAGAGAGAGAAGAAAAAGGGAAAAAGAGAAAGTAAATAAATAAATGTAATTTTAAAAATGGCATATATATACATATATATGTATACACACACACACACACACACACATACATATTTTTTCCCAATAGTTCTAGCAAGCACTTGTTAGTACCAACAAAACCTTCAGCAAACTGCCCAGTCCTACCCCGCCCATCCTGCCAGGAGAGGTACAGTACAGTGGCAAACAGCGAACATCATGGCCTCAGAAACCAGAAATCCTATGTTCAAGTGTCGGATTAGTCCCTTGTAAGTTATGTGATGTTGGTAAGTTACGGGATCTGTGACTCAGCTTTTTTTTTTTGCCCACAGAAAGGAGATGACAGTGGTGCACACCCACCAAGATCCTCATGAGGAACCACTGAGAAGCAAGCGTACTCGGAAAAGAACCCAGCACACAGTCCATGCTGTTAAGGACTGGTTTATTGATAAATAGTCTTATAATTATCACCATGACTACTAATATAATTATCCATCTTACAGGCATTCCATGAAACAAAAACCAACTCAGGCAGGTCTGTGTACTCAAGTCTAATAATCAGCTGTTCATAGACTTCCCTATTTTAGTGTACCATAATTAAAATGCAAGGCCCGAGTGTGCTCTTAGTGAACTACAAAAGGCCATTATTCAAAGGCTAGCGAAGGAAGAGATACAACTGGGTATGCGTCCGCCAACACAGGTTGACGGCCCTTCTTTCCTTAGCGGTCTCCACAGTTCTCAGTACACTGCAATAACATGTACAAATAAGGCCACAGTAAACCCACCTCCACCAAGTTTCCCCAGAGATCATTTTGTGGGGGGAACATAGTAAAAACATCCAATTTCTCTTGATTCCTAACCTAGTCTCTGGTCTTTGAGAGCATAAGAAAGACGGTCATCACAGGGCCAAAGACATGGATCTGAGCAGTCAGACATCACCTAGCAACCACAAGAGATACCCCTACCATGGATGCTCAAGCTCTGATATGAAATCACGTAGTGTTTACATGGGACCTATTAAGCCTCCTCTACACTATACATCATCTGGAGACCACCAACAGCCAATGCAAAGCAAATGCTATGCAAACAGCTGTGGAGCTGTGTTGTTTATGAATAATGATGGCAATGTCTCCTGTCTGTGCCACAGCTCTTCTCCAATATTTGGATAGGCAGTTGGCCGAATTCAAGAATGGGGGCACTGTAGATACAGAGGCATAATGACACTGCCTCCCCTGGCAATAATGGCCAACAGCATCTCCATCCTCCTCTCTCCAAAACTTCGTGGCCACCTGCAGGAGGTATACACAACTGTAGTACAGATTCAGGTTCCCAATAAGTAACCCTTCCCTCCCAGGCCCTTCAAATTATATAGCTCAACATTTTTTTGTTATTGCCTTCTTTCTTTCTATCCAGCACCCATCCATCAAGACTCTCCTTCATAGATTGCAGAACCTTTTAGAAGAGCTTTTGCAAACCCAAAGCATAAATCAAAACTCCCCAGCCTCTTTACAGGCGTTATCAACATACAGTTATGAAATCAGCAAGCTGGGAGGACTCTCGGATACATAATCTAATCCAAATCCCACGGTTCACTGACTGGGAGCTAGGATATTGGCAATTACCCAGGACAAGAGTAATAACTGGCTCAAAGTAACTTAACATGTTTATATAACTTGGGCAAAGCACTGTAATTATATATCGTCCTGCATTGAGACCTTAAGTCCTTGTTGAACGAGGTTATTCATTTAAATCTAGGTTCTTAATGATATCTTGTACCTTCTAACTTGTGTAGATATAAGGCTAATACTCAGAATTTTTAATCTTCTGTGCCTCTTCCTTGAACTCTAATTTTACATCACTGTTATTAATGGCATCAGCATGCCACTCTCAAATTATTTCCAACAAGGAATAATTTTGTATGTTTAGGATTTCTGAATTTTATTTTCTCTGCCTACAATGGAATTAATGGCTAGGGCTTGAGGGGAGATAGAAAATCAAAGTTTGGCCTCCTGTTGATTTCAAATGAGAAAACCTAGTAGGGAGCTGCATGATGAGGAAAATCATTAAAACTACATTTATTTTCCTCAGATGTGATGTCCTTCTCAAAAGATGCACCTTCTATCTGCTATAGGGAAATATTCCGATATTATGTGAGTAACAAGCTAAGTAAAATGTAAATTTATGCCAGGACTGATAATGTATGCCTACAATTCCAGCATGCATAGGCTGAAGGGATAGAATTGGGAGTCGAGGACCAACTTTGGCTATAGAGGGAAATGGACTCAAAAAACAAATAAGAAGAAAATTTTAAAACAAGCAAGAAAATAATCTTTTAATTCTGTGGCCTCAACTTCTATGTCTCATAGTTGGATTCCAACAGTGAAATCAGCCTAGAAAGCTTTGGGAGGGGCAAGGTCACAAAACTACTGTTAGGCTCTTATATCTCATGATATGCAGGGCAGGACATCCACAGGGGTCAGACCTCCCACAGCTGAAAGCAGAATATTTCCATGTAGAAGGCCAGGATCCATTCTGATTATTGGTGCCCTTACTATAGGGACTGCTAAACAGTCTTTATTTTACTTCAAAACCAAAATGTTGACAGACATTAGAGACCATCAAAATTTCCTTTCTCTGAATAGTCTTATTCTATCCGATGGCAATGTGATACATGGGCAGCTTAACAAAGGTGATACCAAACAGCCAGAATTACAAACTGCTCCCTGCCCACATGTGAGGGGTGGGTGTGCAGCCTGAAAATAAACGGACACAATAGGCCCTTATTAAAACAATGTTATGGTCACATTCTACATCCAGAATAGGCAAAAAAAAAAAAAAAAAAAAAAAAAGCCTCAATGGTAATTTTGCTCCTCAAGGAAGTTGAAAAACAAAGATATCAACACCCAAAATGAGGGGGGAAACCATGACATTTTCCTGCTCTGTGACGGTTTCCACAAATTCCAAAAGACGATTAAGTGAGGAAGTAAAAGTCATAGCCTGGGCCGGGCGGTGGTGGCGCACGCCTTTAATCCCAGCACTCGGGAGGCAGAGCCAGGTGGATCTCTGTGAGTTCGAGGCCAGCCTGGGCTACCAAGTGAGTCCCAGGAAAGGCGCAAAGCTACACAGAGAAACCCTGTCTCGAAAAACAAAAAACAAAAAATAAGAAAAAAAAAAAAGTCATAGCCTGACTAATTTTGTTCCTCAGAGCCAGTATTTACTCATATATCTATTTTTAAGTATGCCAATAACTAAATCGCCCTATGCAAAATACAATATAATACAATAAAGTACAAAAACTAAAACAGATGCCTGCTATGATTGACATCTACAACGTCCCCCACAGAGGGACACTGTGGTTGTGAGACATCAGGGGTAGGATGGTGGAGGCAGGCGTCTAGGAACAAACCCTTGAAGCTTATTCCCACCTCTGTTCCAGCCGCAGTCTCTATTTCCTGTCTGTGTCATGTGATCATTTGCTGGCATCTGCTCCTGTGGTCAAAGACAGAGCCACCCCTGCCTGCTACATGGCCTCACTTCCAGAACTGAAAGCTGTCTGAAATTGTGAGCCAAGAGAAACCTTCCACCCCTTGGCTTATCTGTCAGGTATTTTGGTCATGCACCAACCCCAAAGCATCTCATTTCATGCTAGCCTTCCACATCCGTACTGTTAGCTCTGAACCGCAGCAAAACGTGAGAACCGTTTGGTTCAAGAGATGAGTAAATTACCCCCCACCCCCACAAATTCCAATAGTTATGGGCCCTGGGCAATGAAACTCCTCCACAGTGCAAAGTGAGCGTCAACGAACACTGACGGCCACCCAAACTTCAGTATGGGCCCTGCCTAAGAGGCAATGGCAATTCTTCACAAAATGGTTGTTTAAAAAGCTCACTTAAACTCTGATAAATGGCCGGGTGGTGGTGGTGGTGGTGGTGGTGGTGGTGGTGGTGGTGGTGGTGGTGGTGGTGGTGAGTGCTTTAATCCCAGCACTCAGGAGGCAGAGCCAGGCGGATCTTTGTGAGTTCGAGGCCAGCCTGGTCTATAGAGCGAGATCCGGGAAAGGCGCAAAGCTACACAGAGAAACCCTGTCTCGTAAAACCAAAAAAAAAAAAAAAAAAAAAAACCTCTGAAAAATACAATTACACTGATAATATTCTGGTAACTATGAATTATCTGCATAAACAATTCCTTAAACCCTTTACTCTGTTTCCTGTTATATTCAGAGTAAATCTAGGTCTCCAGGAAAAATTAATTCAAAGCATTTCATTTAACTTCAAAATTATGGAAACAGAAGTAGAAGACATAAACTTCCACCCGCTTTCAAGCCACTGAATTCTCTCAACGGTCTTTCTGTGTTCGTCTACATGCTGAAAATGACAAAGTTGGTAAATGCCCTGTGTCTTCACCCCAGGGAGGCCCTTGCTTTTTGTCTGTTTGTTTGTTTCTTTGTGATAGGGTCTCTCTATGTAGTGCTGGCTATTCTGGGACTTGCGGTGTAGACCAAGTCCACCTGAAACTAACTCAAAGATCCCCCTGCCTCTGCCTCTCAAGTGCTGGGATCAAAGGTGTGCACCACACACCCAGCCCCAAGGGAGGCCCACAGAAAGTTCTCCAAACTCTGCTTTTCAAGATCACAATGTATTTTGTTTTGTTTCATTTGAGGCAGTATCTCAAGGAACTTCGGCTAGCCTCAAACTCACTGGGTAGCTAAGGATGAACTTGAACACCTCACCCTCTTCCCCCCACCTCCTAAGTGTAGAAGTTACAGGCCTGCACCACGTGTTCAGCAATAAGTGTTCATGCTCCTAAAGCAACAAAATTTCAAAGCGTAGGTGGTGATTGAAGGCCTCTAAGAGATAGTCTGAATAAAATACAAGTTTAAAACACTATGGAAAATCAAAAATGGCAGGAGAATGGGCAAGAAGGAATGGAGAACAGAGTATTAATTTTGTTCATTTGCGTTCTCTCTCAAAGTACACACATGGTAATGACCAATCCGGCAAGACCCACCGATTAGAGTGATACTGGCACCAAAGATATAGGTGAAACCAACCACCTTCGAATTGGATTTAAGGCCTTGTAGACAGGAGGAAACCCATGTCTGGCACTGTAAATTTGGCCAAGAACCCATGGCTGAAGAGCTCATAGGCCCCAGGAGTGTACTACTATTATTACTTGGCTAAATGGGCATAGTATCAAATATATAGTATAGTATCATACATCATAGTATCAAACTCTAAATACCTATCTCTCTACCCATACATTACTACAACTTGGAAGGTAGAGACAGAAAGGTCAGGAGTTCAAGGCCATCCTCAGCTATATAGTAAATTCAAAACCAGCCTGAACTACATGAGACCCTGCCTTAAAATGAGAGAGGGCTGGAAAGATAGCTCAGCAGTTAAGAATGCTTACTGCTCTTCCAGAGAACCCGAGTCTAGTTCCCAGCACATACATCAGGCAGCAGCTCACAACCCTGTGACTACAGCTCCAGGGGATCCGACAACTTTTTCTGGCATCCAAGGATGCCCACTCACAGGTGGCCGGCCCGCCCTCCCCCCCCCCTCTCTCTCTCACACACACACACACACACACACACACACACACACACACACACCACAGGGGCAGGGGTGGATAAAAATATAAATCTTTGAAAAGAAGGAGGCTGAGATACTTTAGAATGGGAACTATGTGCCCTGCCAACAGATCAGTTCTTGTAAACACTGATTTCCAACTGTTCCACAGCACATTCAGGAATGAGAAGAGTTCTAATGCTCTCAAAGGAATTTTCTGAATTTGCAAACCTTTATTAGTTGCGGAATATTTAATAGACCAAAATCAAAAAGACAGATTGTAATCTAAAGAAATAAATATCTCAGAAGAATTACTCAAAACAAGACAGAGTACAACCTAAAACTATCTCTGAATATTTCATGAGTGTGACAGGATGGAGAAATGCCCTGTGGGGTAGGACTATCTTAATAAAACAATGTGTTTTTTTTTAATTATGCATATTGGGGTTCTGCTTCTTTGAAATGGAAACAGAGTTTGATTCAAACCACATTATTTTATTTACCAGGCCTTCCAGGCTTAAGACATACAGCCATTGGGATGATTCTCTACATTAGCCCGCAATTAAGTCGTTCGAAGCAGGCTGATGTCTACGCTGTCATTTTATGTTCCCCCAAAGTCCTACATGGTGCCACTAGCAGATATGATGAGCTTTAGAGGAGGCGAGGACCTGGGAGGCGTGACATGCTACATCAAGGCTGCCATTCAACTTGAGGAATGGCTACCATCTGACGGGGGAACAGCTTTGACTCCAGCAACACATGTGCCCCCAATAGGCTCTGGGGGGGGGCACAGTGTGACCTAGAGCGAATTCTAAGATTGACTCGATGGCATTCTGCCATAACAGTGTATCTCGACCTTGTGTTTAGATCTTCCTCCACAATCCTTCTGGTCTATTAACTCCAAACTCCTGCTTTAATTTTGTTTTTCTAAAAAGTTCTTGTTTTCACAGGTTCTTTTTCCTAGCTCATATAGTCTCTATAGACACAGAAAAAACAGCAGTCTAACTGCCTACATAAGTTTCCCAACGAAATAACAAAACCGTGTTAGAAGTAACAGGGTAATTCTGCACTTCAGTTCACTTGTCCATCCAACCGATGCCCTCCCAACTTGATACATCTGTCCTAAGTAGACACGTGTGCCCTAACTGAGCCAAAATGAAGCCAGCTCCATCATAAATGAACATCAGGAAAAGGATGACCTCATAACAGGATTTACCCATGGTTGGGTTTTTCCTCTTGTTAATTCATTACACTATTCCATTTGTCTTCCACCCAGGGGGAGTTTAGCAGGAATTTTCAAGCCATTAATAAAATTAAATAGAAATGAGATAATATACATTTAAAAATAAAATTTAAGCCGGGCGGTGGTGGCGCACGCCTTTAATCCCAGCACTCGGGAGGCAGAGGCAGGCGGATCTTTGTGAGTTCGAGGCCAGCCTGGGCTACCAAGTGAGTTCCAGGAGAGGCACAAAGCTACACAGAGAAACCCTGTCTCGAAAAACCAAAAAAAAAAAAAAAATAAATAAATAAAAATAAAAAAATAAAATAAAATAAAATAAAATTTAAGCTGGGCATGCTGGCCTGTAATCCTAGCACTTGAAAAGGTACAGCAGAAGGATCAGGAATTTAAGGTCAGCCTACAATACATAGGAAGTTTGAGGCCAGATTGGGCTACATGAGACTGCATCCCAAACAAAATGAAATAAAAATGACTAAGATGCCAGGATATTAGCTAATCAAGTAGCTATACTGCTTCTATTTGTTTATGCTTATATCTGTAACTAGATGGTATAGACATACTGTATCCTTCCGAGCTTCACATCATGAAATCCCAGCTGTCAATTTGATGGGCCTCTGGGAGGTAACTAGGGTCAGATGAGGTCACGAAGGTGAGGCTCACTGTGGGATTAATGCTCTCACTCTTCTAAAAAGAGACAGGGGTGGGTACTGCAAGCCAAACAGAGAGCTCATGGCAGACACTGAGTATACTGCCCCCTCCACTTACATCTCCAGCCTTTTTAACACAGGCACGAACACAAGCCTCAGTCTTGGGCTAAAGGACCTCCTTATAAAGACGAGACCGAACCAGGTGACGTCATCTAGTCTACAGTCAGACCAACCACTGCCTTGTTTACTTTCAAACACTCGTAAGGAAACAAGTCTATATTTGGTGATCATTAAGTGCATAATTAACTCACAAGAAGCGACTCCCCAAATCCAACAGGACTGCCTGTATATCCACCTCCACATGATCACAGGCCACTGCTCAGCTTCCTCTTCTCAGGCCCCAGGACCTCAGCCTACTGCTCTGTCCTCCCTGTGGCAATGCTTATTTGGACTTGAATTCTCAAATATAGAAATATTTCAAGCACTCTATTGACCCAGGTTAAAAAAATCCTGAAGAACTCAAAAAGGGATTAGGCTGGGAAAGTGTGAGCAAACCAAAAACCACAAAACAAACTTCCCCTGGGTTTCAGTCCCTCGCTGCTTTCAAAGAAGGCTGCTGGTGAATGGTCCTGATCAGAATCACTTACTGCAGAAGGTAAATGAATATATTCATTTTAATTCATTCCTACCATAACATTAAGAACAGTGAGCCCCAGTATTAACTGAATGAAGTCACCAGAGGAATAAAAATCAATTAAAGATGTACTGTGTGCTTACACACAGACAGACTTCGCAATTCAGTGTTTTAAGCTAATTTCCCTCTTGGTATTTCCAGACCCTAATTCAGTAACACAAGTAATGCTTATTAGTAATATTAATGCACCATATGCTATCACTGTCAACTTAATAATCTTGGGCTTTTCTTTTCTTTTTTTTTTTTTTTCTTACTAAAATGTCAATCTAACTTCTGGAATCCCACCCAAGAGAATCTATGCAAAATTGTAATTAACAGATTCATTCTATAGGCAGAGTAATTAGCTGTGAGCCCATTCAATGAATGTCTATAATGAAGCTATTTTATATATTACAATAGTTTCATTTGAAGTCATGAGATTTACATTATCAGGCCAATAGAAACAGCTGCTGGCCCCAGGGTCTATAGCCATGGACATCCATTAGCTCATTTCATCTTCAAAAATGAGAAAAAGAAAAATCTCTGAAAAGTCAACAGCTTACTATGGCTGCAAAGTCACTATGTAACAGAGTCATTTTGCAATTCAGAGATTCCAGCATTAGAAAAGTCTCCTAATGAGTCGTCGTTCCCACTGCTTTGGACTAGACAGAAATCTAAAACACATTTGCCAGGAAGACAATGAAAAAGCAGATTAATGAGAGGAGGGTATTTTCTACAAAAGAAGCCACTGACAATAACTCAAGGAGGAAGGAGGGGGGAAAATCAATTTAAACTTTGTTTTTAACATGATAAATCAATAAAAAATGTTATGCTTCTGATTTTTATATTAAAAACTAAACAGTATATTAAATTTTATGTCAGTACATTGAAATAGTTGATGACTTCACTACAAGATACTACAAAGGATCAAAAGAAATATTCTCATTTCCAATGCCCCTTATGCAGCTGAAGTAATTCTTCTACTGGAATGTAGGAATAATGAGAGACACTTGCCCACAAAGATGGTCTCAAGTGTGATCCCACAAGGGCCACTTGAAGGGCTCCTAAGGACAGAAGCTACCAGAACTCTTTCTTTTTCTTTTTTCTTTCCTCGTTTTTTATTAGTTCTCCAAGAATTTCATACCCTTTATTTTGATCATAATCATCCCACACTCTTTCCAGCTCCTTCCCCCCATTTCTTACCCAACTTTACATCCTCCTTTTTGTTGTTGTTGTTGTTGTTGTTAACCTGCCAAGGACATTGTTTGCTGCCCATATACCCTTAGATGTGTGACCTTCACAAGAGGGTGGTCTACCCACTAGGGGCTACACCCTTAAAAAAAACCTAACTCTTCCTCTCCCGGCAACTATCAGTTGCCATTATCTGATGTCCACACACACCCTTGCCCTGCATGCTGGAATTTTATCTGGCCTAAGCCTACACAGGTCTTGCGCAGGCTGTCTCAGGGGCTGTAGATTTCCTATGTGCAACTGCCTACTGTGTCCAGAAAACACTGTTACACTGTGGTCATCCACCACCTCCTGCTCTTACACTCTTTCTGCCCCCTTCTTCCAGAATGATCCCTTAGGAAGAGGCATCAACCTCCACGAGGGTAAGAAAAAGTCAAGAGTCCTTCACAATTTTTGGGTTCCAAGTCGTTTACTAAATGATGGTGGTTTTGGACTAGAGGGCTTTTCCCGAAGACTGAGAAAATGTCCACTTTTCACAGTATAAAATGCAGAGGAGGAGAGCTTTGTCAGTGGCAGGGGCAGGATTAAGGCACCCGCAGCACGCCCCACAAGCATGTCTTCCTCGTGTTGCTCAGAATCATGCAGCTCAAGGTCGCCAGGTCCTAGGGAGCTGCTTCTCCACGGACCTGTTTGCTGCCAGAGGCACATTTCTTTCTTTCTTTCTTTCTTTCTTTCTTTCTTTCTTTCTTTCTTTCTTTCTTTCTTTCTTTCTTTCTTTCTTTCTTTCCTTCTTTTTTTTTTCTTTTGGTTTTCTGAGACAGGGTTTCTCTGTGTAGCTTTGGAGCCTGTCCTGGAACTCAATCTATAGCCCAGGCTGGCCTCAAACTCACAGAGATTCGCCTGGCTCTGCCTCCCAAGTGCTGGAATTAAAGGCGTGCGCCACCAACACCTGGCCCAGAGGCACATTTCTACTATGCCCAGGAGGTATGTGGCTTCCCCACATCCTAGTAAGCACCGGGTCTCTTTCAGGCGGCAAGCTGAGGCGCAGTCTCTCATACTCTTTTCACCGTCTCACACGCAACAGCCAGAGCCTGACTGAGGAAGGGCAATGAAAACACAATGGCAATCTGGTAGCGATCTGGCCCCAAGATTCCGGGAACCACGGGTGTAGAAGGTAAAGAGGGGACCTGCGATACAGCATAAACTATTAAATCCAATAAGGGGCACTGAGACAGGCAGGCCCCTATCTGGTCTGCCTCAAGCAGGAGGCAAGAAGCATCACACTGGACAAGGATTCCAGGCAAGAAGGCAATTAGAAGACACCAACCAGAGCCAGACAGAACCAGTGGACCTAAGCCGAGGAAAAAACACTTCCAAGAAAGGAGTATGGACACATGGGGGCATGTGCTGGGAGGCAGGCAATATTACCAGAACTGTGTCAACTCAGGGTTATTGCTGGGCTAATAGTAAGTACTGAGCCCTTCAAGGCTTCTCACATAAAGCCAGAACTGGTTCCTCAGACTGGGGTGTGGCCCCGCTAGGAAGTGGGAGCCAAGAGCTAGCTCTAGGTGGAGTGTGTGTGGATGGGGGTAACCGTTTGATTCAGACAGCTCCTTGCCCTCTCTGTAACTCAGGCAGCAAATGACTAAGAGTGTAAACCAGACTCAAGAAATCATGAGTCACACTTCAGGGAAACCGGCATGGGTGCCAAATAACTTCTCTGAGAACTGGGAACACATGGGCTTGGACAAATATTGTGGAATCTAATATCTGGGGCCAACACTGAATGGGCCAGTTTTAGTTTTGGGTGCTTGGAGGCTCTTCAGTTACCAAATGAGGCTAAGAATATCCATCTAAAATATGCCTCCGTCAAGAAACAACAATAAGTGCTGACCTTTCGGAAAAATTAATTATTATACTTGGCATTCTTGTGCAGAAGGAACAAACCCGCACGCCCTTCTCGATGGCGTGTTATCACACATGAGCACCAGCAGCATGCTCACTCAGGGATAGCATGCAAAACGACTTTGAGTTTGGATTCAGAGAGCAAAGCAATTAAAATCTGAGTCTCTATATAATGAGCCATGAGTTCATTCCTTTTCCTCCATCTCCCACCCCCCCCCCAACAACTTAGTTAGTAACTTCCTATTATAGGTGAAAGCACTGTGTGAGCTAATGATGAGATTACAAAAATAACCAAGCCCCCAAATGCCTGACTTTAAATAGAGTGAAAAAGAGTAATGTTAGGTAGCACTTTAAGATTTAACCCAAAATGTCTTTTCCAGATGTCCTTGTAGTTCAAATACACTGGACTAACAGGGATAGATAACCACACACAGATGCATCCCCCAAAAATACCATTCAATGTGAAAAAGGCCAGACATGAAAAATTATTATACTCCACTCGGTTCCATTTACGTGAAATCCAACAGCTGGCAAACTTGGTTTGCAGGAGAGGTCATTAAAACGCTCCCCTGGACTGAGGAGAGAAGCTAAGTAAAAGGGAGGAAGGGGTGTTGGAAACGGCCTACGCCTGCTTGTGGGTGCTAGGTACACCCAGGATTGAATCTGCCAAGCTTAACAGTTAACTGTGCATATCACTAGAGATGAAGTGAACTTTAAAAATATAACCCAAAGCATCACTGGAGCCAGGCTCACGGTCAGACAAAAGCATGTCAGAAGGCTGCATCAGTACCTCGCACGCTTTCTCAACTTCACCTATAAGAAGATTCCCGTTTGGGAAGGACCACGTGCAATGGATATAAAAGTAAACTGAGGTGTCGTTCTAGTATGAACAATCCTAATACTGGAAAAGAAGGGATTTTTTTTTTAATAGCAAATGAAAAAGAGCGTTTGGTTCATGCCCTCCTGCCCCATGAACTGAGAAGAAAACAAGCCTTACTTTGTCCCTTCCATATTATTCTAGATGCTGTGACTACTCACAGGGAAGGGATTCTACAGAGAGATTACCCAGCCGAGGTTTTAGGAGGGAGACGCTGGAGAAGAGCATCACAGTCACCTGTGGGGTTTCCCCCATCACAGGACCTGATTCATGCTCCTGATTCATGGGCTTGGTCGTGACTCCCGGCAAAGTCAGTCCCCCCTCCTCCTCCCAACTGAAGTGACTCACTCCGCTCAGCAAACACAGCAGAAAAAGAGAACGTGGTCTTAGCTGAGAATCCAGAAGATGTATTCTCCTCTAGGTCCCCATGCCTTTGAGGTCAAGAGAGGAACAGACTGGGTGCAGGGGATGGCTGTACCCACTGTCTCTCCTCTTCCTTTGATAACTCAGGAGAACTAACAGAACTGATGGCATCTACGGTCTCGGCACCCTCTCCTTTAAAACTTACAGAAGGGAGAGGATTGTGCTAAGTTGAACTGGAAAGCCACTGGGAAGGGATCTGACCAAGTTTTGTTGCCTCTAACCCAGTGCGGCTGTTGCAGCCAACACACCAAGGAATGGTGGGGCTTAGGACGGTGAGCAACAGTACTCTTCAAGGTGCATTAAAAGCCACAGAAATCGATAGAAGCAAAGCCTGTGCCTGGCCAATTCCCCAGGACAACTGGAATTGGAAGCCTGAAAGCACACGCAGGGTTTCACACACATTCGCCAAATGTACATCTGAGCCTTCTCCCAGCCCTGCTTTTCAAAGATGCTCCGCTAAGATCACGTTATTTTTAGCATCATGAAAATAACAGCTGCACTGCCAGCCATCCCCCGGTGAAAGCTCCTCCCCTGGCTAGAGGTGGGCACACCCAAGATCTCTCACTGTGCTATCCCGGTCTGCTCTCCTTTTACAACCTTTAAATATAACTTGCTGAACTCAGTTGATAGGTCTGCATTAGCCTGCCAGGAGGTCCATGTGCTGAGGGTAGGGGCCGTTTATCTTATCTACCGCTTATTTCCTAGTTGCCAAGCACCACACCTAGTACCCAGAAGGCACTGAGTGGACTTGAGGTGAATGAGCAGAATTGGATGTATCACATCTAGACTACAAACTCCACTGAAGGTGGAACCATCTCTATGTGCTTCTGTATCCTCAGACCTTACAGAGCAGATGGCCTAGAGGAGGTCTTTAGTAAACATTTACCGAATTAATACGAACAGAAAGGTGAGACCATTCTTGTGTGCTGGCATAAATGAAATCTCTATGCATATGGATATTAAAAAAAACAAAAACAAAAACAAAAACCCACAGGTCTAGTTTGCAAACAGGGCTCACTGCTAGCAATCCAGTCAGAGTTCAAAGAAACTTTTCTGGTCAAATTAAGTTAGTCAACACTATCTATGATTGAACTCTTCAAAATAAGTACATGAAGTATGAAATGAGCCAGAAGCCACAGCTCAGGCCACTGGAACGCCCAGGAAAACCATGATTACCCGATTGCTGCAAAGCCTTTGGTGTTTGCTTACCCTGAGCATGATGAAAGGCTTGTCTGCAAGTGTTCGCGTCTCCTCTATGATTTGTAGGCTGCAATGAGCCTGTTATAGATAGAGCCTGCACCCAGTGGTCACTAAACACCATTTACATTTAAATGGAGGCAGGAAACGTGAGAAGCCCTCGTGGCAGAGGCTGGACTCCAAGCCCTGTGACTGAAGGATAGAAATCAGGCTCGCTTACACTGCAAGTCCCTTACGCTGGAAGGCGCTTGCACTGGAAGAAGGCGGAAATGTAAAGCAAACTGTCTTAACTCCCCTCTGCCTTCCACTTTGCTCTCCCTCACCCCAAGAGGATGCAATGCATTAGCTTTCCTCAGCCTGGTGCTTCTGATGGGGTGGCCTACAGTCCAGCTCCAGCAACTGGATACAGACCAAATCTCCCCCAGCTTCTCAGCACACAGAATGAGAAAGCATTGTCTCTTATACTTATCCTGCAAATGACATAGAGCTTTCACTCTTGCTATCATTAAATTCCAAAGAATTAAAACTACAGGGGCGATAATATAGATAGTGTATTCGTGCCTTTTACTTTATCGATTTCCTTTGCGCTTACTTGTGTCTTTTAACTGCTTTTGTTTAACTTTTAAGCTTTACTATTTATTTACTATTTACTATTAGAATAAGTAAAAATTGATGGGAACCTCACCTCCCAACTTGGTGCACTATGCCAGCAGCTCACCCCCCGTGTATGTCTGTGATGCCCTTATCCTTGGTCAGAGACCCCTCATGCAGTGGGCAAGAGCCAATGCAGATGCTTAACTGGTCCAAGTGCTGAGAACAAGTGTCTGTGGTATTCAGCCCTAGATGGAATATCTACATCAATGTCCCCACCCTGGGCTCAGCGAGAATCAAGGAAGAATGGACGGAAGGAATGTAGCCTGGAGGTGAGGAAGTAGGGAGAAATGTTGTGAATGACAGTCATTACAGGTGGGGACTTACAGTTATGGTCACCTGCATAAGACCTAAGGATCAAGTCAGACAAAATTCTAGCATGGACCATGAGAGGCTCCCAAGGCCCAAGCTAGGGGAAGGAAAAGTCATTTTTCTTTGGGAGTGTAGTTGACCATACTCCAGTGGATGACCTAATACCTGTATCTATTCAGGCAGCACTAATTGGACTCGGCATGTTAATTAATGGGGGGGGGGAGTAGGGAGGGTCATATGGAACGAAACCTTAGTTGAGAGGGGGACATATTGGATGGTCCCAGAGGAACTTGGAGGGGTAAGTGTGGGGTAAGTATGATCAGAATACATTTTATACTTCATTATGGTCTTATTTCTTATACATTTTTAGAATAAAGGCTATCAAAGTAGCATCTATCATAATGACCCTTTACACTAGATCCTCATATCTTTCTTACTAAAATCATATCAAGGTGATACAACCTTGTTATGAAATGCATCTACTACTGTAAACTCTTACCTGCTTTTGAACACCCCAATCACTTACACTTCTTCCTATTTTAGTTGTTTCATAATGACTGTGATGGACTGGCCGATAGGCCAAGAACCATCCATTGTGTTGTAGTAATCCTGTAACTGGCATGCCCAAGGGCCAGTCACTCTCCAAGAGGTCTAGCTTTCCAGTCAGCTGCCAGCTCTTTAGCAGTCAGTATCTTCATCTTATTTACTCATCAGAAACTATCATCAGGCACCATGCTGCCCACTAGGGACCACAGTCCTCAGGATAGTAAAGTAAGAAATATAAAATACAAAGTGACGATGGGATGTGGAAGTAGAAATCACTGGCTTAGGGAAAAGGTGAAACTTCTACAGAACAACCAAGAGGTAATCCTGGGTTCAGACTTAGCTAAAAACAGCTACACAAACGATTGGCAACATCAGTTTGCAATTGTGGAGGGCTTAGTTCAGCAGGCATCGCAATCCTGCAAAGTATGTAAAAGTTTCAAATGATGTCATTCATTTGATAGTCCCACACCCTGCATGTCATGTGTTCTAATGTTCGCCCCATTTTACAGAGGAAGGTCACGTCGATCACTCAAGGTCACAGAGCTGGTCAACGTCTGGACCAGATTGTGAACTTGCATGTTCTCCATCTCTGTGTTGCGCCAGGCAAAGGCATCTGAAGAAGTATGGAGGCAAATGATAGAAGACTCTGAGAAAACTGATGAGCACCTGAGAAGGCCAAGCAGCCAACACAAGATGAAAAAAGCAAACAGAACAACAACTCAGGAACTACGTCCACATCACAGGCAGCCAAAGTCCAGACCCTAGGCCAGCACAGGGCTACTGGTCTGCATTATAGCTAGCCAAAGCATGGCAGGACACTAGTCCACACCACCGGCCAAATGAAAGTGATGTTATCACTAAGAGATGGCAGATACAATCTTTCCACACAGGGGAGAGTCATCCTTTCCTCCCCATCTACAGAGTAAGGCCCTGTAGGCTAATTCAGGGTTTCATCCTCAATTCCAGCCCTGGCTGACCTGGTCCACACTTTCCAGGGTTAGGAAGGAAGGATGACTCCTCCATTATGTGGCCTGGTCCCTCTTCCTCTCCAGATCCATATCAATTCCCAAGGCAACCCTATAGCCCTGGAAGTCTCTACAGAGCGGAGAATGTCGTTGAGGAGGTCAAGACCCAGACCACCTTGAATTCTATATGACATTCAGGGACAAGGAGAGTGAAACGGATGCTCTCTGCATACACAGAGGTAGAAGACTCCAAGGTTGAGGGAGTGGAAAGTTGGAGTGTTTTAAACCTATCCCTCCTCTCAGAAGGTTCCTGACTGGCTGGCCTCTGTTGGCTAGTGAACGTGATGCTGTATTTCTCACATTGACAGTGGGGATCACAAAGAGTTCTGACCACTAAGAATCTCACCAGTTCTCATCCTCGGCTGGCTCCTTCTCTTATCATGTTCCAAGAGCTAGTTTATAATGAAAGCTAGTCGCTGTCTTAGTTAGGGTTCTATTGCTGAGAAGAGACACCAAGAGACCATGGCTACTTTTATAAAAGAAAACATTTAATTGGGGACTGGCTTTCAGGTTCAGGGGTTTTCAGTCCATTATCGTCATGGCAGGAAGCATGGTGGCATGCTGCAGGCAGACACAATGCTGGAAGAGGAGTTCTGCACACAGATCCTCAGACAACAGGAAGAGAGAGTGAGCCACTGGGCCTGGCTTGAGCTTCTGAAACCTCAGAGCCCGCCTCAAGTGACACACTTCCTCCAACAAGGCCACACCTCCTAATAGTGCCACTCCCTCTGGGTCTATGGGGGCCAATTACATTCCGACCACCACAGTCACCTACTTGAATGTTCCCTTCCTCACTTGCTATGCAGATACACACTTCCTCGGGAAACTCTCTGCCAGCCACTGGGGGATGATATGTGCCACAGAGACTGATGGAGCTATAACCACATTTCATCAGCCATGTATTAAGGGGCCTACTCCGAAGTAACCCCTACAGCCTTTAGTTAAGATTCCCTAAGAAGAATTACTGTTGAAACATGCTTCCTAGTATTTGGAAAACATTATCAGCCTGTGAAACTACATAGGAAAAAAACCCAGTAATTACCTCTGCAGAAACTGTCGGGTATTATTCCTTAATTCTTACCTTTAAACACACAGGGTTGCAGACTAGCCACTGTCATGACTGCCCTCAGCCAGCCAATCACTGAGCTCCTGGGTACATAACAAGATAAAATAGAGACAGGCAGCTGTGGTTCAGAGGAAAGTCTAGTGGTATCAGAGGTTAGGAGTAGCAGCTCCCATGACTGCCTTAAAAAAAAAAAAAAAAAAGAATTGACTACATTACTGACATTGTGGCTAGAGACTGTAGCCTTGCTGAGCAGCATGGTGCCTGATGCATAGTTTCTGAGAAGTGGGTGAGTAAATAAGAGAGAGAACAGTACTGATTACTGAAGAGCAGGGGTGTGTGTGTGTGTGTGTGTGTGTGTGTGTGTGTGTGTGTGTGTGTGTATGGTGTCCTTTTTCCAGTACTCATTACTGAAGAGCTGGTGTGTGTGTGTGTGTGTGTGTGTGTGTTATGTCCTCTTCCCTTCCCAGTATTGATTACTGAAGAGCAGGTGTGTGTGTGTGTGTGTGTGTGTGTGTGTGTGTGTGTGTGTGTGTTGTGCCCTTTTTCCAGTACTGATTACTGAAGAGCAGGTGTGTGTGTGTGTCCTCTTCCTAGTACTGATTACTGAAGAGCAGGTGTGTGTGAGTGTGCATGTGTACGCATGTGTGTGTGTGTGTGTGGCCTCATCCCAGCTCTAAACATGTCATCCTACATCCTCCCATCCACCTCATAGGGCTGAAGGGACAGGCTTTGACAGGTGAGAAGCTGGCCTCAGGTGACAGGCTCCAGGTGAATCCTACCAGGTGCTAGCTGACACAAACTCACATGTCACTCAAGACTGTTTCCTGCCTTCCAGTTCGTAATGAGGGCAGCAAGTGTCTTTACAGGCGCCCTCTTCTTCCATAAAGTTTCCTTCTACCCTCTTTAAGAATTGCCTTGCTGGGCGGTGGTGGCGCACGCCTTTAATCCCAGCACTCGGGAGGCAGAGCCAGGCGGATCTCTGTGAGTTCGAGGCCAGCCTGGGCTACCAAGTGAGTCCCAGGAAAGGCGCAAAGCTACACAGAGAAACCCTGTCTCAAAAACCAAAAAAAAAAAAAAAAAAAAAAAAAAAAAAAGAATTGCCTTTGCCCCAAAGAAACCAAGAAACTCCTAAAAATCGACTTTTCTTCCTCGTTAAGGAACATCTAAAGCTACTACACTTATACCCATTTCTTTACATATTACTGGGAAATCCTGGCTTTTCTTTTCAGAAAAAGCCAATTGTGTCTTACACAACTGAAACACACAGGACCTGTTTCATAAGTAACAGAAAGAGATAAAATGATTCAAATGAACGCAACTATTTCAAATATTATGCAAATGAGAGCAAAACCTTAAAAGCAATAAGGCGCTAATGTGTTTAAAATTAGGTACTACTGTTTTTCTCTTTAGAATGATTTTTCTCAAAAAAACAGTACAAATAAGAAAACAAAATGTTTCAGAGAAAACCCTGTCTTGAAAAACCAAAAAAAAAAAAAAAAAGAAAAGAAAAGAAAAGAAAATGTTTAAGATCGTGTCTATGTGATGATGCCACAAGAAAAACTCAGCCGTCATTCTGAGTGTGCAAAGCCAGGCATGTATTCTTTCAAACATCTAGCTACGATGTCTGGAGAGATCATAAAATTTCAATTATGTAAACAGAATCTTGGTTTCTACAAAACAAACTTTATAAATAAGCCTTTAATTTGCATACGTGTACTTTGTAAAAGAACACCAATTCATATGACTTTTGACCCAAGGGTAAAGTTCCATCAAAGTTAAAAGAAATTTTACAGGAAAAAAAAAAAAAAAAGAAAGAAAGAAACTTTAAAAGATCAATACTTTTTCCCCCCAAATCTTAAGTGTTTGTATTTTAAAATAATGTGGCAAATTGTAGAGTTCTGATATCCTAAAATAAAAGTTCTGATATCCTAAATATAAAAGCAACATCTGACTCCACCAAAGAATACATTTTCTTTTATTTGTGTTTTTGGCTGCTGAATGACTTCCTGCAGCAAGATCTATCAATTGGTATGCAGAAATGTAGCCAGGGCACCCATAAATACCGAGGCAGTGAAAGCTGTCATTAACCCTTCAGTGTGTCTCTGTGCGAGTTCCGCTGAGTCCTCTGGCTGAATGACATCTGCATTGCCCTCTGGCCCACGCCCCAAATCCTCCACTGCTGACACATTCATCTGATGTTCCTCACACTGGCTGTTTCTCAGGAGGGAGGCCAATTAATTTTCGCTGCAAAGCCGGAAAGACAGAGCTAAGCAAAACCAAAAAGGAACCCTAGTAACGCCACAGGCCAGGAGTGACTTGGGGGCAGAGCACCGGCCTGGTGTGCGAGAGGCCTGGGCTTCCACAATTACGGCGATACGAGTGTGACACCCTCACTTGGCTACTTTAAAATCCCACACTTTGGGCCCTAACATTTACGAATCAGTCCAGAAGCACATTTTCTTGGCTGGAGGTAATTAGATGTGCCTCTTTGTTTTCACGCAGTCCCAGGCCTGAAGGCACTGCGTCTAAAGTGGATCAGGCAGTTTCAATCATATAGCATGGAAACTAAATCAGCCCAATAACAAATGTTTTTCGAAGCACCTACTGTGTGAAAGGGCATCATGATGAGTAACATAGAGCGTCCCTCAGTGAGACAACAGCTTTTGGTCAAGACGTACTGTTAATGGGAAACAAAGGGACAGCTACAGGGTAACTTTAACTAAAATCCACTCTTCCCAATCTACCCTGTTACAAATCCCACCTTCAGAGTTCGGTATCATTCTTTACCTTAGGCATGCAGTACGCAATTCTTTTTTTTTTTTTTTTTTTTTTTTTTTTTTGGTTTTTCGAGACAGGGTTTCTCTGTGTAGCTTTGTGCCTTTCCTGGAACTCACTTGGTAGCCCAGGCTGGCCTCGAACTCACAGAGATCCGCCTGCCTCTGCCTCCCAAGTGCTGGGATTAAAGGCGTGCGCCACCACCGCCCGGCATCAGTACGCAATTCTTAATGCTGCACTCTCTCCCACAAATGTCAGAATGTAAAACCGTATCTCTAATGGAAATGTCTGTGGGAGAGTTTGATCTAAATTTCTTAGCTTCTACAGGGTGGAAAAAAAAATTTTGAGGAACCAGCAACATATGCCATATGTAGAAGCCCCGGCCTCACACAAACTCTTTCAGAGCAGTTTTCTTAGAGCTCTCTCGTCACATGCAAAACAATGGGTTGCCAAAGAGGAGAGAGACTAGAGGATCTTTCAGAAAGCTGTTATTTGACTTCAACGTTAGAATGTGGATGGTAAGTCATGACTAGGTGTGGAACTAGGTGTGGCACACAGGCTGAAGGAGAAAATGTCTTTGATCACTGTTTTAAACTCTCATCTTTTTGTTAAAGAAAATGCACATATATGTATGTATGTATGTATGTATACGCGCGCGCACACGCGCACACACACACACACACACACGAATGTCACTTAAGTTGGAGACAGAACTGGGTTCATTTGGGGGTTACATCACTGGGGAATCATATCCCCATATCTTCTCATCTCTCCCCAGCTGGCTCAGCTGCCCACACCTCTCTACGGCTAGATCAGCAAGGTCCCATGCTTTCTCCTTGGTATCACTTCCGTACCAGGACTTCTCCTGACACACCCCTCGATTACAGAGCTAGTGATAGATTGCTGCATACGGGGTGCAACAAAGCGGAACCACTGAATGTATGTGCTCTTCAGATAACACAGACGAGAACTCTACACAGCCATAAAACCGCTGAGCATTGTGTTAGGTCATTACGGGCGTGAGTCACTCGGTGGCTCATGCCTGTAATCTCAACTCTCAGGAGGCAGAGACAGGAGGATCGGGAGTTCAGGGCCAGCCTCAGCTACATACTGAGTCCAAAGGCAGCCTGGCTGTAACAGGCTGTGTCTCCGAAATAATAAAATAAAAATAAGTAAATAAGCAAATATATATACATATGCATATGTGTATATATGTGTGTGTATATAAATATATATGCTTATTTTTATTTTATTATTTCAGAGACACAGTCTCTTACTATATATATGTATATATACAAACATACATATATATGTGTATATATATATATATATATTTCATTCATTCTTTCAGTAATTAACTGATTGGCTTCTACCTAAGCCCTGCAATCTTAAAACTCAAAGTCAACTTATATTTTAGAAGAGGGTGAGAAAGAGACATGATTTTAAAAAAAAAAAATGTTGTCTTTATGAATAGAGACAACATCTGAGATAGTTTATAAAATCTCTACAAGACTTAAGTGAACTCCACCCAGCACTAAGAAATTTACACTTCAGTGGCAGAGATAACAAAAGCAGAGATAATGAAACACAGAGACAAACAAAGCCAGGATGAAGGCTGAGTACTTAGAACCAAGAAACAGGGGATGGGAGACCGCATGGGGGTCGACGAGGGACGGCGTATCAGCGATATCTGCAGGAGTTTGCAATAGGCTCGGAAGAAGGAAGAGTCGCTGAGAAAGAGAGGCAGGTGCGCTGGAAGCAATGGTCTAAACCACAGCAGCCACAAAAATCAGGACTTAACAGACACCAGCACCCCACCCCACACTGCCCATCCTTCCCATCCCTCAACTCCAGAGGGGCAGTCACACTAAGTACTCCAGCTAGAATCGGCTGCTTAGAGACGGCCCTCCTTCCTTAAGCTCCAGGACAGAGTCCTTCATATTGAATCACTACAGCCACGTCTACACCCAAATCCTGGGAAGGTCTGCAGCACCCTCTCCATCCTCCTCCGCTTCCCAGCACGCTGCCAGCTGCAGATCTGCTCTCTCCATGATGAGTTCCAGGTGAATCAAGATCTTTCAGATGCTTAGGGAATTCCTCACAGGACAGTCACTCCATGCCCTTCCACCCTAGTGTCTGTGCCCCAGAAACCTCTCCTGCCTTTCCTGCAGCTGCATGGGCCAGACTTCCCACAGCTTCGCCACCTCCTCTGCGAAGTGTCCTTCCACAGTTTTGCACACACTTCAATAAAGCCACCCTCTACAAGCATCCTGTTTCAAGGGACCCCATCCTGGGAAAGGGGTGCATCCTGCCCTGATCTAATACATACCCTCCTGTATTTAGCAGAGGAGGGCTGCTCAACTAATGCTGATGAGGCCTAACAGACTAGACCTAGATCTGGGGGTGATTAAACATGAAATGGACCAAGGGAACAGTAGATGTCTTTCTAAGAATGTAGCAGTGGAAGAGAACAGAGTCTGAAGAGGAATGGCCGGACCATTATCTCACACCTCCTCTCTCCACTTCCCAAATGGCATGACAATCCAGGATGAGAAATCACCAAGTCAACTACAGGAGACAGATGGCAAACCTAAAGCTTTCAACCACCTACCATCTAACCTAACTAGGAAGTCAAACCCACCAATCAACTATCCATATCAAACCAATCCATCTGAACCCTGAGTTCTTCCTCATAGCTCCCATGTCTGGAACCACTTTCCCTTGGCAGAGTTTGAACCATAGATAATACAAGAAGATAAAAACTTAAAAAACAAACAAAGAAAAAACTACTATACAAACCATTTGGTGAGTGAGAAGCGCTAAAGAGATGCATTCATCGAGAGCTTCTACGTTCTACCACGAAAGCTATTGCTATCACTTTTTAAGGGGCTTGGCGAGGGGGCTGAGTGCCAATGCATGAATGAAGGTCAGATACCGTGTAGAATATTCTCTCCTTCCATCGCGTGGGTCCCGGGGATCGAACTCGGTTCCTCAGGCTCGGTGGCAGATGCCTTTACCCAGTGGTCCATCCCGTCTGTCCTGTTTCTATCACTTTTTAAATCAAGAAGAAATGATGCTGAGTCAACTCACTGACTAACTGGAGGTGGGGAAGGACGTGTGGAGACTGTCAGGGACAGTCCTCTGCAGTGCCAGGCACTTGCAGTGATAACCGTCTCCGCTAGGGCACTTCGGCAACTGCGGCCTAGATGAGATTTCTGCTGAAATGGAGAGGACAAGTTTTGCCCATGGGTTCATTCACCAGCACGCCTTTTATTTCCGGTGGCCATGACGTAAGCCAATGAGACAGACACCATGGGAAGTTTACCATTTTCAATTCCCCACATGGGACCTCGGTTCTGCAAAAGGAGGTCCACCTGGTACCTAAGTACCAAACAGCTTCAAGATCCACCTGAACTAATGTTTATAAAGCTCTAGAACACAGTCTCCCAGAAGGCTTGACTTCACACATGTAGGGGAAACATCTATGATACCATCATCTAGTTAAAATGTTTGAGTTTCATTGCTTGCAATCAGCCTTGGATAACGTCAGGGCCTCATGGCAAAGTCATTTTCCTGCTCCGAATTGTAAAGCCAAGAGAAACTCCACAGAAAACACTAATACCGACTATGCTTTAAACTACAACTATCGGAGGAGTGAGGCGGACTGAAGAAATATATCAGTCAAGAGCTTTGACACTACAAGATTCGAGGCAGAGGTTGCAGTTACAATCTTCATCGTCCCCCACAGCTGGAAATTAGCATTACTTTGTAATAGCCTCTAAAGCACTGTCAGCCTACCTCGGTAACCCCCAAGAAGGCTTATCATTCTGTCATTATCATTTATATGACATAAACGTAAGGCATGGTAAAGCATTTCCTGACACAAAAGTTACTGTACTCCACATTCAAATTATAGTTCAATAAAGAACAACCAAAACTTGGCAGAACCTGCTTAAATACTTGTTGCTTGAAAAAAAAATCGGTTGTCTACTATCTACACTAAAGTATCAATCTAAATACTGGAGGGTAAGGTAAGAAGAGGCAGAGGTAGTTAACTACACCTGCTGTTTTACTTCATGGAACAAACCTGAATCACATCGGTCACTAAACGCAAAGCCTACTGCCAGGCTCTGAAGACGAACCTATGATGCCTAATCATGTAACAGAGGCTAGACCAAATTAGATTTTCTTTCTAAACTGAAATCTGATGGCGCCAAGCAGTTACAGTGAGCCTCTTGCTTAGGTCAACTTCTAATTCCGGCTTGATGCTCGCTTGAGTACCTCGCTAGGGCAGACATGAATATTTTCCTAAGAAACTGATTGTGTTGATTTGAGTGTAACTTTTTAACGCCGCTCCCATGGATGGTACTCCTACGTAACGGTCACTTACTATTCCAGTCCCACCAAACAGCCGCATCCTACATCTTGTGCCCGGCAGCGGCCAGGTACAGAGCCTTACTTAACTTGCACAAGTCTGGTAAATCAGAAACTTGGGCTTAACAGTGTGAGGCGCCAAGGAGGTCAACCTGTGCGCACTTTTCTCTCCTCTTTGAAAAGGAATACTGTCTGCTCTCTCCCCAAAGATGAGTACCTGGCAAATCGCTCTGTCAGAACGAAAGGTCGAGGCTAAGTCTTGGCGTGAGATCCCAAGTTTGTCCTAGACCCGGGTGTTATCAAATTCCTTTGATTTAAATGATTCGGGGTAAAATCTGAGAGGAAGGAAACGCCACACCCAACTCCTAAATTTACTTTGTAAAGTGTTTGGAGGCCGTGGGGAGGAACAGTTTGACATCCAGGAGGCCTGGTGGAAATGAGCCACCGTCCTCCGCCCGGCGTCGCCCCGCGTCCCTGCCCCGCGCTCGCCGCTCCAGCCCTTTTGTTTGCGTCACTGCGGGCCGATGCCGGGCTGCGGGCGGGACCGGCGTGCGGTGTAGCCTGCGGCCTCCGCGGAACCGGATCAGGTGTGTCGTGAACCCGGGAGCAGGGACCCCGAAACACCGCCCCGTAGCGGGCACAGGAAAAGCCCTGAAGTTGCTTCTGAGCCGCGGCTTCCGAGCAGAGGCGTCCGCCCCGGATCCCCGCGCCCCGGCCCCGGGCACTCACCGATGTCTCCATCCTCATCGTCGTCCTCTTCCAGCTCCATGTTCAGCAGGACGTTCCTAGTCATCATCTGCATGTCTCCCCCAGACCGACGCTCGGCGCTACTCGGCTCCGCTCGGCTCCGCTCGGCTCGGGCCGCAAGCTCCGCTCAGCCCTCTCGGCGGCACAGCCTACTGCACTCCGCCCGCGCTCTGCTTCACCAGCCGCGCAGCCAGCGACTGAGCATGCTCAGAGAGACGCCGCCACTCCCGCCCCAGATCAAACCGCCCCGGCTTCGGGGCGCCCAGGAGGAAGTGGGGGGTGGGGGGAGGCTGGGTTTGCCCTGCTGCGCCTGCGGGACGCGCTGCAGCTGCAGACGCAGGCCGACTCCTCGGAGGAGCTCGCAAGGGCTTTAAACTGTTCTGCAGAATGGCAAGGCGACAGAATGTGCCAGCTTGCTGCGGAGCAGCGGACACGTGCGCAAGGAGAGCAATCGCAAGGAGTGGTCGCGGGGTGCAGCGGGTGCTGGCGATGCAAATCAGACCTCAAAGCCAGGGACTAGGCCGAACGCGTCACAGTTACGTGTAAACTCTTGGAATAGGGCAATGTGGGAAAGCACGGTACCAGGAAGAACAAAGAAACGAAAGGGGAAAAAATGAAGGCAGGGAGTGAAGGAATGCCTCCCTGAAAACTCAAGGACTCTGGGGCGCAGAAACGAAGGGAGTTCGCTCCCAACACGCTGGGAAGCAGAACTGCAGGGCCCTTGGGTGGCCCGTCTGCAGAGCTGCTGTCAAGGACGCTGGTGACAAGTCGTTTCTCCGCAGTGCCGGGATGGAGCTCACTCTCTGGTGGAGCACTTGCCTCCTGAGCCCATTCCTGTCATATGGCCCAGCACTGCTCAATGACGCCAACTGGACTTCGTATTTTATTCTCTCATATACTTACTCTTCCTCCTCTTTCCCTTCTCAGATGCTGGGAATCCAGCCCAGCACCCCTGGCATGCTAGGAGAGCACGCTACACCGACCTATATTCATAGTTATTTTTAATGTTCTCACGGGAAAGAAAAAAAAAAAAACATTGAGATCAATATTAACGTAGGAATGTAACCACGAATATGCACTAAAAGACAGTACGTATTACTCTTCAGAAAATGACCAGGAAACACTATCCCTGCTTCTTAGGTTACAGTTTTAGTAAAGAAGACTACTTCTAACATAAAAGTAAATGCAGAGCTCTGGAGATAATTGAGATGAGAAGAAAGAGACAGACAGACAGACAGCCATGACCTGTAGTGCTGTTTATGGCCGTATGGCCTGTAATCCCAACTAGACCTCTAATTCCAGCGCTCTGGAGACTGAAGCAGGGGGTTTTGAAGCAAGACTGGTTGGTCTTCAGGACAGAGAGGGAGGGGGGAGGGGGAGGGGTGCCTTCACTGAACTCTCAGCTCCAGATGTGTTTGGGTTACACAAGCACTTTCCACGTTCTTCGTTGAGCAAATGCTTAACTTGGGGCTTTTTACGTGCTGCATACACTTCTAAATGTTGTACACTCATCATTTCACCTCAAGCCCACAGTTGTCACCCTCTTTCCCTTGAGTCCCAAACCAGTGGGCAAGCATCTGGTCTGAAGCCACACAGACAGTCTGTGTTAGGGGGGGTCTGTGCTGTGAGCTCCTCATAAACTGCTTCCAGTGGCACTTCCTTACCACAACTTCCAAGCCTCCAAGTCTCATCACTGACCTGCCACAGTTCTCAGCAAACGTTTTGGGTTTTCTGACCCGGGACTTTGCTCAGAGCTAATTTATAGTTAGAAAAGTTCTGGGTTTGATCCTGAGATAAGTTTCAGTGAGTCATTTGGAATTTTTCACAGATTTTAGAGATTCCATTTCTGTCTTTCTTGATGAATGTTGCAAACATGGCTAGTCTTTTATGTAGATATGGCTTTTGCCACAAGGAAATTGAATTATTTACTTAGGCCAGCTGTGAGCCTATTATTAGCTATTAGAGGGCTGAAGATGGAAGCCAGTGAAGTACCAATATCCACCCATTTCATCCGTTAATGCATTCCCTACAGTTCTTCTCATGCATTGGTTTTTCAACTGATCAATATATGCTGCAAAAATAATCCAAAGAATAGGCCTATTTAGGAGCCACACCGTTGACCCTAAAAAATGGTCTGTGTTATATATAGTTTGTGAGAGAAAGTGCTCACACAATTGTGTGGCCAGCGTATTTGTAGCTTTTCCAAGTGAGGAGTCGCAGACCGAGTTATTTTCTCCCCTCTTCGTCTTCAGCCATAAGGACGCTTTGTTGGCCCAGCTTGTGAATGTTGGTACTTCACTGGCTCCTGTCTTCAGCCCTCTTCTCCTTCCCCGTAGAACTGATGCCGTTCTACAATTTTAACTATCTAGCACAAGAAACAAGAGGTCTGTGGGCATTCAATCAGTGTGCCTCTATATCCCGAAGCTCCTGATACCTGGCTTTGAAAGCCCTACAGTTGCCATCTTGAATTTCTTTTTTTTTTGTTTTGTTTTGTTTTGTTGTTGTTGTTGTTTTTGAGACAAGGTTTCTCTGTGTAGCCCCAGATATCCTGGAACTCACTCTGTAGACCAGGCTGGCCTCCAACGCAGAGATCTGCCTGCCTCTGCCTCCCCAGTGCTGGGATTTAAAGGCGTGCACTATCACCACCCGGCTTGAATGTCTTAATAACATTGTCTTTGAAATTTTATCTTGTCAGTGAGGTCAGATGGAACAATGCCTCCATTTATGTGTGATTCCACTTCCTATCACTTCCCTGTCTGTCTGTGAAATGAGCTCTCAGCATCTCAGCAGTCAGCTGTCTTCTTGGACACCCCTGCCCTGCCTGTCGTCCTTAGCATACATGAGACCACCATGGAAGTCTGGGTACAGGCATAAGGATCCAAGTCACGGTGAGGCATGGTGGCAGCTGTCCCTCACCTGGACTGCCAGTACCACAATCAAATCACCCAGACTAAGGAGTAAGGAATGTCTCACTCATGTCCAGGCACAGAGGTCACCATCTCAGGCATATGGATTGCAGGGAAAAGCCAGGAGAGATACCTGCCTTGGCTTCTGTCCCTTGTCAAAGTACGGTTTGTCAGACCAGCACCTGATGGAATGGAGACCCCACAGCTAGGCCTTATATGCTCTTTGAACAGAAGACTATTATTTTTATATCATTTTATAATTCTAATATTTAAGCTATGCTTTTAATTATTTGTATATGCAGTATCTGTATGTGGATTTGTGCACTTGAGTGCAGTGCCTAAGGAGGCCAGAAGAGGGCATCGGGTCCCTTGGACCTGGAGTTGTAAGCTGTCCCACATGGGTTGCTGTGCTAGTCTTAACCACCGAGCCATCTCTCCAGCACCTTACATTTTTGTCTTGTACCTCTTGTGTGACTTTCTGGAGAGGCATGAGCAAATGTCTCCTTAAATCAGATGAAAAACCAATAACAGCCCCAGTAACAGCTCCATTGGACTCTGGGTATTGGAATTACTCACAGGAGCAGGGATGGCTTACAGGCAGATACATCACTGAAGAGCCCATCCCCCAGCACAGGTGAGGATGAAAGAAAGCTTCATCCCTAGAGCGCTGCTTCCTTGGTGCTCCCTGAATGACCTGTGGGTCGTTCACCAGGTCCGAACCTTCTTCCAGCCGCTCAGACCTGGGAAATCTCTCTTCAGCCACTGTTGCTGTTTGCATAACCTTGGCGGATGGGGCTTCAGAATCTTGTGAGTTTAAGAAATTTCCCGAGACTGAGGAGGCTCACTTCCTGACTTTTAAGGAACCTTTCTCCAGGGAGGGAGGCTTGGCTGCTTTCATTCAGAGGAAACTGCTACAGGACAACACTGACCCCTGAAAATTGTGTAGCTGGAACCAACTGCACCATCTACCTGCAGCCTAGATCCCTGTTCATATTTCCAGTATGTGGGGATATTTGCCTACATATTGGATAGCTCTTATACCTTTCTTACACGGTTGAAATTTAGCAGATTCATTCTAAGTTTATAATCTCTGCCCTCAAACTGCGTGACCCAAGCAAGGAGTGACACAAGCTTCTTACAGAAACCAGTTAAGACTGAAAGACAGACATAATCTCACAAGCAAGGGTTGTTTTGACTCCTGCTTTTCTCTGTCCACCTTAGGCAGCTGTGGTGCTTCGAAAGAAAATGGCCTCCAAAGGGAGTGGCACTATTAGGAGGTGTGGCCTTGTTGGAGGAAGCATGTCACTGTGGGGCAGGCTTTGAGGTCTCTTTTGCTCAAGCTTCCCTCGGTGTGCCTGCCAGTCAACTTCCTGTTGCCTGCAAGATGTAGCACTCTCAGCTCCAGCACCATGTCTGCCTGCAGGCCACCATGCTCCCCGCCATGATGATAATGGACTGAACCTCTGAAACTGTAAGCTGCCACCCAATTAAATGTTTTCTTTATAAGAGTTGAAGTGGTCATAGTGTCTCTTCACAGCAATAGAAACCCTAAGACACCAGCCTATTGTTAAACCCTGCTGTGCCCACTTCCTGGCTACCATAAGCAGAGCCTGTCTTATCTATTGTGGCATTTTAGGGAAGACCTAGAAAAGCTGCAAGATTAATGCATGCAACTACTGTCTGCAGGGCTGTTCTAGGCAGAAAGAAAAGTAAATGCAAACGTTCTCAAGAGATGTAGCAAAGAGGATGTGGCCCAATGGGATGGTGAGCAGGTGCCATTAAAACAGCAGTAAATACACACCAGCCCAGCTTCTGACCGAGTACTTTCTTCGAGAGGCACTGGAACTGTTACTGATACCGTAGAAGGACCATTTATCAGGAGAGATAAAGCAAGAAAGTCTGTGTCTCCTTAAGCAGTACAGTAATGGAAGGGAATTTCTACAAGATTCCAGGTCGAACTCAAGACATTAAGAAGTCCATTAGAGCTGTGTGTGGTGATGTTCCCAAACACTCCAGGAGGCTTCCAGGCCAGCCAGGGGCTACTCAATGAAATCCTGTCTTTAAAAAAAGTGTGTGTGTGTGTGTGTGTGTGTGTGTGTGTGTGTGTGTGTGTGTGTGTGTGTGTTGTGTGCCCCCTACTAGTCAAGGCAGAGTGCTTTACTTTTCACTGTGGTCATCGTGAATACTGTAAATCTCTGAGTTTTATTTTTGTAACTGATATACCTCCACTTTATTCTCTGCTTTTGTGAGACTGACCTTTTTATAATCTGTAGTGGCCATAACACTTAGAATGCTGAAGCAGGAGGATCGTTTGAGCTCAGGAGTTTCATCAGCCTAGGAAACCTAGCAAGATCTAGTTTCAATGAGTTCTTCATAGAATCGAAATCATATCATCTTTGACTTTCTATAACTCCTTATTTCACAGAGTTTAATGTCCTCAGGGTTTATTCATGTCACATTGGATAACATTTTCATTTTTTGAAGGTTAATTGTTCCATTATGTGTATGTCATATCTTCAGGGTTTTTTGGGAGGGGGCGGTTTTGTTTTGTTCTTCTTGTTGTTGTTGTTGCTTGTTTAGGGTTTTCTTTATTTTGTTTCTCAAGACAGGGTCCAACCAGCTCCCAAATAAAGACAGGGAGACTTATTATTAATTATGAATGCTCATCCTTATCTTATGCCTGTCCCACTAGCTCTTTTAACTTAATTTAACCTGTTTCTCTTCATCTATGTTTTGCCTTGGGCCTTTTTATGTTTCTTTTGTATGTCCTACTTTCCTGCTTCCTTCATGTCTGACTGTCTGGCCCATGGCATCTCCCTGTCGTCTCTTTTTCTTTCTTCCCTCAAGCCTAAAAACCTCCTCCTACTTACTCTCCCTGCCCAAAGGTCTTGCCTATACCTCCTCCCTCACTATTGGCCATTCAGCTTTTTATTAGACCAATCAGGTGTCTTAGGCAGACAAGGTAAAACAGCAAAACATCTTTACCTGATTAAACAAATGTAACACATCTTTGCATAGTTAAACAAATATTCCACAATACAGGGTTTCTCTGTATAGCTTTGGCTGTCCTGAAACTATGTAGATCAGGCTGAACTTGAACTCAAGAGATCCAACTGCCTCTGCCTCTCAAGTGCTGGGATCAAAGGTGTGCACCACCACACCCAGTGAGTTTTCTTTTCTTTTCTTTTTTTTTTTTTTAAGATAGGGCTTTCACTAGGTAACCAAGGTTGAACTTGAACTTGCTATGTAGTGTAAGCTGACCTTTAGTTCTGGATTCTCCCACCTTTACTTCAGGACATCTGGGATTACAGGCAAGTGATATCACACCTGGCTTTTGACTTGATATCTTACCTGTTGTGACTAGTGTCAAAATGC
This sequence comes from Peromyscus leucopus, assembly GCF_004664715.2. Lineage (NCBI taxonomy): Eukaryota > Metazoa > Chordata > Mammalia > Rodentia > Cricetidae > Peromyscus > Peromyscus leucopus. The sequence goes on from NC_051080.1 coordinate 8,457,219, forward strand.
ACATGTGAGGGCAGGTACTCTCTGGCACAGATTCCATCTCTCTTGGAAATGGACCTAGTATTGGGATTGCTGGACCATGTGGTAATTCTAGTTTTAGTTTTTTGAAGAACCTCCAAGCTGTTTTCCACAGTGGCCTTAACAATTTCCATTGCAAGCCGTAGCTTGAAAAGGTTTTCTTTTCTCCATCCTTGGCAATCCTTTCCTTTTTGCCTTTTTGAATAATATTCATTCTGAAAAAGATGTGAGCTCATTTTAATTGCCTTTTTTAATATTTGGTTTGTAATGTTCAGAATGTTGTCATATACCTACTATCCATTTGCAGGCTTTCTTTTGGTAGATGCCTGTTGAGGTCTTTAGAGCGTTTTCCAGCTTTAGGTCTTACACGTGAGTCTTTTAACCATTTTGAGTTGATCTTTGTATGTGAGATGAGATGTGGATCTGACTCTCATTTGATTCTTCTGCATATGGACATCCTGTTGTCCTAACAGCATTTAGGAGACTGTCATTCCCGGCTGTGTGTTCTTCACACATTTGTCCACAATCAATTGACTGTAAGAATGTGGATTTATCCCAGAGATCTCAACTCTACTCCATTGTCCAATGTGAACTTTTTTGTTTTGTTTTGCTTTGATTTTTTATGACAGAGTCTCAGTAGTTAGTCTCCACTGCCCTGGGGCCCACTATGTAGCCCAGCGTGGTGGTCTGAATGAGAAATGCCCCTTATAAGCTCAGGTACTTGAACACATTGTCCCCGGATGGTTGTGCCTTTGGGAAGGTTTTGGGACCTTGAAAGGGCCGAGCTTGCTGGAGGAAGTATCTCACTGGGGGGTGGGTGTTCACTCCCTTTGCTTCCCATGCGAGTTGAAGATGTGATCTCCCAGCCTCCTGCTCTGTTTCCCAGCTGCCATACCTCCCCCGACATTATAGATTCTCCCTCTGGAACCAAAAGCCAAAATAAACTCTTTCTTCTGTGAATTGCCTTTGGCCACTGTGTTGGCTATTCCTGGTTAACTTGACTACATCTGGAATTAACTAAAACCCCAAAATGGAGGGCACACCTATGAGGGATTTCTGCTTAATTTGAAGTGGGAAGATCCACTTCTAATTCAGATCTTTTGAGATAGGAAGACACATCTTTAGTCTGGATCTAATCTGGGCCACACCTTCTGCTGGAAGCCTATATAGGGACATGGAAGAAGGAATATTTTGCTCTTTGCCTTATTGCCCTCACCTTGCTACCAAGTCCATTCCCTTCATTGACATTAGAGCCTACTTCAGGATTCCAGTGTATACAGAAGATCAGCTGAGACATCCAGCCTTGTAGACTGAACTACTGGATTCTTAGACTTTCATGGCCAGCTATTGTTGGATTAGCTGGACCACAGCCTGTAAGTCATTCCAATAAATTCCCTTTCTACACACACACACACACACACACACACACACACACACACACACACACAGAGAGAGAGAGAGAGAGAGAGAGAGAGAGAGAGAGAGAGATTAATTATGTAAGTTTTGTTACTCTAGAGAGCCCTGACTAATAAAGTCATGCTATTTTATCACAGCAACAGAAAAATAATAATGCAACCAGGATGGCCTCAAACTTGCAGAAAAGTCTCCTGCTTCGACCTACTGTGAACAAGATTGTGGATGTGAGCCATCACACATGATTCTTGTTGAAGGTGACTGTGCTGTTGTTTTCTTTTCTGACTGCTGGGGATTGAACCCTGGGCCTGTGCTTATACATGTTCTACAACTGAGTTAGTGTCAACCTCAGAAAGAATACATCTTTATTAATATATTCAACTCCCAGAATGACATTATTTGTAACTTTATCTCATTTGCTGAGCCTTTATGGCCTATACATCAGAAATATTTATTCCTTGGCCCTTTCAGAGAACATTTACTGACCCCTGGATTATGTTGCCATTCTCCAACTTACTTTATAGAAGATACATTCTACTTTTGATGTGGCAATATTTTTCCTTTTGAATAATCTATAATCTTCTTTATAGACAATGATAAAGAACCACTTATTGATGTGTTGTTTTTTCACTATTTTTAACAATTACATATCTCTCCCTAGAGATTATCATGGAAGAAATCACCAAAGACCTCATATGTTTAGAAAAAAAGTTCATGAAAAGACTCCAGATGAATGTTTTCGCCAGATGTCAAGTGTCCTTTTATTTTTAATGGTTTTGAGTTTCTTGATATAGGCTCTTGCTGTTTGGTCCAGACTGGCTTCTGCTTCAGTTTCTTAAGGGTTGGGATTATAGGACTGTTCTACCTTCTTAAATATTCTCTTCATTGAATCTGGAAAGAAAGTAAAATGATGTTCAATAAAGGAATTATGAGTCAGCCACATTTTTCTTCCCAGAAAACTAACCACAAGACCCCTCACAGTCATGAGTTGGAGGGCTAAGTATTGAGGTGTCTCCCTGCCCCCTTCTGAGCCTTGGGTGGCCTTGAGCCCCATCCTGACGGCATGCATGCAGGAAGGGCTTAGTAGCTTTCTTCTAGTCACTCACCTTTCTGGTGGAGGTTCTGGGTGCTACCTCCAATAATCTTTCCTCCATATGCCGTAGTTGCCAGAGCTCTTCCTGGTACATTCCATTCTTTGTGTCTCCCATGAACTTGTGCTCCTCCACAATGATCTCACTTGCACTTTGTGAGGTAGTTCTTGGCTATGGTTCCTAAGCGCTCCAAGACTCTTCCTGGCAGAAGCATCCACCTTTCTGATATTTATTAACCCTACGCATTCATCTCTGGGTTGTCTCTTTTGGCACCTCGGCTTAAGTATGAAGGGTAAGGAATTGAATGGCAGATGATGCCCACATTGGTGACCAGGCTGTAGAGTTCCAGACTCCTAGAAAAGGAAATCATAGGAACAATGGAAGCTCTGTGTGTCCTCTGTACCCTGATGCACAAGTTCCAGTTCAGTATGTTCTCTGTCTGAGCTGCTATTCCTTGCCCTGCAGCCTCTTGAGTATTACCAGCCTGATAAAGCCAATACCCTGGCCAGCCTGGGTCCCCACTGCCTTGGGGTAAATAAGTAGCAGGAGGCTGGAGACCTGTGAGAAAAGAATATAACCACCTCATTGAAGAGAGACCTGGAGAGAACAGGAAGTGGTTTTTATTGTTTGTTTATGGTTAAAAAACAACAAAATAACATAAAAAGGATCACCTCAACATTTGTGTGTGCAGTTTAAAAACATTGCATACATCCACACTGCTGTGTAATGGATCCCTACAGCTTTTTTTTTTCTTCAGCAAAACTGAAACTCTATGCTGTTTGTGCAATCTCTTCTGCCCTGCACACAACCTTTTCTTTGTGTTTATACTTGTTCTGAATGTAAACAAAGTGACTTCATATAAGTGGGACGATACAGATGGTGTTTGTTTATCTATATTGGCTTATTTTACTTAGCATACTGTCACCAAGGTTCAGAAACTAGTTCAGATAAAACTTCTCTTTTCTCTGGAGAATAGAAACCAAGGTCACTAGCAGGCATGAGACTCTGAAAGTTAACGCAGAAGAAGGAATGGAATAGTTACTGAAGTCTCCTAGAAAGGACATGGGTAGGGAACTGGCAAAGGAAGTCACTAAAACCCCACTCGAGGTCATGGAATTAAAGTGGAACCTGCCAGAACAGTCACGTGGGAAGAGGTTTTGGTGTGGAGATGTCTCCCATCCCCTTGTTTGTCTTAAGGATTTGTTGATTTCTTAATTTTTTTTTTCAAGACAGGGTTTCTCTGTGTAGCTTTGTGCCTTTCCTGGAACTCACTTGGTAGCCCAAGCTGGCCTCGAACTCATAGAGATCCGCCTGCCTCTGCCTCCCGAGTGCTGGGATTAAAGGCGTGCACCACCACCGCCCGGCCCAGGATTTGTTGATTTCTTATACAGCCCACTTCACAGGTGTCTGTGACAAGTAAGTGGGCAGTTGGCCATAACTAGGGTCGAGTTTGACCAGATGAGCTTAGCAGTAGGCAAGAGGTGAAAGGAATTTAGGGAACAAGCAAGGGGCTGTTTTTGCTGATGTGTCTGGGATCCTATGAGGCAAAGCAGAGAGGCTAAGCATGAAAAGATCAGTCAGCTGTAGAATGGGGAGGTAGAACTGTGGAATTGCAGGCGTTATTTCTTCCCTTTGGTTTCTTGCCTTTCCAACTCTTTCTCCCTTCCGTGGTCAGAACATCCTCCTGGTGTAAAAACGAGTGCCATTGCGTCTTTCAAGCCCTCGAGGTCGCTTGTGGGATTGTGGGTAGCAGCTAAACCTTGTCACAACTAGAGGCTTTGGGAACACTTCCAGTGCTTCTACAGCATCTTTAATGCCTTCAGCATCCTCACGTATCTGAAGGCTTTATCCTCCATCACACCTCCATGTTACTGTTTCTGCTTGGGTGGCGTCTCCCCATCTCTACACTTGACTGTCACTTATCCACTGGGTTGCAGCTTAAATTCTGATTCTTTGTAGAAGCCTTCCTTGATCTTCCCTGGCCCATATCGAATGACTCTGATCCACATTGGGAGAGCAGCTTACTTTGACCCCATTCTAGCATTTAATTTGCTTTCTTCATAGTGCTCATTTCATGGCTTATTTATAGCTGAACTATCTGTATGTATGTTCTGTTCAGGAAAGGGACCCTGTGTGAATAGCTCTCCCTAAATATGAAGTAACCATGAGTGAATTGCTTTGTTTTCTTTTTCACTTTTATTAGCCTTTATTAGTTGTACAGACTAATGGATTTCATTGTGACATTTCATACATGTGTACAATATATTCTGATCATCTTTTAATCACGTCTTGTTATATTCTATCCCCCTCCCACGGTTCCCCTCTTTTACTTCCAAACCTTTCTTCCACTTTCAGGTATTATTTCTATTGTTTCTTTAATAATTTCTATAATAATTTAATAATTACATGCATATGCGACCTGTTGAGTCTGTTTAGTGTTGCTATGTAGCCCAAGCTGGCCACTTGGGTTATATAACCAGTTAGGAAGCAGTCATTAATTGCCTGTAGTTCTTTATCTAAGGGTTTGTTTGTTTGTTTTCACACAGGAGCCTCATTTAACCAAGGCTAGCCTTAAACTCACTATGCAGGCAAGTTAGTCTTGAATTTCCAAACATCTATCCTGTCTCTATGTCCCAAGTACTAGTAGTATTAAAAGCTCATAGTACCACACCCAGCCTAAGGTGTTCTTTAAAATTAAAATCATTAATATGTCATAGATGTTTTTTTGAAAGTAATTCCACTTTTTTTCTCAACACTCTTTAGCTTCCAGGATGGCTCATTCATCAGAGTTCCTCCTTGTTTGGTGGCTAAATCTTTAGATGGCTAGCTCTGTACTCTATCTCCTGTCATATATTATCTTAAATATATTGTAATATTCATTCAGCTTCACAGTTTTAAAATAGTGTTCTCTATATCTTGAGATACATCCATATCTCCAACTTGGAAATTTCTTAGGTGCTCTATTTTCTCACCCCTAAACCTCCACTGCACATTCTGGACTTCTTACCTCTAAAAATTACCCAAGTCACCCTCGTATTGTGTCTCACACCTGTGTCTTCATTACAGGTAGCCAACTTGACATAAGCTAAAGTTATCTGAAAGGAGGGAACCTCAACTGAGAAAATTCCTCCATAAAATATAACTGTAGGACATGTTCTTATTTAGTGTTTGGTGGGGGCAGGGCCCAGCCTATGTTGGGTGGGGCCATCCCTGGGCTGGTGGTCCTGAGTTCTAAGAAAGTAGGCTGAGTAAGCCAGTAAGCAGCACCCCTCCATGGCCTCTGCATCAGCTCCTGCCTCCAGGTTCCTGCCCTGACTGCCCTCAGTGATGGACAGAGGTGGGGGGGGTATAAACTGAAATAAACCCTTTATTCCAGTGGGGTTCGTTGGCCATTGTATTTCATCACAGCAATAGCAACAACGTAACCAGTGCTGTTCCCAATGAAAAGTGGGATCCATGCTCTCTCACCCTGGATCTGGGCAGAGTCTGTGATGGCCGTGACCATTATAATACAGAAGAAGATATAACAGGTGACTTCTGAGGCTGCACAGCCAGAAAAAAAAAAAAAATGAGCTTTTCTGCTTCGTCTTCCTCCTCTGTGGGGATGTCCTGCCTTAGAAACCAGTCATCTTTGTGGTATGATTGAGCATTCCTTGGGTATATGTGCCCAAGAGTGGTATGGCTGGGTCTTGAGGTAGATCAATTCCCAGTACAGTTATTGAATGAATACTGCGAATATAACCAATGAATACCACAAATGTAAATAATATCATGAGTATAATTAATGAATATTATGAGTGTAATTAATATCTTGAATTCATGCCACTGAATTGTGAACTTAAAATTGGTTACAATTGCAAATATTATATTCATTTAAAAAAATAAGATGGAATGTAATTACCATACATATGTGAGTATAAATTGAAAAAAGGAAAAAGAAAAAAGAAACCAGTCATCAATGCTATGACGAACCTCAGATGCTGCGGTGGAGAGTTAATGTTTCAGCTGGTAGGTACAGTGAACCATCACTCACCCACATGTAGTCAAATAGGCAGATTCAGACGATTCCAGGCCCCAGTTATGAAGCCTTTCAGCTGAGGAATGAGATGTAGGACAGTGTGGAGGTTTGAAAGAAAAAGACCCCCATAGGCTCATAGGGAGTGGTTCCATTCGGAGGTGTGGCCTTCTTAGACTAGACGTGGGCTTGTTGGAGGAAATGTGTCTCAGTCACTTCCTGCCACCTTCGGATCCAGAGGTAGAACTCTCAGCTACCTCTCCAGAGCCGTGTCTGCCTGCATGCCGCCATGCTTCCCTCCATGACAACAATGGACTGAACCTTTGAACTGTAAGCCAGCCCCAGTTAATTGCTTTCCTTTGTAAGAGTTGCTGTGGTCACAGTGTCAGCAATGGAAACAGCAAGACCCGCAGAGACCATCTTTGCTTTCAGCTGCCTGAGTTCCTGGCTCACAGGAGCCACCGTAAGTAGCAGGTGGTTATGTTTTGTGATAATGTGTTACATAGCTACTTTTCTGGTCCCTGTGACAAAACAATTGACTAAAACTCCGGGGAGGAAGGAATTATTTTGGTGCCCAGTTTGAAGACACAGACGGTGCACTAACAGATGGTGTGGTGTCTACGGTGGCTCTCGATGTGGCATCAGGAATGTAGGCGACTCCTCACAGGGTATCGCATAGGAAGTAGGTGAAAAGTGTCACAGCAGCACATTAAAGCCAGGTTTGGTGTCGTGCACCCGTAATTCTAGCTGAGGCAGGAGCTTAGAGCTCTGGAGTTAAGGACCATCCTGGCTACATAGCAAAATCCAGTCCAGAAAAGGGGTGGAGAGGGAGATTGTAGTGATGGTCCAGCAGTTAAGAATGCATGCTTGATTTTGATAGAGAACCGGAGTTCAGATCCCAGCACCCTCGGGGAGCAGTTTACAATCATCTGTAACTCCAATTCCAGAAGATCTGATGCCTCTGGCCTCCCAGGGCTCCATACCACCTGCACATATATACATGTATACATAATTTAAAATAATAAAATTAAATATTTTTTAAGAGGAAAAGAAAAAAAGAGTCCACAACCATTTATGGCGGTGTGTGGTAGCAGGTAGGCCACAAACAGGAAGCAGAAAGAACAAACTGGCAGTGCCAGGAGGCTTTTAAATCTCAAACTTTACCCCCAGTAACACATTTCCCCCAGCAAAGCCACACCCCCTTAAGCCTCCATAAACAGCCTCACCAACTGGTAACCACATGTACACATGCCCAAGAATATGGGGCGGGGGGAGGCATCTCATTCTACACATGAAGATCTTTCTCTACCACATACTGATAAATAAGAACACAATGCTAGGAACTTTGCAAGAATGCATCTGTGCGCATTCTGTAGGGAGGAATCTGCATGTACTGCAGATTGCTGATGATTCTTGTGTGTTAACCTCCCACCATACACAAAACACACGGGGGTGGTGGGGTTGGGGTGGGGTGGGGTGGGGTGGGTAAGACTCCGTGGCCTTGGATCTGCAAACCCTACCCTGCTCCTGGGGAGGGAGACATATGGAGGCAAGGCAATATCACAGATAAGAGCCACCTGGCCAGAAGGATAAGCCTGAACTTTTAATTGATTTTCTTTGTTCTGGTTCTTCTATAAAACTGCTAAGGAGGGAAGAATTTATAAGGTGGATTTCACTCTGGCTTCCTAGATTGCCATCTTCTGGAAGAAAGCGCAGCTTGAAGACTCAATTCCTGGCTTTTGCTGACATGACAGACACCAGTCTGTTTACAGTACACGGTGACGTTGTGCCCAGGCATGTACAGCCAATAGGCACAGGGTCTGTTAATAGTATACCATGTCAATGTGTCCAAGCATATACAGCCAACAGGCACAGGGTCTGTTTACAGTACACCTTGACATTGTGTCCAAGCACATACAGCCAACAGGCACAGACAGGGTCTGTTTACAGTACACCTTGACATTGTGCCCAAGCACATACAGCCAAGCTGAAGGTTCTGAAACTGTGAGTCAAGACAAGTAGTTCATTCCAAAATCTGTCAGGTTTTTGGTCACAGCTGTGCAAAAGTAACAAATGCACACTATTTTATAAATAGCCTTTTCAGAAACTGTCAAACCCTGGGAAAACGTATGTATATAGACATTATAAATGAACAATGTTGTATTTGGGGATGAGTAGATCCTGGAAAGGAATATGAAAGGATGATCAATTACCATCAGTTACAAATTTGGTGTGTTTGGTGTTTATTGATTGATTGATTGATTATAGTGATGGACAGAACTCGGGACTAGGAAAGATCTTTAACATAGCACTCCATCTCAGGTTCTGTTTCCATATTTTGCAAAGCCATCTGAGGATGGTCTGGAGACACCAAAGAGACAGTGTGGTGGTTTGAACAAGAATGGCCCCCATAAATTCAAGCGTTTGAATGCTTGTCTCATAGGGAGTGGCGCTGTTAGGAGGTGTGGCCTTGTTGGAGTAGGTGTGGCCTTGTTGGAGGAAGTGTGTCTCTGTGGAAGCGGGCTTTGAGATCTTATAAGCTCAAGCTATGCCCAGTGTGACATCCAGTCCACTTCCTGTTGCCTGTGGGTCAAAATGTAGACTCTCAGCTGTCTCTCTACCATCAAATCTTCCTGCACGCTGTCATGCTTCTCCGCCATGATGATAATGGACTAAATGTCTGAACCTGTAAGCTAGCGTCCATTAAATGTTTTCTTTTATAAGAGCTGCTGTGGTCATGGTGCCTCTTCACAGCACTAGAAACCTTAACTAAGACAGACAGCTTTTCTGAATCAAAACAGAAATGGTTAAAAGAGGTCATTTTTTCCCACCTAGAACTTTGTATCCTTACCTGCCTTACAATTTTTTCATTTTATGTGTATGGATGTTTTTCCTGCGTGTGTGTGCTTGGTGGATGTGAGGAATTGAACTCAAGTCTTCCAAAAGAGCAGCCAGTGCTCTTAACCACCGAGCCGTTTCTCTAAGCCCTCCTTACCTTCTTTTAAAAAATATACAGATACCCCTGTTGTGGAATATTATTTTAACCAGGCAAAGATGTGTTGCACTTGTTTGTGCTGCGTCTATTTAATTATGTAAAGATGTGTTGAATTTGTTTCACCTTGCTTACCTAAGGCACCTAATTGTAACAGGAATCTTAAAGGGCCTTATTAATAAAAACAAACCTGGAGGAAGATTTTGGGGTAAATTATGAAAGATCAGAGAAATAGAACAAGCCATAGCCAACCTCACCTTGCCAATTCCTCAGCTGATCCTGTTTCCTCAGACTGGAGGCCTCTGAGTCCTCATCTGAACGGATCTCAGCTGAACTCCTGCTAAAATCCTAAAAGCTTAACCAGCCAGTTCCTGGTCCTCATACCTTGTATACCTTTCTGCTTCCTACCATCACTTCCTGAGATTAAAGGCATGAGTCACCATGCCTGGCTGTTTCCAGTGTGGCTTTGAGATCCATCTGGACTGCTAGGGATTAGAGGCGTGTGTGCCACCATTTTCTGGCCTCTATGTCTATCTAGTGGCTGTTCTGTTCTCTGACCCCAGATAAGTTTATTAGGGTGCATAATATATTGGGGGACACAATATCACCCTACCTGATTGGTCTAATAAAGAGCTTAACGGCCAATAGCTAGGCAGGAGAAAGGATAGGCAGGGCTGGCTGACAGAGAGAATAAATAGGAGGAGAAATCTAGGCTTGGAAGAAAGAATGAGAGAATAAGGGAGGAGAGAGGATAAGGGAGCATGCCTGGGACAAGAAGCCAGGCAGACATAGAGAAGTAGTGACAGTAAGATAGGCAGAAGGAGGGAAGGTAACAAGCCCGGAGGCAAAAGGTAGATAAAGAGAAACAGGTTAATTAAAGTTAAAAGAGCTAGCCAGAAAGGAGCCTAAAGTAGGCCAAGCATTCAAAACTAATAACAAGTCTCTGTGTCATGATTTAGGAGCTGGTTGGTGGCCTAAAAAAAAGAAAAGAAAAGAAAAGAAAAGCTTGGTACATATCCCCAAGAAATGCGGGCCTTAAAACCTAGCTAGTAGCTTAGTAGCTTCATATTCAGGTAGTTGCTAAAACAATAATGATTCCTGGGAGAAGGAAGAGATAGTAGATGCAAAACCTTCCTTCTTCAGAGGCCTGTTCTGGCCACCCTGTTTCCATGAACCTGGCCTTTGCATCTGGGGTGAGGCGGGCAGGCTCTGTGGTGGAACACTGCCTTGTCTTGCTGAAGGCCAACCACTCCCCTGTCTCTGATACTTAGGATGAGCATGCAAAGAGCCTTGCAAATCAGTTCGAGGGAAAACACATGGCCTGGTTATGGCTCTGTTTCTCTTCTATGTCACCGCACCCCAGGATGGAAGGCTGAAGATTTGCCAGCCTAGCCATTCATCAGAGAGGCTTTTTGAATGGGTCATCTAATTTCCCCCACAGGTATCTGAAGTTCTAGCTATCTGTACATTAGGGGAAGGAAGTGGGAGGGGTATCTTTAAATGGTTTGTACCTTCTCAGAGACCAGCAAAGGGGAGCGGTTAGGCTGTAGGATGTGGGCAAGTTCATAGATAGAGGAAAATGTTCCTATCCACAATTTTCCCTGGCTTCTTCAAGTTTCATCTCTTGAACCAGTGTTTCCCCCCACCACAGGTAGCTCTGCACACAGAGGACTTAGGTTGGAAATGAAAGCCCCAAGATGTAAACTTCTGAAAGTCTTGACTATGCTGCTTATAAACTGAGTCACCTTAGGTGAGCTGTTCACTTTGTCATGCCAGGTTCTTTGTGGAGAGGAGAAAAATAGTGTTAGAAATGAAAGAGCTAACACAATTTATAGCAATGTTATTATTACAAGAGATGGTCCTTGTCTCCAATGGGCTGTGCACCTGGGACACGGAGGTGACCAGGACACTACTTGGTCCTCAAGGATCTTAGATTCTGATCCTAACTTTTAAGTACCTTTGATATGTGTAGGTATGTGGCATGCATTTGGTAAGGACTTTCATGGTGGTGGTGGTTTTTACTCTTTTGGGGGGCCCACCACCCAGCTCCCCAATAAATCACACACAGAGGCTTATTCTTACTTATAAAATGCCCTGCCTTAGCTTGGCTTGTTGCTTGCCAGCTTTCCTTAATTTGAATTATCCCATCTACCTTTTGCCTCTGGGCTTTTCCCATTCTTTTACTTCTGTAAATCTTACTTTTACTCCATGGCTTGTTGTGTAGCTGGGTGGCTGACCCCTGGAGTCCTTCTCCACTGGCTACTTTTTTTTCCTCCCAGATTTCTCCTATATTTTCTCTCTGCATGCCAGCCCTGCCTATCCTTTCTCCTGCCTAGCTACTGGCCATTCAGTTCTTTATTAGTCCATCAGGAATTTTAGACAGGCAAAGTATCACAGCTTCAGAGAGTTAAACAAATGCAACATAAACAAAAGTAACACACTTAAAAATAATATTCCCCAACACTTCCGTATGCCTGAAATAATTACAACAGGAGTGTCATCCCTCAGAATTCCTGACCTCTCACCTCCTCTACTTTGGATGGCCTCTGGTTGAGCAGTCATTCTCTTAGTAAAGTGAGAAGTGACAGGATGTGCCTGGAACTGTGCTAGGCACCTGGGAAGGGGGACTTCATCTGATAAACATGGTATTTCCTGATTTCATTCACAGCATATTTGGTTTGCCTGAGAAGGCAATGTCTCTACCTAGTGAAAAATCATAGTATTTAACTGTTTGACATTTCATCTCTGTATTTTCTAGACTCATTGACAACATACATGAAGCAAGTATTTCTAAATAGCAGAAGGACAGACAACAAAGATTCATCATGTGCTCCTTTGGTGTCAGGCTCTGCCTAATGTGTACATTTTCTTATGCAATTGTCATACCAAGTGTGATGGTTCGCCTTCATTGATGGCTTATATGAATTTAGAATGGTCAGGTCTGGAAGAAACACCTTTTCTCACATCCTGGCAGATAGACAAAAGCCAGCACCCCTCCCCCGCCCCCGGGAACTTGGGGAACTCATTCCCACTTGCCAAAAGAAGTCATTCTCCTTGTCTCTATCAAAAGGGACAAATGGCCCTTCCATTAACACATGCCCGTGGTGCCTATCAGCATTTCAAGGTCCATGCCAGCCTACAGGCTCCCTTAGTCCCTACTCACAAGTACTTGTTATATGCTACGAAGTCCCCCACCCCAGCTCACAGGCTCCCTTCCTCACAGGTACCCATTCCTTTATAACCCTGAAGATTTTTTTTTTTAATTTTTATTTTTTGGTTTTTCGAGACAGGGTTTCTCTGTGTAGCTTTGCGCCTGTCCTGGAACTCACTCTGTAGCCCGGGCTGGCCTTGAACTCACAGAGATCTGCCTGCCTCTGCCTCCCGAGTGCTGGGATTAAAGGCGTGCGCCACCACCGCCCGGCCCCGGCTCTTTCGGTTTCTCTACCACACCCCTTGCACTCAAGAATCGGCTGGAAGACAAACCTCTGGGTGGCAGCATCCACGGACTGGGGTTCTGGGCTGAATACGAAGGAGGAAGTGAGCTGAGCTCCAGCACTCATCCCTCGCGGCTTCCTGACTGTGGTTGGAATGTGACCAGCCGCCTCCTGCTCCTGCTGCTGTGCCTGCCATACCGTGATAGGCTGCATCCTGCAGAACCGTCAGCCAGAAAAGCTGCTCGCTCTTCAGATTGCTTGTATGAGGTATTTTGTCCTAGCAGTGGGGAACAAAAACAGTACTATAGTAAACTGGTACTTTGCTATTATAAAGATAACCACGTTGTCCTAAGGCATGGTTCTTAACCTTCCTAATGCTTTAATACAGTCCCTCATGTTGGTGACCTCCAACCATTAAGATATATATATATATATATATATATATATATATATATATATATATATATATATTTTTTTGGTCTGGGCAGTGGTGGCGCACGCCTTTAATCCCAGCACTCAGGAGGCAGTGCCAGGCGGATCTCTGTGAGTTTGAGGACAGCCTGGTCTACAGAGAAACCCTGTCTCGAAAATACAAAAAAAAAAAAGATTTTTTTTTTGCTCCTTTTTAACTGTGATTTTGTTACTGTTGTATATAAATCACACATATCTGTGTTTTCCAATGGTCTTAGGCAAACCCTGTGAAAGGGTTGCTTGACCCCCAAAGGGGTTGCGACCCACAGGTTGAGAACTGATGTTCTAAGGCCTTTGGAACCTGTCTCTGGGAGGAATGTAAAAGCAGAGTTTAAAGGACTATGCTGGTAGGAGTTTGAAAGACCAGTACAGCAATAGAAATGCAGACACTGGAGACTCCTTATGCAGGGTCAGAGGGAAGGGAGACGCTATTTAGGAACCGGGTTAGAGGTCATTCATGTTATTACATCGTGGTAAACTTGAGGGGAGCTGATTCAAAAGTTACAGACTAATGAGCTCGGTGGTGGAAATGTCAAGGAAGATAGCAACCACGTCGTGTCATGGCTGATACTCACTGCTCTTAGCAAGAGCTAGTGGCAGCAGCCTAGAGAGCAGTGAGTGGAGGAGAAATATATGAAAAACGTGCAGTTTGGCAAGGAAAGGTGTGTGTGTTCAAAGTTGTAGACAAGTAGATGGGGAAATGGCTGTGACTGTTACAGGGGTTAGCACCACTAAGGAAACACCTCAGTGCTTTGCACGGGATCATTAGCAATGGTGCCCTAATGTTAAGACTCCATCCCCTCAAAGGCTCCAAGTTAGAGCTTGGACATTCATTTTAAAGGAGGGCGCTTAAGATGGAAAACATCAAAACCAGTATTCCACAATGAAAAATAACCACCTAGGGAAATGCTTCCCTGGTGTCAACCTCAAAGGCACCACACAGGCTATAAGTGCAATCCAAAGAGGTCAGGGTACATGTCAAACTAGCAGCAGACCTTGGCAGCATTTATTCACAACACAGTGCTGAGTTTGCAACCATGAAGGATGCAAGAGTTACGGGGCCACACAGGAGAGCACCACATTTCCAGAAAGCCACCCAAGCTATGCAGCATGCGGCAGGGTCTGCTTCCCTATCAGCAGGTCCCAAGAAGCCATTTATGAAGCCGAGAAGTCTAAGCTGCAATGGAGATGCCGGGATGTTGGAGATGCCAAGACTGTGGGACATCCGTGAGGGGAAAACTGCAGGTGTGGCGTGAAGCAGGCTCAAGAGAAAGACTGAGCATGTTAGAGGTGGCACTGAAGAGGCTCTTGTCACCCGGATGATGGCGGGACAAGCCTGCGACGCTGGACATGGTGCTACAGGGCTTGGCATTTGTCCTCCTAAGTTTTGGCTCTCTTCGGGCTGGTATTTCTGAGACAGGAGAGCTCTTTATAGGTAGCAGGAAGAGAGGCCCATAGTGAAAATTACAAGCTGGCTACAAATATGGGATAAGCTAAGAGAGCCTCGTTGAACAGCCAGCAAAACATTCGCAAGGTTAGCAGCAGCAGTACTAACCAGGCCTGGTGGTTAGGGTAGGTCAGGAGCTAACATCACCGGTGGTCAGAGGAACGCTTCCGGATCTCCCTACTTGAGGAAAACTGTGTGACCAGGACGTGGTGATCTCCACGGTTGGGCCAAGAACATGCACAGGGTGTGTCATCCCCTAATTGGCTCAGCCCCACTATGCTTAGAGAGTTAGCCAATCTCAATAGAAAATAGCCCAGTCTTTGTCCTGTCTCTGCCAGGCGTCCTACAGAAAACCCCCAGACAAGCAGTTCAGTGGTTTCTTCTGTGTCTTGGGTCCTCTCCTAGCTAACCTTCAGGAGTTTCTATCACTTTTCTTTAGTTCTTCACTTTGGCTCTGTTTTCCTGAATAAAGCTTGCCTTTGCCTTGTTTATACCCCTGTGAGACCTCATCTTCAATCACCATCACGGTAAGACAACAATTTCAATGGCCACTTTCAGGTTGGCTTTGGTAACTGTTGCGTGTCTGACACATTAAGCCCCCATTTAGTCCCTGCCTGGACCAAGAAAGGTCCACTGCTCTTAGAGAACTGCCTTATCTCCTGGCTCTGCCCCCATCCCTCCCCCTTGGAATGGGAATGCTTACTCTTTGTCACTGTCTATCAGAAGTGTGTAGCTCCTTGTTAAGAAACAGCCTTGAGTCTCAGAGGAGACTTTTGACTTTTGAGTCTCAGAGGAGACTTTTGACTTTTGAGTCTCAGAGGAGACTTTTGACTTTTGAGTCTCAGAGGAGACTTTTGACTTTTGAACAGTGCTGAGATTCTTGAAGACTTATGGGAATGTTTAGGGACAAGCTAAGTGCATTTCTTACTATAAGACAAAAGCGAGACTTTAGGGGAGAGAGGTGGAACGTTATGACTTAAAGTGATGTGTTTGGCGATGGAATTAGAGTTACTTAGGAAACAAACCTCCAGGCATGTCTGGGCAGGCATTTCCTGAATGGTTTAATGGAGGAGAGAAGTTCTACCCTGAATGTGGATCACATCATCCCATGGGCTGGGGTCCTAGGCCCAGGCAAGAGGAAAGTGAGCAGATGGCCAGCAACTTTCCTGACATCCGGGACACTGTGACCAGCTTCCTCGTGTTCCTGCTACAGCTTGTAAGAGAGGGAGATACAGGGGGCCGACAGCATGGGGCGAGGGCTCTGTTGTCTTCTTGCTGACTGTGTAACAGGAGACACAGTGAAGGTATTTCAGTGTGCAGATTTCAGGTTCAGCTCAAGGTGACTCAAGCGGGAGGATTCGGGTCAGAAGGCTGAGGGAAATGTTACTGAAGTAAAAAGTGTCTTTTTTTACTCTCATGTGCTACTGTTTTTTTTTTTTTTCCTCCAATTGAAACACTGTTGTGGGAAGGAGACTCATAAATCCCATGCTAACAAACTACAGGACCCAGGAAGCTCATAAAAGTTACAGGATTCACCTTCCCTAGGTTCTACGGCAGGGGTACTGAAAGGACAGCCTACAAGTTGTACAGGGGACTTCAGGAACACAGCTTTTGTGAGTCATCGGCCATACTGGAGTGGGCTTCTTGGTGATCACCCATGTTCCTGCAAGAACCCCTCACTCATGCTCCTCTAAATGATTCCAATAAACTCATTAATTCCCAAGCTGGACTCGAGTGAAACTGTTTCTTCCATCTGTCGTTGGTGTCCTATCTGGGACAAATCAACATCTGTTATGTTTTCCCAGAAAAAGCCCCACTGTATTGCCCATGGTTTTACCAACCTAGGTCCTTAAAACCGTACACTAGGCTGGAAAATAAACAAACACAGTTTCCATGTTCTTGCCACAAAAGGAGGGAAGAGTTCTCTAGTTCTGGGTAGGAATGATACATCCATTTTAAACTACTCTGGCAGTCTTTATTTGCTGTCCTTTTCACTAATTTTTTTTAAAGGCAAGATCTCTCTGTGAAACTCAAACTACCTTCAGACTTGCAATCCTCCTGCCTCGACCTCCTGAGTGCTAGTATTATAAGTGTGTGTTCCTTTACTCCATTTGTTTATCAATAAGAGTGAATTAAGTTCTTACCCACAGTGAGGCCAAGTCAAGGCCTTGTGCCCTTTACCGCTGCTCTTCTCACTGTAAATAGAAACTTCCCTTTCTCACCTAATGCTTCGCACAGGTATCTGGACCACAGCTGCCACCAACTTTTCCCCTTTATTTTGTAACCACCTTACTCCCTGAAATAATTTCTCCTGATCTTTGATTCCTTTACTCCAAAATGCTTTCTTAGAGCTAAAAGCAAGTTTTCCTCTGTGTAGAGACCCACAAAGGCTTCCTAGTGAGAACTTACTCAGGGTCAGAGAATCTGGGCTTGTTTTACCCAGCAGGGCTGCATAATAGGATGGTTTGACTATGGGCATGGTTACCAGGTGTTTGGAAGGGTCTACACTTGGCTGTATGGTGTGCTTTGATCTTGCAAGGGGGAGGTCTTTTGCCTCTTCCCTTGGCATTTGTATTAAAAGCCCTTTTCAATAAACACCTAGGGCAGCTAGGTATTGATCCTCCTGAAGCTCTCCTGTATCTCTCTCTGTCTTTCTCCTTGTAGTCTAGGTCTATCTTTCTACATGATATTTTCTCATTCCTCTCTCCTCCACCCAAGAACCCTTGGTAAGGTGGGAGCTGGTCGGTGCTGGTCTCCCACAGACTCCCACACCTCTAGTGTTGACCAACTTTGAGCTCTGACCCCTCTTTGAGACCTTTCTGCATGAAATTTACCCAAACCCACGTAGGCCGAGTATTCTTCTCTGAACTTGATCGGCGCGGGAGGCCATTCATTTAGAGTAGCTCCCTGTGACCTCTTGCTCCTAGTTCGTTTTCAAGTATTCTAGGGTGTGTCCTCATGGGATGTGTCCTCATGGGAGCCAATCCCACTTTAGAGGCCCAGTGGAGACTGAAGATGTCCTAGTGAGGTCAGTTGGGTTATATATTATGAACTCACAGAGAAAAAAAATAACTGAATTTTATACATTCTTTGAAATCAAATAAAAAATCACCCCTCCCAAAAAAAGAACAGAAAAGAAAGTCATGTCTGATAGGCAAAATAATTTACTGTGAGTTATTAAGTCTAAAAATCTCCAAGGGCAGCTCTATAATTATTTCCGAAAGGATATGGAACACAGAATTTATTGCAAGATTATACAACCAAAGACAGCCAATGGCAGCTGACAGTGTGCTGCTGCCGCTGCTGCTGCTGCTGCTGGCCAGGGGAAGCAAGCCCCAGTCCTGTAAGGTGGATGAGACATTGGCATTGTTGCATGGCATCCTGTGTGAGCAGAATTATTCTGTTGCTGCTTTCTATATGAGAAACACCAATGGAAACATTTTTCCCCATGGGGAAGTATATTCGGTATTCCATCTTAAAAAAAAAAAAAAAAAGGTTGCATGTCCCCTAAGGCATAATGGAAGAGTCTTATCCAAACTGTTCCCTCCTAGAAACAAAAGTGCTCACAGGAAGTGGGAAGAGCTTTTGTTTCCTGTTGGCACCAGGCTTCTTTGTCTTCCTTTGTATGTGTCTCACTGATAGGCAAAATGACAGTCCTCCGGTAGAAGTTAGAATTATTGCCTAAAATATCTACTCAAACACAGTCTTTTATTTCTACTGTGACTGGCTTCCAGTTGTGTTTCATCGTTTCCAGGCGGGTTACTGCTTTCTGTACAGGTTGCACTGTGGAAGACATCTTTAGTCTCTCTGACCCTCTACGGAGTTACCCCAGTGATAACTGTAGGCAGGAAAATGCTAGCATTTTCTCTGGCAGGGAGAGGAAGACATAAATATTTGATCTTAGATCAGTGATGTGTGTAATTGTTACTATGGAGAAAACCTTTGATTGCTGCCCAAATCTAGAGGCTATTAAAATTTAATCCCTGGGTCTTCTATTTCTTGCCCTAAAACTCAGAACATTTCATAGCATACACATTACCTCTTCTTTCTCTGTCCCTATGACACATTCTTCTTCATTTCATTGGGATTGTACCAATGCTTAAAAAATTGACATGAAAGCAACATATTAGCTCAAATTCATAAAAATTTTTAAAAGGATGAACAAAAGCCGGAAAACTATAGTTTCATAGCAGTTAGATGCTGTTCATAATGCACATTTGCAGAAATACAGCCATTAATGAAAATCTAAAGCATTAGTATAACGTCTAAGGTTTTTCCCTTCTGATACAACTGTAAGTGGGATTTGGCTATTGGCCACCTCACTGCATTGTGTCCAGATGAGTGGAGGCCTAAGGAAGAGCATACTCCTGGGGCTTACTTGTCTTCATTAGTTCTGAAGTCTCTCAGCTGTACTCACAGCTCCTGCGAGAACACGATTGACTGGTCTACCCTCTACCTCTTCCAGCATCTCTCCTTCCCTTCCGGTAGTCTGGGGCAGGACTCTTAACATGCTACAAAGTTTAGCAAGGCACAAGAAAGCTGGCCCTGCAAGACTGTGCAAGGGGTAAATGAATAGATGGGCAAACGGGGGTGTAGGACTCCCAGGACTCAGGATTTTATTGGCGTTCATCATGCAATCAGTTTCTTCTCTGGGACTTGAGATGTGAGATGTTCAAGTGTGAGTTAGGAAACAAGTGACCTGAAGTCCAACACTAGTTAAGTCACTTATTTGGGGTGAAAGCTCTAGAAAAATATTCAGTTTTTGTACTTGCTTTTTTTTTTTTTTTTTTGACAACTGGACGCAAGCTAGGGTCATCTGGCAAGAGCAACCTCAGTTGAGTCAATGCCTCTATCAGATTGGCCTGATGGCAAGTCTATGTAGCATTTTCTTAATTGATGATTGACATAGGAGGGTCCAGCCCATTGTGGTCGGTGCCACCCCTGGACAGGTGGTCCTGGGTTGCATAAGAAAGCGGGTTCAGCAAGCCATGGGAGCGAGACAGCATTTCTCCACAGCCTCTACATCAGTTCCTGCCTCCAGGTTCGTGCCCCGACTTCCATCAATGAGGGATTGGGACATGGAATGCAAGCCAAATAAAGTTGTCCCTGTCCCCAGTTGCTTTTGGTCCTGCTGCTTATTACAGTGATAAAAAGCAAACTGGGACAGATAGAAAGCTCGACTTCCTCATCCATCCATTGAGAAAAACTAAGCTTTATATAAACATTAAATGAAGCAGTGTCTGTGAAACGTGAAGAGAGAAAATGGCCAGAATAGACTGTTGATTAAGGAGTCATTAAATAGCCTCTTCCATGTGATTGTAATTCTCAGCATTCGAAATATCATTCTATTTTAATAACAGCTACAGCAGTGACAGCCTAATGGTTTCCCTAGGCATTTTCTGGGAAAGAAAGCTAAATGAGCAGGCTCTTCTCATCTCTGTATTCTTCTTCTCTGACACTGCAACCTTCCAACTCAGTGCTGCGTTTGATTCTGTGAGCCGCCACGGCAGTAAAGGGCTCGTAGCAGTCTTAGGTATTTACCACAGAGTGTCACTTTGATCCCGGGTCTGCTGTTCACTTTCTTAGCACACTGTGGTGGAGCTGTTCTGGTAATTGAGCAACAAGGGGCCTTTTGGAGGCCTGAGCCATCTTTCGGAGACTGGCTTAATTCAATATAATGTGATCATCTCAATGAATGTGATTATCATCCGTTTTCCTATATGACATAGGTCTGTTCTTTATGGGGGGGGGGAAGAAAAGAAAAAGGAAGAAAGAAAAAGAAAAAAGAATCCTACTGTGCTTATATACCACATAGTCTTTACTCCTCCACTTGTGATTGACACCTAGGTTGTGTCTATGACTTAACTATTGTGATGGAGACTGGCATGCAGGTGTGATAGGTGGACTTGACTCTGTTGGTTAAACGCCCAGGAGTGGTAAGCCTGCGTTATATGGAAGGGCTGGCACAGTAGACAGGTGAATGCAGTGAGCATGGGAGCAGAGGCAGAGGCTTATCATGGACCCCACAGCAGGAGCTTCTGTTCTCCAAGGCTAGCCTCTCTGACCCTCTGTGGATCAGCTGTTCAGATAACCAAAGAGACCCACATACAGTTTACTTCTCAGCCTCTACTGAGTCCCCCATATTACCCCTCCTTCTAAGATGCCCAAATCAGGACAGAGCCGTTGTGGTTAATCTTGGCTGTCAAATCGGCTCTATCTGGAATCATCTCAGAGATAAGCTGTGGGCACAACTGTGAGGCTTACTCTTGATTAGGTTATTTGGAGTGAGAAGACCTACTGCCCTAAATACAATGGCACCTTCTGGTGGCTGCCAAGATCAAAGGAACTTGGGGGGAAAGCTCTTGCATTGCCTGTCTCACTGGTGAGTTCACGATCTGGTGTGTGTCTTCATTTACTCACTGCTGCCACACTCGTGTACTGCCACCAGGACCCAGCTTCTCCAGGCCTTGGGCTTGCCATGTGAACTGAGGACCATCTCTCTTCAGGAATCCTCCAGGCCTTCTTCACCAGGTTGAGCGGCTGAGCGATTCTCAGCCACTCCAAAGTACAGACAGCTATTTCCAGATTAACCAGATGGTAGCATATAAACCAATCTAATAACCCTCCTTCTTGTATATATCTGTTCTGCTGGGAAGCCTGACTAACACAAGGGCCAGGCTCCTTCTCCGACTGGTATTATCGTGACTTCCTCATTTCTACCTTCTGTGTAAGATGATTTACAGCATGTGCTGTCCTGGCAGGGAATTTAAATTCTGGCCAGTGCTGTGGAGGATGGAGCCAAGTTTCGGACCCATGGGACTTGGGTTCTGAACTGGAAGCTATACGTACTGCAACTAAGCATGGGGTGGGGACACCGGCTATGACATTTCAACACAAGCCTGGGGAAGTAAAACTTTGAAAGACACAGCTGCCTCTAATCAAAACCTGGGGGATAATCAGCACATCTCCTCAGCTGGACGAGCTCTCTTCACCATGGATCCAAGACGTAGATTGCAATAGAACACTTTTTTTTTTTTCTTGAAGTACTTTGGATATAATAACCCATTCATTTCCTTCTGGTCTGAAAGCTTTCTGCTAAGAAATTTGCCAATAGTCTAGTGAAGGATCTTTTGTATCTGAAAAATTCTCTGCTTTTGATTTTTGACATCTCTTGTTTATAATGGTAAGGATTTGGGATTCATAGGCCAAATCTCATGATTTCATAAATGTCGGTGTATATTCCATCTATATGTATATCCTTTCCCCAGTAGGTTGCTCAACTTTCTATTGCTATGGCAAATACCTGAGATAATCATCTTAAAAACAGAAAAGTTTTTTTTCCCCTCAAGATAAAGGGTTCAGTGTATGACCTATGTGCTATGGTGATATTTTGTTTGTACTGAAATGTGATTTTATTCGTATGTTAATAAATAAAGTTGCCTGGGGGTCAGAACTGATAGCAAGCCATAGCAGAAGTCTGGCAGTGGTAGCACACACCCTTAATCCCCGATCACATGACAGGCGGATCTCTGTGTGTTCAAGGATACCACCAGCATGGAGACACACGCCTTTAATCTCAATACCAACCATAGAAGACCTGGAGGTCTGTATAGACACAAGGAGGTCATGTGGTTGGGTTTACAACCAATGAGAAGGCATAACAGAAAGTCTATAAAAAGAGACACAGGAAGGAGGTCTCTTGCGGAGGGAAGGACAGCAGCGGCAGTGAAGGGTAAGGTGTTTAGCGCTTAGCTATTGCTCTGACCTCTTGGGCTTTCATCTCTGCATTGGCTCTGTGTTTCTTATTTAACGAGACGGTTGCATCTACAATGTGCCCTTTGTATATCATGGTGAGTCTGGATAAAGGTCCTAGTCACAATATGAGAGAGAGGTAAAGCAGAGAAAGAAGAGGTCAGAGTCCCCACGGGCACACACTCGCTGGCCTAAATTGTCCCGCTTCATCTTACCTCATGCTTGCATATTTCACGATACTATCATGCTGGACACATAGACCTTGGGCATGTGTTAGTCAGACTGTCAGTACAATGACAAATACCTCACAGGAAAAAAAGAAAAACTTGAGGTTATTGAAAGCATACTTCGGCCCATGGTTTCAGTTCATTGCCTTTTTCCCACTGATTCTGGGCTACGGGGAGGCCCAACAGCAGCGGAAACATGGCAGAGGGGCTGTAGCTTGTGGTTGACTGGTAGCAGAGAAAGAAAGGACCATGGATAACCTTTAAAAGTACAACCCAGGGATCTACTTCCCCAGGGATATACTAGGCTTCAGGTCCTAGTGTATTTTTATCACTTGCCCAAACACCACCACCAGCTGGGCACTGAGGATTCAATCCACAAGCCTGTGTGGGAGACCCTTCACATTCAAACTGTAACAGGGGACCTGTGGGAGACATTTCACATTCAAACCCTAACAGGAGACATTCCTGTTCTAAATGGTCGCATCTATGTTTGAGAAGTTCAGGTATAATTTCTGTGAGTATGCTTTTTCTTCTGAAAGTTTTTTTTTTTATGGGTTGGTTGCTAGTATTTTTGACTCAGTTTTCTTCCCTCGTTTTCCTTTGCTGCTCTGACTGACACCAGTCTTTGTGTTCACCCATCCTTTCTTCTGCCTGCTCCAGTCTGCTGTGAAGTACCTGCAGTGAGTTTTCCATTTAGTTTCTGTGTTCTTCTGTTCTGTTTCTCTTGGATGTCTATTTAGTATAGCAAAGATTATGTGCTTATATTTTCTGTCTCTCTGTAAGAATCCTTGTCATGTTCATACATCAGTCTTGCAGTAATGTCCTTAAGAAAGGCTGAATTATAAAGGGATTTGAGAAGGTTGACAAGCAAGAATTCACTCTATTTCATAAGAACAAAAAGGCATAGAACCTGAAAAGCTAGTGCCAGTTACCATGTATGCTTTCTTTCACATATACATATTGAGAATTTCATATATCACAAGTACACTGTGTCTACGTAATTTCTACTTCTCCCTGCCCTCGCCTGCTCCCTCTTGGATTCATGACTTCCCCCTTCACACACACACACACACACACACACACACACACACACACACACACACCTGACACAACTTAGTGCTGCTCATATGTACACTGTTTGGGGGCTGGCTGTTGTGAGGTAGAGACTCAAAGAACACACAGCATGACCAGAGTCCAAAATGAGAGTCTGTATGAAGCCAGTGGCTGCCTGGAGAGAAACACTTCTCATACAGAGGCCCCAAATGCATTTTAAAGGGAGCTTTTTAAAGGGAAAGAACACAGAAAAACTGCAACCTGGTTGGCAGTTGCAGGGGAAGTAAAGCAAGCAAGCAGTTTAACAGAAGCCAGAAGCATGCAGTTAGCTGTGCTGCTGAGTTTCTAGAACAGGACTGGGTACTTTTTCATGGTGGTTAGACAAGGAAAGGGAGGGTGTCAGTTTTAGGTTAAACTAAAGATGGCTCCATCTGAGACCAGATTGAGGAGCCTTTGCCTCATCACACTGACCACTTGGGGTTGGCCTATCAAGAGGCTCATCTGTTGGAGAAAATTGATTCTTGATTCTCTCCCTTCAGGAGTCATTGAACGCCTGGAGTTCTTTGTATAGGGGTGGGGCCTTGTGACATTTCCCACATCCATGTTGATATGTTAGCTGGTATGGTCATTATGAAGGTCTTGTTTAAGGCAACTATGTTGTTGGTGTTTCATATGTGTAGCTTCCATGTTGTGTCTAGAAAATACCATCTCACAGCAGCATTCTGGTCCTCTGGTCCTTCTGAAATGTTCTCTGAGCCTTAGGTGAGGGTGTTGTGCTGTAGATGACTAGCTGAAGGCAGGGAAGCTTTCTCATAAGTGGGACAGCATAGAAAGCTTTTATGATCTGGACAGCTCTTCCTTCAGAAGTTCATCTCTTCCTTAGTTTTCTTCTGTCTTTCTTTTTCAAAGAAAAAAAATATTATCCTATCCCTGCTGAATGGCTACTATGTTAGTTACTTTTTCATTCATGAAAGTAGACCTGAGAAAACAACTCAAACAGGGCAGATTTGGGGTTCAGTCCATGGTCAGTTGATTCCATCTACTTTAGACCCTGGTGGGGCAGAGCAGCATGCTGGAAGCATGTGCTGGTGTAAAGATGCTCATCTCATAATGCTCAGGATCCAGGGAACAATCAGAGCACTGGGTCAGGAACCACATACCCTTCAGAAGCATCCTCAGGAAGCCATACCTCCAGTCAGATCCCACCTCAACAGTGGCAGTCCTTCCAAAGCTCTGCTGAATTATGACCCCATCAGTAGACTTTGATTAGATCAAAGTCATCACAATCCAGTCACTTCCTAACCTCTGAGTATTGTACTAGGTATCAAGTCTTCAACATATGAGTTCTTTGACTATTTTATTTCTAAACCATGAAGCACTTTGACACAATGAGGACAAAACTGGATTCTAGCCCTAGGTGCATGGAACTCGGAGGAGCTTAGAGATGGTGATAGGAAGGGTGCACGATTATCAGTGTAATTTTTTTTTTTTTTTAGATTCTGACTTGTGAACCAGTCAAGAATGACTTAAGTAATACAAGCCTTATCTAAATACATGGATCAAACTGAATTCTAATTTGACTAATCTGAAGCCACACTATGGTGTTTGGACACACAGCTAAAACACCAACACACTTGTACTTGGTGGGTATCACCTATGAGAACACTAGCCTATTGCCATTGATCTCAATACTCTTAAGTCTATTAACCCTACACCAATTCCTACCCCCTGGCCATACAGACATCCTCTGAGGAAATGTGAACAGTGAGCATGGATTTTTGTTTGTTTGCCTACAAGTCCTGACCTGGGATTCCAAGCTGGCCTCATCCATTTTTTTTTTTTTTTTTTTAAATATAGCAGTGTCTGTTACCTTTGTCTGGAATTCCTGGTGGTGGATAGAAAGGTAAAGCAGGATGAAGAGGTGGTAGGAGCAGAGTGTTCTTCAAACTGGACAAACTGGAACTACAAGGCAGTGGGCACAATCCAACAGTTAGAGACAGTGGAATTAAACTATGATTTATTCAGTACCCATCATGCTCGCTATATCCCAAATGTCAAGGGTTCATTCTTTTACATTGTTTCCATTTTACATCCTGAAATTGTCCAAAGCATTGATGATTGTGTCATTATAAATTTCCTGAAAAGTCATGACGTCCTTACAAATTATTCATTTGTTCAATAGGCTATTGAACAAATTATTATATAGGCTATTATAGTCTTTTATAAATCCTTTTGTCCATTATTTGTACTAATGACTTACACATTTAACTATATTTTTAGCTTGCAGTTTATTAAATCTTAAACACTTAAAATGAGGTTGAAAATTGCTTGAGATAATCTATTTCACATGAATCTAGTGGTTCAAACACCACAGCAAAAGATGCAAATCCAGTTGAGTCCACTTAGAATTTCCAGGGAGTTCCATTGCCGGGGTTCAAAATTGTCCTCTATTATTGCTTCATGACTTAAAAAAAAACCCCACACATTTATTTATTAATTTAGGTGGGGACCATACCATAGCCAGAGCGTGGAAGTCTGAAGATAGGTTTCAGGAGTCCGCGTTCTCCATCCGCCGTTAGGGTCCTGGGACTTGAACTCAGGCTGTCGGGCTAGACTCTTTACTCACTGAGCCAACTCATCAGCCCCACTTCACAACTTCTGCCCATGCTTCGGAACCATGTTTTCCTCAGTCGCTCAAATAACAGAGTGAGAGGAAGAATGAAAATCACACGCCTATGCCAACACATGCAGAATTTCACAACGTACTTTGCTAATGATTGCCAAACATGTCCCAAGACTTTTTTTTAATCTGGCCTCCTTCCTTCCTTTTCCCTCCCCCCCTTCTCTTCCCTTTCATTCCTTGCCCATCTTGTTTCATCTCTTCCCCCCTCCTCCTTTCTCTCCTCCCTCCTCTTTTCCCTTCCTTCTCCTCCCCCCTCCCACAGTGCTCTGTTCTATTGTTCTTATTCTCTCTCTCTCTAGAGCATAGCCATGGATGTATCAACAGGTTGTCTACGTTTGAGGCCACAGCCCTAGTTTAAAGACATGTTAACCAAGAACAGATATTTATTTTCTATGTGCTTACGGAATGCGTGTGCATTAATTTTTAAAGTTTCATTTTAACACTGTGATTTACCAGGCGATAGTAATGATAATGTTGGTGCAAGATGGCATCTTGTGTTTATTAAAATACTTGACTTTGTTTTAATATCATATTATTATAGAACATGAGTAGCATTACTTTTATTAGATTCATTGCAAAGGAAATGGGTAAGAACATTCTAGAAACAGCTGAGCTTCCAGTGCCTACCATGTAGCAAATTGACAGGTCCAATTTAAGAGATAAAGAGGGACGGCTGGGTATGGTGACAGCACTTGGGAGGCAGAGGCAGGAGAATCTCTGGAGTTCAAGGCTAGCCTGATCTAGATAGTGAATTCCAGGCTAGCCAGGGCTACACTGTGATGGTCTGTCTTAGAGAGGCAGTGGGGGTGGTGTGAGGGGAATCATGTTTGTCGAGTTGATATGGCAAAGCAGTGACAAGATCAGAATTCAAGCAATCTACCTCCAGAGCCAGCTGTGTGCCACTAAACCATGCCTAGGAGCGAACATAAAAAATAATAATAGTAAATAACCCAGGGACCATTTATTCTGGTTCTCTTTAAGAATCACTAGATAGCTCCTAGGTATACTGGTAAAATTAATGTTGCAGGATACCACAGGAGAGAGGCCTTTAGGTTCCAGTCTTCAAATGTTTGCATTTACCAACCAGACAGTGCCTGTGGGCTGCTATTAAAGTATCATCATCCAGCATCCTTCTGATCCGTTAGTTTTTTATTTCACTCTGCCCAAATGCTCTGAGTGTTCTGATCTTGGAGACAGCAACATCTTCTAATAAATTAGCAGAATGGAATTTATCTGTATGTGTCTTGGCCCTAGTAGCCAGCCACACCCAATCCACCCCTAACCATCCCAACTGATATAAAGAGGGAGTCAAAGCATTAACCTCCCCTCCACCACTCACTCAGGACTCCTGCCTCTTCCCATTGGCTCCCTGCACTTGGAGCAAGCCATTGTACCTTGGGATGGAGAGCCTGCAAGACGCCAAGTCATCCAGAAACAAAAAACAAAGTCTTAAAAACAATCATATATTTTTAAACCCCTAATGTGGTTATGATGATGAGCCACACAGATAGGGAGTTCATATACCCTGAGACTCAGGGGAGCTAGACCAAAGCTAACCTTTTGATTCCTGGCTCCGTGCTGACCCCTGGTGGTGGACCGCCAACAGCTCTGGTTCCAAACCAACCCCCATGAGAATGTCCTCCCTTCCTTTCAAGTCTACCCAAGAAGGAATAAAATGATAAACTGATTTATAGAACAAGCTAGAAGTTAGGTCTTGATCATGTCTAGTCTGATCTCCATTCTAGCGCTTCCAAATATTGTGTGTATACACCTTGCCTTATAAAAAACATTCTAAAGAATATGTCAGTGACACTGCACATATCCATTTGGTATCTACAAGGTGAAAAAAAAGGATACAGTAACACACTATTTGTAGGGGTACCATAAAATCTCAGAATTCTGCTTTTGTATATTATCTTGCTTACACCTTTTATTAACTCTCGCACTTGTGAGAAGGCACAAGTACAGACACCAAAACTCTGCCACGTGGAACCGTTGCTCCTCTTTAGCAGTGGTTCTCAACCTTCCTGATGCTGTGATCTCTTAACATAGCCCCTCGTGTTGTGGGAACCCCCAACCGTGAACTTATTTCATTGCTACTTCATAAACATAAATTTGCTACTGCTACGAATTGTAATATAAATATCTGATATGCAGATGGTCTTAGGCAACCCCCGTGAAAGGGTCATTCAACCCCCACTCCCCAAAAGGGGCTGCGATCCACAGGTTGAGAACCACAGCTTTAGAGCATTTCAAAGACATGCACTGTACTTGAATACATTCTTCTCATTTCCCCCTGAACATGCTCCTCATAATGATGCAAGGCTCACCTGATGTCGAGTGGGTTGGCTACTCTTGATTCGAAGTTTCAGAGGTGAATGTCCAAAAATTTCATATGCCTAGGCACATATATACACCTATCCATACACATGCTTAGAAATTGTGCCTTGATTACTATTTTCTACTAACTTTTATAGGTATGAAAGGGGGGGGCATTTGACTAAAGCAACTTCCTTATGATAGCCACCTTTATCTGTGTGAGAGACATATAAGACATACAGATTTTGCCTGAAATGGTAGAGATTACCAAACCCAGGTGTATCATACATGTTCTTCTGATAATGCTTAATTTGCAAATTAAGCACAGTAACCAACCACCACAACAGTTAATAACAAAACAGACCAATATCAGAATATAAAATCACAACAGTTACGTGGCTTTCTGTCCTGTAGACCAGGGGTAACTGAAACTATGGAAGGCCCACCCACAGATAAGGTAGGCTACCATCACAATTCAGGCTAAAGGTGAAGGCAATCTTAGAAACCATCTTTCTAACTTCACCAGCCAAGAATGCAGGCTCAGCAATTTATTTCTTATGTTACTATAAGAGGTGGAAGGTTCTGGTCCTTCATGACTGTGAAACCGAGCTTGAGTTAATTTTGATGGGACATTTGCTACCCCAGTAAATTGCAAGAGAAAACAGCAGTTCTAGAAAGCCCGACACCTGATTGCGGTCTCCAGTCTCTGGATCAACCGTTCCCACAACAGGTGGAGCAGATGGTACCAGTCTCCTGAACTGACTCCCAGGCTGCTGAGCTTTGCCTTTTTTTTTTTTTTTTTTTTTTTTTTTTTTTTTTTTTGTCAAGAGACAAAACTCAAGAGCTTTGGTGAATGTGTTTTTCTTCCCAGAGGCCACAGGGCTTTAGTTCTGGCTTCCTTCCCAATGGTCTGTTGAGAGGCTGGTGATGTTTGTGCTGTCTTCGGGTAGAGAAGAAAAAATAGATACAGACTCTGTGGGGCTGTTCTGGGATCCATTGAGATATATTGGATTCTGTGCACCCTCCCTCCCTCCCTTCCTTCCTTCCTTCTTTCCTTCCTTCCTTCCTTCCTTCCTTCCTTTTTTCCTTCCTTCCTTCCTTTTTTCCTTCCTTCCTTCCTTTTTTCCTTCCTTCCTTTCTTCCTTCCTTCCTTCCTTCCCTTTCCCTCCCTCCCTTCCTCCTCCTCCCTCCTCCTCCCTTCCTTCCTTTTCTTTCTTCCTCTCCCCCACATCTTTCTTTTATTAACCCACTGAAACATGATCCCTCTTCTTTAGAAGTAAAGATATCTATGAAATGGGAGATGGGACTTTGCCAAATCTCCAGAATGTGCTAGGTGATATGGAAAATATGTAACGAGGGGACTCCAGTTTAGCACCATAGGGAAATGCAGTCACTTGCTTTCATATTGTCATAAATATGGAGGAAGTACGATTGGAAGTTGATTGAAAGGACAGATGAAATGTGGGCAGTTAGGGTCCCTGACTGTGAGTCTAAACAGTGCCTTGAGTTACTTCAAATACCCCAGTGGCTTTGATGATGCCAGTGAAGGCAACCATCTGTTTCTCACTTTTATCGCTTGTAAATAAGAGCTGGGATGCTCCAAGAAAGTCTTCTCATAGACAGAACAATACTTGGTGGCATTCATGAAGTTTTAACATAGTTAAAACCTCTCCCCAGAAGGACAAAGAGGGTTTCTCAAAGTGCTTTCTGGACTAAGAAATCACCATCTCAAGTCTTTCTGTTTTTAAATGACTCCAGCCATTAGATGTCTTTTCTCATCTGAAGGTGACCTAGGTTTGTAAGCACCATCCTTTCTTCTCTGTGGAGCATTAAACAAAAGAGTCACCCTTCATCTATGTTAGACTCCACTCAGTATGTACAGTTCACTCTTGTATCCTGGCCCTCTTGCCCTTTCCTGAATTTCCTCACTCACAGCATCATTTCCCACTTCTCATCCATCCTCTCCATTGTGTGCGTCTGCCCTTGGACATTTCTAACATTTTGCACGATCCTGAAACACTTGTTCTCTGTGCCTCTGTAGACTTTCACTCTTAAAGCAACTCCTTCCATTTCAGCCTCTCATCATCAACATCTTCTGTTCAAAGTCAATTAGAAAGTTATTCTGCTCTCTTTTTACTTCCTCCTTCCCCAGACCCTAGACATGGTGTCTGTTTTCCTAGTCTGCTGAAATTCCTTGTGATGGCATCACCTTGGGCCTTGAAGTTGAGTTGGCAGAAGGGTCCGAGAGTAGACATGGGGGCCAACAGATGTGAATTTGCCTTGATCCACCTCTGGAGGCTGTGTGGTCTTAGCAGTGTGTGTACATTTTCTCAGTGTTGACTTCCTCAGTTGGCAACACGAGTTATTGTGAGGACAAGTAAGGTAAGAACACATTTTGAAGCCTGGCCTTCATTGCTGTATAACAATTGCTATTAATATGATGCAATTTGATGTTTTGATACCCATGTTCACTGGAAAGGAACAAGTCAGGTTGATTAGCATTCTCTTACCTCAAATATTTATTGTTTTGTGGTAAAAATTTTGACTTTCTCCTCTTTTAGCCATTTTGAAATCTACAGTGCATTACTAGCTATAATCACCTTGCTTTGAAATAGATCTGACTGTACCCATTGAACAAATGCCTCTTGGTAATCATTATTATTATTTGATGTCACCAATGGCTATTGTTTTAGTCTGCTTGTGCTTCTATAACAAAATACCCAAGGCTGAACAATTTTTGAACACCAACTGTGAACTTTCAAATATCATTTTCTCCTGATTTCCTCCCATCTTTTGACCATTCCTCTGCATCCGGTTTCTCATGGACTATAGCTAAAATGCTCTGTTCGGTCATTCTGCATGTCTGTGTTACTTAAGATTAGGTTTAGCAGTGAGTAATGCTAAAGCCTCCCCAAACAAGGGTTACGACAAAAACAAGAATTGTTTTCTTCTCCAAGTCCAGATGTGGACAGATCAATGCTAATAGGACAACTGTGTTTCACAAAGCAGGTCAGGTCCATAATCTCATTCCAGTGTGGTCCTTCCTCTTTTCAGCTTCCATCTCTAATATCATTTGTGGCTTAAGCACAGCCATCAGGTTCACATTCCCACAGGAAGGGAGAAAGGTGCAGACAAAAGATCAAACATGACCTCTAGCTGGTTTTGATTGATCAAGACTTAGTCATAGGGCCACCCTTGGCTTTCTGGGGGAGTGAGACATGCAACTTGTCGGAGTTAAAAAGGTGAGGATGCTACTGTGGAAGCAGATGAACTCACAGGCTGCCATGCTATGCCACAACTCACCCAGATATTATACACTGTGGTGGTTTGAAAAAAAAAAAAAAGTCCTCCAAAGGGAGTGGCACTATTGGGAGGTATGGTCTTGTTGGAGGAAGCATAGCACTTTAGGGGTGGACTTTGAGGTCTCCTATGCTTAAGCTACACCCAGACAGACTGCTTCCTGTTGCCTGTGAGTCAAGAGGTAAGAATTCTTAGCTCCTTCTCTGGCACCATGTCTGCCTGCAGCTGCCTTACATCCCACCATAACAATAGACTAAACCTCTCAACTGTAAACAAGCCGCAATTAAATGTTTTCCTTTATAAGAGCTGCTGTGGTAATGGCATCTCTTCACAGCAGTAGACATCCTAACTAAGACATCTACTTTACTACATATAGCATTTTCTCAACTATCTCCAAAAATATGTATTAGCTTTCTAGGGATGCCATAAGCTGAATGGCTTAAAACACAGTCATTTTTTTGTCTCACATTTTGGTATGGTATGTATTATATACTGTATATATGTTCACATGTATGTGCATACATATGTGCACATAGTATATATGCATATATGTCCTTCCTTTGTCAGTTTATATATGGAATTCCCCACCGAATAGTCTGATAGATAGAATACATATGAATTTGATCTGGCTCCCTTAGGGTTGTAATAAAAATTTCAGTGTAGATTTGGGGGCCATGGCATCTCTCATGTTTTCAGTTCAGAACTATGCTCTGCTGTGGTGTCATCTAGTTCTGTGTCTTTTCATGTACCTGTCTGATGTCCTCAGTGTCTCAGACACCACACCCGTACTTACTGGATTCTTCAGCATATTTCTACCATCATGTAATTCATTTTTTTTAAAAAAAGAAGAAATCTTCAACTGCTAAAGTATCAATGGACACTTACACATTTGTCATAATTTGATGTCAAAATCACTAATTGAAGAAACCTGTTTTGAGACTATAAGTTCTCTTTGGGTGGGGCTCTGAAATACAGTTAACAGACTCAGTGATGGTTTCTAGTTCTCATCACTTCCTGTATTAGGCATCAGGGTCTGCTTGCAAGAAGGACCACCCAGAACCCTGCCTGGTTCTAGGGTAAATGGGATATGGACTTGGTGGCCCCAGACTGGCCTGCGTGCGTCCTTATCTCTGTACTATGCTGTCATGCTCTCACACCACAGTGCTTTCACCACACAGTGCACCTGGATGCTAGCAGCATTTCTTCCTAGTCCTCCCCATGCACCCAAATACACACTTTCTCTGGTCTCAGGTTAATAAGTAAACAAACAAAAAGTATTGCCCAAGGGTGTGTTTGCATTATCTCAACAGAAGTCGGCACACATGAAATTGAGTCCAGTGTGGACAATACTCTTGGGAATCTAGCTTTTCCCAGAAGAGCATCCCTGAGCTGATTGGTGGTGGTAACCACCTAACATTTTTTTTCCGTGTGTATAGGTGTTTTGCTTGCACATATACATGTGTACCATCTGTGTGCAGTGCCCAAGGAGGCCAGTAGAGGGTACTGCATCCATTCAGACGAGAGTTACAGACTGTTGTGAGCCACTATGTGGGTACTAGAAATTGAACCCCAGTATTCTGAAAGAACAGCCAGCGTTCTTAACTACGGAGCCATTTCTCCAACTCCTTTCAAGTATTTTTAATCAAATGACAATTTATTTTTTAATTATTTCCTTTAAAACTATAATATAATTAAATCATTATTTTGTAAGCCTGTGACTGAGTGGAGGGAGACACATTTCAGATATAGGTGACACATTGGGACCATACTCATTTGCTACAAGAGCATACATACTGTCAAGTACTTACACATGTTTCTTAAGAGAATCTAGCCACTGTGTGCAAAGAACACTTTAGACTCAGCCGGGTTTACCATTAACTGTTTAGTTCCGAGGTGTAAAAACACAATGCGTTGGGCCCATCGATATGGGTCATCCATGAAAGGGAATGCGATTCCATTTGAGTTTCCTAGCCTGGTTGCTACCGATGGAAGGTCTCAGAAACTAAAAAGTGTACCATTGGAAACTGTGAGTCCCCCACCCTCTGCCGCTCCTCGCAGCTGCTCTGAAGGTTCCAGAGGCAGTTGCTTACACAGCTGTTAGAGCAGAGGGTGATCCAGGCGCAGCTCCAGCCTTCATGCTGTCTGTTAATCCTTAGCAGATGCCTTGGAAGCCTGAAGAGAGGTGTCTGTCTTATGGGGCAGAGCCTCAGTTCCCATCACTCTCAGCCACTGGGGCTGCTGACTCCCACCTGCCTTCCTGAATCACAGATCTCTGCACGTGTGAGATAGAACGTCAATCTCCTGTTTAGATTTTAGCTGGGATCCCCGTTCCTTCCTTCTCACACGCTGGGCTCTGCTAATGTTTTCACATCACCCTTCCCTTAGCAATATTTCAATTTCAGAATTCCCTTAACGTGAAAAAATAAATTCTGGCATGCCATAATTTCTTTTAATAGTTTTGTTTACATTGGGGGACCACAATTCAATTTGTCAAATGTTATTGCTGGAGATATAACAAGAAAAAGATGGATTCGTTGGCTGTCATTTCAGACTAGCGGCACGTTTAGCTGGATCACAATGACAAGCATATGAGAAGTGGACTGGGTTTTAGAAAGACAAGAAAATTGTCTACAAAACAACCCACCACTGCAGGGCTCTTAAATGTAATGGCTTTATTGACATCATTTGATATAAGGTAAACAGTGTGTAAACACTATTTTATTCTGCCACAACCAAGAAAATACGAATGACTCAAGCTATTTATTTCAGTGTTTATAATGTCAGGCATGTGCTAGCCATGATGGTGTAAAAGTAAATGAGACTGACATTGTCCCTGATATGAAGGCACTCACTGCTTAGTACAAGAGATGTTCAATATTTATTTCACCAAGTCAACAAATTGCAATTCTCCAGAATGCAATGAAGAACATATACAAAACAAGATGGATGGGTGGGAACCAGCCCTCCACTGACCAATTTATGCACACATTTTTTTATTGAACACACATGATACGTTTTATACATCATGGTAGAGAATTCTTAAGTAATCAACAATAGTAATAATTGCAAACATTTTAAGTGTTAAGTGCAGACACTGCACAATTCATTTTTTGTATAGTCTGATCTCTTGTTACATTTTTTGGTTTTGTCTTGCTGTTTTTGGAGACAGGATTTCACGAGGCAGCCTTGGTTGGGTTCACCATGGAGACCAGCCCCCACTTCAAGCTTGCAGCAAACTTTCTGTCCCTGGATCCTGAAGGCTGAGTTCGCAGGGATGTGCCACCGCACCCGGCTAATCTCGCATACTCTTTACAACACAACGAAGTGCCTTGGATTTACAAATTTGCCTAGTTTTTAATGATTGTGCTCTAAGATTATGGCCCCTAATTTTGGGCAATCAAAAACATGGTATTTGTGTGGAGAGGAGAGCAGGTTTTATACCATATCTTAGAAAATGCCCAGGAATACAGCATTAAACATTAAGTTTGAGGGTTATAGAGTAGCAGCTACTTTAAACATATGGACCTTGGGAAACGTAAGTGGGAGAGGCCTGACAGAAGCTGTATGCGGCTTATTCATCTAAAATCAGGCTAACTATCCTTTTTATTAGGCATCCTATGGGGCTTGCCAACATGACGGTCACATTTACCTTTCAATATAAGTGGTATATTTGGGGTTAAAGTCCGTGGAAGCTTTCTCAGAGCCTCTGAACTATTCCCTTCTTCGTATCTGGTGGCTACTTGTGCTCGAGTCGCTTCGGTTCTGGGATGCTGGACTTGGATAAAGGCCTCACTGCAGAGCACAGACCACACAGTTCTTCTGATCAACTGTGCAGAGATAGAAGGGTCTGGGTTGATGTGGGATGTTCTGTATGTCCTGTGGGAGCCCGTTCTTGGGTTCTTTGTGGCGTTACCCAGCAGGTCCGTATAGAGGATGATTAGGACCATGGGCCTGAGTGCAGGTGTCTGAGATGGTCTGCACTTGGCTGTGCTGGGGGATGGTCTGTATGTCAAGTTGTTCTGATTGATCAATAAATAAAACCTGATCGGCTGTGGCTAGGCAGGAAGGATAGGCGGGACTAACAGAGAGGAGAAATAAAAGGACAGGAAGGCAGAAGGACTGACTGCCAGATGCCGCCAGCACAAGAAGCATGTGAAGATGCTGCTAAGCCACGAGCCACGTGGCAAGGTATAGATTTCTAGAAACGGGTTACTTTAAGATATAAGAACAGTTAGCAAGAAGCCTGCCACGGCCATACAGTTTGTAAGCAATATAAGTCTCTGTGTTTACTTGGTTGGGTCTGAGCGGCTGTGGGACTGGCGGGTGACAAAGATTTGTCCTGACTGTGGGCAAGGCAGGAAAACTCTAGCTACACTGGGTAGTTAGATCCTCTTGGAGTCAATCATGGAGACAGCTGTAATGCCTGTGAACCGCAACAATGGTCAGCATGGCATGTTAACCCTAAGGGTGCAACCAAGGCATGAATACCGTGGTGGTAACCAAAAGCTCTCTAATCCTGTTCAACAAGAGGGAAATCACGGCTGGTCCTGGAAACCTCACCAACTAACCAGGGTTAGTGAGGGCATGGATTTTGGAGGAGAACCTACAACTGCCAGTTTACTAAAGCAACATAGTCCCTAAACACTCTAAATATTTATATAAACTTAGACCCACAGGAAAGTACCGTCCGTGCTCATGCCTCATCAAGGAAACTTCTCTCTGCAGGAGATACAGACGATTACAGAAAACCTCAGTCAATTAAAATGCAGACAACAAGTGATGGTGGGATGTCCAGCTCCAGCTAACATATCGACAACACAGCTCCGACCCCTAAGGCTCAGGGATCACTGTGGGAGAGGGGTGGAGAAAGGGTGAGATCCAGAAGAACAGGAAGTTTGCCAGGAAGCTATAGCCGTGAAGCCTCACCAACATGGCCGCCAGATCAAGACCTGAATAAGGATAGATATGCTGACATGGAAGGGGGAAAGCTCAGGAGGCCTCAACTCCAAAGAACTAAAGGCAACTAAGGAATGCTGGGAAAGGGAAAAATAGTCTTTCCCAAGGCAGAGCACACCAACTGGTTATCTGCTACTAAACGGTCAGCCCTGAGAAAACTGATATACAAATAACATCATATACGGACTGAGCAGGTCTCTCTCCCTCCCCCGCCTCTCCCCTCGCCATTCTCTCATGCACATGTGTGTGCATAACAACAATGAAAAAAAAAAGCAGCCATGAATTTGAGAGAGAGCAAAGGGAGATGGGCTGAGTACATGGGAAGAGTTGGAGGGAGAAAAAAGAAGAGGGAACGGATGTAATTATACTATAATTTACAATAAATTAGAAAGCACTGGCTGCTCCTTCAGAGGACCCACATTTAATTCCCAGCACCCACATGGCAGCTCACAACCAACTGTAAGTACAGTTCCAGGGGGTCAGATGCCCTCTTCTGGCCTCTGCAGTCATCAGACACAAAAGTGGTGTACACACATACATGTGGGCAGAATACCCACACACATTAAAAAAAGATAGAATTTTGTGGATCACACTTACAGTACTATGGACAGTTTTGAATGTATTTCATTCAATTGTACTATGTTAAAATGAATGGGCATGTTGCCTTTCTGAAATGCAAAAGTGATTTTAGAAGGAGGTAATATATGAAGTCCTGAGAGAGTATGCTGCAAAGCATCACTCTGAGCTTGCCAGGTTCCTCCTGGGATTCTCACTTGTTCGGAGTAATTAGGTTGACACTGTTGAGAAACACTGCGAGTCTATGTATCATTCAATGTGTTTGTACTGAGTGAGTAACACGTACTATTTCTGGAGTTCTCCTTATGTCTATGTCTGGGGGTGGGCAAGATAATTGTTTTTCAAAGTCAGATTGGTTTTTGGTCTGAAAAGAAGTATTTTTTGGAGAACCTTTTGGTTTACAAAGCTGAGCAAGTCTTAGAGACTAGTCTGGAGGTAAAAGGGAAGAGAGTCTCCCTTCAGTGTAAGCCGCTGGTATTCGGTGTGGGTTGGAGGTGAAATGGGCCTGGGTAGGCAGTTGGTTTTCTGTGTAAGTTGTCAGCTCTTGTAGATTCTCATAGGACTTTGTGGCTTAAGGAGAGGTTGGACAAAAGCCAGAGTCTCATGTGGATGGACAATGATTCTAGAAATACAGGACCCATGTGGAGGCTGTGGAGAAGACTGCACACAGAAGACCCTGGAAAGGCATTGCGTGATGGAAGGAGAGGAGAGAGACTTGAAGTCCCCAAAGGCTTTTCCTTTTCTCCGCTGGAAAACTGTGCTCTTAAGTATTCCACTGTCCTTGGGGAATGCTGTTCTGTGCTGGGATAAGGCATACCCGAAGGCTCCCAACCGCTGGGAGGGATGGGGGAACTTTGGAGAGCAGCAGTCTAGAATGAGGGAATGACCAACAGTGGAAGACAGCGAGCACTTCCTGGCTGTTCTCAGAAGTTCAGTGACTTCTGGATTCCTTGAGGCACCGGCGTTTCCACTGGCCACTTTGGATTTATGGGATTATGTCATTATAGAAAAGAGAGGAATGTTGGAATATAGGTTATGGGTCCACAGATGGTGTTATAAAGGAGAATGTGGCTTATTTCTGATAAAGTGCAAGGAATAAAGAAAAACATAGCAGAGATATCAATGTACTTTCTCTGAGGAGGAAGCAGGGTATGCAGGAGGAATGTGTGTGTGTGTGTGTGTGTGTGTGTGTGTGTGTGTGTGTGTGTGTTGCTGGGGACTGAACCCAGGGGCTTGAACATGTTACATCAGCACTCTACCAATGAGCTATCTCTTCAGCCTTTCTCTTCTTCTTCTTGATACAATGTCTCCTGTGTAGCCTAGGCTGGCCTTGAACTCATGGCAACCTTCCTGTCTTGGCATCCCAGGCGCTGGGTTGGATTTTTTAAAAGATGCCTTATGGACTGAACATTATGGAGCAAGCAGACAGGAGGAGTAAAGAGAGCAGTGAGCAGGAAGGTTTTTTTTGGGGGGGGGTATCACAACACTCTTCAAGATCAAGGACTTCGTTCTAGACCTAGAATGAACATTTAAAAAGACGAATCTGGCCATCTCACCCATCAACAGGAGGCATGCCAGGGGTTGTTCCCCGTCATTTGTAAAACAGAAAGTTCTTAGCTTGCTTGATGGAGCTGCCGAAGCTGGCGACAGACACCCAGTGCTGGCTCTGCCCTGCGCTCTTCCCTCCTAGTCACTCTTGGTGTCCATGGATTCGGATTTCAATCTTCAGGTTGTTGCATCCGGGCCTTCACGTGAAGCTTGTCATCTGCTGTCCACGCTTCCCTCTCTTCTTCAGCACACCTCCCAAATATCAGATGGACTAATGCTGGTTCATCAGGATCACCTCCCCCAGCCCTGAAGCTGAGGTGATGTCCCTGGAAAGCATATGCTCTGTGATTCCTCTGTTTGTTGAGCCAAGCACCATTCCATCCACGGGTCATACACAGTGACAGCAAGGAACACAGATTTTTGCCCCCAGGAGCTCAGTAGAGGAGAGAAGACTTGATCTTTACTTCTCAGTCTGGGAATCAGATCGCCATAAGACAGACTAGAGTAAGTTCAAGAGGGAAAACAATGCATTTGATGTTAAGTTTCACTCGACCTGGGGCCTGCCTGAGGAAATGAAGACCCCGAGTGGCAAAGACTCAATGCATTTCTACTGGACTGAACAAAGATGGGTAATTGTGGAGAAATAACCAAAAACACACGGGGAACTAAAAGTAGGTAAACATTATTTTAATGAAGTCCATTTGTTCAGAATTCTTTAGGTCTCAACTTCCTGTCCTTTGTGAGAAGAATGTATCTTTCCTTCGGCTATAGGGAGGGCAGGTCGCACATGGAACTATGGGAATTTCATCTCTTGTGTTGAAGAAAAAGGAGGAAGTTGGCTCTTTACTGAACCTGCTACTTTTACAAGATCTTTAACCCCAAATAACCGATATTTCAGAATGGCACGTTTTGGGCTGGAGCATTCCAAATGCCTTCAGCTCATATTCATGCCACTTGGAACGACATGCTTGTTGTTTATACCATCTGTTGACTCAGGTCTGTAGGGGCAGAGAACATGTCTGTCTTCTTTAGCACTTTCTACCCCAGCATGTAGTATTGATTGATCTCCTTGAGACGATTAGTAAAATGAAGAGTTCCAACATGCAAACTTCCTTGGGGTTGTTATGTCTGTAATCTGGAGGTCTTAAAATGCCTCCACAGATATAAAACTATGCATCAAAGCTCTAACCCTTGCTCAGAATTATGGTTGATATTAAAAAGTGCCTTGGCTAGTTAGGTGGGCAAACTTCAGCCTGGCTAAGCCAGATATTGATTCCAAACACTTAAAAAGAATTTGGTGTTGACAGGAGCAGCATAGATCAAGAGGAAAACCACCACAGCCCTAGCGGCTTGTCAGGAGCGGTGGCGGGCCCCCATCCATTCTTGTTGTAGAAGCCATTTTCAAAGCATACCTGTCTCTGAGACAGTCTGTGCTCGCAGGATGCTCGGAATCGATGAGTGTATCTACTGTTGTGAAATAATAGAACTAAATGGGGAAATGGGTTTGCTCTCAAAATGGACTCCTTTGCAAACTAGTTTTCAACTACAAATAAATGCTGGTTCTGAAAGAGAAGTGTGAGTGAATAAAATCTCTTCAGATGGTAAATTTCTCGAGCATAACTCTTTATCACACTCACCATTGGCTCCTCTGAACTGAGGGATCCTGGCAATGAGCAATTATCCAGAAGTATCATTTATTTCTTTTTTTCCTAAATAAGTAATACAGACTCTTGAGTGGAAAGTAAAAGTCACTTAATTTGTTTAATTCACTTACTAAAGAGATGGCAAATGATTGGCATAAAGTTTCTATTTTTATAGATTATTTTTGATATCATCAACCTAGCTAGAAAGAGCAGTCAGCCAAAATCAAAACAAAACAATTAGATCATATTATAATACACATTTATGACTTACCTAGGCTCACAAGAGAGTCACTAACGAATGCAACAACAATAAACACAATAAACAGCACTAAACACATAATAAAGTAAAAAACACAGAAGAGACACCGGAGAAGAAGAGGACATTAAGAAAACACTTGAGAAAAGTCATAGCAATTTAACATTATACTCAGCTCTGAGCACCCTGTTGGCTCACACCAAGAGGGAAAGATGAGGGTAAGACTGAGGTGTGTGTGTGGGGGGGGTGAGTTCAAGGAGCCTGCAGGGTGATGGGGAAGTCCGGATCTTGGGGGAACATTTGCCACACTCTTGCTTCTGCCTTAGCCCACAAAGCCCTTCTTTTCTAGACTTGGCATTTTGGAGTCATTGCAAGCAACTCCACTGGAGGAAAGTTCTGTTTAGAGAAACGCAGCTCGTAGGTTTGTATGTTTTCTGAAGAAGCCATCTGCTTCAGGAGCCTTTGCTTCACTGTGACCGAAGTATCCAGGACAATGACTTAAGGAAGAAAGGGCTTATTTAGGCTCATGTTTCTGGGGATTCGGTCCACCACAGCCAAGCTCCATTGTTTCTGGGTCTTTGCTGAGGCAGAGCATCATGGAAATAGCTGGAGCGTGTGACAGAGGCTGCTCATCTCGTGATAGACACGAGGCAGGGAGAGTCGGGCAAGAAGGGCAGAGTCAAGACATGCCCTGGGCCCTACTTCCTCCAGTGAGATCTCACCTTAAAGTTTTCAGGACATTCTCTAAGAGTGCTGCCAACCGAGGACTGAGTGTTTGAAACACGAGCTCCAGAGAACATCTCATATTCAAACCATGACACCTTCCCTGACCATCCTAATTGAAAATGCATCCTTTGCCCTGACCCAGCACCCGTGATCCGCTTTCCTTGATGTGTTTTTCTCATCAGGACTCACAACATCTAACTTACCACATACTATACATAATTTATTGTACTCTCCTGTGTGTCTCCTGGGTGATATTAGGGAACAGCGTCCTTGAAAGGGGTGGTTTGAAGACACGATAAAAAATATTAACACAGGTGTGGGCGGGAGTTTTAGTCACCACTGCAGGTTGGTACAGCACCTTGGAGAAGGCCACTGTGGTGGCAATGGTGAACGGGGAGTTAGTGCCATACCTGGCCCTAGCAGTTTCTAGAATGGAGGGCTATCTAGAGGATGGGCTACCTAGGGAGAAGGGGGTCACCTTTATGTCTCTACGAGCAAACATTTCAACCATGCTCTCACTCTCTGAGCTCACACATGCTAAAGCTGGAGCCTGGAGGAAAGTGTGCATTGTGCTCTGGTCCTACAGTTGGTCTGTAGGGAGCATGTGAGGTGGACAAAGCCGGAAGCTGACAGGTGACCAGATGGTACACACACAAGCTACGTCACCCACTGTATTTGTTATCATCCCCCCCGCCCCTTACCAATGGGAGTTGCAACAGAAGGCTGGAACTGTGACTGCTTCTTCCTCTCCTGTGTCCCTGGAGGGCTGCTTGAATGACGGAATTGTCAGTGATCTCAAAATGAGTTTAAAGTTTTTACTATCGTAAGTGCCACAATTAGTTATGGACGATTTGTCACATGTCGCCCTAGGAGATACTTTCAATGTTGGTTTCTTTTTCTCCCTTATTTGTATGACTAATGATAGATGTGTAACTCTCTCTCTCTCTCTCTCTCCCTCCCTCCCTCTCTCTCTCTCT
Organism: Peromyscus leucopus; assembly: GCF_004664715.2. Taxonomy (NCBI): domain Eukaryota; kingdom Metazoa; phylum Chordata; class Mammalia; order Rodentia; family Cricetidae; genus Peromyscus; species Peromyscus leucopus. The sequence continues at coordinate 8,500,113 of NC_051080.1, forward strand.
CTCTCTCTCTCTCTATATATATATATATATATATATATATATATAATGTGTGAGCATATGTGTGTAAAGCCCCCAGATAATATATTTAAAATGATTATATCAACTCTTTTGAAACGGTCTTCCACTAGATTTTGGTTAACCATAATTCAAAGAATTTATGCACAGACATGGTCTATATATTAGCATAATTCAAACACTCAGATCATATTTATGTCAGGTGTATCCCGCATTATTAGGAGCAGCATTGCATAAGCTCCATACATTTTATTTTTGTTTTGAGATTTTATTTAGTTTTATTTTAGGTAGGTGGGTGTTACCTGCATGTGTGTCTGTATGCCATGTATACACAGTGCCCATGGAGGCCAGAAGACAGCATCAGTCAGGCTATCCTCTGTCTCTGGAGTTGCAGAAGGTTGTGAGCCACTATGTGGGTGCTGGGAACTGAATATGGAACCCTTGGAAGAACAGCCAGTGCTCCTAGCCACCGAGCCGTCCCTCCAGTCTCCAAGCCCCATATATTTTAATGCAGAGGTAATGCTAGTATTAAATGTCAAGTACATTAAATGACTAACCTAGTCAAGATATAGCAGAGACTATACCTGCTAGTACAAAAACAAACAAACCCCAAACAACAACAACAATAACAAGCTAAAGCAAAACAAAACAAGAGAGATCTTATTTGGTCTCTGATGTGCTATAAAAGAAGTGACTGGATCCAGTGTCCTCCACTGACAGATGTGAGGCTCCAGCAGAGGGCTGTCACTACCTGGGCTACCCCACGGGCTGGGCAGGGTTGGGATCCTCCTCAACCCAAGGGCTGGGCTGGGGTTGAGATCTGCTTCTTTAGATACTGGGGTCACACAATTTGAAAATGACAAAGACCAGGAGCGACACCTTGACTTACTTCAGGAAATCTCTAGGAAGCAACGACATCGGTCAGTGTCAGAGGAACTGAATGCGACATGGCGGGCACAGCTGAGGGAATGCAGGGTCCTTGGCCCCGTCATAATCTCACGGAGGGTCCTGAGATGTGTGTTCCACAAACAGCTCTCTCCGTCTCTAAGTCATCTTGGGGATGTCATTAGGGGTCCCCATCAATGTCACCGTGGCAGACTGTATCACTCTAGATTGTATCATTGTAACAATGATACAAAAGGCTTTTCTTTCACTAGCGGTTGACCTTGGATGAAGATTTCTCCCTCCATTGGTTGCTGTCTCGAGAGGCCATACAGCTTGCCCTATTGAGAATATGAGAAAGATGCTCTAAAAGTGAGCTCCTGTTTTGCCCTGATTCGTGTGTCTTGCCCTCAGCGGGTGGCCCTGTTAATCTGGATCTTAGAGTGGACACAACATACCATTCCAAGATGTGGGCCACAATTTAATATGAATGGAGAATAAGCATTTTTTTTTTTTGTATAAGACATTGCTATTCGGTGGTCGCTCATTACTGCAGCATGACTTCATTTACCCTGATTAATTAATTAACAAAGAAATATATATCTTAACCTCCACACCTGTCCACTGAATTGCTGAAGACGGCGGTTATGGCGAGCAAGTGGGTGAGAATGGAAAGCTCCCTGGGCCCAGTTATCACACCATGAAGGCTGACGAAGAGAAGCAGGTGCTGTCGGAGGAGTGGGGCATTAGTAAGATGCAATCATTGCCTGCCTGGAAACAGGCTGAAGCTGAGTGTGGTGGGAGCCGAACTAGGCCGATCACTTCATACGCTGTGTCAGGCTCACGCTGGCCATTTGGATTTCCTGAGTGGTACCTTGGAAGGTGGCCAATGAGGGAATTGTTACAGCACTCTGCGCCCCAAAATATGGAAACTATTGGCATGTCTGGACAGGAAGTGCTGCCATAGAGCTGTTCCTGGGACTGGTTCTTCAGAACATGCACTGGACTCTGCAGGAGGCAGAAGTTGCATTAGGAACTGTCAAGTACAGGCTAGCATTAATGGGTGAGCTCAGTCCTCTCTGGAGCTGATGCGTCTTCTCCCTCTCCCATTCTGCGGTCACTCCACCTAGGAGACATATAAATCATAGCCAATGACCTAATGACATAATAAAGTTTGTCTGAGTTTTGACAGCAGAAAATAATAGAGGACCTCAAATTCAGAGAGAAAGAGAAATGGGAGGCTTTTAAAATTTGCTTTCTCGCCAGAGTAGAGGACGTCTAGAGATGGACAAAAAGTCATATCCATAAGTTGTCGGTTTTCTGAAAGTCCCCACAAATCTAGGACACTAAAGAAGCTCCAGAAAAGAGTGCGGTGAGGCGGGATTGTTTGTATGTTGACTTTGTGTTATGCTCAATGGTCTCTGGCATGAAGTTAATTACTGGCTATCAAGCATTTTTCCCCTCCCCTTTTGCGTGGTGACATGTGTAAGGAGCTCGCTGCACAGCAAGGCGGGTCTGAGTTTGAATCTCAGCCCTATGACATGGCCTAGGTATTTACTTTCACTGAGTCCATTTCCAATCGCGCCCTGGGCAATTAAATGAAACAATGCATTAGAGCCCTTGGCTCCGTGCCTGATGCAGCTCGAGCCTTATTTATTTCCTTCTGTAATCTCCTAGGAATGTGGAAAGATGAGTGGGGATTTGGGCTGCTGGTGCACCCTGCTCCTGCTTTATGGACTAGGAAGTGCATATGGTAATCACAATGAAGAGAGAGAGAGAGAGAGAGAGAGAGAGAGAGAGAGAGAGAGAGAGAGAGAACACGGGATGTTTACGTGTCTGTACAGGTCATCTGCTTGCTCTGCTCAGCCCAGGGCTCTGCTCTAAATATCTGCCTTGAATTTCTACATGGCCAGCGGCTGCATGTAAGGTATTTCGATGACATCTTTTCTCGCTAGGATCTGGTCGTGTGACTAGTTGACATCCATTGAATGCGATAAGCAGTTGAGCTCCTGTTCCAGGCTCAGGGAAATTAAATACCCTGGCAATGTTGTCGGGCTGAGACTCAAACTCAGACCCACCTTGCTGTGCAGCAGCACGTTCCTTACACATGTCACCGTGCAAAAAGGGAGGGGGAAAATGCTTGATAGCCAGTAATTAATTTCATGGCAGAGACCATTGAACATAACACAATGTCAACACACAAACAATCCCGCCTCCCCCCACTCTTTTCTGGAGCTTCTTTAGTGTCCTAGACTTGTGAGGACTTTGAGAAAACTGACAACTTATGGATGGTTTATTTGGACCTGTCTCTGCTCCATACTCACTCGTCTATCCACTTAACATAATAAACAGAGTGGCTATTTTTGTTCTCCATTCTGCCCTTTTTCTAGATACCCATTGCTTCATCAATGATTTCTTTCCTTATTTGTTGTCGTCTCATTGCTGCCAGATTCGCCTCTGCCAGGACGGAGAAGGACAAATAACCTGAAAACCTGAAATTCGAACTGCAGCACCCGCACACCAGAGTGCAGCTCCTTCCAAAGGGCTTTGGCTCCATCCCAGCGGGGCAGGCGTGCAGTGGGAAAATAGCCTGAGCTAATTACCAGGATAATTAGAGCCTATATAAAGGAGGCTGCGCAAACTGGGCCCTCTCCCAGGTTCCCCATACAGAGCAGCTCGTAGCAAGTAAGCTTGTCACCTCCAGATTAACAAGGTGACAACGTCTTCCTAAAGAGAATGAGTCTAGAGTGCTGGTCTGTGAACCGAGGGGCTAGAGAGTGAGTCGAAGTTCTCTGGAACGGGCAGGGATCAGAATGAGGAAGGAAAAGCAAACAGAGTTGAGCACATTTTCCTAGCACAGAAACCCACCAGAGTAGCATTCTGAAATGGGGGCTGCCAGAATCAAATAAAGATGGGAGATCTATCCCCAGAGGACAAGTGGAAGCTGGGTCTCTCCACTGAACGGAAGTGGAGAACTGGGTCATTTAGGTGCGACTTTAAAAAGCAGATCTAGCCCATCCACCCTCCCTCCCTCCATCCCTCCCTCCCTCCCTTCCCTTTTCTTTTTCTGACAAGTGAGGAGAAGTATTGTCACTACTGACTGGGTGTTTGTGCTACAGACAACATGTGTAGACAATAGAAAATGTATTGCTCACCATTGGGTAAGTCCCCAGTTCCTGGACTTCCATTCTCCAGAATTATTTATACCACAGACAGCCTGACTAGGACACTGGTCAGGCAAAGGAAAAAGATCAAATGTTCCTCTCTTGTGCTGATTTTTTTTTGTCATAATAAAATTTCTGGTGCTATTTTTCATTTTCTTATGAAAAAAAAATAACCTCCCAAGTCCTCAAGTGACAGATCGGTGACAAGATGCTACGCTGTGTTTTATGACTTTTCCAATGGAGACAGGAGTGAATGTTTACTCACCCCAGAAGGAGAACCAGTGACAGACCAAAGTAATGTTTCCACCAAGGTCCAACTTTGGTGACCCAATGTGTTTAGTGGGGTTATTTACAAGAGTATGGACGAAGAACTACTTAGAGGACTGGGTGACTCAAAGACAGATGTGTCATCCAAAAGTCCATTGCAGCCTGTGTGACAGTTCATGAAACTGAATCCATGGAGCCTTCCAGATGACTCACAAACAGCTGGATAGGTCAGAGTCTCCTCACTTCAGCAATTGTTAGGGCTTAGGAAATGTTGGAGAAGGGCTTTGTGCCCTTGTAAGTTTCAGAAACTTCCTGGTACTTGTCAGTTGTTTATTTCCTGAGCCTTGTCAGTTTTGTTTGCATCCTGAGTGTTCAAAAGCCTGGTCTAGATAGAATGTTTCAAGAAAGAGGAAATTGATACACTGTATCCATACACCACACCGAGAATAGGGCCGGTAATTGTTTTTAAACCCATTGAATAAATATCATCTTTATTTATTGTTATTTAAACCTATTAAATAAATGTTATGTTACCTTTATTCAAGGTAAGTTTAACTCTTCTAGATCCCCTGCCTTTCTATAGTTAAGTTTTCAGTTACAAGTGTTTCTATTTAATAGAGCATTCCCTTGCCACTAACTGACTTTATTTAACTTGGACACAAATAGCAAATGCAAACATAGCCAAGTACACACTGTAACAGGCAAATGTTGTAGAAACAGAATTGGTGTGCAAATAATGAGAAATATGCGAAATTTCACAGGATAGACACAGGAAGAAGCCACACTTTTAATCTAGAAGCAGAAGGGCTTGTTGCCAGCTGCTTAATCTGAAGGAGAAAAAGGGCCTTGCTCCTTCTGATACAATTATTTAATTGAAGGAAAAACACAAATAGTATGAAAGTTAACTGAGAACTTCATGATTCTAACTTAGCATTGTCTGAGATAAACTAACCTACATCTTTTCAGCACTTTGCATAACTTTTTAAAATGTGGTAATCAGGATGTCATGGGATTTTGTGAAGATAAATCATTCCATTTGTGCTACCAAGACAATGCCTTATAAGGGATGTTTATAAACAACAGAAGTTTATCGATCATATTCTGGAGGCGTGGGGAGCTAAGATCAAGGAGGTGCATGCAGCGTCTGTGTGTTTGGGGACCTGTTCTTCTTGGATGACATCTTCATCTAAGATGTCAGGTGTCCTCACATGGGGGAAGGAGTAAACATCTCCTTGCCACCTCTCTTACCAGTTCACATATCGCACCACCTGCTAAATATCCCCTCTTCCTAACACTGTTACAATAGCCATTAAGCTTCAACACATGAACTGGGGAGGAAGCACGGTCCACCCGTAGCAAATCATGACTAGCATTTCAAATTAGGGCACTCTGTGACCAACACAGTTTTATCAGCCTTTCCTCTGGCATTTTAGACCATGAACAGTACATTCATGAGATTCTTGGGGACCACCTGCTATCAATGAACACGAGACAACAGAAATCAAGGTGAAGTTTCAGGTTCAGAAATACTGCGCTGCAGAATAAAGATGTATAACTTTCAAATATGAAGCTAATAATATCCAATGGGGAAAACATGAGCATTTAGTCATATCATAAACTGTTCTTGAGACCCTCTCCTTTAATTGGCTACTTAATATTCTCTTGTGCAGTTGAATCAGCAAAAAGAGTTCAACAGCAGAGGAAAAGGACTCTCCCACAACACCACAGCAATGCTTAATTACTGAGGTTTTTATTAATGTTGAGCCGGATTAATAGACCCAGAGAAAAATAACAATGGTGAATAGTGAAAAGTCACTTGGTAAAATGCAAACCCAATTTCATCTTTTCCAGTGTTTCTTAATCATCTCCTATAGCACATAGTTTCATTTTTTTCTCGAAATTGTGTAGAAAAAGATGA